>NC_060212.1:69297500-70547500 GCF_021130785.1 Homalodisca vitripennis | reverse complement strand
CTTTTTTTAGTTTTTTTAAAGAATTATTATGAAAAAAAACATATTTTAATGAATTCTAAATACATTAATATACAGCACACACTGATATAGATGTCAAAATACGCAAAAAGAATGATGATTATTATGTATTCTCATGATTTATTTGGAATAAAAATCTTATAAAGTACATTTTATAACATATTAATTATAATTTCTTAATTGATGAAGCATTTTTTTTTCATAAAACACAGACTATTATTTTAATGATCATTAAATTTAAACTTTTTTTAAATGTAGATATACATTCTGGTAAAATTTATAAAACCACTGCGTGAAAAAATACAGGAAAGAAAGATAAACATAAGAAAGCGTTGCCAGGTATACCAGTAAAATTTACAAGACATCCTAAGACAGTTGGAATAACGTTCTATTTTCTTATATTTCACAGAAAGTTATGCCCTCAATCGCTTAGACTCCAGGTGTTCTTGTCTGGAATACGTCTCCACAACCCACCGCTTTCCATTATGTATCTGTCACACCTACGTCTTTTGAGTGCAACTACACGGTTCTAGTGCTTTAACGGCATGCTTCAACAATTTATTTTAATTTAACTTTAAATTAAGTTTATAATAGCTATATTATAATAACTCTACTTTTTTCCTTGCACTATTCATTTATAGCAGCACCCTTTATATCTATTCCAAGGAAATATTTTCATTTATTAGAATGACTATTTCTAGCTGGGAAAAAAAACTGCATTAACAGTTAATCCAAAATACTTAATATTACGATTACAGTCGATGTTTATACTCTCGATCCTAAGCTCTTTGAATTAAGGAAGACTAGATTACTTACGGTTACCATATTGTCGTCAATTTCTACTGAAATATGTTCATTTATATCATATTTCGACACTAACTGAATCGGCATTTGTTAAAAGGGCATCAGTCATGAAAAATAAACTTTCGGAATACTTAAAAAAACCGATTAAATGTTAAAAAGCAGATTTAAAATTCCGTAATAACTATACATTGCATTTTCTGCCTTATTTTTAACAGCTCAATATAAAAAATTCTAATTTTTATGAATTTTTAAAAATGTGTGACTTATGCCCTTTTAACAAATTTTCAATATTTCACATGGACAAAATAGTGTTAACACTCATAATTTATTAAAAAAAACATTCGTTTTTAAAGATACAATTCGTACAGAATTATTGGTATAGGCTTAAGCTTAAATTATGTTACTTAAAGAATTCTTTTAAACTCCTTATCATAGAAAGAAACTAAACTTGTGTCTTATTCTAGGTTTTTTTTGATACTTATCACTCATCTTCTTCTTGCATATTAATATTTTCTATTACAGGCCATCCTAAAATATCATTATAAAATTGTCTGTTCTCATGAGGTACATACTGAATTACTTTTCTTAAATCTTGGAGTTTCGATATTTTTATAGGCAGTTGTCCCTCTGGGTAAGCAAGTTCGCTGGAACCAGTAATCACTGCGTTTGTTAAAGACATGAAAAAGGTGTGGCAATGGATACCATTAATGGTGGTGTATGCCTTTACGTAGCCTTTTAAATTAGATTCAAATACAAAGTGAAACAGCTTACTGATCCCAAATGTGACTTTTTATTTCCTTGGTTTCTTTTTGTTTCCTCTGAAACTGGAGTATTTTTGTAATATTTTATCCACCAAAATTTGAAGTTACTTATAAGATTTAACTCTGAGGATTTTATAAAGTTATTTAAAAAGACACACACCAATTATATTGGTAAACAAAGTTTATAGGTTTATGTTGATAACCTCATTTGAATTATTACTTACCCACAAGTAAATGAAGGCTTCTTATCTGGAGTTTCATTGCCTTTATGGTTCACATATTTCTCCCCTTTGATAATGGCTTTCCTTATCTGATTCCTCTTGTACTCACTAGGATCTGTAAACTTCCTTTTACGAGAAACATCATGATTAACACTTTCAATATTTTCTATAATATCTTTTTATAGAACTCGTATACTCTGTTGAACTAACCAAAGAATCTGACAACCATAAACTTAAAACCTGCTCACAATATTCAAGTTGCTATTGTAACAGCTGTTTCAATGTTAACAGCTGTAGCTAAACATTGAAAGTACAGCCAAAATTTTTAGTTAAAAAGGCATGAGTCATAAGACTGATGTCTTTTTAACAAATTACACAATATTCAACCTTGTGCTGTGGGGCTTATTACTTGACTGACTGATGCCCTATTAACACAGAATTTTGATCTAGAAATAAAGAATCTAAATCCACCAAAAAGTGGATTCACAATACTTTAACATTCATCAAAAGCAGATGACGAAAAGGTGGTAATGACGCGTTGACGTTGGAACACACATTTAATAGTTATATATTTTAATAAACATTTCATTAAATTTATAACATACTCTCTTACTTACCAATACACGTTATTGACAAACTATATTATAGTAATCAAATCGGTAATTTAATTAGATTAATCATATATGCTGTTGATTGGATGTGAAGTTATTATTTGGAGTGTAATCCTAATTGTTATTGGAAGAATGCAATCTTTGGGATGAATCTATCGATAATCGAAAAGTACTTACCAAAGGTTAGAATTTTGGATATAATTTTGAAATCCTAAGAATTATATTGGACATTCTATTGATTTTTATTCTATACTCCCTACGATAAAAGAAGTTGCTATTGTGTGCCAAAAATTAGACCCACGGGAATGAGAGCCGTACCTGAAGAAAATATCCATTTTTGATAGTAGCATAAAGATAATCATGTTATAAAACACCATGTTTCTTAATATATTGACCTTTGCATTTGAATTGTTTATTGTTAATATTATATTAGAATAAAACATGTAGGCGCACTGGGTCATTCACTGGTATCCACTGAACTTATAACTAGAATTCTACAACTAGCATACTATTATAATTTCTTTATATCAATAGGATAGAATATTATTACGTCCACATGATGACATCGTGATTATAAGCGGCATATCTTTGATAAATATTTGAAGTTAGAAGCTAAAGTTAGGCATTTTACAATAAATTATAATGTTATTATTTTCAAACCCACGTACTGTATTTTAGCTTGCCTAAAAACAAAACAGTTTTATCTTTGCGAATTATAAACTCAAATACAAAGCTTGGACAGGTAGCTAGTTAAAACCACAATGCAAGAGATAATTGTGTGATTAATATCAACTGCTCCTCCCCTGAGATTCCAACTCATTAAAAGTACTCATATAAGTGTTACACTACGGGGTGAATCTACTATCTTACTGCTACTTATTAGAATTACAGAGAAGCATATACTGTATATTTTGAAACAACTGATAGTCTAATAAAACCACAATTATTTTGGAACTAAACATTTCCTTATTACTGAAAGGAATGGGAAAAGGAATCGAATATGAGTAATGTTTCCATTATCCATATTAGAAGTCGACATCCATCTTTTTCACACACAATGGACGTAACGTTACATTAATTCTTTATCCTCGTGATATTCGATATTTTTACAATTAATAATCTGGATCAAGTGGCGCTAAGTGTGTCTGACATTATGATCCAATCAATCATACTCTTTAATTCTTGTTTTACAGTTTGAGGAAGATTGATTTGATTAATTTAAGGTTTTTAAAATGAAAATTATTTTTAAGTTTCAAACACAAAAATGTGCCTGAAGGCGAGATATTCATATTTTAAACGTACACTGTGTTTGATTTCTTGTCCTAATTATTGAATGATGAAAAGATCTTAAGTCCCTGTCAAAACAATACTTCTTTATTCCAGTACACTATGAACAAGTGAAAATACACTGTTTTAAAGGTTACTGTAGGACAGAGATATTTTAACAAATAACATATTAAGATATAATTTTTGGTGTTATAAAATTTCAAATTTTAATTTTACTATAGTGTTAATAAACAATCCCATATATATTGTATTATCACAATGATTTGCTTTGTTAGTTGAATTTGCAAAAATCTCAACAGTTTAAATAATTTAGCCATTTTTTATGTATTTCACATCAAATTTAGTTTTTTAGTATTGTCAACTGTAAGACTAAAGTATATACCTACAACTTTTTATGGGTTCATAAACTTTTTGTTTACTTAAAACCCATTTTAGTAAGCTTAGCTCTATATTGATTACCTTGTTCATATAGAACGTTTTTTGTGTTCACATGATATAGAACTGAGGAATCTGCAAAAGAAGTTATTGATCCCTAAAAACCTGTATCACAGAGCTCTTTGGTATGTAAGTTAAAATAATAAGGGACATTAAAACACTTTTGGAGGGATTCTATAAGTATTACGCCACGAGCACGTACTTTTACACGTTTCTTTACTTGCTTGTTTTATATTTTTTAAATAATTCCGGAACCTTTACTTCCTACAAATTAGTTACATAATTTACCAAAGACTATAATGTGATTTATCGTGTCAAAAGCTTTTTCATATCTAAACAGTATCCGATTACTATTTTACCTCCATTTTCTCTATTATTTACATTATTTGTAAAGAGTAAAAGAGCAAAGGCAGTTTTTAATTCCTCCTTAAAATCAAATTATTTTGTCCAAAAATATTATTCAAAACTTTATAATTTTTTGCTTCACAATCTTTGTGATAATCTTAGAAAATTAAAAAACTTATTTGTAATTTCATGAATCAACACAAAACTTCTTATGTATTGGAACTACGACTGCATCTTTTACACTATATGGGAACTGTCTCATTCGATACTTAAATTTACCAGTTATTTGACCAGTAAAAAACTAAACCAATCAATCCCTGATGCTTTTAGGACTCATAAGTGTTTTACTGACTTGAATTATCAAACAAACAAGATCAAATGAATACTAATGAAATATTATTGATATTTGTAGGATCTGTATTGATATTGTTGTCAGCGGTTAAAGAATACGAGAGATTCGTTTTAATTTTTGAAAAACAAAATTGCTAGTTATTTTTGACGGAGCTTTCGAATCATCTTTGCATTGTTCAAGAAACCATAGAGAATAACTACATTTTATTCGTTTTTCAAGTTACTTAATTTTAAATAAGTTATTTTCGTTCATGAATTTTTTTATAATTTTAAACAAAAATCGTAAGCAAATAGTAAATCCAAATGCAGCAATCCAGTCGGCATCACTGGGGAGGTTAAACCATTATCCTAGCCATTACATCAAGATATTATTAATTTTATGAGAAGGATAGTGAATCAACATAACAAAGCTGTTTCCTCTTGGGTATCAGATCTACGAAAGTCATAATTTCATCTGTAGCTAACCCTTGTAAACAATTATTTCTCTACTTAATCGCCTTTTTGCTTGTATGAATAAATTCTTTCTTCGTTTTGACACCCCTATATATAAACGGCTCATTTTAATACCAAAATAAACTATAAAATGGTGGTACGTTCCTAATGGAAAAATAATTACTAGACTTTGAAATTTCAGATAGCCTTTTGACAGATTTTGAGTGTTTTATGCATTGTGATGAAATGTATCGTTTAATACTCTTCTGAAAAGTTCCTGCGGGGTTGAATGCATTTTTCACGCATGGCTTCGACTCACCCGCAATAGGTCAATTTCTAGACCATAATGTATTATTTTATCACAATAAACAAATAACTGCTATTTTTACACTTAAGTCGGTCCATGTAGTGACTTTTTCGTTACCTTATAACATGGATCGGAAAGAAATTGTTGACGCACATTTTAATTTTTTTTCTAATAACATGAAACATGTTATTGTTTCATTAGAAGTAAATGCAAAAAAATAACTTGAAGGTTTACGTTATTACGTTATGAAAACAAAATAAAACGAATACTTTTAATTTTGTTTCTCGGAATGGCAAAATTGTTGCTCACCACCGGAGAAATGTGTTTTAGTCGTTTAATTGGATTTTGGACCTCGATATTTCCTCGTTCATAACGGAACGACGCAACTGAAAGCAACGATACGATGATACACTGAAAGCAACCACTTTAGATCCCAGTGATAAAACCAATACTGTTGTGTATGATAATATCTAATGTACACAAAACTAAATACGCTCATATAAATTTATTAAATACTTTATTATTAAACTATACGTCAAATATGTGTGTATTTTGTTTTATTTGTTGTAACATCGTTTAACGTAATTTTATGTGGTGATTTTGTTTTCCCCAAGTTAAAGCTTTGTATTAGTCTAATTATCTGCTTGAAAAAATATAGTTTTCACAAGTTATAGTTTCTTTAGTCAATACTCAACGACGAAGAATATCCAGGATAACTCTTCTATTTAACTAAATGATCTATTAAAAAATAAGAGTACATCATAGGTTTTAAACATGTAACATGGCATCGTGTATAGTTATTGAATTGATTTAGGATAAATTCAATATTAAATAAATTGATCATTTTAGTTATAACCATCCAATTGTAGTTAAATTTTAGGATCTTTGGTTATTGTAGCATTAAATCGTCCATTTGGGGAAGGTCACCATTCTCGCAAGTAAGAGATTCAGTCTAGTATGTCGCGCAGAGTGAATGAATATACGTATTTGTGTTAGTGAGTGAATATTAAACAAGAGAAAGTTTAAATAGTCTAACAGAATAATAATTAAGCATACTTGGGAAAATATTTAAAATATTTACGACACATAATCTGTAGTAAACTGACAGCTTTTGATACTTTCAGATGCAGAAAAATGTGTAGACACAGAAAAATGTGTTTACATTTAAATTTTAGAAAACATTATAAGGGCTGTGGTTAGTCAGTAGTGTCATACACAATGCACGGAATCACTATATGATTTTTACTTTGGATTCCATTAGTGAAAAATGAATCAGCCAATGCATTGGAAATACTATTTAAACTTATAACTGTCCTTACTTAAACTATAATACATCCTAGTACAAAACTAATATTATGTCTGATACTGATGTAAGTACGTTATATAATATATTTTTTATAGTATTATTTAATAATTATTAATTATTTAATAGTATTTCATGTCACCGATACAAAATACTTATGTGACGTAATAATTCAAAGTAACAATATCCAGCCGTATATCAGGTCCAGTTAGAATAACTTGTCTTGGAGACACACCTCTCTAGCTGGCTCGTGCTCAAACCATCCATCCCGACCTCGACTGACATATCCTGCGCTAAGCACTTCAATATAGATATATTGCGTGATAATATATATTGCATGTTGAATAATGTTATTTTACTGTTTTTTTCTTTTAATTTATTTGTTATTGTTTCAATTTATACATTTTTATTATTATTATTTTTATTCAAGCGCTTTTTGAGTTGTCTCAATTGTCTTACATGATTTTTTATTTATCTGATTGTTGGTATTTAGTAAATACTCTCTAGTTTAGGATATATTTTTAGGGGGTGGGAAAAAATAACTTGCACTTTGGGGAATAGGAGAGGTATTTAAATATTTAATTTAGTTGTATATTGCTATTTATATGTACTATTTATTTTGGATATATATTTATTATTTGCTTGTTGTCAGTTGTTAAATGTTTATTTCCAATGCTTGCTTGTTATCTAGCATATTGTTAATTTAAGATTAGTTCTACAATTTAATTGGATGTTTCTATCTGTTTTGTAGCAACACAAATTGTATAATAATAATAATATAACAAATTATTACACTTACACATTTTAAACCTTATAGAAGCCAGTATAAGTACAGAAGAATTAAAAAGGCTTCTCAGTAGATATTTAAATATTTTACAGCTATTTCACCTTTGGAGATATAAGAACGTAAGCGTTATTTTTTAAATACCACTATAAATATAACTATGTATTTTGAAATATAAGTCAATATAAGTACGTATTTTCATTTCACAATATTTTCCTCTCGCCATTAAACTAATTTTAAGTTGGAGACCAATCTATGACGGATTGTTTATAAAGACAAAATAATAAAAAAATCTAACTGATTATTGAATCATGAAAATATAATTAACTGCAGAAATTTGGAAATGACTCCAATTAGTGTAAAGATAAAAATATATATCAGATTACGTCAAACAAATATTCGTAATGTGAAACGTAGATATCGAGTTCATAAAAACACAGACTGATGCGTTACGAGATTTGTCCGACGAAGTAAATAGTAAAGCAAAAAACTATTCATTTCATAGTTGAGCTATTCTTTCTGTAGAACCACCACTAGAAAATTATTTAGATATGTTTAAAAAATTTCAGCGTAAAGTGGGAGTAGAAGTATGTAACGATCAATGTGCTGAGTCCATATAGTTTTTGATGTAACTGAACTTTACCAATTTAGAGTTTCACTGTCACGCAGCATTTGATGGTTGTCTCTGACATTTTCCCGTCCCAAAGTAAAAGTTTTATTCAGTTATCTCTGACTATTTTGTTATAACACAAGCTGTAACCACAAAATTTAATGAAATCTACTTTCCTCCTACTTATCTGAACTAAACCTCGGAAAATAAAAGAATGAATGTAAATGATATATTATATTTTGTAAATTTTCGATAGTATAACAGGGCAGGCAAGATGTAACAAGATGTTCTTGGAGTGTACAAAAATCCGTTAATCTGTACTGCTTTATAGCTTTTCGTTTTATTGCTGTCTATATTTAGAGCTAATTTTACACTCTTAAAAATACGATCGAAAAACTATATTCTACTCAAGCTTTGCCCTTGGAATCGCCAAATAAAACCATATTTTGCTTTAGAAACATTTATATGGGATAATAATGTGCACATATTATTGATATTGAAAATAGTATTGACCCCGAGGAGTATTAGCCAAAAAAAAAAACATTTACTTATTTTGAAATTAAAAAAGACGCACAGATCAGTCAGTTTAAATCCTAGGTTTGGACATAAGCCATAGAGTGTCTATTTAAAATTTTATGTTTTACCATTGATTTTATTAGTTACACAGCAAATAAACCATTAATATGGTGTACGTGTGCTGTGATCCTGGAGGTTCACCAATTCGTTCAGAAAGCAGACACAGACAACTGCCGCGTGTGTATGTTTGGTATTCTCCGTGATTTTTAAAAGTATTTCTCCGTATTTCTTTAATTATTTTATCTATATTGAAATTAAATAAAGAAGCTTGAACTTACTTACAATTCTATGTAGCTGACTCGAACATAAGGATCATAAAATCAATTGCTGCTCCATTAACGCAGCAAGTAAGAGAGACTATAAATTCAGTTCTTTGTTTGAAGGTTATTTTTGACGATGGATGGATTGTGAAGGAAACAGGATTTTTGCGGACATTTGCCATCGTTCAGTGTAACAAGAAATCAGTAACACTACGTTTCGAGATCTGCAATCTGATCTCTTCTTCAGGTAAAGAACTAACCTAATACATAATTACAAACTAGGGTAAAATAAACATACATGCTTTAGTAAGATTTGTTCATTTTAACCTTGTTTGTAAATAATTACATAAGTATTAGGTTAGTTCTTTACCTAAAGAACAGATCAGATTGCAGATCTCGAAACGTAGTGTTACTGATTTCTTGTTTCACTGAACTTTAAATTCAGTTCATGACACACTGATAATACCACAGCAACTGTCCGAATACTCACTTTTGCCGTGCCTTAGTCTATAACATTGGATGGGTCATTATTTAGTATAAATGGTACAGTCAAAGATGATACTTCCATTAAGAAGGGATCCAATCCCTGTATTCAATGCTTTCATTATAGTGCATCGCTATGTTTCAATGTTAAAATCGAGCTTACTAACATTGAATCAATTACGAAAATTCACACCGAGTTCATCACATCCCTTTAATAACAAGAGCTCTGTTACAATAATATATGATAATGATTATTGACAGTCTAAAATAATCTGCCTTCTAATATGGTTAAATATCCAAACTATTTTAAAACAAAAGTCGAAAAATCTTTGCAAAGAATAAAGATATAAAGACTTTCTAGTGTTTAAAAACTCACACACATATAAATTAGTATTGCTATTTTAAGTATTTCCACGTTTTCAGTCACGTATTCAAACCAACTAAATGAACCAATGACAATTAAAATTTAAATAAGGTTTTATTAATTGAAAATAACATTCTCCAAACCAAAACATATTTGCTCAGCATCATTTTAATATTAAGTGCTAAGAAAATGATTCCTCGATAAGCTCCGTGTACCTGCTCACCGAGCAGGTCTGTGCGTGTAACGATCTCGTTTCCTCGTGAATTAAAGTTTCTACTGTTATTTTTTTATTGTCATTTCTGTAAATACTTGTTCCAATATTAATTTAATTGCATTGATTACTTTTATGTTAAGACAGTCCTTTTTTTCACTACTATTATTAAATTGTAACAATTCGGTAACAACGAAGTAAAGAAATTTGAATAGTGTACACTGATATGGAAAGTACGTGGTTGACATTTTTGCTTTTGTGAAGGAGTGGTTTCATAAATCGACTAGCAATTGTTTTCTCTCCCTATTTTTCATTTTTATTTTATTTCTTTATAGTTTATTAAATATGTTTATAGCGTACCCTTTAAGCTCACCCCATATTTTGTCCTACATCGTATAGCCATATATATTAAAATCAATAGATTTTGTTGTATATTTGTCATGTAATTTCATTATCATATATGATGAATTATCATTGCTACAGCTAAATTATATTTGCAAAAAAAATTACTTTTCACTTTGGTTGAATTTAGTTAATAAAGCATTCAAAAATATTATTATAAGGTATTGTTTGTTTATTTACAATCAACCAACTTTAATTTTGTTCTGAATCGTATAGTGTACGTTAATAATATTGTAATTATAAACTCAAGTGATGATGAACTCGGTTTTCACACACAGGCTTTTGCCCATATTTTTTGTTGTTTGTTTGTTGTTTGTGTATATATGTAAATGAGATAAATAAATAAATGTAAATTTAAATATTACGTTACAGGTTTTATCAGATTAACACTCTAGGTTTTATAGGTTTAAATATGAGCCTATATTTCATTAAAGAAGAAATATGTAATTTGATCTTGTATAGAAGTATTAGCGGTGGATTTAATTTACGTTGGATAAGAAAGTGTAAAAAGAAAACCAATTAAAGCTAAAACTATTCTCTTACAATTGATTAAAAAACTGTGGCCAAAAAATATGAGATCGTTGGAATCACTAACTTGAAACACAATTAGGTTTAAAAACTTATCATTTGTAGCCGTCATTGTATGATAATTACTTTACCCTTTTTTAACAAACATTATACTAATCATCATTACTTTTCCATTCCTGTTACGTTAAACTCGGTAATTTTTTAAAAAGTAATTAATGTCACATCCAACTAATCGAACAGTGTGGCCGAAATAATACCTGTTTTAAATTAAGTAGTTAAGTACTCAAACATAACAAACACTGAAATTCAATAGGAAAAGCTGCTTAACTCATGCAAAAATTAACACAAACTAAAAATCTATATGTTAAAAACAATTCAAAATTTAAAATGCAACAGAAAAGCTTTATATATCTACTATAATATAACAATTAATCACTAAATGTGTTGCTTACGTGCCAATCTCGGTAACGGCTGGACCAATTCGGAAAATGTATTTTTATTAATATTCTTTGCAGCCAAAGGAACGTTTGTAACAAGAGAAAGTTTTAAAAAGTCTAACAGGACAATTAAGCATTTTTTGGGAAAATAGTTAAAATATTTCCGATACATAATCTAAAAGTAAACTGACAGACTTTGATACTTTCAGATGCAAAAAAAATTTGTTTACATTTAAATTTGAGAAAACATCACGGAATCACTATATGATTTTTACTTTTAAGATTCCATTATTGAAAATTAAATAAGCCAATGCATTGGAAATACTATTTAAACTTCAATACTATCCTTACTTAAACTATAATACAGCCTAGTACAAAACTAATATTATGTCTGATACTGATGTAAGTACGTTATATCATATGTTTTAAATAGTAGTATTTAATAATTAATAATTATTTAAACAGTATCTCATGTCACCGATATAAAATACTTATGTGACGTAATAAATTCTAAGTAACAATCTCCAGCCGTATATCAGGTCCAATTATAATAACTTGCCTTGGAGACACCCCTCTCTAGCTGGCTCGTGCTCTAACCATCCATCCCCGACCTCCACTGACATATCCTGCACTAAGCACTTCAATATAACAAATTATTACACTTAAAATTTTTTAAATCTTATAGAAGACATAAGTACAGAAGAATTAAAAATGCTTATCAGTAGATATTGAAATATTTTTAGAGCAATTTCACACCTTTGGAGATATAAGAAACGTAAGCGTTTATTTTTTAAATACCACTTTAAATATAACTATGTATTTTGAAATACAATTCAATATAAGTACGTATTTTCTTTTTAATATATTTTTCTTATCGCCACGAAAACTAATTTTAAATTGGAGACTAATCTATGGCGGACTGTTAATAAAGACATAATAATTAAAAATCTAACTGATTGCTGAATAATTAAAAAATAATTAACTGCATAAATTTTTTACGTGACTCCAATTAGTGTAAAGATAAAAATACATATCAGATTACGTCAAACAAATATTCGTAATGTGAAACGTAGATTTCCAGTTCATAAAAAAAACAGACTGATGCGTAACGAGCTTTGTCAGAAACGAAGTAAATAGTAAAGCAAAAAACATTTCATTTTATAACTCAATTATTCTTTCTGTAGAATCACCGCCAGAAAATTGTTTAGATATGTTTAAAAATTTCAGCGTAATGTGGGAAGTAGAAGTATGTAACGATCAATGTGCTGAGTCTATATAGTTTTTGGTGTAACTGAACTTTACCAATTTAGAAGTTTCACTGTCACGCAGCATCTGATGGTTGTCTCTGACATTTTCCTGCCCCAAAGTAAAGTTTTAATCAGTAATCTCTGACTATTTTCTTATAACACAAGCTGTAACCACAACATTTAATGAAATATAATTTCCTACTACTTACCTGAACTAAACTCGGAAAATAAAAGAATGTATATAAATGATATATTCTATTTTGTAAATTATTGATAGTATTACACGGCAGGCAAGATGCGTTTCTTGGAAGTGTAAAGAAATCTGTTAATCTGTACTGCTTTATAGCTTTTCGTTTTATTGCTGTTCTATATTTAGAGTTAAATGTACACTCTTAAAAATACGATCGAAAAAGTATATTCTATTGAAGCTTTGCCCTTGGAATCACCAAATAATACCATATTTTGCTTTAAAAACATTTCTATGGGATAATAATCTGCACATATTATTGATATAGAAAATAGTATTAACCCGGGAGTATTAACCAAAAAGTAACATTTAATTATTTTGAAATTTAAAAAGACGCACAGATCAGTCAGTTTTAATCGTAGAGTTGGACATAAGCCATAGAGTGTCTATTCTAAATGTTATGTTTTACTATTGATTTTATTAGTTACACAGCAAATAAATCATTAATATTGAGTACGTGTGCTGTGATCATGCAGGTTTCACCAATTCGTTCAGAAAGCAGACACAGACAACTGCCACGAGTGTATGGGTCTTCTCCGTGATTTTTGAAAGGGATTACGATATGAAAGGGATATTGAAATGAAATAAACAAGCTTGAACTTACTTACGATTCTGTTCAGCTGGCTCGAAAATAGGGGTCCATAAAATAAATTACTGTTCTATTAACGCAGAAAGTAAGGAGAGACTAGGCCTATAAATTTTGTTCATTGACACAATGATTATACCTCAGCTCTGTCTGAAGACTCACTTTTGCCGTGCCTTAGTTTATAAAATTGGATGGGTTATTTATTGTATAAATAGTACAGTCAAAGAAGATACTTTCATTAAGAAGGGATCCAATCCCTGTATTCAATGCTTCCATTATATTGCATCGCTATGTTTCAATGTTAAAATCGAGCTTACTACCATGGAATCAATTACGATAATTCACACCGAGTTCTTTCAAATCCCTTCAATAACAAGGCCTCTGTTACAATAATACATGATAATGATTACTGACAGTCCTAAAATAATCTACCATCTTTAGTTAAATATGGTTAAATGTCCAAACTAGTTTGAACAAAAACTCGAAAAAACTTTACAAAAAATAAATATATAAAGACTTTCTAGTGTTTGAATACTCATAGACATATAAAAACAGTATTGCTATTTTAAGTATTTCCACGTTTTCAGTCAAGTATTCAAACCAACTAAATGAATCAATAACAATTAAAATTTAAATAAGGTTTTATTAATTGAAAATAACATTCTCCAAACCAAAACATATTTGCTCAGCATCACTTTAACAATAAGTGCTAAGAAAATGGTTCCTAGATAAGCTCTGTTATACCTGCTCACCGAGCAGGTCTGTGAGTGCAACGATCTCGTTTTCCTCGTGAATGAAAGTTTCTACTGTTTTTTTTTTTTTATCGTCATTTGTGTAAATACTTGTTCCAATATTAAAATAATTTCATTGATTACTTTATGTTGACATTTCTTTTTTCACTATTATTATTAAATTGTAACAATTCTGTAACAACAAAGTAAGAAGATGTGAAAAGTGTAACACTGATCTGGAAAGACATGGTTGACATTTTTCCTTTGTGAATGAGTACATTAATTTCGTAATAGTGGTTTCAGAAATCGACTAGCAATTGTTTTCTCTCCCTCTCTTTTCATTTTTACTTTTTTTATAGTTTATGAAATATGTTTATAGTGTACCCTTTTAAGCTCATCCCATATTTTGTCCTACATCTTATAGCCATATATATTAATATCATAGATTTTGTTGTATATTTGTCATGTAGTTTCATTATCGTGTATGATGAATTATCATTGCCACAGTTAAATTATATTTGCAAAAAATTATTTTTTACTTTGGTTTAATTTAGTTAATATGCATTCAAAATATTATTATAAGGTATTGTTTGTTTATTTACAATCAAGCAACTTTAATTTTGTGCTGAATCGTATAGTGTACATTAATAATATTGTAATTACAAACTCAATTAAAGATGAACTCGGTTTTCACACACAGGCTTTTGCCCATGTGGGTACCTTCACGTGTAATCTGTTAGCACTATGTTTGTGTATATATTTACATGAGATACATAAATAAATGTAAATTTAAATATTGCGTTACAGGTTTTATCAGATTAATACTCTAGGTTTTATATCTTAAATATGAGCCTATATTTCATTAAAGAAGAAATATATAATTTGATCTTGTATAGAAGTATTAGCGGTGGATTTAATTTACGTCGGATAAGAAAGTGTAAAAAGAAAACCAATTAAATCTAAAACTATTTTCTTACAATTGATTCACAAACTGTGGCCAATAAATATGAGATCGTTGGACTCACCAACTTGAAACACAATTAGGTTTAAAAACTATCATTTTGGAGCCGTGATATAAAAAAATACTGAATATGTTAATTATGTGAAATATGTGAATATATGAATTACTAATATTTGATATTTACTTTACCCTTTTTCAACAAACATTATACTAATCGTCATTAGTTTTCCATTTCTATTACATTAAACTCGGTAATTATTTAAAAAGTAATTAATATCAAATCGAATTAATCGAACAGGTTGTGACCGAAATAATAGCTGTTTTAAATTAAATAGTTAAGTACTCAAACATAATAAACACTGAAATTCAGATATTGGTACTGCAATGACGTTAGGACACAAAATATCAAATCGAAGAAATTATGTGGTTAAGAAAAAAAAAACACCCCCTATTTACACTACACATGAACTCCTTCCGAATTCTAATACTGTTGAAATGATATGTCAATTTAATATTTTACATCACCCACATATATTATTGAATTCATCTTTTTTTTAACTATTCGATACTTTAATTCATCGAATAGGTTTACCACAAGTCAGCCGTAAAAAAATGTTTACATTCAGAGATGAATATAATTATCAATTCATCTATTATGAAGAGTATAACCACAGGTGAAACAGGTTGATACAATTATCACCAACACAATCCAGAACTAATTAAGATGTTATCTGAAGTGAGAATTTGTTTACACGCGGAATGTTTAAGCACAGTGAGATTAGGCAAAGAATATATTAACTTTTGACGCGACAGTTAGCTAATTAAAACTTTCCTTCTTTCTTACAAAATTATACATTACTCAGTAGATTCAGTAGATACATTATTCTACTGAATTTTAAAGTGCTTCATTTTGCTTGTAACTTGGAGAAATAGAAATACTATATTTTATTGGAACATTAAAGATCTGAAACCAGGCTTCAACCATTTTTAAAATGTGCCGTAAATTGAAAGAAAACGGCACATCAACTCGGATAGATTTTGGCAGCTACTTAATAATTACATATTTATGTAATTACTTTTGGTTCTTATTGAAATCAAATTGTTATTCAAAATCAATTGAACATTTTTACCTGGACGTAGATAGACTAAAAACGCTTCTGTGTTTGATGATTTCTCAAGATAAATGTGCTGCGACGAATTTAAAATCAGATCTGTCCTACGACTACATTTTTGAATAGATCATTTGATATGGAACGAATCATCTAGACACTAATGATTTACTACCGCCATCTTTAATACTACCAAGTTACATACTACCGATATATTTAGTAAAAGCAAGTTAGCTACCAAACCTCGGGTTGGATAATAGGCTTCACTTTGGTATGTTAAATTTGATTTGTTGTCTGTTGATAATTTTATTAGGCTACATAGATTGTTACATAACATATTAAAATGTCATATGATTGTCCTGTTTGTTTAAAAATTTATTTATGCTGCCATTTTCCCGTTGAATTTCTGGTTACCTAAACGACTCATTAAAAAGATATTTCGCTAACGGTCAGCCGAATCCCATCGAATCACGTTTAAAATAATTGAGCTCTATATTAATTATATATGAAGCTTCATGAGAAATAGTCTATAGGCCAATTCTTTCTTGAGACATCGTACTGACAGACGGACAGAAATAAACTGTATCCAGCCAATAATGAAAATGAATATAAGGCATGCAATAATATAAAGCATATTGATACATGTAGACTCGTTATAAAATCCGGGCTAAGTGCCAAAATGAAAGTTCCGAGTAAAATGAATAAAAAACTTCTACAAACCAAAAAAGTTTCAAATTACAGTATAAAGCTTAACTTTAAAACAGTTGACCTACTTTGAACCTCTTTTTCAAATTTTATCTATGAGAAAAAATTTTTTATTTAAAAAACATGAGAACCGGGCTATGTGTCATACATACAACTATTAAAAACCGGGCCAAGTGCCAAGGTATAATAATTATATAAAAACAGGCCAACGTACGTTTCTTTATATAGTTTAGTGCATGTTTTTGCATTACAAAAACAGGAGTATTTTGTTTTAAAATAAAAAATAAATAAACACTTAAATAATATGAATAAGTTCATTATTACAATTTCAAATCGTTCTTTTACATTAAAAATATTGTATAACCAAGGCATTATCTAGTCACTACGCAGCTAGCAGCTCTTGATAAAAAACAACTTGTTTTCTTCTTTCAGATAAAGCAAAAACTTCCGTAGGTCTTCTTTATTTTCAGGCTTGATTCTTCCCTCCATCTCCAATCTTCGTAGTTCCAACCCTTGAATGTCTTCCTTCTTCACTTCTTTCTTAAAGATTTTCGTCTGTTTACATGTTTCAACTTCACTAAAGGTTTTCTTGGTAAAGATAGTTGTAGGTGTGTTCTTAATTACTTTTACATGAGAAAACCTTGGAGATTTAGAGAGAAACTGTATTTAAATACTCGTTTGAAGCTTTTGAAAAGTCAAAAAAGTCATCTTCTTGCATCAAAGTTGTCAAAAAATGGCCATTGTCTGCAAGATGTATGAAGTACTCTCTCACGAAGTCTAAGGGTACTTCACATTTCTTTACCCACTTTCTTTTATCAATTAGAGCAAAATCACGATCACAGCTCAAGTAAGAATGACCTGAAACTACATACTTGTGGTTGATTTTCATCAAAGTAATCATTGCAAACTAAAGAGATCCACAAGAACAAAATCATTTTTTGTTCTTATTGTGCCCACCGCAGTTGTTCGTCCATACTGTCAATTTTCTTTTTTTAGGTTATTTTACTTTTGATACCTCTTAGTATACAACTGGCTATTTCACTCCCACCCCTTCCACTCATGCCTTCATGCCATACAAACATGAAACCTTGGTTATTGTCGGCCATGTGCAAACCCAGGTTGAAACATGACAGTTGTCTAAGATAATAAACTTGGCAGTGATTCAAAGCTGGCAAAGAGAAAACTTGTTGTAAGTCTACGGATATAGTACAAGTGTCACTTGTCACAAGTGTTGACTCCCGTGGTCAGTTTTCATCAGTTCCCTAGCTTTTTCCGCTATTCCTATGGTGTAGCCCCAATTGAGTTCTTATACTCAATTTTGATCGTTGAATCGTTCATCATTTTGCTTTTGGAGCAAATCCCATGTATTACACGTGTCTTTCCTAGGACGGTGAAATTTGAGTTTTGGAAACTTGTCTTTCAATGTCTTTTTGTAAAAGTTGATATCAACTTTGTTGTCAGGATGACTTTCTATGAAGGCTTCATAGATTCTTTGATAATTTAAATCTTGGCTAAGGTACAAAAGTGTACTCTTGGCCCGAGTGTAGTGACTTTCCTCTTTGGGGAAACTGTCAATGTGGGCAACAATGCGTTTAACATCGTCAGAATATTGTATTTTCTCTCCTTAGTTTGATTACCTCTACGTTC
The DNA here is from genome assembly GCF_021130785.1 of Homalodisca vitripennis. Lineage (NCBI taxonomy): Eukaryota > Metazoa > Arthropoda > Insecta > Hemiptera > Cicadellidae > Homalodisca > Homalodisca vitripennis. Next base: position 70,528,737 of record NC_060212.1, on the reverse strand, counting down.
TACATAGGTCACATCTCCGGCTGTTTTAGCTTTTTTACTAAGGTCTCATCTCTAGGTCTAGTGATTCGTATGGATTTCTTTGAATGTTTGTTTGCACACTTGTATGTGGTTTCCATTGCCATCTGGAACCGTGAAAAAAACACATTGGCCTGCCTTCGACTCTGGCTGGGTCGTCGTAAGATCCATGACGTCGACGTTTAAACTCCACAAACACTTAAGTTTCCCATTAAGTATGAACTTTGCTTGATATTATCTCTAAGCTCATAAAACTGATTGAAAATGTTCAGTTTTTGATCAAACGTAAGGCTTCTGCACTGGTAGATACACCGGCATGTAACCTAAAAATAAAACAGGCCATTAGAAAACGGTTCATGTTTCTAATAAACTGTTTTTGCAATAATAAACAACATACACTTCATCAAGTAACCGCAAATGAATAGGCCAAAATATTAAATTGTAAGGATACCCTTTAAATTATAATGATCTAGGTCTAAATTAAAGTATTTGGCTAGACCCTACATACCTCATTAGTTGGTGGTTGCTTCTCAGGCACAATCACGTCTCTGTTATTCTTGTAGGATTTTCCTTCAGCCCCTAAGCTTTTTCTTGGAGCTAGTAAACTGTTCCTTCAACCTCTTTTACGTCGATTCCTTCCTACATCCATTGTAGCAGTTGTAGAAGAATATAGCACAGCAACCACAGAACACAATGCACTACTTACATGCGAGACAATAACCTCAACTAAACGAAAGGATAACCTCAAACTGAGAATACACCACGTGCAGGAACGTTAAAACAGCTGTGGCACATAGCCCGGATTTTGTAAGCGAGCAGGTTGAATTAGACCGGCACGCATTCTTGTATCGATTATTTGAACTACTTACCATGTCAACAGAACATATCCCGGTTTTTACCAGGGTAGTGATAGGCACATAGCCCACATTTTGACAATAAAAACCAATTTGAATTTTTTGGCACTTAGCCCGGATTTTATAACGAGTCTACACAATGTCCCGGAGTATATAAAACAGTTTTTATGGTACTATTTGGTTTTAAAATTTATCGTCAAGTCTTTTATGATATATTGATGTAAAAGCTTTGATGTTTGTCTGTAAAATGTACTTATTTCAGTGCACTTAAGATTTGTTTGTGGAAACACTATAATATTCTACATGTTAAATGTCATGTCAATTTTATAACTGTTACATGCCTGTCGTGTATAATAGAATGATCTGAAAATCTACGAATATTATTCTGTTCCAAAGTAACTTTATTCCTAAGTTTGTAATATTGATGGCATTGCCATGATATTTAACTTAACACGAATTTACGGCATTAACTTAAAATAAAAATCATATAACAGTTTTTTAATATTCATAACAGTTTATAAACTAATATTTTTAGAAATTTACATTAATGTAGCACTCAATACTTAATCTTATAATACGCCTGTTGCAAGAGGAATAACGTAAGAGAATTACTGTATAAGAGGTAACACTAACCCAACGTATGTAGATGTTGTTAAGTAAATAGCTTAAAGTCTAAACTATAGGCAATTATAGTAATTTCTGAGAATTCAAGTGCTAGAATCATGTAGTGGGAGACATTCTGCAAATATTAAAGTACGACAAGTGTTGCAAACTGAACCTAGGCCAGAACCATATGTAACTGTGCTCTTGATATATTTCATCCTTATTTCAACAGATCTAAGCATCTTAAACAAAATGCAACTGAAATAATGCTTGAATAAAAGATTAAATTTACTTAAAAACAGAAATAAAATTTGCAATTATAAGGCTAAATACTTATAGTACTAAAATAGTAATAATCACGAATTATAATGAAGAGGAATTCATTTTACATTTTAAATCCACTATTAAGTTGAAGACCATAGCACAAATTAACTAATTAGTTACATTTAAGAAAATAAAAATAAATAAAAAATAACATAACATTTTCACATGTTTTTATTTCAGGGTTTGAACGTGTAAGAGCATGAATTTCTGGTTCCATTTGAGTACATCCCACAGTACAGGACAAGTCACAGTTGAGTTCTGATACTCCAACCTACCAAATATATGAATATACATATCTCTGAACCCTCTTTAGTTAAAAAGAATTACATTTCGACCATTCATTTCCAGTCTACTATACTTGTAGTGACTTAGTTGAGTTTCCTTGTTGCCCCGATCAATTAAGTTTAAGTACCAATCCATACCAAAAAATATACCAACCGTCTACTTTCAGCCCTTGTAATTTATTTCTAGTTTTAGATATTTCTAGAGCTATGAGTTTAGTTTGGCTTGTTTTCCGATGAAGGAAATATATGTAGATATGTAGGATAATATGCTCTTCGTGTATGGCCTTTGATCAATTAATGGTTTAAAATTACCTCCAGACTAATTAATTTACGGTACCACATTTGAATTTGCCTTGTTTCCATGGTAAAGAAAATAAATAAATATGTTGATTTTATAAATCTAAATCGGTCAAAATGTGTCTTTTTTGGCCTACTAGTTTGTAAGGGTCGTTTGCAACAGACCACTTCAACTACTTCTGTTTGTCAATTATAACGAAGAAAAAATTACCTACCGCCTGTAAAGTTACTGCAGTAAAAACAATTCTATTCCGGCAGTTTAGATTCACTTCTTGTATAATTTACTTACAGTTTCATTGTTTAATTTACTTTGATGACCTGTTCAAGAAACAATATAGTCTAAAATATGTTATATAGTAGGTTTCGGTAATAATTTAATATTAAATACGATATTTTAGGTGCTAAAATAATTGATTTTGATGTTTTACCCTGGTCTACAAAATATATATCAAAGTATAAAAAACTACTAAGTCAGTAAAAGTAACTAAAACACTACTAGGGCCAAAAAAGATCTACTTTGTAGTTTCTGTTCTCATTCGCGTATAAGAGAAAGAATTATATATTTTTTAAACTAAGTTCATTCCACATTTCTCAATAATAGTTTTTAATAAGTTTTACATGATAGAGGTTATTGGGTATCATCCAAAAGCAATAGTCATATACAAGGCTCAAAATCAGTAGAACGCCCCTAATTATTAGTGGGTAACAAAAAATCGAAAATGGGTCTAAAAGTAACTGAAGAATTAAATGGAAATAAAGTAAACGTAAAGTAAAGATGTCTTATTTTACTAGGCCAAGTGCAATGAGTAAGTATATGTAAAAAAAGCAAGAAATTATGCATAACAAGCACCTAAGCTATAAAACCTCCATTACACTTCAGTAAATTAAATTAACTGATATAATATATATACCAACTTACAACTCTTCTGACGTCTAGACGAATCTTACGACTCCCCAGGTCGTAAACTATTCTCACTTTATCTTGCTGCTTTCTCCAGTGTCTCCAATTAAGTTAATAGATTATACGTAACATAGATTGTGTTTATTTGAACAATTTTAATACTTATTTCGTGCATATATTCAAATTCCTCCAGGTTTGTTTTTGTAATTCCTTGAATTTATAATAATTCCCTTTATTATATTTAACCCAAGGTAAAATTGCAAAGCACCACGTGTCGCGTTAGATGCTTCGCTGAGTCGTATACAAAGCTTTAAGTAATTTCATTCTTTAGATGTGCTAAGGATAGACAGACTCGTGCCAACTTACTGGCTTCAAAAACGCTCAACTGCATCACTTGGATGGACATGCACCATCATAGAACTCATTACTTTTTACGCGTAAATGAAGGTTCGTGCATAACTTCAAGTCTCCAGATGAAATCGTGCTCCAGGTATCTAACGAATAGTGAGGCTAATTATGTTATGTTATGTCATGCAGCTGTAATCAGTTTGCTTATGAATTTCTTTGACTTTTTCGTTCCCATCATCGTTTTCCATATAATTAGTTTAAGGGAGTTCGCTAACGCAGAGCAAAATCCTATGAAAAGACAAGTACCATTATTGAATTTGACTTAGCCTATATACTATTGGTGAGGTCAGAATGCATTAATCGTACATGATATTTGAGAGCAGATTGGTTGGTATAAACGACAATTCATGCAAAATTTTAAAGAATGAGGTTAGTTTGTTCTATAAGTATTGTAGGGAATTGCAAACAGACAGGCAAAAGTTCAATTTTGTTATCCCTGTGAGGGATAAACTTAACTAACGATAAGCCAACAAATGACATAAGTGTTATGAATTAATATTCATAGCTACAACAGTAAGTCTAGCCAAGTAAATACAATCATTCACGTTAAATATTAGAAATATATATATATATATATATATATATATATAAACTCCTGGACAAAATTAACGCAGCACTAAATAAATTTTCTTTTATTACTAATAAAAATACCTTATTTGTCTCATATTGTTACTCAGGATTCTTAGATCGATAAAGGAGATATTGGTGGCCAGTTGTTATCCTTATCTAATGTAATTATCTTATCTTAATTATTACAGAATTCCAATAGGACATGTACAACCTTGCTCTTTTCCATAATGTGACTCACTGAAAATGTTTATCAGGGTAATGACATTTTCTCCTCTCAGTCTGCGCCTGAGTTTACTTTGTGGTGGAAGTGCAACAGCAGTATGCCTCGATACTTGACACCGAGAGAAGCGGCTAGAATAAGGTTTTTTTGTACAGCAGGGGCGTTCGCATAGAGAAGTTGCTGCTTTGTTTGGCATACACAACACAACTGTTATGAGAGTTTTGTTCAGCGGTTTCAAGAAACCAGGAGCGACAATAGGAGGCGAGGTCAGGGCCGTCCTCGGGCTACAAGCGAAGCTGACGACCGTTTTGTAAGGCTAAACTCATTAAGAAATCGTACTTCAACAAGTACAGAGCTGCAAGCAATGTTAAGAACAACTCGAAATGTCTAAGTTACAAGTAGAACTATACGCCGACGTCTCCATGAAGGCATATTGTGCAGTAGAAGACCTGCCAGAGGCCCACTTCTCACCAGAAGGCATCGAGTAATGAGATTACGGTTTGCTCAAAATCATGTCAATTGGACTGTGGAGGTTTGGAAGGCAGTCCTCTTCACTGATGAAACAAGAGTCAGTCTGAGGTCTCCGGATGGACGAGAGCGTGTATGGAGAAGGCGTGGAGAACTTTTCGCTCAGGCCTGTTTCTCACCTCAGGTACCTTTTGGGGGTGGTTCTGTTATGTTTTGGGGAGGAATTAATTATGAGGCGTGTACAGAGTTAGACCAGCTCTAAATGCTCCTAGGTATGCACGATAACGCCAGACCACACAGTGCCGCAGCAGTGACAGACTACTTAAGAGAGGTTGGTATCACTACCCTGGAGTGGCCACCAAGAAGGCCTGATTTAAACCCAATAGAGCATGTGTGGGACACTTTAAAAAAAACGAACACGTGCTAGAAATCCACCTCCAGCAAACCTTGCAGAGCTAGAACGTGCTGTAAAAGAGGAGTGGGCAGGGAATACCTATTTGAAGATATCCAGCACCTCATTGAAGGTATGCCTAGGAGGCTCCTGGCAGTGATTCAGGCAAGAGGGGGTAACACCCGTTACTAAATAAGGGGAAATTACTTTTCAAACTAAAAGTGAATAATTATAATGTGTTAAATTACGTAAGTAGTTAAATGGATATAAATAAATTCATATTAAATTATAATTTTTTATCCATTAAATCTTGACATAACTAACCATGCACAGATTTTATTGAGTTTTCCTTGTCTTATTCTCTTAAATATATTTTTACAGCATGGTTAGAGATTTATTAATAACTTATAAAATGAATTTAATAGTCATATATATATATATATATATATATATATATATATATATATATTATATATATATATATATATATATATAAAAGTATCGCGAATTTTGTGTATTTTTCAAAATTATTTATTTATTCGTGAATATCTATTTTTTCCCCTTCAAAGTAATCCCCCGGGGATATTAAAATCATGTTTTTGTATCTTGTTCAGCTCCTCCTTCGATTGCCGTCTCTATCTCGTCAATCGTGGCGTAGCGTCGTTCTTTCAGTTTCTGGGAACAAGAAAAGTCACAGGGAGGGCCAGATCTGGGGAATACGGTGGCTGCGGTATCATTAGTGTGTTGTTTTTGGCCAAAAAGTCGCGTACAAACAGCGATGTGTAAGCAGGAGCGTTATCGTGGTGCAAAAGCCAATTTTTGTGTTTTTTCCACAAATTCGGGCGTTTCTGGTGGATTGCTTCGCGCAAATTGCGCATAACTTGCAGGTAATATTCCTTATATTATATTACAGGTATACATATATACCTATAATAAGATATAGTCACTGAAATGTAATCTAATCTCTTGATAAATTGTAGGTTTAAGTGTAAGGAACCGTGTTTTGGGATCCTGAAGTGAAAGACTAAACAGTTTTTATAATTATCCTTGCAATAGCTGGAATTTTTCCGCAACATTCCTTGATATTTTATTGAATCTAAACAACGTTTCTATTAGAAATTTTACGATTTTTGGCCAGTTTCGATGTACCTTAATGTCGACATATTTAGTTTTACAGGAATAAATTATGGGCCTATATTTAGAAAATGTTGTAGCCATACGGTTTTGAAACAGTAGTTTTATTTGATATTTGCATTACAACTAATGGTAAATCATCACATTTTATTATGTATAATTTATGTTTGACAATATGAACCGTTAAAGTACATTTAAACTAAACCTTCCAAAAGTAAGAAGTCTAGTTACTTTTGAGCATAAAGTAATTATGCTATCAATACTAAAAATATAGGGACATTTAAAATAGTACTTAAATGAATTTAGCAATATGTTGTTGTGCTGTTATATAAGAAGTTTGTAACTAATAACATATTTATGCAGAAATGCATTGCTAAAGGCAATTTTCACAAATTTTTGGGGCTGTTGGTTGGAGCCTGATGTCAGAGAGAATTAACTATGTACAGAATTTAAAGAACATCTTTAAATAATTTTTTCAGGCCTTTGTTTAATATGTCAGTCAGGATATCTCCTGTTTTTATATTTATATATATATATATATATATATATATATATATATATATATATATATATGTGTGTGTGTGTGTGTGTGTGTGTGTGTGTGTGTGTATATGTATATTTAGATGGCTGCGAAATACACGATATTACCTTAGGAGTGCCAGTTTATATATATTAATACAATTGATATGTATACTTATGATAAATAATTACACGTTACATTGCACTCAATAATGTTTTAATCAAATTAAATATTGTTGTCTGTTATTAATGATTTCCCATGGACTTTTTCTTCAAACAAGTGACAGTAAATATTAAAAACACACTCAATATGTCCCGAGTGGTGAGTGCATACGAGATTGGTTCCTGTTGAGTGTTTCTGTAGGAAGAAAGGTAAACACAGAACGGAATGCATCAACTGGACCTTTTCCAATCTTAATATCACGTAGAAATGAGAATATTTATTTAGTTCTTCAGAGGACAGTATTTTATATATTTTACAACTGAAAGTATGGTTCTTGGGGTAGTAAATCAATGACAAGAATATAAATAAATAATAGGCAGTGTCATTTTTGATTTTGTATTATATTCAAATAAACAATTGGTAGGTATAATAAACTAAAAAAAATTTCATGAATTCTTCCAATACAATTTTATAAAACACATCAGAGTTTTTTTTTAATGAATATGAAACAGCTTTATTGCATTTCATAAAACTAGCACATTACCAGTTGAAATAGAAAGAAAAACTAAGCAAGAAAAATATGTCAGGTAATTGTAAAAGGAGACAAAAGCTACACATTACAAAACCTAAAGATATTTTTAAGTACTTTGTACCTTCACTAAATTATCCCTTAATATTGTACAGTGGCTAAAAAATTGAGAACCAAGTGAAGCAGATGTCATTAAAACCAGATTCAGGGGAAAGTCTAATGTTACTCTGAGAAACACTAATGTTACTATGAGCTTCCAGGATCGATTAAGGAACCCGATTCGTATTTGCCAACGGTTAATATTACAACACCACGTTTGAAGTATGAATGTGACTTTTCTGTAATATTAGCAGCAACATTTCAACAATTTGTTTCAGCATTAGATGTTTTAATGCTGCTTTTCTTTACTACATATTACATATTTATTCTTAATATGTCACAGAATATTTTTACGCGGATGCTGATTGTATCCACAAAAGTAGAATTTATCAGGAGGGACAGCCGAAAGCTGTAATTCTTGATTGTCAGGAGGAACAATTATGGGTGTAGTAGCATTTCAACAACATCAGTACTACAATAAAATTCTAATTGATTATGAGCGGCTTCTAAAACATGAGCCTAATTAGAAGCGCAGAAAGAAAATGTATTTTGACATGCATATTTCGAACAGATAATGTCTTTAAGAATTAAAAAGTATGGTCAATGCAACGATAAAATTGAATACGTTAAGAAATTCCATTTGTATCACTTGAATATTCTGGACATAACTGAGATGTTTGCTACAAAGAGAACAACTAGTTTAGGAAACAGCGGGAGAATCAAATATACTCCCTGTGGTGGACCTTTGTCTCCTAGATGTTCTTGATTCTTGTCGACTGTTTTCTTGTTCTATCCACTCCAAAGTGCTCTCTTGTTGAACTTTTGTTAAATTGCCTTGTTAAACTACTTTATTGTAATTTATATGCATGAGAAATTTAATAAGAAGCTTTCTTACCATAACGAAAGTAGATATTTAGCACTTTAATGCTGTAACAATGGTAACAGACCCGATTGTTGAGGCTAAAAATTATATTATATTGTTGATAAGCGTTTTACGGAATTATGAGATTCCCCCAAAATGATATCAGTCTAACAGTTACAAGTTTTTTTAATACAATATTAAAAAAATTTCTACTACAAACATACAACAAAATAATCTAACAGCCAGCTTGACATAACTGTACGGGTTTGATGGAGAAATGTTTCCGTAATTTATTATACTTAAAATTATCCTCCTTTTCCTGAAAAGCCATAAATAAAACCGAGAACTACTGTGCGGCTAGCATGCAATTTATATATATGTATATATATATATATATATATATATATATATATATATATATATATATATATATATATAATTTTGTGAAATACAAAATAATTGAATTCGAAAGAGTAAAAGCACTGTGTTGTAGTGGTAACATTCTCACAAGGAAAGTGAGAGACCTGGGTTCAAGTCCCCCTGGAACAATACTTTTTGCAATTAAATGTTTTATGCTAGGTGGCTATAAAATACTATTTAATCGTTAATGTTTTCAATTACTTCAAATTAAATATTCTTTCAAATTTGTGTTATACCTGAAACGTAAGAGTCATAATAAACATTTTTTTATATTTTTTTTAGAAGTAAGGAGTATACGAACTGGAGCTTTTGTACTAGCAGAAAAATGAGAATGGTGGTATGTAATTATAAATGCAATGTTTGAGAAGTTTTAAAATTACAATAATTTCAAACGTCATCATTATTGCTTGAATACGAAATTAATGCCACGAAGATATTTTATAAATAATAAACTAGTAAATTATAAGAATGAAATGTTATAACATTCTGTATGTGCAGTATACTTTTAAAATAAAGCTCTTAAAATTAAATTTGCAGCATCATGTTATTATTTTAGACTAATTACTTTAGGCAAATATCATATGTAAACTTTACAAAATAAATAATTTCATACATTTACTGTGCGTTACTTTTGGCATTACCGTATTAAACATGTCCATGTTTTAAATACCCGTATCTCAAACATAATTTTATGTTATGTACATTCAGTGTTTACGATCGATCTTCCACCGAGTTGGGGTGGAAAAATTAATAAAAACACGTAAAGTAGGCCATTTATAAAATTTATATCACCCCCTGAGGTCTTTGTAGATTGAAAATTCCAAACATTCATTGTAATTTTGAGTTGTAAACGCACTGGTGTGAGGTTGGGATTTATTGTAGTGAATTCTAACAAATACGTTTAAACTATAAATTTTCCTTTATGTTTAGTTACTTTTCAATTACCTAGTATTGTAAAGTTCCAAGTAAAAATATCAATTTTACATATACCTGAAACCAACTTGACCAAGAGATGTGTTATTCAACAACCTCAACAGTGTTACTATCCAACAAAGACAACAATGAACACAGTGGTCACTTCTCCTCTTCTGTGTCGTCTGACACCTTTGAGTCTAATAAATTGCAGTTGACAACGCTTCCAAACAATGCTTCTCTTTTACCGTATTATTTAAATATTTATAGAATAAAATATTTATTTCAATACATTATTAAAATTCTTAACGACACATATTGCAGTAGCAATGTATAATACATTTGTTTGTGTATTAATAATTACCGTACATTTTCATGTATCTTTTCATAGTTAAATCATTTTAATAAATTAAAATACCTGACAGAGTGTAAAATTTTGCCATTGTACACACAGCTATATGGAAATATTTGAGCTTAGACAATTTTTATGATCAATATGTTATTGATTCCTAAAGGTATTCCAGTTAGTCTAGTTAAGGTCAATTCTAGAAATCAGCATAGTCAATTTCTAATAGACCTCAAAGGGTGACCCTTCATCCTCCAGTGGCTGAGTTCCTTCACTTTGTCTACTCAATCTGCTTTCTGCTCTCACTCTCCGGGAGTGTTGAAGTTCTCCCCCATTCTTATTGGCTCCCACTACTGTGTACGTTATTTAACTCCATTAAGGTATATAAAATGAGCCAAGTTTACTTCTTTGAAAATTAATGCCCGTATAATATTCTGTAACTGTGTTCTTTGCTTGACCTGTATTCATACATTCTGCCCCGAAATTTCTGAACTGAAGCATCATGTTCCATCCTGTCACTGAACCTAAAGTGGCAAATCTTTTTGCTCACAATGATTCATAGGAAGAAGCCACAGTCCAATATTAGTATATAGTATAATGTATCCGGACATTTTTCATTGTTCTATGATACATAACTACAGGAAAATAATAGAATGGAAGTCGGCATTTTTTGATAAATTGCTAATCTTCCTATAAGCTGTTAAAACTAAAATGATGGTTTTTAACGGTTCTCGCCAAAGATTCGGACAGATAGAGGGACATACTCAATTGTTCTGATTACCTAAGTTAGTAGCTTATCATCCCTAGGAGCGCTCACTTCTGGCGGCTATTAGCACATCACTAACCACAAGTGTTACTATATTAAGCTGCGAGGTGAATCAATAGAAGAATACATGTTACATTGAATGGAGCTCCCTTGCTTAAAAATAGTACTTTTAATTCCACTCAGCCAGTAAGAACGAAAAGATCAGGTCATTTTCTTTAAACGTACAAATATTTCAACCACCCTACTGCATGTTATAAATTTTTTTGAAGCTGTGATATTTTAATACTTTATTTTGTTTTATAAATGTACTTGGACGGCGTTTCATAACTTTTACTTACAAAAGAAGCCATAGAGAGAATATTGAATAACGGTATGATGGTTTTTCCATTACAGAATGTATGAATACAGGTCAAGCAAAGAACACAGTTACAGAATATTATACGGGCATTAATTTTCAAAGAAGTAAACTTGGCTCATTTGATATACCTTAATGGAGTTGAATACACGTACTTCCTAGCTCATTGCCTTCACATATTTCAATACTGAGGTTTTCATGAGAATTTTGATAAGCTTTTCATCTACAAATTTTTGGTAAATTAGTTTTATTTAATCTGCTGAATTACTATTATTTCTTCTTTTGAAATTATATTATCTATCTCATAATTTTCATATAGTCAGTAAGAAAGCAATGGCCAGTTTCATGAGAATATTGTATATATTTGCTTGTAATTCACCATCACAACCATGTATTAAGCGAACAATACACAACCCCGACTCTTTATCTTATTGCAATAAATTTAAAATCAATATAATCCAGTTCACAGAAGATTAAATAGAATTATAATAGGAATCTTTCACATCATATTTACTGTTGTTTACGTACTACGTAGTAAAATAAATACCATTTCAACAGTAAAAATTATTAATTTTTATATTTTTAGTTATGGTGTCCTGAGTTGAAATGTTTCATTTTAAATTTGAGATGCATATTTGATAAGTAAAACGACAATTCAGAAGTATAATAAAAGGAATAAAAAATTATATTGCCATCAATCATACATGTGATGACCACCGACCATACAGTTGGAAAGTGTTTCCTTGTTGAATTGTGTTTCGATTGGTAAAGTTTGAAGACTGACTTACTAAATGCAATTATTTATTGTGTATCTTATTCATTTTGGTAATTTTTTTCATTTATCATTTGATGCTTGCTGTATTGTTTTAAAACTATGTTATCAAATACATCGCGCGTTATAGGATAAGATAATAAGCTTTAAACACATGGCGTTCTCTTAACGTGTCACGTCTCCTACTATGTTATTTTTATTATTCCTGGTCAGGACAATAGAAAATAAGACAGTCTGTTACTAGCCGTTTGTTTAGTTTTTGTGATGTACTGTAAATATTTTCAAATACTGTTTTAGGATTCAAATAGGTTCATCGACATCCTCACGATTTCATACACCACGAATGATAAATAAACAAAAGATAGTTATAAAAATGTAAATATATAATGGTTACATAGTAAAGCAGAGTTCCATATTTAGTTAGGAAAAAGCTGTGCACATAATTACACAAAAAATCAAACAAATCTACCTGTTTAATGGACCGTGGGAGTAGTGAAAGCATGAGGAATATAAGAGTCATACACGCGTTGAAGTCAAAAAAGGAAATATTTTTACTTTAAAATTTCTATGGAAGTGGCAATTTGCTTTTCAATTATATTTTCTTTGAAAAAAATATTAATTATTGTTTATTGTTGTATTATACAATTATATACTCACTCTATGACTGCCTCCGAAAGTTTGTATATGAAACTATCCCATTATCATTAATAAAGAATATGCATCATGTGAGATTTTAATTAATTCCACTTAACGGGAAAACGCGCTTTAAAACAACAGTCAGCATCTTCAACACAAAGTTTCAGGATTACAACTCCTAATAACCCGCAACATCGGGAGTATACTCCTATGTTTTTTTTATGCATTCAGCATCTAAAACACAAGATAGCAGGATTGGTAACATCTACGTTGTAACTGAGGAGTAAATTGTTGAAGAGAATAAGTAAACAGGTTAGAGTCGCAGCTTGCTCAATTAAAAAGTTTCCTGATAAGTAAAGTCGGGCGTTTTTGGTACTTTTAGTGATATCCGGCGCGCCGTTTGTGTTTGTAAAAGTAATTTAACTGTCGCAAAATACAAAAAATTTTATTTTTCTGTAGATTATTTTTGATTCTTCAATTTCATTGTATTTATTTATTGAATGTAAAATGTGTTTAACTTCATAATATCAGAAACTTTGCTATTTCTTTGAAGTAAGTTGCAATTTTCCTAATTCATATTTTTTTCGTAATGCAATGATCAGGAGAGTAATAATAATCTTCCGACATGGATATATTTACATATTTCAAATTTCATGTAACATACTGTACATATTTTCAAGTATCTTGTCAGCTGTTTCTGGGATTTTAATTTAGTCTTGTTATGTACGTAAATAATGACAGTATAAAGTATTAAATAAACTAATTAAGTTTAAAGTTCTTGTTTTCAATTATACTCGTTTGAGCCTTTTAATAAACTTCCTGATATCTACCACTGGACTCCTCAAGCTGAAGAGAAGATGTATTTATTGGCTTATACAACATAACGATATAATAATACAGCTGCAGTACGAGGCATGAAATTGCAAAGAGTGGGTGGGGGGAACGAACTGTTCTTTATTACACTTTGGGCTGAAAATATATTGTTGAACTTTGCATGAGCATAGAAGATTAGTTTCTTGCCATAACACTAGTGTTGGAATTAATAATTGACATCTCATAACATTATTAATAAAAAATAAAGCTAAACTGCCAGGCTTGCAGGGAGTACTCTAGTCTTGTACTAGAGTATTTTTGTAATAGCGCCATTACTGACAATCGGCCTGAAAACATTTCGTCAACCACGTTTATAAACATGTCATTAAATGTATATATAAATATATACAAACATCAGTTTGTTTGTACCTAAGATCAAATCACACTGAGAAGACAAGTGGCGCTTTCTAAAATAATAGATATTTTGGTTAAAACAATTGCTTCAAATTGTAAAAAAATGTATTTTGTAACATAAGATTTAATTTTTATATACAGTAAAAATACTGTCAATATTTCTATAACTAATACTTTTAAGATGGTTGTCATTCGTAATTTCGAAAAGTAAATAATATTAACCAGCAACACCAGTAATTACTGAAATATTTTTGTGCACACCATACAAACATATAACATCTGATCAGTGACTGGAGATATGAAGAAGTTTAACGGTTTTATTTATAGCGGACAAACGGGTTCGAGACATAAATTTCTTCTAAAGTTTTTATATGGAGGAATTTTATCTCAGATTTTGAATGATTGACACTGTATATATATATATATATATATATATATATATATATATATATATATATATATATATATATAATATATATATATATATATATATATATATATATACATATATATACGGGTTCGACTCCCGGCGGAGCAAGTACTTTTTTTGATTCAATGTTTATTGAAATTAAATAAGGCTATTGCCATTTATAAAATTTAATGTATATATATATATATATATATATATATATAAAACGTTCAGAAATAGCCTATGTGTGTGTAGCTCATTAAATGTTTGTAATTTACATATATTCCAAACACTTACGCATGTAAACTGTAGTTTTACAGACAGACTAAATATTGAAACACCTGATTCAAATTTAGATTATAGCAGACTATTAGGACATATAAATCAACGATTTTTTAATAAAAATACTTTTCCATTTTATTTATTAACCACAATATTTGCATTACTATTATTTTATGCAATAATTTTGTTTCATATCAACTCAAATCACAGAAATAAAAGAAATCGCGCGTAGTAAAAAAGGAGAAACATTCACTCTACGCAGCTTTCAGGAACAAAGAAAATCCACTATAAAATACACGTGACACATATTACGCTTTAGTAACCAATGGTAAGCTCTTAAGTACATCTGTAACTCTTTCAAATCTTGTAATCCGACCCCCTTAGTTATGATTGGGATCTAATAAAACCTTTAAGTCGCGGGATTGCCCGTTTTATTACATCTTTATTACTTTCAATATGTGTTACATTGCAATTTAAAAAAATATATTAAATTACTAAAAATCCATTTTGTTTATATGTCATATTTTTTATTCTTAAGTAAGCTTTAAAATTAAAGATAAAATCAGAATATTTGTAAACATGGATGCTTTAAAAATATACCTCCGCTTCGCCATAAGTTAAAGACGTGATTAAAACAAATATTCTAACTTGTATAATAGGGTTGGTCTTCTGAGTCAAAATTATATTATTTTTAAATGCAATGCAAATTCTTCATAATTGATTCAAATTATATTTTTACAAACTTTATAAAAATATATTATTCATTGTCGTTTGGTAATTTTGTGTAAAATATTACAGTTTTTTTTTTCCATTATACTTTATTACTGTTTAAACTGTTCAAAGGAAAAAATTATTATTTTTTTAAAAGGTTAAACAATTTAAGGCAATTTATACAAAAGCATTAATAGAACTTTATAATACTACTACTTTATTATTACTATAAATGACATAGTACAGATATATTTTATTAATAGCTAATTTGTTGCCCATTATACATTTTAGAACAATACTATTGTTATTGTATAATTATTGTTTCACTAGTTGACATGTATACGTAAAGTATTTTAGCATTATTTAAATACTACAAGATATTCATTTTGTATATTGGACTGAACCACGTTGTCTCTAAATTTGCTCAAAGTTATCTATAGATAACATTACTTTCATCGCTAATTTATATTATAAAACAATAGAAAAATGCTATTATATACTGTAAACACTGGCTTTGAATCTTGGTTCCATGACACTCAGTTACTACTGCCAGTTAGAGTGAGTTTTATTTGCTTCAAAAATGCTTCACTAGGACATCTAGTAGTATCCTGTATGCACAAGGATTAGACTTGGTTTTCCAAATAAGCATTTTTAATTATTATATGATATAATTTTAGTCATATACTGCTTATTACTGGTATAAACTATAAATAAAAAGCCTCTAGACCAGAATATTTATTGTAATAGCTTTGCTGGGCCTTGAACTCGTACAATACAAGCATGGTTACTGCATGATAAACCATACATAATTACAACCTCACCATTCAATACACTGATGAGTAACTATTACACTTGAGCATTTTATACAGTAAACCTCACGATAGATGATGTGACGCTTGTACACAATTAGTGTAATCAGCCGACAAAGAACCTCACAATGAAACGGGAGCTTACAACAACAATGCTGTGATGAGTATTGTGATTGTGCCACCATTCATTCGCCTTGAATACCTCATGTTTATTATTAGTACACATTTTTGCTTTCGACTTTCTGTAAAATAATAATATTTGCAGCAAATAATGTAAGCTTAAATGTATCGACCTGCGTTTTATTATAATTTAAACTATACTAGGTCATTTCACATTCCATAACATAAAATTTAAACATTGCTATTCCACATGCATCGTCTCTAAGATATATTTCAGTGGACGTTTAAGCTAACATTGAAGTAAAATTGTATAATAGATCATTTTGTATAAGTTTAAACGTCATGAAAAATGTTATATAACGCAGTGCACATTCCAATCTAATCTAACTTTAGATTCATATGAATTAGATTATAATTTTTAAGTTAGTATATATATATATATAATAGGTTATATAATTTTATAATTTTCTTGTGTTTTCTCTTGCTTGGCACGGTTTAAAATAACAATCTTGTTGAATGCTGGTTGTTTATAATAAACCTGATTATTGTTATGTCTCACTCATATAAGTTAAATCAGGATACGAGTAAATATGAACACGGTCGAATGATATAGTGACTGTATTAAACAGTACTATCCACAAACATTTTATGATTATATTTATATATTACTAAAGGAACAAAGGGATAGGAAAAACAGCTTTATATATAAATATATAGATTAGATATATAATTTTTAAGTTAGTATGTAAAAAAAAAAAAATATATATATATATATATAAAGCTGTTTTTCCTATCCCTTTTGTTCCTTTAGTAATATATAAATATAATCATAAAATGTTTGTGGATAGTACTGTTTAAACAATACAGTCACCATATCATTCGACCGTGTTCATATTTACTCGTATCCTGATTTTACTTTTTAAAAAGTGAGAAATAACAATAATCAGGTTTATTATAAACAACCAGCATTCAACAAGATTGTTCTTTTAAACCGTGCCAAGCAAGAGAAAACACAAGAAAATCATAAAATTAAATAAAGCAGTTTAAAGAAGAATAAATTACTCAAGGGAAGGTCAAGGGTTAGGAATTGAACCGCTGTAGTGTAATTGAAGGAATTGTAGGAATTGAACCACAGTAAGTGGACAGTATTATAGTCACGTGCTCAGATCTGATTTAATTTGAAATAAATGAAATTACTTAAGGCAAGAGAGTAAATGAGGGAAATGAGTGGTAAAAGAGTGTGAACCCAATAATGAACTGATGGCCAAAGCGTTATAAGCACACAATGAGGCATAAGGATGATGAGACTGTTGCACTTTAGCACATTATTCCTAGCCCTCACTATTCCAGTCCACCAGAAGACTAGATAATTCCTAGGAACATCATTTAGTAATGTTTTGTAGTTTTTCGTATAGAATGGAGAAAGTTTGTGGTAGTATGTTAGCTACGCGTATATATGCATATTTAATTGAAATCTTAAAGGACAAGAGTAAATATTTCTTCCTCAACACATTGAAACTCTTTGAAAGAAGGAATTTTGGTCAATGAAAGTAAATATAATTTAGAGGCGTAAATATAACATATAATGTTTTAATATTATGGGTATGAATATTAAAAGGTATTACGTATGCTCTAGAGACTAATGTACCATACGATGGAGTGTGCCTCAGACTATTCCCTTGCAAGGTAATGTCTGAATTGTGAATTGTTCAACATTCTCCACAGGGGTGACACGTACCGTAGAAGTGGCTGCTTACAAAAGTTCCCATTAAGGAGATATTCCTGAGTAAACCTCGATCCTACATTTACTGATTGGCACTCGGGGAGTTGGGCTAAGAGACTGTTGGGTAAAAATAATAGAAGTAAGCATATAACTACGTTTGCTTAAAATTACCTTATAACCCATCATTACAGATAATTAGTCTTAATTGCTAAGAACGTTTGGCATTTACACTATATGTTAGTCTTTAACTTTCTTTAAATGTTTTTAATTATTTTTCACAAAAATACCGTTCGTTTTTATTAATGTAATTCACTGCAAAATCTGTATTATGATATACAACATTCTGTAACTAAAATCAATTTTATGAAGTGTGATCACGATCCTAGTATGGCATAATTTTAATCAATAACCTTAAGATACTGGTCTGATTAATTGATCGTATTTAATTTTGTTACTTATATTAATTTATAAAAGTATATTCTAGAAGTCATGAGCATTCGAACAGCTGCGATTATAGATGAATACTCCCATTTGCTATTAAATTTTCAAAAAATAGGATTTGTGTTCAGTTAATAATGTTTCTTTAATACAATTTTATAATTTTGCATAATGTCTTAATTATATACATAAACAGAAGTATATTCGAAAATCTTTCAAAAAATACATTTTTAACAGAATGTTACGAAAGGAACAATTATTATACTATCAACCGGCTGCATGACAACTGTAGAGAGGAACGCTGAACATAAGAGACTAGTAATAGCAAATGTTTGAGAGCAATAATGTACACGAGTACCGCTGTGCATTTATACTCGATGCTTAGGAAAAATTTTAGTGGTGAGTTAATAAACAAGTAAATAAACGATACAATTGAGTATCGAAAGATCCGACAAAACGTATCAAAAGTGTTATGGAATAGCCAGCCAGACAGACGGATCGAATGTTGTCTGGTCCTATACAACAAATTAAGTATTTTACTTACTAGAACCAGATCATTTACACAAGTTTTCAAGTGACTGAGACATTTATATAAAAAATCACCTCACGGACGGAGGTACGGACAGCTACAAGATTATGAGAAGTCCTTCTTGACGACTCTTTCTGGGATGAAATAAGTTAGATCAAGGCCTTAATAATTACAACATACATCTTTTTTTTTAAAATTATAAACCTTTATAATGTTATTGTTAATGAACATTTAAGTAGTGCATTGTATTATATTGCCTACTATAGGGAAATATTTCAATCTAGTTTTTCAAATTGGTCATTTTGAAGATTATAGGGCTAAAATACATGAGCGTGATCCGATGCTCATATAACGATTCCTATAACTGATTCAATGAGATCAAATCTAGTGCGGTTAGTATCAACGGTGTTTCAATAAATATGTTCAAACCGTCTTGGAGTTAAGTGCTTTAATCCCCATTAATCGAGCAGGTCTCTTAAAACTTAGAATTTCACAAAAGTTATTAGTCTTAGTTCTATAATAACAAATTCTGTTTAATAGTTTGGATTTGTAGGCTAGGATTATCCAGTTAATTAAATCAATTAAAACTAGTTTAAATAGTGTCAGTTACATGTTTGTAACAAGTTAACTGCTAAAGACTCAAACAACAGAGCGATGAAACGTTGCACATCAAACATATGTGTGACCAGCCGTGTAACACGTTCACATCAACTGTAACATCAGCGCGACTGTAGCGTGTCGGTGGGTTGTAGTGATTTGTACAGTTCAGGTTTCCTGCCAACCAATTTAGAAAATGATCCTTTCAACAGTTTAAAAAGGCAGTGAGATTCTTTTTTCCACCAAACTTAGTTTCCATCGTAAATTTAATTTATTTAGACAAATGAATTGTAAGTTTCAAGACAAGTTAAGGCTGGGCATAGCGAAAATATAACAACGTAGTAGCAATACATTAGACGAAAATTTTCAATGTACATTAAACAATGATAGAGAAAAACAGACTTTGTGTTTAAGCATTATGAAATATTAAATACAAAATATATAAAAATACTTTTTTGAGAATCAAATTATACATGAAATAAACTGTGTTATCCGTGACTTTATCTAAATAGACACATAGAAGTAATCTTCTAGTCAAAGAATTTATATTCCATTGAAATTATATTCTAATTAATACTTATACTTGAGAGCATAACTTTGGTAAACACTTAACAAAACCAGACTGTTGTTGCAAATATTTTTAAAAACATAAAAACTCTAGAGAACACAAATCGATAAAAAAATAAAGGCTTTGCGTATTTACCTGGACTATCTTCAAACTATCCTAAATATTAAAAAAACAGGAAATATCCTATTTTTATTAAAAAATTAAATATGGGATATTTTATAAAGATATAACTACTTGTACAACTATGTATTATAAATATTTTCTTGGAAAAATTTTTCTATATGTGCATCTATTTGTTTATTTCAAAATTAATAAATTGTACATTGAAGCTAGCGTAAGATCAAAACATGTGTCTGCGGAACGATTAAAAGAGCTTTTAATTTGTAACTAGTCATATTAATTGTAAAGATGACCCTAGATTATGTAGTTAATAATATAAATACTGCAAACTATTTGGGTGATGTCCCAAGCTACCAGCTGCTTTAGTGTGGCGTGTGAGAGTAAAGTTCAACGACCACATTCATACCTTCATTTCTAAGTTATTAATGTACAAACCTATATTATCCCTTTGTAATCCTCAAGATTCCTGTCCACTTTGTCTCATAGTTTAAAAGTTATTGTCTGTATATCTCATATGTGATATACGATACAATTTACGTACAATTCAGTCAAAATCAATGGATTAAACCTAACCTTTTCGAGTAACTTGCTTTAAGTAATTGACTATCACTATAAAACTCAAAAATACTGGTATAACTGACGAAGGAATTAGTTAAAGTTAGGTTATATCACTGTAAATGTAAGTTTATTTTTGAACAAACACAAGTAAATAAAATAATCAAGCGAATATAATTGCGTTATAACGGTATATGATTAAGGGAAACACAATCGTTCAAAGTGTACGCATTGCTTACACTTAATTATGTGTACGTAGAGACACATAACTTATAGGAAAGCTGAGTTCATTGCTTCTAACTACGAACGAAAGGGATGCAAATAGACGGTTTAATTCTATAGTATTATGTAAGATGTACTAAAAATGACATGAATAACTTGCATGATCTTTATAGCAAATTATTGCATATCGAAGCATTTTAAATAATATTTACATAGTAGTAAATATAATAATTAAATGTGTTAGAAAATATTAACCAGTTAGCAGCTAGCCGTAGATATGCACATTTAACATATTGAATAACAGGTACGTCCTAGGCATATACTTAATCAATAGATCGGCATGCAGTTTAAAGATCAATGGTTTGAGACCGTGAAGTCGGAGAGTGAAACAGTTTTTATGAGCCACAAGGAAAATTAAAATATATCTCTGTACAAATCAGTAATTATAATAATATCAATAATATTTATGAATGGTTCCAACAATTTCAGTAACACTTAAACTATTTTTGGTCACAGTGGAAGGAAAACTAAGTCCGCGAAAATCTTAGTGATAACACTTATAATTTTATATAACTTTGAATTTGAATTCGAGTTGTTTAAGGTAAATTTTATTTCACAATAACATTTTAATAGGTTAAGAAGTAAAAAAGATTTACCGCTAGCTGTTACTTCAGGTTTGGTGCATGAAGAAGCAGTTCTGATTCAAACCAACTATATTTCCCACACCACAGTACACTTTACCATTTTGCACAATAAAATAAGATACAAACTCGGTTTTGTAAGCTTACTTTAGTAAAAATGTCCATTCCTTGTAACATAATTTTAGTCTCAACTTCTACTTAGAATCTAAATTATTATGGGTGCCTTAGTAACATCACATTGTTGGTAAAAAATATTTTATGTTGTTGAAACTTGAATATAATATTATATCCCAAAAAATTAAATCTAAAATATAAAAATACATTTTCAACTCAAATTATTAATATATATATATATATATATATATATATATATATATATATATATATATATATATATATATATAAGCATTTGGTTTAATCGTTATTGGCATCATGCATACTATCTTAAGTAGGCATTATTTAATTAATCACTCATTTCTTAGAAGCTAAAAGTTAACACAAGTTTTTCATAATTATGTGTCAAGGCTCTAGTATGAAATAAACAAATTTTAAATTATTTACCGACTAAATCTTCAATAAATGCCATATAGTATTTGTCATATTTAAATATTACACAGGCTATTATCGAAGTTTTAACAATAATTAATTTACGGGTCTCGTATTAGCTATGTTCGTGTATCCCTTACCTTCATCGCCTTACCTCTTGTACCAGTTGGGAAGATATCACCACCATATTATTTATTTACTTAAGCTAGTATAGTTCGGACTGTTTTAATTACTGTTTTGATAAGCACTTTTTGCTACGTCCTTAAAACCTCAGGAACATTTTAAAATCAGTTTTTATTTTATAATAAATGCAATTTTGTCCAATTATAGGTGGTCTATTTATGTAAAGAGCTAACGCGGCTATTATAGGCTATATGAGTACAATACGCGTACGACTGTCACATGCGGGAGACCCACAACCGGCCTGATTTAAATTCTGGAGATTCTCAGAGGACCCTTTCCCTATACCATTTAATTAATACAAAACAAAAATCAATTTAAAAAAAGTATTCAATAGCTTATCTGATTCGTGTTTTTTTTTTTTTTTGGGAGTGCCTTTCTCCAAAATTATGATAGTAAGATGATTATTAAATTATTATTCGTTAAAATTTTTATTAGCTTACTCTACAATTTCTTAATACAGTAATTTATAGTTTAAAACCATTAATCTTCCTTTTGATTAAAAATTGCCAGGCCTCAGAGGGCATGAAATATTTAATTATAATCAGCTTCTTCGGGTGCCAAGAAGACTTGATGTTCTTAGCCTATCACAGAATTTCATAATGTCTTTAGGCAATACAAATATTTATAAGAAGAGTAACCATAACTGATTACAGTACAGAATTCTTTATTAAAGTATAATTCAAATAACAATTGATCATAGTTCCTTGATATGAACCCACCGCCACCCCTCAGTCTTATTTTATTTATAAGACTAAGACTACTCCACATATAATTTAAAGTGTCCAACCGTAAAGAATGTGTAACAACTAAAATCACAATATTAGGTAGCTTATCAGAAGATAAAAACGAGAGATGTATTCTACAGTGAATTTCGACATCCCTGGTATCGCTGGTCATCTTGGGCATAGCAGTCAAACACGGCAGATTTTCTACGTCGAATTTGGACACTGCTAGTGGCTGGTCATCTTGGGCACAGCAGTCAAACACGGCCGATTTTCTACGTCGAATTTGGACACTGCTAGTGGTTGGTCAATTTGGGCACAGCAGTCAAACACGGCCGATTTTCTACGTCGAATTTGGACACTGCTAGTAGCTGGTCATCTTGGGCACAGCAGTCAAACACAGCCGATTTTCTACGTCGAATTTGGACACTGCTAGTGGTTGGTCATCTTGGGCACAGCAGTCAAACACGGCCGATTTTCTACGTCGAATTTGGACACTGCTAGTGGCTGGTCATCTTGGGCACAGCAGTCAAACACGGCCGATTTTCTACGTCGAATTTGGACACTGCTAGTGGTTGGTCATCTTGGGCACAGCAGTCAAACACGGCCGATTTTCTACGTCGAATTTGGACACTGCTAGTGGTTGGTCATCTTGGGCACAGCAGTCAAACACGGCCGATTTTCTACGTCGAATTTGGACACTGCTAGTGGCTGGTCATCTTGGGCACAGCAGTCAAACACGGCCGATTTTCTACGTCGAATTTGGACACTGCTAGTGACTGGTCATCTTGGGCACAGCAGTCAAACACGGCCGATTTTCTACGTCGAATTTGGACACTGTTAGTGGCTGGTCATCTTGGGCACAGCAGTCAAACACGGCCGATTTTCTACGTCGAATTTGGACATTGCTGATGACCGGTCAGCTTGGGCACATCAATCTATAAGGTAGATTTTTCCTAGTAGAATTTGGATACTGATGGTGGCTGGTCATCTTTGGCACAGCAGTTAATACAGTACATTGGTCTTCGACGAATTTGGACACTCCTGGTATCTGGTCAGCTTGGACTCAGTAGTTAATACGGTAAATTGGTCTTCGACGAATTTGGACACTGCTGGTATCTGGTCAGCTTGGACTCAGTAGTTAATACGGTAAATTGGTCTTCCACGAATTTGGACACTGCTGGTATCTGGTCAGCTTGGACTCAGTAGTTAATACGGTAAATTGGTCTTCCACGAATTTGGACACTGCTAGTAGCTGGGCATGTAGGGCACAGCGTTCAAACGGGCCGATTCATCAACGTAGGATTTGTTACTTGGTCATTAATGTAAATTATTAATATTAGAGTGACATGTAGTGTAAAAATCTCTTAAAATTTAGCTAAGGTGTTAACTTTAAAATTTATTATTTAGAATGAATAATTAAATTTTTGTTACCATGGAAATAATGGAAATTAGATTGTTAGAACTTATATTATAAATTAAGATTTATTTCATCCAGCTGCATTTAATACAGTTGAATTCTAAAAATTAATTGGCAGCACTGTTTATGTAGTAAAGGGGCTGGACAAATGCAGTTCCAGCATTTACTAAGACTCACCTTTAAAATTGAGTAGAACCTGTTCATAAAAAATATCGCTTTAAAGCCAAAATAGATTTTATTCAACAGTATGGATTATACTGTCGGCTGACTGGTGCAAATAAAGACCACACCGAATAAGCACCATTTCTAGTTTATTTTAAAATTATTTAACAACTATAATTTATATATTTTCAAATATCATTATACTATAATTGTAGATTTACATACATGTGGAGTATTACAGTTCGAATTGTATTAGTTTCTATTTGTATTTAAATTTGTAAAGTTGTTCATATAAGTTTACAAATTGAAACTAATACGTAAGTAATTTAAGTTAATGGAAGTTACGTTTTATGTATGAGATCTATATCAAATTTGTAATATACCAGGTACATGGACTAGGCAATAACACAATTCTCAATATAAATACTTAAAACGTATCCTGAATATACAAGTTTAAAATGCATACAATATTATATAGAGCTAATAAATTCCAATTTAACTAAATGTGTGGGTGGATTCTGTAAGACATTCAAAAATATCAGTATATTATACGTATACACTAATTTACTTTACTAGTATCAAAATAAAGATTTTTATAACAAAATTCAGCACGCAAAGGGTCATATAACTTTGTAGACCTTTGACCACTCAGTGTAGTACATAATTTGATTTGTAATTCAAATAGACATTGAACTTCTCCAAAAGCACCAAGAGGTAAAGTTACATTAAAATAGCAGTATTTTGAAATACTTTCCCTATCAGATCGACAGAAACCTCGAAAATCCTTCCAGGGAAATGGCAATGTGGTGAGGTTCTACGACAGTCATAGAGGGTTGACTCCCGGACAAATTGTAATGACAGTGGACAAGTCAAGTCTCCAAGCTTCACGTTCCTGGCAGAAAATCAAAGAGAATAAAGAATCTGTTTTCCGTCCAAATCCACGAAAACGACCGAAGGAATCTTCAAAGTTACAAGGCTCGGTTAGCCATCCGTTTCAAACAAACAAAGTGGTAAAGCTAAATGTATCAAGCCTATATCAAGTATAAGAATCCAAATGAAGGTTCTAGAATAAGTTAAAAGGTTTTACTTGTGGTTTTTTAACAAGACATAAGCTAAGAAGCCAACCTATCGTACATCATGACATATTATAGATCGGCCTCCAAATTGATTATCTTGTTTGGCATTCACTGTAATAGGACAGTTACGAGGAAAGTAATGCCACTCAAATGGTAATGTTGCCGATTGTAGGCACGACTAATATAACATAGAATCCCACATTTTGGTAATCATTCAGAGCGGTGAAAGACAATAATACTTTACAGCCTTCTCCTGCCAAATAAGTACATATACTTTTTGGTTGCATCACAGTTGGAGTAAACGTTCTGTGTGATAAGCGTTCATGTTAGAGGGTTAAGTGCACTTTCAGGACAGCGGGATTAGCCCTAAGGTTAAAACCATGCTATAAGCAACTAAAATTGACTATCTGTCGATAAACTGTCTTTATAAAACATTGACATAAGTGTACTATAGTAAAAGTTATAACAAAGTGTCGTTCACAGCCGGCTTTGGAGGTAATGCGGTGTGGTTCCTAGGCCAAGACCATTTTTTACATAATAATAAACAAGAGTTTTGGTTTAAATGGACTTAAAGCAAAATGTTCGTTTTCTACACAGATATTCATTTTAGGCACTATAAACGCAGTTTTGTTGCTGTAGTTGAAATGCAATTAACAGTAAAACCCAATAGGATAAATGATAACGAGCCTTGAGTTTTAACTCTTTCAGAGAAGGGGGCGAAACCCGGGGACAAAGCTATTAAATATACAACTAATTTTAATGCAATATTGTGATTATATGGAATTGAACAGAACTGGCAACGTTTTATGCAGCTAATTATAACCAAATACAGCTCGTACTCGGGTTTGGAACCCCAGGCATGGAGCACTAGAGGTTAGAATCTGCCAGAGACTAAAAGTCCTTATGGGCCAAACACATATCATAAGCCTAGAGCTGCCATTCACCCAGTCCTACTAAAAATTCAGGCCTGCCAAAAGCTTCCTGAAATTGGGAGCTACCTGTAAAATTTTAAGGGACGAGAGGTTTTGGATCTCTAGTCAAAACAAGCCAGACGCTTTAAAAGTTTAAGGGTAAGTACAATGTTGATTCTGAAGCCAACAGTAACCTAGTAGTTTGCCCAGAAATGTTCAATTCTAGATTGTTTTTTCACCCCAATGAGATACTCGGTTGGAACTGTGGATCAATAAGTCTAGTCTACTACATATAATGAGTGCTGTAATTGATGAAGCTCCCTTTTTGATAAATATTATTGCAAGCCTGTCTCTTACTGGAGGGGCTAGAGCAGACCTGAAATTCCCTTCTTCCAATGTGTCATGACTGAGATATACGCTGTTATCTCATGGAGTAACATAAGTAATTTGAGGGTTGTTTGAGGAACGTATTCCGGACTTGTCATACACTATTGGGAGCAGTAAATATATTATTATTTACAATAATTATAACTGTTTGACTCACTTGATTATGTATATATAAAGTGCAGTTCTGTGCTAGTGCTGAACTATAAGTTAACTTATAGCATTCATTGTTTATAAACAGTAGAATTGAGAAATAAATGGTGATTTTAAAATTATTTTATCATTGATATTCAAAATCGTACATTTACAGTAATACACAAGTGTTAGTGGTTTAAAAAAATATCTAATACTCATTCAAATCGAATTGTCCCCATTCTTGCCTCAATTCCAGTCAGCTATTCATGTAGACTCCTTAAGGGTCTGCCATAAAATCGTCTTCACTGTAAAATACTCTCTGAAATCATGCGAGTTTTACGAGTTTTAAATCCCTATAGCATCGCAGAATGTTTATCGTATAGGGCAGTAGGTTGAGATATAGCATGGGAAGGAATACGTTCATAACCTACCTTTACCTTTCTATGTTTACCAGTTCAGTAATTTTCCGTACCTCTGGTTTTATAGGAATATATTTCACTACCTCTTATAGGAATGCAGTATTAAAATGACTCTAAAATTTTAACATGTAGATGCATTGTTCAGATTTCTGCATTTTGTCTGCACGAGTATTTAAGTTGCATTTTTAAAAAATATTCTGATGGATTTTATAAAGCAAAATAAGTTTTAGAAAATTGTTTTACAACATTCCCCATAAAGTGATTCAATAGACACTTACTAACGCTATCTTATGTACACACTCTTGAGCAGTGGTTGGTTAGTAATATATGCTATATAATACACATTTAAAACTATCCATACAAAACATACAATCCATACTCTTAAAACCGAACCCTAAAACCCCTATTTAAATAATGAGGGTCAGCTGGAAAATAATACTTTCTATGAATAGTAAAATTATATATTTTACTATCACAATGCGTTGTCCTACAGCCATATAACCTGTAAAGCAAAAATAAGAGTAATAAAGAGCTCTGTGATAAAAGTTCCACGCGAGAAAATCCACCAAGAGAAAGAAGAGGGCGACACATCTCGGCATCTGGCCCTGACATCTCAAGTATAATGAGTAACGCCTTATTTTGGGGAGAGAAATGTCAATTAAAACGTTTGTTCTAACTAGGACGATAAAAGTTATCGGCTTTTCTTTCATGTGTAGTTCTTAAAAAACTCATGTCATCAAAATGCGTGTAGCACAATAACCAGTAGCATATAATATTGCAAAAATAAATGTATTTAACATAGAACTAATAGCTGTATTTAAATATTTTATCTTTCGCTGCAGAGAATTGCAAGATACCTGTGTTGGTTAATCCTATAAATGAATATTATGTTGAAAATATTTTAAAAGTAATAATACATATTTGATTGTAAATGCAAAATTGTATCCATTCGAAGTTGGTTCATATCAAAATAGTTTGTCAGACTAAGTTATAACTTTAATTTCAAAAGGTCAGAACATTTTCTTCGTTAAATTAAAAATGACTCAGTATTACAACATCGCTGCATCAATCTCAATTCACGAACTTTAGGGTAATATGCGTATCTTATATTTAATTTACGCGAATGTTGACTCCATTTCATCTTCTACTATAGAGCAGCGCCTAAAGTATAAAACTGTCACAGACTGGAAACTAGAGACCACGTCCGTCTAAAAAGAAAAAAATGGTGATGAAAACGTTCAAAACCAAATTTTTGCATAGTTTTTAAATCAGTAACACCTAGAATAAAAATGTCTATCTTGTTTACCATTAAGCCATTCAGTGTAATCTACATGAAATGGAGTTCTCATTAGCTCATCAGGTAGAACATTTTTGAGGATGTCTTCAGAAGAGCATGGACTTAAAATTCTAGCAGTATATTTGGCAGTATCAGAATTCAGACGCTTTATCAAGGAAAATGTGAGATGGAGCTAAATTCGTAGTTTTAATTGACTTAATTAACTCTTCCCACTATACTTCGTCAAATTTACCTGTTATTGTGTTACAATAATTCTTAGGTATTTTATTAAGGTCAAGAGAAACAAAAACTAGTATTTAAGAGGTAATAACGAGGTAGTAGTAAGCTACAACATACGTCGCGTAAAAGAATGTACTTAAGGTTCCATTCAAAATTTCAAGTTCGTAGCTCATTTATTCTCTAGATGTCACGTAGACATGCAGACAAACATTCAGATAAAATAAACATTTGTACATCTAAAAATGGACAAGAAGAATTGTGCTACTCTGCTGGGAGATATACATAGTTCAGGAACTCATTCTTGTCTATAAATAAATAAGGTTTATTAAAAAAAAGTCTGCATATTATATTTTTCTTAATATATCTCAGGAATATTCAGGCTTCATCTGTTACTATTTCAAATGTAAAAATCAATTTTAAATTAACTGAGTTTTGCTTTTAAGTTTATCTATCTAATGATTTTTTTCTTTGTCGTTATCGTTGTTACCCTCAAGACCAAGTTCTATGGAGTGACATGTACCATAATAAAACTCTATATTACTTATACAGACATGGAACTTTGTACCATGGTGTAGAAATTTAAATACCATGTGAACAAACAGACTGACAGACAGAAATTAAGTATTTTCCAGCCCCTGATAGGCCATATAGTAGTATTTTTATCTACATCACATAAATATTTCAATATTTAAAAAACTTTAAATTTTATAGATGAATAAGCTACTGTAGCAAATGTATAAATGGCACATATGACACACAAAGAAAAATAATTTGTATTCTATACTGAATTTAGTTTTTGATTTTATAATTAACTCATATTATTTATTTTGGATCAGTTACAAAAAAGGTTGATAATTTACCACTCAGTCGCATAAGTAAATAATCACAAGGATATGTGAAAAATTTTCGTTACCTGGTCTGTCTTAGGGACTCAGAAGAATGATAATAATGTACATATCCTTTTTTAGTTTTAGCATAAAAAACTCATGGAAAATAGTTTGAAAGTCAGTGAAATATTATGGATGCATTAATTACATTAGCAATGTGTTTTTTTCCAAGTTATTTGTGTTACTTCATAGTCTTTTACTTTTTTAAGCTAACCGTTACGGTATACTTCTCTTGATATGAAATGGATAACTGCTATCGTGGTTATAATTTTCCATAGTAATTGTTCTTTATACGTTTATTGTGCTGTTTAAATGTCGATTTTCAATAAATATTTCCATATCTAAAAATTTTACTTATGTTTGAGACGTTTCAATTGTAAATTTTAAATGGCTAACTTTGTTTAAATTGGCTAAAAATTTTGCTAAGCTATTCATCCCATAAAAAGCATCTCCAAACCCAACTTGCCCACTCTTTGGTAAGGATTGTATTTACATTATCCAAATAATAATTAGCCTAAAATGCATACGATTATAAAACCATGGAATTCAATGACGAGGCTGAAAGTTGCCTATTCCTACCAGCTATTATAAGCTCCATTGGAGGTACAGATAAGGGTGCAGGCAAGATTGAGGTTCACCAGGTTAGGCCAATCCTATGAAAATTTACCTCATGATCTAGTTATTTACACGAATATTTCTAGAAATAATCTATTTAGTCATAGTAACCATCAAAATATCTACCTCCAATAAACTGTGAAACAAGTCCATACCATAAATATGCCAGGGACACTGTGCAAGCAAAAATAGTTCATGCTCGTTTCTTAAAGTAAATATCGATTGTAAAAACCTGCAGGACGCATATTTCGAAATTAATAAAGTTGATTGGTTCTGTGAAAAGTGGAATTATTGCTCTCAATATATTATACGAATACATTTCGATCACACAATCTTTAAATTGGAAGAAGTCCATCTAATTAATGCATTCATTTCAGTGTTAACTTGTCTCCCTACCACAACACTTCGCAGGAACCAATCTCTTACGTAACTACTCGGGATAAAATAACCAAATTTATTACATATTTCTGATCCTTTTTTTGGAAGAAGCAGAGTGGGTAAGTAAATAGAGAAATTTGTACAAATATCCACTTCTTAGAAAATATTACACGTAAGAAAACTATCCTTAGTTTTTAAAAGCATGTAAAAATTGTATGTAGGTTAGTCAGTGAGTATACGTTTATTTTTAACCATGATAGAGCTAAGAACACTAATTTGAGAACATTTCCCGTCGCATAAGAATTGCAACTTGTCTCAAATAGTCGGATGAAAGTTCCATCAGTATAGATGTAACCGGTCACTATCCGTTAGATAGATCAATTGAGTACCGGCAAAAGTATTCAGTTACTTATTTTTTTGAAGTTTATTTATAACGATGGAAGGATTTTGAAAGAAACAGGGTTGTTTCGGACATTTTCCATAGTTTTTACATCACTGAAAGATGAAAAATGTTTGAAACATTTCAGTTATTCAGTTACACGAACCTTAGCTTCAAAACAAAAGTCTACCAGTATGTTTCCCACATAGTACATCTCAGGAAGATTCTCTAGCGACTGTTAAGTTAAAATATGAAATTAAGCTGTAACAAATGTTACTTAAATTTTTAAAACTTTAAAATAATTTTGTCAGTTCTGCATCATATATCATAAAACAATTGTTTAATTAATTTAAAATTTTATTTTCCATTCATATATCAAAGCAACCATACATCACGCACATTCTACGCGCATTTTGTTTAATATTCCTTGATAAAATACATAATAGAGAAAGGAATAAAGTTAACGTCAAGAAATGGATCGGACATTTTGAAATAGAAGTTTCTATGTCAAATATCATTATAATATACAACAGGTTTTTATAGGAGATTGTACATTGAAGTTCTTGATTGAAGTAGAAAATGTTGAAACAGTTTTAACAAAAACTAAATTCTCTGTGATTGTTCCATAGAACGAATCTGAGCTCATCAAGATAGCAGAGTCAGCAGGCTATTGATCGCTAAGACTGAAAAGGGAGTACGAGACGAGAATGTACAGCGAAAGTAAGCAGCTCCTCTCCATCAATGAGAAAGAAACCTCAATTAACGCACAGTGTAGATTAAATGTTGGAAAACCTGACAAGAAAAGTGTGATCTTTTTCCGTTGCAGGTTTAAAATATACTTTTTTTGTCAGTATAAAAATACACGTACTGCATCAGTAAGAAGTAATGCAATCCTTCCACAAATAAAAATATAATTTGGCACTAATTTACGTTCATTACGCTTGGAACCCTATTCACTAAGAATTACGTGATTCGGGAGGAAGAATCTCGAGTACTTATATCCACTGCATAAAATAATTTAATTTTTTCGGAGACACTATTATTAATTATTGCACATTTTCTGAGGGCATGTTTTCCTTTTCAATTTACACGTTGAAGAAAATATATGTCTTCAATGTAATAAAATGTAAAATGAGATTGCGCATGATTCCAATTTCTTATATGGGAGAATTAGTACTAATGAACAAAATTACTATCATGTACAGTTATCATCAGGATTTTTATATTTTTTCTTCTATCGAGTAGCAACGACTCTATTACCTAAAATTCTCGCCATTTCACTATTCTTCCTTTATAACGTTCCTCTGACCAATCCTTCAACCAGTTATCAATGTTAGTAGATTTGCATGTTCCAAAAGACGAATCTACTGTTATGTCTACTATTCTTAAAAAAAGTTAGTTAGCTTTTTCTTAGAGCAGGAAATTTAACTTATTTTCGTAGAAATTATACTTACGTAACCCCTTACTATTCTCAAGGTCTAATAATTTAGAAGTTCAAGATTTTTAAACATCTAAAAATCGTCTTTACAGCCCGACAGACAAAATTGCAGGATTTTCTAGTAGCTGCAAGCTTCTATGGCCAAAGCAAGAGGACAAAAGTTTGAAGAAGCAGTATTTGAAAGATTCCGAAGCGAAGATCTCGTTTCCAAAGGCAGAAACGTGCTGTAAAGATTAAGTTTTTCAAACTGGGTTAATAATATGTATTACAAGAGTCCGGAATCTTCATGAGGTTGAGATTCTAGAAGTTTAGAATTACTCAGAGGTATGGAGCTCCCAAATTTATGGAGGTTAGAAAAGTCTGAATCTCCCAAGGGCAAGGAATACCCCTAAAACCTTTGATATAAGGAAAACATTAAGTGGCTAGGACCATCCAGTGACCGAAACATTTTAAAGCCCGAGGGCTTGTTCCCAAATGAAGAAAACCCACAGGCCGGAGGTCTGATTTGACGATATCTAATAAAAGCTGGTATTTACATAGAGATACAGGTACAAATTCTCGATTAACCACAACGACTGAAAGGTTCGAGAGTTTAAGAGCTTGCAGATTCTGTTAGATACAATTTTCCGAGAGGTTGGGGAAGTTAAATACAGATACTCCTGAGAATATTTTATTAAGAGGAAAAGATCAAAAATGTATGGAACACTCCTTATATAAGACATTGAAATTTTCTAGAATATAGATGAAGTAATAGCTGGGAGACGCCTTGGTATTATGGTATTAATGCAAAATTCCATTTTTATTGTTTAGTTTTTGTTAAGATACAATCCTCAGAAGTATATTTTGTATGTAGCACACACGTTTTATGTAACAATGTGGACTAAATGTATTTTTTAAATGTTCTAGTAATGTGATTTTTTAAAGTAGTTCGTTTTAAAATTTTCGTGCCCCAGTTTACTGAAACCAAATGAGAAGAAATTATTTATAAAACATATCTCAACGATTTTTGAAATTGGAAGGCAAATAATTTGAAAACACATTTAACAGTTAAACCGAAAGTAAAACGTACATAATATCCGTTATAAATAATAGCGGAATATCAGTAAATGTACATAAGTCATACATAATAAATACATTTTGAAGACCCTAAACGCTAAAATAAATTGCATCCTTTGTTAAAACACTGCCTTCCTGGAAATGTATAGTTAGAGTCTAATCAGTCTAACAGTATTTAACAAATATCATTACAAAAATTAAGTTTTGACTGATTGAGATCAAATATTAAACAGGCACTTGCAGTTAGTAGACCCAAAGACCTAAGGCGGAGAGCAGTGATTTATATGCGTTGATCAAACCATCACGTGCCGCAAACTACCCTTACTCCGGATTATTAAGAGGATATACAAACATTCTGAGCAACTTTGCTTAACAACTACTTAGCGTTTCTTGCACTCCAATTACTTTGTTAGTAGGGATTACTTAGTTTTTAAGTCGAGAGATTAGGTTTGTCAGGAAGGCTTAAAAGTAGACCCCATTTTTCTGGATTTAATCAATTTTTTGACTTTGAGAGCATTTTCTTGCTTACCCGCCAGAGACACAAGAGAAAGTAAGTTGTCCTCTTTTCTAGAAATTTTAATCTCGGTTTTCGAATCTGCTATTAAATTTGAGCTAAGGTCTCTACTGTTCTCGATACAGAGATTGTGATAAAATACAGCACAGGTCAGATTTTATGATTTCTTAGAGTCATTTAAATGTAGAGTGCGAATTTTGAGCGATTAGGCTATATTAAGCAGAAAATAATAAACAACACCGTTAAATCTGCTGATATATTGAATATAAGTACCAAATATAGCAATATGGGTCTTAAATGCATCATTAGGTTTTACGCAACGCTAGGTAGCTGTGTAACTGTTTACCTTCAATAATAGGCAAACCCTTTAAGGACCAAGGGACACATGTGTCCCCAGAATAAATAATTTTTTTCTATATGCCAGTCAAGTTAATATTCATAAATATTAATTATTATCGATTTAAAAGCTTAGAAATACTTTTAAAAAATATTCCCACTGTAAAACAAAGTCTTCTTTATTTGATTAAACATTTCTAATTGTTCAATATAATTATAAATGTGTTTCTTAGTTTTATTATTTTTGCACAAAAATTCTTAATGCAAATTTTGATGATTTGCTTGATGTATTATCATAATACAACATGACCAATATATTTAGAAAGAAAATCTGATAATATTATTTTTTATTTGCTCATAATTACACTTTTTTCGTTGGGACACATATGTCCCTATGGACTGTATGGGAATTAGGTTGGCTAGCCTTATTGAGAACAGCTGACTACAGTTTCCTTCAGTTTGGCAAATTAGATTTTGAGATTATGCCATTTTATTCTTCTTACTAGTTAGTTAGGGTATTTAATTGAAATTTGTGAGATGGATTCTGTTAGTGAACGTTTATTTTACATGAAACAAGATGAAATTTGAGAGCTCAAAAGCTGTTACATTTATTGAGTACCGTCACGAGGTCTAATTGGTGACTACACAAATAGAATGCGTTCACTTCCCAATACTCCATTGTCAAGGAAATCTAAAATTAGACCCTCATTGAAGCCAGAACATATCATGAAAAATACAAATATCAGACGTCGATGTGTTGAATGTGCCAAGAACAAAGTAGAAACCCGAACAAACTGTATATGTGTAATATGTCAAGTTCATTTATGCTTTACCAATGAAAGAATCTGCTTTGAGCAGTTTCACTAATCAACATAAGAACAATGTTCTATTGTTATTTTTTATAATAAACTGACACGTTTTCGAACATGTATATTGATGAGTAAGTTTTGTAATTTCATAATTTTGTAAATAAAACAACTTTTTATTAAATAATATTTACTTCAATCACCTAAATAAACCTACAAAGACTTGTAAAATTACAGAAATATAGTGAACTACTCAATTTACTAGGTTTTACTACAGTCCGCTTTTGACAAATATATGACATTGCAGTATCTTTGTCAAGCTCCGTTACCGTCCATAGGGACACATTTGTTCCATGCCATATATAATAAACTAGGTGTAATAATTATTTTAAATACAAATAAATAGTTTAGTTACATAACTGCAATATGTTTTACAAGAATAAAAACTTTTTTTTCATGCCACATTTGTTATGGTCTTTAAAGGGTTGAAAATAATCCCTACTGTTTTCCCTTAGTTTTGGATGGAATATCTAAGTTTCTACACATAACGTAGCTATGTTAGGAAGGGTTTATCCAATTGAATTTTGAGTTTCGCTCCAGTTCACCTTCCTTTTATTGCAGCGTCTGGTAAAAGGAATAAAACGAAGGTTAGCGGGAGCTAAACACAAAATTCAATTGAATCATTTCTTCCTTCCATAGCTGCGTTATGTGTAGAAAACTCGTTTGCTCCACCGTGCATAGAGATCGTGTCTATCACATCGTAGTTCACTCAATTGTGCACCTGATGAGAAAATGAACTACCACTACTACTTATAATTGTTTATATAATGTAATTGTTTCGTTTTGAGCTTCTTCGTCATCGACTTTCTTTAGATCTCTTCAGACAAACATGACTCCAGATTGCAGGAGTAAAGTCTGAGACAGAGTCAGATACCAGACGCTGTAATAAAAGGAAGGTGAACTGGAGCTTAACTCAAAATTAAATCTAAGTTTTATTTTACTTGAAACATATGTAATTCAATTTTTAAGGCAAAACATTATTAAATTTACAAAATGTACAATTAGAGTGTATCTGTTTGCAAGATACGAGTATGTTGACTCTAAATTATTATTATTTTTGTTAATCAAATCTTAATACATAATATTTTAAAATTGTGTTTAACATAGAAAATATTAAACAGCTGTGTTTAATATTTAAAATTACTCATATCAAATATTTATATGAAAGATTCAATTTATTAAAAACTTTAAGACGTTGACCATTATCATATGCGTTTTGGGTATTAACTTTACATGCCCGCTTGAAATATTTAATTTAAAAAACATATGAAGAAATAAATAAATTTTATGATCCCAGTCCTATGGTTCTCTAAAACACCTTATCTTACAGGGCGGAAATAGTGCTTATCAGAATGACAGGCCCCAAGTGGTATCGAGGAAACACTTGTACATCAGAACGGCTCGCAGGCTGCTGAATTATTGATGGGGGAAGGTGAGATGGGGTGCTTCTCGCCCCTGTACAGCTTTTCAAACAGCGTCTTACTTTAATAGATGTATTATAAAATTGTTTGTAGTTTTTCGATAATTTTACCACATTTCGTAATATAATTTTGTTAATTGCTCAGTAACGTTGTAGATATTAAAGCAGAAAACTAGAGCATGTTAACCTTCAGTAATTTTTAACTTTACTGAAGTAATTTTTTACTTTTAACTTTGCTCTAAAGCATTGGGATAGGTTGAATGTTAAAAAAAACTA
The DNA here is from genome assembly GCF_021130785.1 of Homalodisca vitripennis. Taxonomy (NCBI): domain Eukaryota; kingdom Metazoa; phylum Arthropoda; class Insecta; order Hemiptera; family Cicadellidae; genus Homalodisca; species Homalodisca vitripennis. The sequence continues at coordinate 70,491,299 of NC_060212.1, read as the reverse complement.
GCTTGTACAGTAGTTACTATAACGGTGATACTTAGGAAGAAATCGACAGCTAAGAAAGGCCGAGAGCTTTCAAAAGGTTGGGAGCTAGCAAAGGCTGAGACATACCAGAGGACAGGACCTTTCAGGGTCCGAGATTTGGCCGAAGGAAATTAATAACCCGACTAAGTCTTAAAGCTCATGAGGTCCTGGCCATTTCCGTATGTACAATTATAATTAACAATATAGTCCTATAGACTAGAAAACCATTAATAATGTATGTATACGTTTGTCTAACTTTAACTCTCTGAGATATCTGAAAATTAGTCAGTGAGTGAAGAGTTTTCATGTTATATATAGATATATAAAAGATGGGAAAACTCGCAGATTATATCTCAGCTGTTACATAATTACGTAGTGTATTACACTTTATATAGATACGGACAGATATTACTCCTGATTAGGCTTTATGCTTCTTACTATGTAAACCGAAAAATTTACTGAAATACCACTAGTAAAAATAGGGTTTTAATTCGTGAGAAAAATTGTTTGGTACCGACTATCTCTGTAGAATGAATCAGTTATTCTGAAATGTATTCGGATTGGCAAAGTTTAGTTTAATCTTTGTATTTTTTTAATTAATCGAATGGATTTGGCAGTAAACTAAGACTCATTTACCTTTAATAAAAAAGCAACCTCAGTGTCCCATAAAAGGTTTTTTATGATAATTAATGCAAAATCATTAGGATATTAATTTTGTTACTATTTCACATGTTAAATCGTCATATGATTGTACTTAGTTCAATTATATTTTTGTTTAAAGTTGCTATAAAGTTTCATTTGGTTAAATAATATGAAAATATCCCTTTAAGTTCTCTTTTAAATGTAGGAGTATATTTGTTTAAATGGCTGTCTCATAACACACATCTCCATACATGTGTGATATGAGTTATAAAACTTGGGAACTATTACAAAGAGAAGAAGAGATACATAACATCTCATAAAAAGCGTACTTTTAAACGATTGAAATAAAGAAGGAATTCCTTGGAAAGCAAGCACCTGACGTTCACCCAGGGACTGTGGGAGCTGTTCCAGTTTATGAGTGAGGCGTCAAGTGTTTCGCGTTTATGACGGAATTTTAGGACCTCTAACCCAAAATGTGTGTTACTACTAACCTCTACATTTAGGGCAAGGCTGATGGAAATTATTGTTGTTAAATATCCTCTACTAGAAACGAAAACAATCTTAGAAAATATATAAGGTGAAAAATGTTTATACAGTTTTGTAATTACTTCGAGATTTATAATTGACTCTTTTTAATTGTTTGAAATAAATTCTTCGTTCCCTTTAATTACTAAAAGTGATATTCCCACCAACTATAAACACAAAACATTCCCCCTTAAATTTTACTTCCACTTAATGTGAACAATAATATTTTAGATGTATCCTTTTGTTGTCTGCACCAAATGTAGAGATAAACTGACGCCCGCTGCAATATCAATATTTATATTATTATCTTACATCGTTTTATAAAGATAAAGACTTTTATTTTATGTATATTTTGCCAATTAAAAACCAATCACAACCCACGCTTAAAAATTGGCGGTATTTTCGATTGCAGCACACATTTAAAATGTTAATATAACGTAAATTACAACAAAGATATTTTCCCGTTGTCACGCCTGGACGCTGACTGCCGTGCTGAGCACGAGCACACCAATATGTACGTGATTGGCGTGCTCCTGGCGGTACCAGGAGGAAACGTTCCTTACTTTCTGAATAGCCCTCGTAGTTGTGGCAGTCCTATAATCTATACTAATTCTTTTTGTTTAAGTAAGTGCCTTATTGTTTATTTTTAATTTAAAATAAGATAATCTTTTAGCCACATGTTTAATCTAGATCATAGCTTACCTATTGTAAAAGAATATTTTTTAAAACTAATAAATCGCTCATGAAACTGATGAATATTCTTAACCGCCTGTTTGTCTGCAGGATATCTCGATAAATCTTTGAGCTGTAGACGGAAAAGTTTTCATTTACGTATATGCAACAACGAAATTGAAGATGGCACATGTTTCTCCTTTGGACATCCTAACTGTCCCGGTGATATCGTGAGAATATATTGAGCCATAGACTTTTTCTTAGTCTAATTATTAGCAAAATATTATATATTTTGCTATTATTACTGTAACTGCGATAAAGATAAGCAAAATTCCTCCTCTGGCTCTCTGTCTACCTGTTTCCAATATGACATATTGAGAATAAATTAAACTATAGGCATTTTCTCATATGAATTTTTTTGCTGTGCATCTGTTGCTACTACATATTTTATCATTAGTTTGTAATAGGTGTTCTCTACAGCTACAAATGTAATTAATAATATTACTTACTGACCTATTATCATCAAACAGGTCAAGTAAGTCGGATATCAAGAACACACAGACATATTCCTTAACTCCAGCCAGAGCTTCTTCACACTGTTTGTACTGAGAGCCCAATCTTGACGTATAATCTTTTATGTTAAACAGAATTTAGAGTAATCTAATGTTCTGCTAGTAGCTTGATCAGACTTAATGAATTCTGCCTTAGATTCTACTGTTTATTTTGCACAAGATATCTGTTGTTTGAGTTCCTAAAATAATATCAGTTGACTCAATAAACAATATCGTGTTCTTTGTTTACCAAACTCGTTGTTCAATACTAACCGATAATTAATTGAACCGTGCTCGAAGCTTTCATCAGTGGCGCGACGATTTATAACGTACAAATCTATTGTAGCAATCATAAGTGGTATTAATTAGCGTGACGGCTCAAAATTTGTAAACCCAAGCCTTCATACGGAACAAACAACGATCTTAAACTACTGACAATAAAGTGAAAGTGCGGTGTAACGAGGTAATCACGTAATTGGCATCGGTGATGTATGGGAGTTTGTGAGCGCCGTAATTTGAGAGCGTTTAGCTTCAATCCGGATTGGCATTCATTTGCGAGTGACATACCCGCGATGAATGGAGACATTTTCGCTCGCTTGCTGGCAGCACATTTGTTAATTAGAGACCATATAATCAATGTCAAGTATCTATCGAATGTTTATCTCGTATGTACTGTTTTGTCTTCACAAATCTCCTCAAGCACTTTATTTAGTAGGAAGCTGTTATATGATGTTCTGGGCAGAAAGACGACGATTTGTTCTCTATACAAAGGAAAGATTATAAACATAGATAAAATGGGGAATAAAAAAATCTAATATCGTAATATCGTTTACTATAGGAAAAATTATTATTATGTAACACTTTCACTGCTACATCCAATAATAGTTTATAGAAAAGGAGGATAGCGCATCGCAGAGCGGACACACACACACACACACACACACACACACACACACACACACACACACACACACACACACACACACACACACACACACACACATATATATATATATATATATATATATATATATATTATATAAGTGAGCTGTCTCCTATTCCGATATAAAATAATGTAGCAAATTAATAAAGCTTTTCAAACTAACAATTCTGAGAAATAGCTATGCAGTTACCTAGGACGATTTTGGAATTATTTTATTTAACCACTGTACTAATATCTGATTTAAGAGGACATGATTTTTGAGTAGCTAATCTAAATGACCTAACAAGCCAAACAAGAAAAGTACCGGAGGGAATTGGAAATCTGTAAATATTTTGAAAAATTGTTTCGACGTTTAGACTCGTCAATAGTTACTACCTAAACATATTTCCGAGTTTTTAGTCAGTTTTTTGTATACACGTTGTACACAATATAAAAGCCACCTGGATTAGAAAAATCGACATTCTCCTCCTAGAGAATAATAAAAAAGAATTTGTTTATTGCATGTATTAGAAAACAACATACTTGACCTGTTCAGATGTGACAATAATCTATATTATTTACTATGAATAGTGATTTAAAATATAAAATTTAAAGCAACATGTGTAATAAAAGTATAGTAAAAAATATTGCGTACCGTGGCTGTAAAGTTTCCTGCGACCCTTAAGAGCATTGTCACCCTCCGTTCCGCTTCGTGTGGTCAACGTTTTTCTCAGGTTAGCAAAATTACACTTTCACCCTCTTATACTCAAATAACTGTTTAGTGTAACTTCTTATTAGTAGTGTGAAGATCCCTTCATACTGAACGATCAAGAAATTTTAATCCTTTCAAAAACCTAATCCGTACCAGATTAAATACAGAGGAAGAAAGTTCACAGGTGTTTCTGATCCCTTACAATTTCGTGATTAAATTACAGCAGATTAAAAAGCGCATCAAAGTCCCAGCAGGTGATGGGAAGAGTATGGATTTTATTTCCTTTTTAGATTAAAAGCTTCCGGCCTTTTAGAGTTTACCCAGTGTTTATTCGCATTTCTGTCAGTCCACCGAGTAGAAAATATTCCCTTTCAATTTAGTTCAATGCAATTCACTATCTAAACGAATATTTCCTTTAAAAGGGACACAAATTTTCCATTCGTCTGACATTTTTCCAAAGAAGTTATTCATTGAGAACTTCGTAACAATGATTTTAACTGATAAGTTCAAATTTGCGTCTATTTATCTGTTTACTATTGCTATATAGCAATGTATTTGTTTATTTTCTCTTGGTTATAATAATTTCTTAGATATTTATAAAGTTAATTATGTTCAGTCTATAAATCATGTATATTATGTGACTCAATCTATTTATTTCTATCAATTATGATTGAGTATTGTAATGGCCGATACAGTTTATTACAAATTATACAAGGGGAAGGAAAGTGGTTATTTCTCATGTTCGAGAAAGTAATAAAATAATAGCCTATATTTTGATCATTAGTGTGAAGAATGTTCTTAACAAAATCTTCTTCGTGATACCATTGTTGATTCTTGACGTAATTTACGTATCGTTTGACGCTTTGGTTAACGGTCATTAGTTACCTATCTTGTGTTATCAGGGGTATTTATCTGCCACCGCCGTATCTCATGAATTATGGGCAATTCACCTTTTTCTCTCCCCCCCAAATTGATAGCCGTAATCAATGAACTGTTTGTCAGCGCTTCAGTAGCTCCCACAAAGTTGTTTCTTAAGATATATAAATTATATTTTAAGCTATAAATAGTTCTATTACTCCTGGGTTGTACATGCCATTCATCATCTAATGTATTGTATTTTATGGAATTTAATATTCTTTACATTTTTAGGTATAAGATTTTTGACAAGTAGGAAAAGTTAATTACGATAGGTATTCAGTATTACCATATTTAAGGAATAATAACAGTGGCTGATTGAATATTGACTTTTGTGGTTTAAATAATTCACATTGAATCCTTTTGGTACATAAGTTATACATTCTTGAAGATATACATTGTGTGGGTCCGAAGATGTTCTCATCGAGTACGAAAGGCCTCACAAAAATAAAAATTTATATTAATGGAGAGTTTGTTTAAATTAATATACATAAGTTATGTTAATACTTGCCTAACTTATTATCAGAATATATAACTCCGATATTTCTTTTTCCTTTTTTACCAACCATACTGACTCTAAGGCCTCAAAGCTATTTGATATAGATTTAATTTAAATAGGTTTTAAATCCAGGAATCAATAGTCGAACCATCAGAGTTAGTGACTAGGTTTCGGTGAGTAGACGCTTCTACATTCTTAGAGTATTGAACTTCAAGGTATTATTCAAGCCTGTTTGCCGTTACACTTATTTCTTGGTTTTTCTTTGAGAGTTTTTGTGACTTTGGATTCTTATGTCCGAATAATTTAGGACATAAGAATCCTAAATCTTTAGTCTTTTGATTAATTTAAGTTGGAATTTTTACGAAGCTAAATGCTATATGTAGGGTCCTATGTAACATTGTTATGTATCCAGTTCTATTAAATTTCTCTTTCATTCAATGTATTTTTGTATGGAAGTGTCCTAACACCTATCTTACTGCGGTAAACTTACCACACAAAATAAGGTATATGTTGAAGTTAAACTTGTTATTACTTATGTTTAAGCTTGCTTATTACACTTTGACAGATCATAACTCTTACACAAAAAAAGAAGTCTTAAATCATATTTAACATTTGTGTTACTGAGAATGAGGCAGTTCAAATGTGTATGCCGAATCCATTTTAAAATTCTACCAAAACCAAAATGGCATATTTTAAGATGGCCGCCGCTGGCCCCATAGCTACAAGGATTTGAGCCACCACCTACAGACATTCCATAGTACAAGACGCCATTATGATTCCCTACACCGTTTGACTCTTAAAGAATGTATCGAGACTATGCCCTAACCCTAGTATATTGAAGGAACTGTTTCTTTCAAAGTTTTGGAAGTAATATTTCCGATATAACATTAAAATAACAAAACTTATTTTTACCAATTTTCATCAGAATCTTTTTATCTACAAAATTACTATTTTACTTTCCCTGATTTGCGTTGTACGGAAAACTATAAATTACAGTTCATTTATTGCAATTTCAGTGTAGCTGATACACTAGAGCAGTTAATAATTGCATAATAAATCTTCAGCTAAAAACAACCCTTTGTTTCGTCTCTCGATATGTACTCTGGTTTTTGTTACACCTTAATTCCAATCAGCGCTAAGTACCGGGGGAGAGCTATTTAAATAACAATATGATGGTTCAAAAGGGTCAGCTTGGTATTGTGTGACGTCAGCACTGAGCTGAACTAAGTGGAACGAAGGGGAGTCTGATCAACCCCTCGTTTAATAGTGATCCCTACATTAACATTAGCGTGTCCTTAAAACCCGTTGTATGTAGATAACAACATTTTTATTAACTGAACTAATTTCATAAAAAAAAACTAATGCATAGAAACATTCTAATTTTTTTATTCCTGCACTATGTTAAGCTTAAGGCTACTTCTATGCTTAAATGGAAACCTCTGTATGGTTTATGTAAACATTTTTTTATTTGATAATTATCTGAATGACACTGAGTTTAAGGGATAGATATGAGAAACAACGTTGAACAATATTATCCAGTCTGTTTCAATTCTTAACCAAACTAAAAGGTTAAAATGCAAACATTACATACAAAAGTGCCTGTTAATGACTTGTCAAAGCACACAAACGTATTATACTATAATTTTACTATTACTCACAAAACCCTCACTTTTTGTGGACCTTGTATTGTTTATTTTGCTGTTTCTGTCACACATGGATTAACTCGAGTCCTGGGTGGACCGAGTAATTTTACTTTTGAAGTAATCGACTATCACATCATTGGGAGAGCGTCTACTGGATAAAATGGATTCACTACAATTACATAACTTTTGGAGCAACATTTACAGCACGCTAACATTTGTTTAATATGAAATGAATTTACCACATGTTCATAGCGGGGTACATTCTAAAATGTTTGGTCTTATATGCTTAAACTAAATGTTTTAAATTTCCATATTCAACTTGAAATACAAAAGATTAGGAATCCACAGACGAGGCAGACAGACAATCAATCATACTTTTTTACATCCCTCCGGCATGTAATAAAGAAACTGTACCAAAGTAACTGAGTGATAGGCTTCAATGAAGATTATCCAAATTCCATGGTTAGACACGCGTCATCACAAAACTCACTCTTGTCTATGTGGAAATGAAGTTTCGTGTAAAATTTAAAGTGTAGAGATGAAATATATTTTAAATGGCATTATATCCCTATCTATCTCGAGATACCAACACAGTCTACAAAATAAAACCCGATTGATTGTTATTAACACTAAAGCAATGAGTTAGGCAGCACTCTGTAACAGAATTAAAGTATTCTATTAAAGTAGTCTTGTCCTTGGTCAAGATTACAAGTAATGTGTTTGGTATCGTTGTAAGCCGAGGACTCACTCTGAGGAAGGTTTGTTTTAAATATGAATCACTGAAGCAGCAAAGTGAGTTTAAGAAGACAATAGAAGTTTACTCCCAGTGATAAAAATTTAGTTTTTTTAATCTTTCTTCCGTATCAGAGATTTGACATCGAAAATTTATACTCACTCTATTTATCATGCATAATAAAAAGGTTTGAGCGTTCCTTTTCAAAACATTACTTTGGCATATTTAAAAAACGTAAAGGTAATGTGCAAAAGTGTTATGGACAACTATAGAAACAGATTTGTTCGATTTTTGAGGTCCGCCGACTAAAACTGGAGTACAAACTCTGACCTCACAACAAGATCATTGAATTGAACCATTGAACCGAACAACAAGAGTCAATACGGAATGTCCGGTTGAGTCGGTTTTCTGTCCAGTTGTTTGGTTAACACGGGTGACCAACACTGCACACAAACTATATCATCTACTGTTGGAGTTTGTTCCATGAATACAGTCACTTGGTAACTGGATAAACTAATATATTTCCTAATAATAATATTAAAACCTAAGTAGATTAAAATGTATGTGAGTATACACTTTCTGACCGAAGTAGGCTTTTAAAACATAGGTATCTACTAAAGATCTATTCGGAATATACATTACGAAGTTATGGTCGACTAAACACTTATATGCATACATCTGGAAAAATTGTATTCCTTGTGTGTGGAGAGTTGTACAATGTACAGAAGTAATCCTCATCTTTGTATTATTTACAATAAATTATGAAACAGACGGTGTTTATTCAATGCTTGCTGAAATGTGTAATATTAAGGTACATTCTCTGAGTATTTATGACACATAAAAGTGACATATCTATAAATGTCTATATCAACTATAAATGTTGTGCACAAGTGCAACACATTTTAAAATCTAGTTTGTTTAAAATTGGAATTTAAAAAAATATTCATCCATTAGGAATAATATGTATTTTATTTTTAAAAAAGAAAGAAGAGAGAATTAATGTTATAATAACTATAAAAGCTAAATGATAAATATCTTTGAAATTTTATTTATTTAACTTGTTCGCAACTGGTACAAAATTATTTAGAGCTAACTATGAAACGAAGATCGCCTATCTCACTGTGAAAGCCAAAGTCCTTTAGAATAATTTCTAACATCGGTCCAAACCACACGCGACAAGCAAAGTTTGTTTGATATCTTCTACGATCTATCTGTACGAAGTTCCAAATAAGTATCTATTTACCAACATCAGCAGATATGTAAGTAATTAAGCATTGTATCGAATCGATTTGAGATGATGATTTGATCATTATGTTGTATTTAAACGATTATATGTTGTACGAAATATTATTAAATATTCACTTAGTATGTTTCAACTAACACATTTATATGTTCTTATAACAAGCGTAATTCACACACATACGCGGACACACACACACACACACACACACACACACACACACACACACATGTAGAGCAGACACTTGTTTAGTTTATTAAATATTTCTCTAGACCATTAAAATATATTACATAAATATTTTTGGTAAATATTAAGATCAGCGACTACCGCTCTGATCGCCGTAAGGTTTTTCGTACTAACACAGGTTAACGTAATTTCAACGAAAAAAATAGTCCCGATTATCGCTAACCATATAAAAAAAAACCAGTTTTTACGGCAGTACAATGTTGGCAATACAAAACACATAAATAACAAGATTTTCGACTATCAACTAAAAACAATGGCCGACCATGGACGTTTTGATGGATTGACAGTAGCCACGTGACAAACAGGAAGGTTTCCGATTGGCCCGGGCGGATCACGTGACCTATAGTACGGCTTCGATTGACCGCCAGACGTAAACAAACAAACCCACATGGAAAAGGAATAATTAGTGAAATTATTGACGTGGCTTGCGATGGTTCTTGTCACAACGCTAGTCTTTGAAGCATGTTTTGTCTGATGAAAAGCGTGTTATTAACGTGTTTTGTGCGCACAATGTGCTTCCAACGAAGACAAATTGTGTGAAGTGCGGAAACTCGGTGAACTTGACAGATGACAAAGTTCAGGTGCGGAAAGATTGTTACTTTGCAGAAGAAAGCCCGGAAAAAGTGTGGCAGGCGTGTTTCAGCGAAGGTCGGCACGTTCCTGGAGCAAAGTAGAGTTAATATTAACACATTGTGGCGTTTTATCATAACATATCTTTTCACATCACCTCCGAGGCACTCATTTGTTACAACTCATCTTCATCTCACAGACCCGACAATAGTGGACTACTACTCATTCATCCGGGAATTCTACATTGACCATTTGAAAAGATGAAAAGAAACAGCCAACAGTTGGGCGGATCCGGCGCCGTAGTTGAGATCGATGAAGCCAAATTTGGCAAAAGAAAATACAACCGAGGACGGATTAGTAAAGGGACAGTGGGTGTTGGGGGGAATTGATCGGGAGACCAAGCACACTTTCCTTATCCCAGTTTAAAGCCCGTACGGCGAAGACTCTGATACGGTGTATTAAAACTTGTGTGTTGCCAGGATCCACAATAATAACTGATTGCTGGAAGGCCTACAATTACCCTATCACAGTATCAGTTTAATCACCTGACTGTGAATCACACAAAGAACTTTGTTGACCCCTTAACATCCGCCTGTATCATATACAATTGAACGGAAGTGGCGTTTCGTCCGGTCAGAAGTCCCCAAATACGGTCGCAAGAGCAAGCACTTCGTCGGCTACCTCGCGGAGTACTTGTTTAAAAACCAAGTACATCCCAGAAGAAAGCGTTCACGCTTTCCTCGAGGCAGTGGCTGCGTTGTACCCCCAAAATACCATTAAGGTAAGTAATTTTTTTTTTTAATATTAATTGTTTTTTATTTCAATTTTGTTTAATTTTAATTTTTTGTACTTTGGGATTATACCGACCATACCCAGACATGAATCGTTATTTGAAAATTTGCTTCTACTGATTACTAGATTAGCGTAGAACAATATTTCGTCAATATAAAACAGGAATTGTCTTATCTCAAACCCCTCCCCAACCTCAGACAGAGGTCAAAGTAGAGCGGTCTAGTAGATAACGTGATTGCAGATAGACCCTAGCTTGCCTATTCAAAACTCACATCACGCGATGCTAGCCCGCTGCGCAGCGCTTTGCGCTGCTTGCTCTTTTAGGAAAAAAATTAACTCGAGCTTGCAAAGTCCAAGCCCAGATCACGCCATGACTGCTTACACGCACAACACTCAGACATAATTAACGCAGGTTTCATTACAGGCAAAAGATAAGCGGCGCGCGTTTATTACTGATAAGATAAGACGAGTTTTATACTAGAATTAGTACATGGACTACTGCCCTACGAAATAATAACACAAAAAAAAAAAAAAACGAATAAATGCATTTGTCAGTCAGGTTCTTCAAATTGTATTTTTTCCAAAAATTTTTTTTGGGGGGGGGTTAGTAAACGGCTACGGCGATAATCGGGACTACTTTTTTCGGTGAAATTACGTGCCCTACGAACTAATAACACCAAAAAACGAATAAATGCACTGTCAGTCAGGTTTTTTTAATTTTATTTTTCCCACAAATTTTTTTTTGGGGGGAGGGTGGGTAAAACGGCTACGGGCGATAATCGGGAGCGGTAGTCGCTGAGATTAAGATTTACCTTTTATTATTCTAAATTTGTTGATATCTACCTATACTTTAGTTGTTTTTTATTGGGTTTTATGTAAAGTACAATTTATTTAAATCAATTTTCTGAGTTGTTCCATACTTGAGTAATTATTGTTGTTTGATAATCTTTATTTTTATTTTTTGTTATGTTTTGGATATTTATAACTTGTTATATCTTTGGATACTTATTATTTATTATCAAATTTTTGTATACCTATTTTGTTACTTTATGTAGATTTTTCATCTGATTGTATTAACTTTATTCTCCACTGTATTCTACTATCTATGTTTGTCTTTGTAAATTGGCTGCTGCCGTTGGAAAATAAATAAATAAATAAATTCCTCCATAAAGATATTAGCGAAAATAGGAGACAGTGGAAAACCCATTGCCATTCTCTCATCTTGACGGTAAATTTTACCCTCTAACTCAAAATAATGGCATTGAGTGCATAGTTCTAACAGTTCCATAGTTACTGGCACGGGAAGTTTAGTTCTATCCTTTAATGTTTGGTCTTCTTTGAGACGTGATTTAATAATTCCGAGAGTTTCTGGAACTGGTACATTTGTAAATAGACTTTCGACATCAAAACTTACCAGTTTGTCAGTTTCAGTCAACTTTAGGGATTTTGACTTCTCTACAAAATCCCTGGAATTTTTGATGAAAGAGTCAATTTTTCCTACCAATGGCGTTAAGATGTCCAAGAGGACTTTAGACAATTCCCTGCAAGGTGAATCACGAGAACTAATGATGGGCCGGAGAGGGATGGTAGGTTTGTGGATTTTGGGAAGGCCATACATATGGGGGATTTTGGAGTGGTGAGGAGTTAATTTAGATCTAAATTTATCTGAACAAATTCTTTATGTTTTCTTAAAGTGTTTGCTACTTTGCGTTCAAATGAATCAGTCGGGTCTTTATTTAAAATTGACAGCATACATTAAATTGGCAGACCAACCTATCAGTAAACCATCAGTAGAGATTAGGCCGCTTTGGTTGCCAATTCTAAAAAATGAACTAAAGAGAAAACCAAAAGTATCAAACGGATCAGATATTTGTAATAAACCAATGCGGAGTCACAATATGGTTTTAAGAAGTTCATCTCGCATGAACCAATAATAACGAAAGGGCCCATTCCTGTCCCCTTCCTTTTTATTTCCGCCATCTTGTTTTAGTCTGCCGTCACGATTACCATTGGCTAGCCCCTTTGGTCAGTCGTAGGTGGTTAGTAGAGGAATGAAGACGTATTGTGACCTGTATTGCGTAGTTCTGTTTTAATGATTAGTGTTTTGTATAGTTTTTTATTAAGTGCATGTTTATAGAGTTAGTGAAGTTGACAAACAACATGTAGGTTGTGATTCCTGACTTAGGCGTGCCATAACGCTTTGGTAAGATTTGTTTATTTTAACCTAGTTTGTAATATTATGTATTAGGTTAGTTCTTTACCTGAAGAAGAGATCAGATTGCAGATCTCGAAACGTAGTGTTACTGATTTATTGTTTCACTGAACGATGGCAAATGTACGGAAAAATCCTGTTTCCTTCACAATCCTTCCATCGTCAAAAATAACCTTCAAACAAAGAATTGATTGGGATAACAAGGCAGATTCAGCTGTGACGTTATGTATATAATTAATTTACAACAAGAAATGCTCCTACACGTGCCAAACATTATATAATAATTAATTTAAACTCTGATACTATTTACCATGAACTTAAATAATATCTACCTGATGTATGCCTACGTACGTTTTAAAATTTTTATAGGACTCCCATCATATTACATCATAAATGTTTTTACGAAGTAATATAAGGACTTCGGTTCTAAAGATTGCGTGTGAAACCGCGGTTAACAGCTAGTGTACAATAATTGTACTCAGTTTGTTTAATCTGCGAATTTTACGCTCTCACAATTTTTTTTTACAAATCTAACATAATAATGTCCACTAACGTTCAGCCAAACACTATGAAGTCATTTAACTCGATGTTACTTATATAGATATTAATATTCACGTAATATTTCACCCTTATAGATAAATTTTTCTCTATATATCGTATAGTCAGATATATCGTTAGATTTGATTGTAATAGGCCTTGCTTGAGAAGTAAGCTTCGTTAACGCTTAGCTAATAACCTAAAATACTTAAAATTAACAATATTACACGTCTAATGTTACAAAAATAAATTTGATTAATTATTCCAATGTCTGGTGATAAATCTCAATGCAGGAACTCCTAAAAATCCTTTAATATTATTTATTTCTTTCCAACGGTTCCACCATTTTTACAAAAGTATTTCAACAAATCAAACACGTAGCAATCAAGATGACAAATCATAATCAATATACACTGTCTTATGTAAGCTCTATCTTGAACAACATAGGCAATAACAGAGTGATATACTATAAATATGAATAACAAAAACAACAATAAATAACAAGGAATAATAACAATACAGTAACAGCAACGATAAATAAGTAGTTGACCAATGCTATAACATTAATAAAATTTAGAAACTCAACAATATACTATCAATAATTACTACAATCGTAGCTGTTAGTTATTGTAAGTGGATCTGTATTAAGCATGTGTTAGGTGTTTACATTTAATAATTTGTTTTTCAGGGAGTATTTTGAATCGTGAAAAAAGTCGATGTGCGCTGCCTCACTACCCAGTTTTAGAAGTCTGCATATTCCATGGTTTGATGCATAATATGTGGGCCTAAATCTTCTGCAGAAAAGTGTCTTAGAGCGGGTACCTCTTGGTATAGAGAAGTCTACATCCGACACTAGATGAGGGCAGTCGAGGAAGCCGTTCACCAGCCTGTACTGGAATAAAATATCAATATATTTTCTTCTTTCCTGGAGAGGCTGCAGTCCATATAGCATCTCAATCTCAGCGACGGGGGTTGCAAGATAATTATATCCCAGTTTGACTCCAAGAAGTCTTAAGCAACGCACCTGCACTCTGTTCAGCAGCACAATGTGGCCTGCTTGATATGGAGACCAAACAACGGAACAGTACTCCAACAAAGGACGCACAAGAGTCTTATAGAGGATAGCCAATGTAGAGGGGGATCTGAAGTCTTTGCAGGTTCGGGCAATAAACCCAAGCATAGAAGAGGCCTTATTTGTAACATGCATTATGTGTTCGTAAGGGCTTAGGGAGGGTGTCATAATAACTCCGAGGTCCCTGACTCTGTCTACTATCTTAAGAGGGGATCCATTTAGAGAATAGTCTGAGGGCCTGGCTGTGTTGCTTCGAGTGTAGCTGATGACAAGACACTTAGCTATATTAAGCTCCATAGCATTTACTCTGCACCAGTTACTTATCCTGTCAAGGGAATGTTGGAGTTCCTCTTGGTCAAATTATTAATAATAATTTGTCCACTTTTGCAGGTTGTACATGTTTTGTAACGTCCATTATAGTCATACTATGTAATTGGGCATGCATTACAAACACATTCATCATTTGGTATTACCTCTGCCTAAAAGATGTATAATATGCTTAGTAAATTTTGAAACACTACTTCATTTTCGGATAAATTATACTAACAATTTTACTGAGCATTCAAACATCGTTTTCGGCTGAGAGTAAGTCTTTTTTTCAGCAAGTGTTTAATTGCACTAACTTAGCATATCATCGAGTCGGGATCTTAATGTTTCAAACTACTAATAGGACCTTTCGTGCTGAGGCTCACCATTCTATAGAGATTACCCTTATATTTATATCTGGGCGTATTTCTTATGATGGCTTGATTTCTAAATGTACCATATTTTGGGGGAAACGTCGAACATCATAATTCAATCGGTCTTGTTCAATCTATGCACTAAGTATGGAGTTTTATAATGTAATAGTAAATTGAGCCCGCGTACTCATCTAGTCCTTGAATTGTAAAATAAATAACTTTCATTCACAAAAAAATATAAACTATAAATCACTGTCACCGATAATGTTCTCCTACTAGCTTCATACCAGCATTGGGATTACACCTGTGTTAGGTAAGACATTGAAGTTTAATGCATGAATTTATCAAATGGTAAAAAAGATTTTGTATAGTAACTGTTGTCAAGTATGCCTAAATAATTAAATGATTTGTTTGATGGTTTTTTTCTATGAAACGTGTATGAAAACATTTAACTGTATACACTATAGTTCTACTCAAACGAAATTAAAGTATCAAATAATACTTAAAATTACCACTAAAATCATGTTCCAAGATTATTGAGCACCTGTATAAACTAGTATCTGGGTTTCTATTTCATTTTGATTCTGGTATTTTCATTTGCAAGTGTTTTATCTGAGCGAGGCGACGCCAGGTAACAATATCGATCCTAAAAGTAACATGCACGTCTGTCTCTGTGTCTACGTGTGTGTAAATGGTTTTCAGAATGGTTTGGCGTATTGTGGAGAGATGTAGGAGCAAAGTTGAATCACACAATAATAAGGCTCAACCGGATATTGTGATAATCACTTAATCACTCGATCAAGTGATACAATACCAAAACTGGAATTATATTAGTGATCAGCACGTTTTCTTAGTCTAAGCAAATTGCAAAAGTCGACAAAGACTCTATAGGTACAATTTATTCGAAGCAGTAGTTCGATACGAAACAGTAGCAGTATAGTAATACGACAAAAAACCTGAAAATATTTTAAAGAAATCGACAAGAATGGATCATCTATTGAAGCCTGTTACAGAACGAATATGTGCATTGCCGACATTTTTTGTGTGAAACTTAAAATTAATTCCAATTGATTTACAGCTTAATATCGGACCAAGTTCTAAATAAGATTTAAATAAAGACAAATGTCTGATAAGTTTTTGGGCAAAACCTAATAAATATATAATAGGAAATAACATTTCTAATAGCACCCTTAAGCTGTTGTAATAGTCGCTTGGCAAATCTGTGTGGATCTCGATTCCAAACTTACATTATGACAGTTAATAAATCACAAAAATAATGAATATAGTAAACTTTCATCTGTGAGTAAATAATGAATGCTAAAAAAATAAAAACAGAAAAAGTACTAAGCTGTAAGACCACTGCGCGGCAAAATCACCACATTCTCTGGCAGCGTCTAGTTGATATCTCGATCCCAGAGGTCATATCGAACCTGCAAACTACTTAAAGAAAATCATATGTTAACGATCCTATTAATAAACTTCATCAGTTAAATTTAAAGTGGGTTTTTTCGTAAAACCCTCTCTCACGTTGTTAATACGTAGCTTCGTGTCAGACAAAATAATGTTTTATTTTTTAATAATAGACCAAGTAAAATACCTATTTTTCTTAAATATAAACATCTAATTAATGTTAAGGTCTTTGTTATAAGAAAATATATAATGTGAAGTTTTTGACAACAACACAGGTTTATTAAATTTAAGCTTTTATTTATTTTGAATCTATAACCAGTAACAGTATAGGATTGCTGAAGTGCTAATGGAAATTTCGTGTCCCTTTCAAATACAATATTAGATATTAAGATGTATTAAACTGAATTCAAAGAGAATATTTTCTACTTGGGGAACTGACGGATTTACAAATAAAGACTGGGCACACTCAAACAGGGTGGAAGCTTTTAATCTAAACAAGAAAGTATAATCCATACACTTCCATCACCTTGGTGGGACTTTGTTGCGCTTTCCATCTGCCGTGATGTAATCGTGATATTGAAAGGGTCAGAAACACCCCACGAACATTCTTGCTTTGTATTTAATCTTCTACGGTTTGATGTTTGAAAGGATGAAATTTTCTTACTTCTTAAGTATGTAAGGGTTTGTAAACGCTTTAACGTTTGGAATCTTTTAAACTCATCTAAATCTAGTTTTGTTTCCTTTTCAACAAAACAAGCAAAGAATAAAATTTTTCCTACAGTATTTGTGGACAATGAAATATTGGAGCAGGTGGAGGAAACGAAATTTCTAGGCTTGACTATAGACGAAAACTTAGCCTGGGAAGAACATGTTAATCTTGTAATTCGTAAAAACTTCTAGTGGTCTTTACGCTTTAAGGAGACTAGCCCATTCATGTAATATTGAAACTTAAAAAAATTTATATTATGCTTTAATCCATTCACATATTTCCTACGGAATTTGCATTTATGGATCAACAACAACAAAAAATATGGACCAACTTTTAATGCAACAAAAAAGGGCACTAAGAATCATGTTTAATTTGAGCAAACAGACTCTGTTAAACGTTTGTTTTCAGAACTTAATATATTTACAGTTTACAGTTTGTACATTTACGAGTCAGTTAAATTTGTATTTATTAATAAAATAATTGCAATAGGTAATACATCCCATAGATATAACACTAGCCCACATAGATTGGTTGAACCTCATAAATTATTATTTTTTGAAAAAAAAAAACCCACTTTTAAAGGAAATAAATTTGTTTAATATTTACTCCAAATCATAAAAAAAGAGCAAAACCCTAATACCTTTTTAAGTTTATTGAAAAAAATTCTTAGCACACGCTGCTTTTTACTCTATAGAAGAGTTTATTTCTCACAACAATTAAAATGTCAGCAATAAAATATGTTTGTTTGGTGGTAATAAAAAATTTTTATTAGGTATAAATGAGTGTGTAACTGCATTTTTCTGACTGTAGATTGTTTAAAATTCTGTATTGTAGTGATAGTGTACTACTAAGAAAAAATAATAATATATAGAAATAATATAAAATATGACACTATTCTTGTACTTACTGTGCAAATATGAATAAAGATGATTGATTGATTGATTGATAGTATGATAAGAAATTATAATAAATTTTAACTGGGTATCATAGGATTAAAGTTTAATCTTGCCACTCTAATGGAGAAATTTTACCCTAAGAGTCAGAGTCAAATATAGCGGCGGTATTGAGGATATTAAACTATTTCAAAATTATGAAATTAAAAAACATATATATAAATAACATATAACATTCAAAAACACGAGTTTGGTTTTTGAGTTTAGTCATTGCAATGTTAATACAATTATAGGGTATCATCTGTGAAAGTGACAAAAATTTAATATAATTGTGGAAGCCAATTTCATGCATAAACAAATTTTTAGCCCATGAAGCCAGACCCTTGGGTATAGTCTAGATTTCTTTACATACTGTGGCAAGTAGCCCTCATAATGAGGTATTGCATACTATATAATGTGTGTCTTTGACATGAATTTTAGTTTTACAGCGACCGTTGTTTAAAAGAACGTCTACATCAAGTAAATTACTGAACTTTGTGGTTTTCCAGGTGAAGTGTGTATATACAGTGTGTTTGAAAAGTCTAGAAACGTCTTAAAATATTTTGTAAAAGCAATGATATATCAAAATAGCTTTTATGTAATAACCATCAACAGCCTTAATTTTAGTTGTTTTAAAAGAAATGTTTAAAGTATATACGTTATTAAATTCATTTTATGTACAGGTGCAACTAGTTCTCCTTGGTTCATTATTTGAACATTTTTAAAACCGAAATTCATTTTTATACGTCTATGTTACATTTTCTTTATAAATTCCGGCATTTTTTAATTTTAGATTTGGCTCAATCTTTTATAAAATGCCCCGTGATGCAGGTACAATATAAACTCAATCACCAAATTGTTGCCTTTAATTTTCTAGAGAAAGCCTTACAGGCTGGGTTATATGAAATACTATTTTACCAACAGTATTTTATAAAGAGTTATTGTATAGCTATTTTGTAAGATATTCCTTCGTACTAATAATTCTATATCTTGTATAAGGTAATTTAATAAAATTCCATACAAACTATTGTTCATGATGT
This sequence comes from Homalodisca vitripennis, assembly GCF_021130785.1. Classification (NCBI taxonomy): domain Eukaryota; kingdom Metazoa; phylum Arthropoda; class Insecta; order Hemiptera; family Cicadellidae; genus Homalodisca; species Homalodisca vitripennis. The sequence goes on along the minus strand of NC_060212.1, from coordinate 70,472,027 downwards.
GACCCAACGTACTATGATAGATGTGATAGATGTCCTTCAAGCAGTCCCGTTTCTGAATGTAACCTCTTCCAACATTCTAACTCTACCTCAAGTGCCAGTAAAGATTTAACGGTCTTCTTGTCATGGCAACATATTATAATATTTATACATATCACACTGTATACCTATTGGTTCACATACCGTGTAGGTACGTGGTAACCAATCCTAACTGATTAGCACAAATGTAATTAACAAACATGGAGCCTGAAAACAAGAGTAAATATCCCCATTCATATCGAGTACGGCATGTCACTCGAAAACCTGACAAATAATGCCAATCCGGATTGAAGCTAAACGCTCTCAAATTACGGCGCTCTCAGCCTCCTCTACGTCACGATGTCAATTACGTGATTACCTCGTTACACCGCACTTTCACTTTCAGATCGTTGTTTGTTCCGTATGAAGCTTTGTGTTCACTAAATTATCAACGTCACGCTAATTAATACGATTCTGTTCATGAGAGTTGCAACGAATTCGTTCGTCCTGAATCAACGAGCAAATTGTAAAAGAGCTCACTTTCTTTAACTATCTTTTATTAAAATGAACGAGACAACGTAAAAGAAATAATTATTTCAATACAAATTAATAAAAACAAATAGATTAATTAGAACACAATGGTTTGAATGGAATTACATTCTTCATTTCAATTTTTTAAATAAGGTACGTTACCTCTTTATGAGAACTAAAACTACACTCTGTAAAAGAAAAACACTTTTCTTAACAACAAACTATGAATTGATTCATCAAACTAATATTTGTCTACTTGTTGTAAATAATAAAGTCATTAATGGGTTTAATCCTATTAATACTACAAATTCCAAATGTTGGGAATAATATTTGGACGTTTGGATGTATGAATGTTTGGTTGTTCAGACATTTCATACTCAATCGTACCTATTAAGACAACATTCTGCATGTACATTTATAATATATTAAAATAACACTATATTGCATTTTATATTTAGTCCAAATTCTATTTATTAAAAAACGTATTCCAGAATATTTTTATTGAAAGAATGAAACGCCATCTTTTGATGTGTGCTGCAAAATAGTTATGACATTAGTGTTATCTAGATTTTACTTTAGATATAAGCAATATTGAATTGAAACCATTTCGATTCTTTAAGATGCCCAAAATAAATAATTGTTACTCGTTACGCTATAATGATTACCAGTATCCTATACAAAAAATTCAACTAAACGAGGAAGATTATACTGCGATGACAGTGTTTTATCCCTTTCCAATCCATCTGAGGCGTGAATGCAACGTGAGATCTTCTAAATCTACACTCTGACCCCTCTCAAAAGCAAAACGTTCTGCTATTTTGAATTTTTAAATAATGGATAATTATTTCGTCTGTGTTACTTAATTTGTAGGATTTTAGTTTGTTTTTGGTCACATATATGTTTTTAAAGTTTATCGTCATTGTATGTACAAAATGTTACTTATATTCAATCTTAAAATGACTGAAAAATTCGCAGGTTTACTTAATTTATTTACACTTATACTTGAAAAATGTGTAGAGCTAATAAATAAATAACACAAATAAGGGTGAGATTGGGGGGATTACATAAATATTCTTTTTTTTTCTAACTGACTTATCAAGTTCGACTAAACAACCTTAGAGATGGAAATATTAAATGTGGCTTTTAGGTCCATCTTATGTTCTAAAACGCACTAAGAAAGGGTATTTGTCTCTGACCTCAAGGCTCTGTCTCACTGGCCTATAGATTCCTATAAACAACAAATTGTAACAAAGGCATGTCTTTAACAAAAAGGATTTAGTTAAATAAGATGTGCTTTAAAATGAAAACCGATTACTATATTCAATGTAGCTAATAAAACGTATCATTATTTCCAAAATGAACAAAAACGAGCAACCTTTATGTTCACTGCCAAAGTAAGGTTACGTTAATAAAAACAGCATGAATCAATCGTAACTTAAGTGAAAGTTTTATTTGGTAATGACTTAAGTAATGGCAGAATTATTGGAACATCCCCAAAAGAAAAATTTGCTCGTAGCAACTGAACCGTCTTAATAAGAAATCTTCATATTTAAGTTAAACTACAATCAGTCTGATATATTAGTGTAGAAAATACTTTCAACCGTTGATCTCAGTTCCTTATCATTAATGAGCTATCCTTGGTTATTATTTCATCTACAAAATAGTTTGCCTTAATTATATCCATTCAACTACACAACATATAGCGCAATTGATTTTATAACAGTTTTCAGCTTAGGACACGGTTCCCTTGCCTCAATAATAGGCTATAAAAAGCCATTTAAATATAAATTTATGACATGTAACGTCTCCCTCAGTAATGGTCAATGTCTATTCCTCCTCGATACGCTTCTAATAGTCGTGTATAAAAAGGTTTTGACTCTGTGTCTTTGCCCACTGCGGTTGCAATGCCTATAACGAAATTGGCTTTCCAATTCCTATCTAGAACGTCCACGACAAATTGGTACAGTATTGTGAAGAATTTTAACTCTAATGTTAACCAAAAATACATGCATAACGTTAAAATGTATATAGTGCAACAGGTATTTTATAAATTTGCCTAAGAATAGAAAGCATATGTTACCTTATAATTTAAAAATTATGTATTTTGATTGTTCTCAGTAAATGAAAGTAGTTCATGCACTATTTTATTGTTTATTAAGTATAAGATAAATTCAAAAAAAGCACACAAATTTATTAATAATAATTGGTTTTATTTATTATTTTACACTGAAAAGTAAGAGTGATTCCACGTGAAGTTTACATTTATTATTGGTCTTTAATTCTGTAGATTTATATTTTTTTAAGTTATATTTATAAATATTATTTACAATATAATAATAATAAATAAAAATATACGAGTATTACAGTTACTTTCTTGTTTGTTATTTTGTGGAGTGAGAAACACGATGTTCCCAATTAAGGCGTGAACGTCTCCGATTAGTTTTAGAACTCAAACGATGGAAATCTTGTGTAACACAAACAGTGGACTTAAGCTCAGATAGCTTTGGTTAAGTCTGATCAAACTACTAGCCGAACTTTAGATTACTCCAAGTTTCTCTTTAGCCTAACAGATTATACGTCAGGATTGGGCTCGCAGTACAAACATTGTGAGGAAGCTTTAGCTGGAACTTTTAAAATTTAAAATTAAGAAGTAGGATTAAAAGATTATTTTCACCACCAAAGTATAATTTGAAGAACAAATAGAGATAATCTTTCAATACTGAGTAAAAGTCAATTTCTGATTTTCATTATTCTTGAACGTAATGCGTATAAATGTTTTACTATAGCCCTATGTTTTTATCTGACTTAATTCCATGTAATTGTTTTATATTTTCGTAGCCTTATATACATATTTATTTGAAAGAGCATCTTAATAAAATACATATAAAATAAGTTAAAACATGGATTGATGTATGTATATTGACTCTACTCACACATGAAAACTCTGTCACTGAATACGATCCGAAAGCAAGTTTATTTACAAACGTGATATCAAAACGATACCGAATTATAAACCGATAAAAGAAGATTAAAAGAACAACCAAACCCGTTCAGTTTTTTTTTGACAACAAGTGAAGGTTTTGTCTCTGTTTGGACAAATAAAGAAAATACATTAAACCGAAATGATTTTAAAGTAGATTATTTTGTTGTCGATCACAGAATAAACCTCTTCTTTATTTAGAAATGTAATTTGATATCGGTTTAATATTTGTGTAAAATATATACATATACCAAAAATATTATTTAAATACGTATTTAAATTTATTTAATGAATGAAATCTTGAACAGTCCAGTTTATATTAATAAGCTTTTTAGAACTTTTGGTATGAAGTTACGCTCACTAAGAATATTAAATAATTTTACTATTCTACCTTCATGTGAATATATAAAATGAATTTGTACTTACCAAATATTCTTGACTACTATATTTGTCGGTGAAACTTAAACTAAACTTCTGCTATTCATATGTCATCAATTCTTCACTGCATATTATTTTGAACATTTTCTCCCAATACTAAGGGCCAAAACAATATTATTAGGTAATACAATAAATAAAATGTATGCTTGGTAATACATTTGCCACTTTTGCAACATGTATAATACTAAGTAACAAGTAAAGGGTTTGGATATAACGTAGATGTTAAGTTCTTAACTTACAGCCAGAGGCTTCATCACACTGTTTGTACTGCGAGCTCAAAGTTGACGTATAATCTGTTAGGCTAAACAGAAACTTAGAGTACCGTAATGTAAAGTTCGGCTAATAGTTTGATCAGACTTAACCAAAGCTATCTGAGCTTAAGTCCACTGTTTGTGTTACACAAGATTTCCGTCGTTGAAGTTCTAATTCTAAAATAAATAAACTCCCATGCTTCAATGCAATTATGACTATATAACGTTAATTAATTAAAATACCAAAGTGAAAATAACATATTATATTTGTTGATAGGATTGGTAAAATAATATAACGAGTTCCTCGTCTAATGCGAAATTCAGTTATAACTTGTATAAGTCTTAAGAGGTCATTATCGAACCTATGCGCTATAGTACAACAGTAAATTATAGCTGGTACAAAACTTAACATTTGCATAGAAACAATCTTTCCCACCAGGATCTGAGTATACAGGGATTAATGTGATATGTTCTTACATTTAACATTATATTACATTTTTGGTCTTAAATACGAGATTTTTCTACGTATAAAATCTCAATTCACACTTAGGCCTGAACTCTACACCTAAAACACAAAAAGTGATAGGAATATTTTGGGTTCAATTGATTATATACATACTTTTTAACCAAACGTTTTTGTACAGCTATTATTTGGCTTTCACTTATCTACATACGTTTGTTAAATTCAGTCGGCATATATTGATTTCTGAAAGGAATTGGTTATTCCTAGAGAATAAATATCTGTGTGTATCGAGGAATTTGACACCCATCATATAGGAAAAATGTTCTAAATGCACTCTTAGATATAATCCAACGATTTATAGCTTTTTATAAAATAAAATATACTCTACACTGACTTGATACTTCTGGCCGTACGATTTACATAACAAGGACTCCAGCCAGAATATGCTGCTACTTTTTCACTCGAGTCCATTACTTACTCCTAAATAGATCTGTTTAAGTTTAAATTATTTACCTTTTCCCTTCACAAGTTCAGAGTAAGCACGATATAATTTGTATCATTGTTTTAAGTTTAATATGTTATTATAATTAACAAAAGTATTATTTAAATTTATATTTATAAAAGAAAAGTTATTAGTTCATATTTTTTTACAACTAAATAAAGCCTGAAGATTACTACAATATTATTGAATTTAGTCTAGTATGTAACAAATTATAGCGAATCTTTACCTAGAATTTTAAATAATTACAGAATAAAAATCCATACACTAAACAAATGATACTAGAAGGCTGTTTTCTTTTTATGTAACAAGTATGACGAATGCAGAAGTAAAGACAATCATTACATAATATGAATTTTAAAGGATCAATAATGATAAAAGTGCAGATCCTCTTTTTACCAATATTCTGCTCGATCTAATAAGCGAAAGGTAAAAATCTTATCAAGCATAATAAGGAAGAGGGTGGTTTCAGGACAAGTTCCACATACCCAATATAACGCAAAGGTAATGGATAATAATTAATCTTGTACTATTTGTAACTCATAATCAAATTCCAACACCTTAGGCCACGATACCACAATATCTACTAGACTTAGGTAGTACTCGGTCTATCCATTGGATAACGCTCTGTCTAATTTATATTTCAACAATATGTATTTGTTATGCAATAATTTTACTCCAAACTGTTGTGCCTCAGACTCATTTGCATTAAAAATAAATTTCAATGATAATAAATTTGTTACATTTATTCTAACCTAATTTTGGTTATGCATAAAATAAGAGAGTATTTTCCTTACTGTACAATTTAAGTAGAATTCATATAAATCTGTTATTGAATTTGCATTATGAACCTTCAAGATGTTTTCATTGTACAATTTATCCCTACAGTATCCTTAAAATATATACCACCATAATCTGAAGTATTATAATTATTAATACAATTCGTGTGGCCGCATTCTTAATTAAATTTAATTTAGGAAATATCCAGTACATTGATCTCAGTAAACGTCTTTAAATACGTGGGGGTCAATCGCTTAAATGTTTCTGGTGTACATCTTGTCTTGGCTAGACCTAGGATTACTAGTCAGAGTGCATAAGTAGTACTTTGGTATATATAAAAGTTTTTCTTTTTGAATGTATAGATAGATATGTATGTGTTTATAAATATATAGACTTAGGTATATTTAACATATTCAATTAATGTCATCATCATTGTAGCCTTCGTTCTAATTGTATTTTTTTGTAATATTCTGGAATAATTAAATTCCGAGAGGGTAGTTTTTTTATCATCTTGATACCACTGTAATTTATAAAAATTATTCAATTTGAGGATCATAAAATTTTTACTTATTGAAGTTGTGTTAACAAAACATGATTCTTAAATTCTTATAGTAATAGATGAATAAAACTGAATATAAGAATAGTGTTTTTTATTGGGACAACACAACAGTTAGTTTTATATGCAAGTATCGATTAATTATCACTTTATTTAAGAATAAATATGTATAAACATTAACCAATACAACGGAATAGTAGAATGTTTTTCTTGGAACAACATAACAGTTGTTATTGTATAAGTTATTCATTATCATATCATTTAAGAATAAATATGTATAAAAATTGGAATTAAAAAATAGACACGTTTCAAAAAATTTATTATAATAATTTCCTTCAATAAAGAGCTGGTTGCCTCCCTGCTGCCTCACGACAAAGAGAGTATTTGCTGCTGTGTTATAACATTTCTGCAAATTTAATTTTCATTCTAATATTAACTTATGCACTCATTTTATCATGTAAGTTTTATATAACTAGCAACGCACAGGAAGTTGATTGCAGAGATCACTTAATCCCTTCCCTTGACTCGGATTGGTTAGAGATTACGCTATATTTAGTGCCGGCAATGCCTTGTATTGGATAGTAATAACCATGAGAGAAGTGAAGTATATAACAGTGAGATTGTTCGAGAGTTCAATAATTACATATTAACGGTGTATGAGAGACCTCATGGAGAACACTTAACAAGTTAACAGCTCCTGAGACACACTTACAGTCCAACTTTGCTTGTTAAAGTGGATGTGTTATGATAAATGTTCTCCAGGGACTCACTACCCTTGTAATGGGACTGCCGTTTAGCGATTTAAGCTTATAGTGTGAATGAGTTTAATATGAAGATGAATATTAAAGTTTCAAATTAGAAAACAGTTGCATTTAAAGTGTTTAGAAGAGCCAAACTTATGTATAGTGTTTAAAAGGTGTTTTACCTTAAGAACTTATCGCACAACATGCACGTTTACTCTCCTGTATAAGACAAACTAAAAAACTATAAACGCCATAAGCAAGGCATTAAAAGCTATTAAGCTAAATTACCATGAATAGTAATTCTCTGTGTATATTACAATTTAATACTTACCCTATATGCACAACCAACCTACAAATAAGCTAAAATATCGTCAAGTGAAGCAAAAAAATATAATTACTCTTTAAGTTCTAAAAAGACTTTGTTATTTTTTATTTAAAAGTATTTACTTAATAGTATGACTAATTGACAATGATAAATTCATAATAATCAAACAGCAGAATTATGGGTGAGAACACCTTATACTTAACAAGAAATATAATAAGAAAATAAAATTTACAGTGTTTATTTACTTTATCAGGAAGGTGTTGTCAGGAAGCAATTATTTACAAAATAATGTCATAAGAATGAGATACCAGCACAAGCTTCGGAACTAAATAAGGTAAGGCAAGTCCCGACGTCTGTTCTTTTTTCGGGTAGAGATAAATGGCAGGGAAGAGTTACTCTTACCAGGAAACTTGTTAGGGACGAGGTGTCAGGACAATAGCGAAATAGAGACAAATAGTTTAAAGTTATGTTTGAAAAAAACAATAATTGCAGTGATTAAATTTAATTGGAGAAAATTAAGTTTAATATATTTACATTTATTGATTCCTTAAGTGAGAAACTAAAACTTAAACGAACCAAGGAGAGCAGATTAGCGCATTTTTATGTACCGTTTTACTGGTACATGAGGAGTTAGCTTTGAAATTTAAATTTTTGTGAAGTTTCAAAAAGGAATACGAAAATCTTCTAAAATAAATCAAGTTTAAACTAAAATAAAACTTCTTCTTGAAAATAGTTACTAGATTTAAAATTAAAATAAAAACTTCTTGATGACTTTTAAATTCAAACTTGGAATATATACGTCACTCAAAATGTACAAAGGTCTTACAGCTTGTCTTTTATTCAATTTTCAAAATTCAAAACCTCCACACTTTAATATGATCTGGCAATTCTTCACTTTAATTTATCTTCAAAATTAAATTTTATTTTGTTACTGATTTCCTTTACGATACTTTAAATATTACTTCTTTTCAGTGTTAGAATTTAATATTGCTGAAAGCATCCTCAGGTTCGATGACGATTAGCAAGAATAACTCTAAGCACTTTCAAAGACTTTACTCGTTACTACTGCTTCTACAGTTCAACTGAGACGGGAGGTACGGCACGTCTACCTCACTCCACCTCTCAATTTCGTTATCAAACACTCCCATCTGCGATGCGTGCCTCGCTGATATAAGCTTCTTTTGTACTGCCCAGACTTTATCATTCTTCTGGGCCTACACCTTCCACCGGTAATGCAGTTACCCCAGAATTACAATTTAATACAATCGGTACACAGACCTTCTTGAGTTTTTGACGGTAATAACCTGATATTGCTAAAGACCTTTTAGTACAATATCAATGCATATTAAAGAGGATGGGAACAGATTGATTTTGGAGGCTAAGGTTTTCTTAAGGAGATTTAAATAATATGTGGACTTTCATTATCTAATGTATAATAAACTCGATGCTAGTCTAGACAAATACAATCTTAGTCCTGAAAGTTTTTGGAGTTATTTAAAACGTAGAAAATCTGCCTAGTATTCATTGAAGGCCTATATGGAAACGTGCGGTTTCGTTTTAAGTGCTAAAGGGAAAAATGTTTTTGGGAACTTTTTGGAATTGAATTTTTCTTTTCCTTCGAAATTTTCAGTCTTTTTTACCGTAATCTCTGAAAATCTTCATTAATAATTCATTACCTTATCAGGAATTTCTTAAGTACACTTATGCAAAACAAAGAGCTGTCACAAGGTCGTTGTAAACAGACCAGTTCCTGATAATAATGGCGGAATATCACTTCAAGGGTAGGATATAAGTGTGTCGACAGGCACAGTCAAGTTCAGATCCACTTGTGCTGGCTGCGTGTGTTATCAACTGCTTACAGACTTAGGTGCAATTTGCCTTCTTAGCATGTCTTCTTAGGCATTTACAATTATATTATCAATTAGTAACTGGAACTATGTAATAATTTAATACGATTCATACAATATGATCTAAATACGCTACGACTTGATCTATGCAGAAAACCGTTTACCAGTAAGATTTAAATAAGTAAAATATTACAAAAATATATAATTTGTTGTGCACAACATTTATACGCTTTAATAACACTGTTACCTTACACATTTTTTTGATATAAATGCTATAATTGTTCAGTTTTATAAAACATGGAGAGGTGACTAAACTATACGACGACGTGTGAAATATGTTGACATATTACATTACAATATAAGTTAGAAACGTGTTTCAAATCAATGCTTAAAACTATACTACAATTATGTGAATTTATCTTAAAAAAAATTGTTCCCTTAGCGTTGACCTCTATATTGGCTTTTTAGGAATCCAAAATAATAATACGTTACGAAGGAGTATTTAGCAGATATTTAGGTTAAAAATGTACATATTAATTATTTTCTGTCCTATTATAAATCATTTTCAAGTGTTGAAAAGTATTAAATTATCCAACCGACATTCATTTTACACCTTTACATTTTATACAGTGTTTAAAACGATCCAACAATGTCAACAGTGTGTTTAGTGGCTACCACTCTTCCTGTAGTGGTGTTTGTTTGTAGTGACACCTTTGTTTCTACAATTACACTTGAACATACTAACTAACAACGCTTTTGGCGTAATAGTGAGGTAAACTTTGAATACTTATATTTTTACATATCACATACTATTCATTATTCTAGAATGTTTTTAAATTCTAATTACGTTTAAGGAATTATTTATTTTCATGAGCTTCCATGATTTATTTGAGATATTATCTTAACAATTACGAACGATATGAACACTCTTTATATAATAAAGATATCGGGTTTCCTTTAACCGAGAAAACCTGTCATCTTTGTTACTCTAGCTTTTGGTTTTAAGAATACGAGTTTCCTAAAATCATTAACCTCTTACATAATTTCACTTCTTTGTCTCGAAATCTCCTTATTACGAATATTTATATTTTTGTAAGCTATTATTCTATAGATACATATAATAATATTGTATGAGACTACCCGATTGAGTTTTACTTTCAGTATTCTTATCTCTACTAGGGCTGGACTAGTGGTGCCTTCAGACTGTAAACAATATTGCACTGCAATTAGTTTTACTTTTCTTACCAATATGTATGATTTCTTTAATAAGGACTCAATACTTATATATTATAAGATATTAATCTCCTTTCCCTTAAGTGAAAAATACACATAAACTTTTATGAAATTGTTATAATGCCTAAAACAGCCTATTCTACTGCTTAAACATGTTTAAACAGAATCAATCTTTTGCTTGATTTATTGCAAATAAATTAAACCGATTTCTAAGTATTTAAGTAAATATTGGAGAAAAGTGAACAAGTAAAAAAGTACTATTTAGACGTATTTGAGCGTTAAAATATCAGAAAATCCTTAATATTCCCCGTTCTTCAGGACATTATCCCGGGAAAGACGACCCCAGAGGGGGTGGCTTAATGGTGCTGAATGTTCTACTTCGGAGGAGAAATTAATCATCATTTAGGGATAAACTGTACATCAGAAGTCTCGTTGGATTACTTTCTTTATCGTAAAATTAGTATACGTGATATACATAATGCTTTAGTTCTTACCGAATAAAATGATAATAATAATTTAAATGCAAAAGTGCCTTTGTCTTTTTGTTTGTTTTTGTTTCGGTTTGTTTTTCAATTGTTTGTTTTCCTTTATCGCGTAAAACTTTTAACCAGTTGTATTGAAAATTTACTTGGACATACTTACGTTCCTGGAGATGAATATAGCCCTATTTTTATTTAGAAAACTCCTCTGGGCTAAGCCCCATTGGTCTTAAAGTATCAAAAAATAAGTTGCGAAATATTAATTAAACGAGCAAATCTAATGTAATAAACTGATCTGGCAAACATTTATTTTATATATTATTACATAGTATATTATATATAATGCGTTTTTAAATAATATTGAAAGTGACAAATAAATATTTAATTAAAATTCTATAATAAATATTGTTCAAATATTTTATTTAAAATTAAAATGTTAAAGCTGGAAGTAATTTTGATTTTAAGTAAATTAAATTTTTCTCTGTGAGCATTTTGATACATGAAAATGCATAATTTACGGTACCATATGTAGATTTGTATCTAATAGAAATATGTATGTATTAAACTCATTACAATAGTTGTTTAGTCGAAATTAACTACATATTAATAATATATAGTATTACCTCTTGTACATTTTTAACTAACCTAGAACTACTTGCTGGTATTATTGTGATAATGAAGTTTCTAGAAACGTGTCTTTTGAGATTTTAGCTACATTTCACTTCCTACGTGCAGTGTCTAATATATGCCTCTCGGAATCTGGAGAGTCGTCCGTCTGAATATATTCAGGGAAGAACATCAGGGAAACTTGGCAGTAATACTTTCCATGATTTCAATAATCTTGTATGCACCAGTATAGCAATGCTAGGGTACTGCGATAGTTAGCCAAGCAATAGTTAACAACCCAGATAGTCGGTGATGAAGACGTTTCAAACGTACTTCCAGTAAATAATGAGTTGTTAGTTACTAAACAGCCCCAGGTGAAAAGACGTTCAGGGTCCAAAATATCTGTTGCGTGACCGTTTGATTCGTTGTAAATGTTAAGTTTAGTTACAGTTCGCCTTCTGCTTATTCCTAATTTTTTTGAATATGACGCTGTGTAATTGTGCTGGGTTTCTTTTATTCCGAGTACGTTAACGTAAAATATAGTATAGCGTGCATTTTAAATTCGTAGAATTCTTTATGCTTGTTAATTTTTCAGAAATAATTTTGTTCAACTTGAAACTTGTAATTAATAAAACATCAATGAGAACAATTAGGACAAGTTCTTCCGAAAACGCAGTATTCAACATGTCAATTTGTTATAATTGTGGAAATTTTACGACAAAAAGTGTAATAATAAAATTTCAATACTTAAAGTATAACACAAAGAATAAAATAGTTAGTATAATTTAGAATAAATTCACAAAGACTAAGGAACCTATGATTTAGAGAGTAAAATATTTAAAAGAATAAAGAACGGATAGGAAACAAAGGTCCCACCTCGGGGAACATGTTTGATACTCCCACTCTTTCCAAAAACTTACTTTGAAGGTAATATTTCAATTATATCCGAATATTAAAACTCCATATCTTGAAATTATTGGAGCTTCAACACGTGTCAAATAATATTAAGTTTAAGTGTCTAAACATTGGTGACATGGATAATTTTTAAAACAATAATGATGTTTTTTCTGAAACTAACATGGTTTAAATGTACAATTATGATCTCCACCTATTTAAGAAACAAATGTACTAAAAGTTATTCTACAATGATAGCTAGAGATCGTTCGTTTAAACAGAAAATATTTTTTATACATTAAAGGTTCTGTAACGTATTAACTTCTTTTTAAAAAACTATTGATTATTTTAATCAATAAAACAAAGCTCCAGCAAACCGATAGAAACTTCAGTTGCTTTTGTTAAAAAGTGTAAAATAATTAATATGTTTTCATAAATCCATTAGCTAATTGAAAAGGATATAAGAGATATAATCATAGTTATTTTTCTAAATCATGTGAAAATCTCTTTTGATGTTTCCTAATACTATTTAATTCATTATATATATATATATATATATATATATATATATATATATATATATATATATATATATAATTTCAATAAACATTGAATCATAAAAATTACTTGCTCCGCCGGGAGTCGAGCCCGGATCTCTCACTTGCCGGGTGAATGTGCTACCATTTCACCACAGAGCGCTTACTTTTTCCGATTCAATTATTTAGTATTTGGCCGTATCTGTCACATATGCGTTTTAATAAGCAAACTAAAATATGATCGGAATACCTGTCAAACGACTTTTATTTAAATTAAATTGTATAAAATGGCAATAGCCTAATTTAATTTCAATAAACACTCCCGGCGGAGCAAGTACTTTTTGTGATTCTATATATATATATATCTTAAATATATAAAAATCTTGAGTCACGATGTATGTTGCCAATAAACTCCAAAACGACTGAACCAATTTCAATCAACTAACTTAGTCTAACTTAGAAGATAGGATAGTTATTATCTGAATTATTCGCTTATGTCGTGTATATAAACGAATAAAATGAAGAAAAGTTTTTCAAAGCGCCTGCACATTATAACCTGCAATTACGAGATAGATACGTATATTAAACAGTGAAACACTATTTGAAGGCGCTAAGTTATGATGTATAATTGTCTAAACTAAATTTTTGGTTGAACTTAAAGGTTGAGTGGTAGACCACTTTGTAATAAAATACATTATGCATGTACAATACATTTTTGACATATTTTCTTGATCGTGACATCAAGGTAAAATCTACATCGGGGTTGGAAATATAATTTACTTCAACCAGAAATGCTCATACGCGGGCAAAACTTACGAAAAGCGTGCGAAGCCGCGGGAAACAGCTAGTATATATATATATATATATATATATATATATATATATATATATATATATATATATATACACATATGTTTAACAAATACAAATTTTGTCCTTTCTGCTTTATGTTTTGTAATAATTTATATCGATGTTTAGTGATTTAATTACTGCTGCAATCTTGAAATCACTTTTCTTAAATAAAGCACGACAGAAAGCAGCAATATACAGTGAGAACAGTTTACGACTTGAGGGAGTCGTAACATCTGTCTAGACGTCAGAAGAACTGTAAGTTGGTAGGTTTCTTATATGAGTTGATTTACTTTGCTGAAGCATTATAGTTCTTTTTCTGTATGGTATGTTCCTTCAAGCATGGGTGTTATAGTACATTTTTTTATAATTTATGTGCATATTTTTAAAATATTAGACATACTTTTCCAAATATCTAATCACCCACTTAAGCTCTATTACGACATACAGTACAACGCCCTCATCTTTTAATTGTTTGCACTATTATTTACAATCGACGCAATAATTCATACATGTGATTTTCTGTTTTTGATCAGATTCCCTACTAAGTTAATTTTTTTTACATTTTACCATTTTATAAATAATCATTTGTTTCAAGAAAATCCTCACCACTAATTGTACCTGTATACTATTTTATGGATAAAGTTGCTGTGTTTAAGCTCCTAGCCCCTAAACTACTCGCCACCCCTGTCCTCTACGTATACACTTAAATATATTGCAATGGTTCATAGTAACACAGAACCTCCAGCTACAACTCAGTTATAAAAGCTAATCGCAATCTATAGAGAATATGTGATTGTCACATATTCTACAATAGTGTAGAATATGTAAAAATTCCTAACTATAGTAAAATTCAACATCTGGGAGTTCGCGGATCCTGAGGTTCTAGGTCTGAGAATTTACAAAGGTCTTGCAGTACAGTGCTGTGTGGTTTTTAGGGAATTTCGAAATTTCAAGCTTAGTGCGCTTGTTCCAGTTTCCAAAAAGGCTTGGACTAAGGCTGCTGTAGAACTTTGGGAAATTTTAATCCCTTCAATGTCTTCGCCTGAAAAACCTTTTACCAGTAACTTTATATTTGGCTCTAGATTATGTATATTAATGGTTTTACGAGAAAGATAAAACGTTAAAGAACAATGGTTTTAATAAAAAATGTTTCGTGTCAGGAGCTAGTATGTTCTCTGCCTAATCTCGCCGTGCTAAAACATTCCACGTGCAAACAAGGTCTCACTTAATTAAGATCACATCTTAATTAGTTCTGGATTTAGTTTAGTGATAGCTATATCAAACCTGTTCCACACAATAATACGCTTATTAGTTGCTTGCCATCATTTGTGTAATAGCATTATCGCACGTATTTGCCATTTGTGAGCTAGTTATTTCAATTTTGAATGAAAAGTATCGATGTATACCTTGTGGAAAATCGATACACGATTTCTTATGCCGGAACGGGGTGTTATCGAAATTTTGTCTTGCCTGTTTGCTCGTTGGTCCATCCACCTGTGCAATAAACCCTAATATAACAAGGGTAGGGACTTAAAATTCCTACATCAGTTCCTTTTTTTCATGGAGTATCACTATTGAATTTGTCAGTCTGAATCATCACACATTGAAACTTTATGTACAGCTTCCCGTTCGTCTAAATGGCCCTATCTGATTGCCTCTGTCAACTAATTAATTCTGTCCATATGATTTTTCAATTCCTTTATATTGTTTTTTAGATCATATATACCGCATTGATGTTAATATTGACAGGTTGTTCTATAAGTCACTACAAACAAACTCCCAGAGGCATGCATAAACAAAATTTGGACACTTTTTTATGGTAGAATAATTTGTCACTTAATTTCCTGTAACTGCTTTGTTCCAAAATAAGTCATTCCTTTCGACAACAAATTATATTTGTTAAACAAAATTTAAATGTATTTGAATTGTTATTTTTGTAATTCGACTTGGCCCCTTTTGCATTGCCAGTTGTTAGGTGATAATCGCCCTTGACATTGAGGCAGAAATATCTCCACATTTTATTGGTTTACGCATATTATAGTAATTTTTTTATTTTTATGGTTGCTATTAATTAATTTAACGTGAAAATTAAAAAAAATATTTTCATTTACCATTCTTCACACATTTACTTTAGTTTATAACAAATAGGCAATCTAAATCTTACTACCCACAAATTCGTAATCTGTATGTATGAACCCATTTCAAATTTCAACTTACATTCGGTGTTAAGAGAGCAAAAGCACACGTCACAAGTTAAAATATATGAACACATAACAAATATGTAAATGAGAAACATAAAGTTTCTGTTATCGATAGTACAACAATATACAAACCATTTCTTGTACTTAAACGTATATCTTGTTGTTCTTGACTAGTATACATCTTTACAATGACTCATATAATGAAAAAATTACATCGCAATTTCAATTTACTTGTCAATTTAAAAATATTTCCTCAATAAGGGTATTTTCAACTATGTTTTTTTAACCCTAATACGTGTGCTTAATAAAAAGAGCTAAAATGTAAAATATATTGCGAAAGAATAGTTTATTACTAAGGTATTGTATTAAAAATCTAAATATATTATAATTTTGTCATCTTTGTAACGTCACGTAATATAGTTGAAAAATTATGTTACTCATTACACTCATATTAACAATATCGTTATAAATTCTATTGAAGTGGTTGAAGTTTATAGAAACTCTTCCAATTCTTATATATTATAAAAGTGATAAATATTTTTTGTTACTCAAGTGGACAAGTATAATGATATAAGAAACAAGGTCAAAAAATTACCACTACATAATAAAATTTGCTGATGTTGATAACTTTTTTAATGGAGATGTAACGATGGTGTAATCAGGAAGTGTTGTGAGTAAATTATTAAGCTGAAGTTAGTCGTAACAGTTATAACATAATTTTTCCGTAAACTTCTCTCGGGTTGAAGCGATAAATCTAGCAACACTTTCAATATAAATTAAATAATGGTAAACTAAGACGTACAACTAACATTTATAAACAAAAGATTAAAACACAATACCGTTTGTGATACGACAGACAGACATAAATAAATGTTATACAGCACGTTGAGTAACAATTTTCGCTAACTGTTAGGGCATTAACATATATAAATTGTTGTTTAATTCAAATGCATTCACAACATTTTTTATCTAGATACTTTATTAACATGTACTAATGCTTGCTTTTAATTGGTTCGTAATGCGGCACACTTATTGTTAGTTCCTGTAACAAAATAGTTATCGCAGGATATGTCAGACCAGGCGGGATGGATAGTTTACACAGGAGCCAGCTAGATGTCTCTCTAAGACAAGTTAATCCACTCCACCGGCATTACAACTGGATATCATCACTTGGGATTATTAGTTGCGAGGTATTTTATCTAAAATTATTGTTACATTAAATGATTATATAGCTTTTAGATTTATTTTCTTATCGTTGTTTCAAGTAGCATGTATGTCATAGCTATAACATACATTGAGTAGATTTTCAAACATGTCATGGAGTTATTTTCGTTCTCTAATATTTTAAGCTCTCAAACAACGTAGCAATTATATATATATATATATGTATATACATATATATATATATACATATATATATATATATATATATACACGTTAAATTGTATAAATGGCAATAGCCTTATTTAATTTCAATAAACATTGAATCACAAAAAGTACTTGCTCCGCCGGGAGTCGAACCCGGATCTCTCACTTGCCGGGTGAATGTGCTACCATTACACCACAGAGCGCTTACTTTTTCCGATTCAATTATTTTGTATATGGCCGTATCTGTCACATATGTGTTTAAATAAGCTAACTAACATATGATCGGAAGACCAAATACCTGCCAAATGACTTTTATTTACGTTAAATTGTATAAATGGCAATAGCCTTATTTAATTTCAATAAACATTGAATCACAAAAAGTACTTGCTCCGCCGGGAGTCGAACCCGGATCTCTCACTTGCCGGGTGAATGTGCTACCATTACACCACAGAGCGCTTACTTTTTCCGATTCAATTATTTTGTATTTGGCCGTATATATACTATATATATATATATATAGTAGCATTATATATAAGTACATAAGTAGCATATCAGTAATACGTTTACATAGACAAGTTACTTGTTTCCAGAGGACACCATCGGAAGTCCTCGTACTGCTCCATCACCTGGCGCAGGATCATCAATGGGAGCAATAGGAGCATATCGATGTTACTTGGGATTTTGTTCCTTGTACTGGTGTCTACCTGGCTGAAAGTTCTGTGTTTCTTCTTGAAGAGTAAGGGTTTCTCTTTTATATGCGTAGAGATGTGTTTCTTATTTTATAGTACTGGTCTTCAGTTGTTTTGATATATAAGATACCTCAAAAAAGGTTTTGTTGTTTTAAATGCTCTGACTACTTGCAAAAGGTTTGTACTCAATTGTTTGTAAAAGATTAGTACTCAAAAACACCTTGCTCAGAGGGAAAATCAGCAAAATGGCAGTCGTATCCATGGCAATAAATTAAGAGACAACAATCATTTTACTACCGAAGTAATGATATTACAGTTGCCAAGCACCACTCGTCTGGATAGCCGCGGACTCATCAACTAATCCACCATGGAATGAATAGTCCTCGTTCCAATCAAAAACCGTCAGCAGACACATCCTTTGCTGTCAATCAAGTCCATAGCGCGTTCCCATTTACCTTTCAAATTCCTTCCTGGTATTTTAAATACGAAACTTTTCGACTGAAGTAGCAAGTGTTGTTGCCACGAGGTCATGTACTATAAACTAAATAGTGAAGCTAAACCTCTATGCTGTAACTTCAATTATACATCGCAGGCTTTTATTCAAAATTTACTACGTAAAAGATTACACTATAATCAGAAAACGAAAATATGTGCTAGAATAAAGAAGTTGTGTTCATGCAAGTTAAAGATAGACGAGATCTGGCACACAATGCTTAGTTTTAGATGCCGCAATTTGCTGAAATAAGATAGAAATTTTTTACTAAATAACAACAACATATAACAACCTTGTTATATGATATTTTTTTAAACTTATTTGGTAAATATTGATTTGTTTTTTTTTTAAATACAGTAAATGTAATATATGGTCATAAATTACTATATATTAGAATTGCATAAAAAACTGCTGAGACGAAACATGGCTTTAGATTTCGAATGTGGTTACTATAATTAATATCTTTACAAATAACATTTATTGGAGGTCCAATTTACTTCAAAAGTCAATTATTTAAAAGGAAAAATACTGGTAATATGGTAAAAGCATCAGATGTTTTGAAAATAGTAGATAAGTTTAAGTGTATA
This sequence comes from Homalodisca vitripennis, assembly GCF_021130785.1. Lineage (NCBI taxonomy): Eukaryota > Metazoa > Arthropoda > Insecta > Hemiptera > Cicadellidae > Homalodisca > Homalodisca vitripennis. The sequence goes on along the minus strand of NC_060212.1, from coordinate 70,452,661 downwards.
AAGTTAAATCTTAAGTTAGAAGACATCACGTACAATATGACCTAGAGCTAAAAATATTCTATTAACTCCAAATACTATATATATATATATAAAAGAAATCCGTGTTAGTTACACTATTTATAACTCAAGAACGGTTGAACCGATTTGGCTGAAAATTGGTAGGGAGGTAGCTAACAACTGGGAGAAGGACATAGGATACTTTTTATCCCGTTCCCGAGTATTTAGGAGGAGAGTAATTAAGTAATGGAGACAATCCAATATATAAGTTAACGTAGATAAGATTAAATAAGCGGAAACATTAATAATTATATGAAGAGGGTTAACGTAAAGTTAAAAGATAAGATAGGAAAAGGACACGACTTAAGAAAATTGAGGAAGTCACCGAAGATTTATGGATATTAGGCGAGTAGAGATATAGATCTAATTAGTCAAATTCAAATTTAAAAAATTAATTTATTTCCAAATAAAGATTTCGCAATGTCACGATACATAAATTTATACTTTAATATGTTTTAAAGTGGTTATTTCTTATTCATATTTACTATCCTTTTTTGACTATCGTTTTTTTTCAATCAAAACTCTTGATTATAGTTGATAATTTCATCACATAAGTTATTTAGAGATGAAAATTTGTAATTAATAAACATTGCTGTCACTGAATCTGTTGAAAATAAAGGAATGTTTAAATATCCCTATAAACCTGTGGATAATTTGCGTTAAACTATTGTAATTCAATATGTAGCTATATCTTTATCATACAATTCATGCTTGATCGGAGACAGAACTTCATTCAATCGTACTGTGATATATGTTTGAAGATTATAGTTGTGTTCTAACTTTCATATATGCATATATTATACACAAAATAGGACGAAACTTAAACTTTCACAACGAATTAGAGTTGTATAAATACCAGATATAAATCACTAAAAGTAAGAGAGAAGGCGCAACTCAGTTCCATCGGTTCAAGTGAATCAATGGGATTAGATTTTCTTATCAAGATTAAAAGCTTTAACGCCGTTTGAAATTCAAGAATGTTTGTTTTGAACAAATATCTGACAGTTTGATAGGAATAAGGTACTTTCTTTGAATTATGTTCAATACATATTCCTGCGAGGTATTTAATTTCAAGGAGACAATACATTTCCATTTGGAATATAAAATGCACTTTCAGGCAAACGCTATGAAGTATCTTCAATCTGAAGTACATATAATTTATGAATGTGACTGTTCAAGTTAAATATCTCATTTAGGAAGAGAAATTTGAATAGTATCTTTTTAATACCTCGACAGGTTAACATGTACGAACAACGGTTTGCACATTTAATAATGATCTTCATATGAACAGAGTCATCAAGCCATAACTTTTTTATAAATCAACGTTCTAAGACAATATATATATATATATATATATATATATATATATATATATATATATATATATATATATATATATATATATATATATATATACTTAGAACAGCTGGAGCTGCACGCAAAACCTTTGAGGTGTAAATCATATAGACAGTATAGAAAAATGTATTCCCAGACAGCAGAAGAATATTTCGTTAGTGATTTAATGATACTCAACCAAATCCTTTGGAGGAGAATGCACAATCATCTACGTAATTATATCGATTACTAAGAACTAAGAAGTGCCATAGTAAATTAAAAGTTACAAAGTATATAATTCATGGCATATCCTGTAGATAGTTATATACGCTAACGCTCTGCTAATTACCAATGAGTGGCATGCATCTTTATCATTATCGAAATATCCAGCGTGAAACAGACAGTTAGGCATGTATAAACTCAAATTCAAGAAGAGATTTTCCTGCCCGTAGAGTGGTAGCATATAGCTCAATTCATTTTTGAGATATCACTCTGAGTTATAGACTTTGATAATGCTCATCCAAATCCGTTTAAGGGATATGTACCTATTACCGGATATACGCTGATTGGCAAATATTGCCAATACTCACTTCAAGCGATTGCCATTGTACATTTACAATTATCGGAAACCACGAACAGTACTTGTAACTGACAAAACCATTTCAAACACCAATAAAAATCATAATTATATTTGTAAAAACTATTTTCCTAGCATAAAAGTATTATATAATGTAACAATACAAAAACTATGCCTTTTATGTGAGTTTAATTTAAATACCATTCTTTTTATGTGTTTAACCCACTGTGTAAACAAAATAAGTCAAAAATCAAGAAATTCAAGAATCAAGAAATATTTTTCAATAAACATTTACACTCTTGGGTCCCAACAAATTACAGATAATTTATCGTTGGGTTCCCATCTTTACTATACACAACATCCTAATATAAATGTGTTATAATAACAAAAAGAAAAACGTTAAACGCGCTTTTGGCGTCGGTGACTTCAGCCATTACCAATGGAGTGCACAACCAGACTACAGCCACCTACTGGCCAAGTAAAAAATATATACTAAAACCAAATTTATAATAACATCTAATACCATGTTTACAACAATATTCAGGTACTTTTTATAAGCTTCATGACTGATTTCTGATTACAAATATTATTTTGAATAATGTTTTATAAGATTTAATAGGCTGAGCGTTAACAAACATATTATATTCGTCTCATCGCTGACGATGGTGGCAACAAGAAAATAACTAATTTGTAGAGAATAGATATAGTACACTTTTAAAAGATTTTACTGGTAAAATAATAATAATTATATAAATTATAAAAAAACCTAATTTTATGTTGACTTCGTCCCAATAGTGGAGTTGGAAGCATAATTTTATTCACTCAAGCCGGAAGTGCTCATTCTTATGCAAAATATACGAAATTTCGTGCTAAGACGCGGGTTATTTCTAGTATATAATACGACTACATAAGTGTACAGTTTTAATACCATAAGGCCTACGACAAAGAGTGTGTTATGTTAGGATACTAGCTATCAGGATGAATCGCTAAAGCCATTTCTCGATAATTAATTAATTAGGAAAAATGACTTTAAAAATTTAAAGTACTAGAAGAATTACTACAAAGTTTAAAACATACTTTGCAAACTAAATTTCTATATGGTCTAAAATGGATATTTCTACTTTAATATTCGTACAGATACCTGTATCATAATATGTACTAATCAATATCGCGATTTCGTTTGTAGGTATTACTCAAGTATTCAATAATAATACACGGTTCTAGACTAATATTTTTTCTTTACTTTTTACATAATTTTAATATTGGTATTAGTCAGTAGATCTTAATAAAACGAGGGAAATTCATATATGTAAGTTATCTAAACATTTATTTTATAACCCCTGAAGAAGTGAAATGTACTACGAACGCAGTATTTTCGTGTTCAAGACCAAACTATTTATTATTACAACAATCAAACACATTTACATAATTTATTGTGAATTTCAAAAGCATTAAAATGTAAGTAATTATCACAAATGCGTCCTAATAAACAAAAAAACAACTCAGAACGGAAGTTTTACTGCTATATATGCAAATTTTATTTTTCAATGAGTTCATGTGGCCTTGTAAGTATATTTAAATTGTTCAGATTCATGGCGAGTTGTTTAAACAAAACATTTCACCAATAAAAATTGCAGGAAAATTAAAATATTATTGTACGACAAATGCAAAGTTTGTACGTAATTGGAAAAGACATATTCGTTAAAATTAGCGAAATAGTAATAATGAATGGTTTATTTGGAGTAAAGTAGAATACATGATATTAATTAATTATAAAAATTTGACAAAAATATTTAAACGTATCGTAAGTGTTGAAACAAACGAATAGACTTAGTTTAGTTGTGTGGTGTGTGATTTATCTTGAGTAAATTACTAAAACAACTACCAACATAAAATTCGTATCAAAAAAGTGCTGGTGCTGGAGCGAAGGAGGAAGTGGGAGAGGAGGGTTTCCTGGTGAGAGTGAGGGAGAGAGAAGTCAAGTTCAATAGAGAACCTGCAATAACGCTCCCATTAGTTCATTAGTTGGACACTTGTGAATACACATACAATAATTGTAACTAACAATGAACGTGTCATAACTCCCACTTGCTTATTGTCAAGTTTCCTGGTTTACACAATGGTAGCCCGCTATTGTCACTTACAGGGATGTTCTCAATGCATTGTTTTAACACGACAATACAATTGCAATACAAGATCTACGAAACAATGTCGCTATACAATATTTTTCATAAGTGCTCTTCAAATCAATTCAACATTTTGCTTAATGACAAGAGTAGTAAACAAAGTTAAAAAGATCAATTAAAAATATTTCAATACAATGCGCGTCTCATATAAAGTTTATAACCGATGAATAAAATATCAGCCTTTGGCTGAGCGTTTGCAAAGGCTGAAACATTCCTGGAACTGTTGATATTAAACATGCAGTTCCATTTATATTTTTCAAAAATCGTGTAAAATAATAGTGTATTTTACTACATAACATTTTGGTGAGGTTACCGAAATTTATATATTGGTTTTGGATACATATGTTATTGTAAATAAATAATATATAGCATAATAATAGCATAATATATAAATTTATAAAACAAGTGAATAAAATTGCAAAATGACATTGCAAAATGTTACTTAATAACATATTTAGCCTACTGAATTGAGCTATAGACTTTAAATGTTGCATGCAATCTCAGAAAAAACAATTACGCGACACAGGGATGTGGAATACTCCTACCACAAACTATGTAGCAGTTTAATTTAGAATATTCCTAATTCTATATTTTCCATAAAGAATGAAGCTTGATACAAAATGTAAAGCCCAATATTAGTTCAAGCGTATAGGTAGTTCCTTCTCGAGGTATTGGATAAACAGAAATTATGTTTTTTCAGAGCTTCATGTTGTAAAGCTTCGCTATCGCTCAGCCTAAAAGATTCATATCCAATTTCAATAAACAATTAAATAGGATATGAACTATAAAACAGGTAATTTTCAGATAGTGGAAGGCACCAAGCAAGGAGATAGTGATTGCGTAATTGACTACTCTTTTCCTCATTAAAAGTTCTTTCGTAAGGATTAATGTGTATGGCGACGCTCCTCTTTTATAGCTTATTATAGCATGCAGTAGGGAATATAAGTGTTAAATGAGTTTTGTTTTAACAATTTGAAAACTATTAATTAATCAATTACTATGAGATCTCAATGTCACTTTCAACATCAGTTTCAATCTGTTGTCTGATTCATAAAACGAGAGAGTATCAAAAATATATTTGAATTTTAATCTAATAACAAGCTATGTGACTTATAACAGGTAATGAACAAAAACTACATTGAATTAGGGGGTTTTAGGAAATTCTAAATCGTTCATTATTTTGTGTAATCTTACTTTCATTTCAGCTTTCAGTTCGTTAAGGATATTCACACAGAGATTTATATTGTGGTGCCAGGAACCATATTCACTTTATGTGTTGGTTTGAGTAAGTCTGGATTTTTTTATTATATATGTGATTCTAACTTTTGTATTGCCTCCACCGGAATCTTATTGAAAACAGATTTAACCTTCTCCGTAGCTTCCAATAAAAGAATGTATGAAGAGAAAACAAGAAGTATTTATTTTATATTGATTTTTTTGCTGAGCTTTGCCAAAGCCTGTCACTCTAAAGACTAGAGAAATGTAATTCCTTCCTGTCCAGCTGTCATAATAATCATAATTTCTTTGTTTTTACATGGTTACAGAGGCGGGATTAGGGCATCATGGTCCTTTCGTCCATTTTAAATAAAAATAACCAATTAATAAGAGAATAATTCACATGAATCTGTTTTTCTAATATAATTATTAAATTAGATTGTTTACATAATTTAACAATTAAAATAAAACCAAAACTAATATTACTTAACTGTCATCACTGGCGAAAATCTGACCTATAGAACTGTAAAGTTAGCACGAATCTTTCTATATAAGCAACACTATAATGTTTATGTAGTGTATTCATGATTGTAAGTTTAATGATAGCGCAAGTCACTCAATGGGATATGGCTGAATATTAGTGAACATTTTCACGTTATTGTATTGAGAACCATTGACGACAACGATAAATCATAGAATAAAATAAGTTTTCGAAAACTGAGTATAATCATATGGCACTGTAGCAAGTGGTATATTAATACTATGTTAGCCTCATTGTATGATAACTAAAATTAAAATTGTGCTTTTATGAATACGATACATATGACACGTAGCTTACACAATTAAAATATTGCTTACCTGAAGCAGTGTGTATGAAAAATTGTGTTTTCGGTTTCATACTGTTGGCCGTATTGTAATTTGGTCTATTCAAAAAGATTTCTGACGTGATTTCTTGAGTTTAAGAACTTCTTCAACCTTGATTAGTAAAGCAAAATCTTACGTTACAGAGTTAGTAAGTTGGACCAATCAACAAGAATGTTGTTGAAAAAGGAACAACTATCACTGAAGTCTTTAGCTTATTCGCAAGTGGATAGTAGTTGTGGTGTCCATGCTAAATCAATAAGATTAGTGTGAGTGGTATAAGTTATTTTAAGTTACCCACGTGAAAAATCTAGAAAGAAAAAACTTTTCATCAAAATAAAAAGTGAATGATTTTGAATCCCACATCCTCCTTAAATTTTAAATTGAAACCTTTGTCACTTTCCGTGCGCTTTTTCTTCAAACAAGATATACGCTAATTTTTTTTTATTTATACACTTGTAAATGGGTAGACGAGTACACAAGTGAGCCTTCAGTATATTTTTAATGTGCAATATTAAATAAGCAGGTATAAATTTTGCAATGATACAGTGAATGTAAATAATAACAAAAGTTACAAAGGCTTTAACAACAGACCCCGTTATGAAATAAATTTACTTTACCTGCAAAAGTAAATAAACTTGTTAAATATGATATGAAAATAACATTTTTACAAATATTTATCAGTTTTATTACGTTTTACTAGATCTATAAAACTTTAAATTTCTATACTCCCAAATTATTACAAAAGCCGACAAAGAACACAAGCACAGATTTAGTAGGTTTAAGTGTAACTTTGTATAGTCACGTGACCTTTGGTAATTAAAACTTTTGATGGAAGTCGCAAAATTGTTAGCAGCAACTGTTTCGCTGATCTTGATAGAGACATCATCAGAGTTTAGAATTGGCAATCAATATTCTTGCTAGTAAATAAGCTTTCAATGATTCTCTTACACCCGTTGTATCTTATTACTGCTTCCAATATTTCTGACTACTTTTTACTAACTACGAAGTACTTAATTAGCAGAGCGTTCAATAAAGCCTCACCAACTAGATTTTTTGTGAAAGAAATCCTTTTTAAGTTAATTTTTGCACATGATAAGTTTCTTACTAGTTGATCGTGAGAACTGAAATTAGGCATGAAACTTGACTTTTACTACCTCTATATAACTTATAAAAATGTTTAACATCGCGATAATAGAAGTCTTGATTTCTGAATGTAAGAAAGTGACTCTGGTTACATTAGTCTTCTACTTTAGGTAACTTCCATGGTAACGATAAAGGAAAAAAATCAACATAACAATATTAGTAAAAACATTTAGTTTAAGATTAATCTTGTGACATTTTCATGATCATCAACACATTTAATGAAGGTATTTTGTGAAAATGGTTAAATTTATGCTTAATATTAATGTTATTTCATAATATCATAATAACGCAAGAGGGCTGTTTTATTAGGTTCAAAGTAATGAGCTTCCTGATGGCGGAGCGTGTTCTACCATTGCTAGTAAGTTCTGTAGTATAAATATTTTATCGATTGTAACCTAAATTTTCGAAGACAGAGTCTTGAAAATTTGAACATTCCAAACAAATATTAAATTGTGATGTACATACAATTTACTGATGTAAAAAGTAAAAACTGTTTATATACTTTTGAATATTTATGGGATTATGATAGAGGAAATACCTTTTCCACCGGAAAAAACGACGATTTTTAAAAAATTTATTTAATGATACAAACCTTTTTGCGATGGAAGTAAAAAAATCTCGTTTACATGTTTATAATTACTAAGCAAAATTTGCCTAAAGTTTACTAATTTACTATGCACAATATGTAGACAACTGACTCCCCCTAACTCTTTGAATAAGTATGAGATCTTACAGCTTTTAAAGATGAGTCTAGGTTATGCATCTTCTCAACTGATACTCAAAGGATTAGGATATCATTTCTGAAGCATAGGATAAATACAAACATTTGTTAGGAGTGATAATAAATGGAATTTAGGGGCATCTTTTAATTAGGCTCAAAGAAATCAGAAATACGGTTGTGGATCTTTATTGTATGCAGGTGAAAGGTGACTAGAGAGAATAATATAACGTATTTAAGATTAGTTGTATAAGATAAGTTTCATGAAAACAAATATAATTTTATAAAATTGTACTGTATTTTTAATTATATGATCTTAGCTGAGTTAGTAAATCTATAAATATCATGTGCACCTCCTGAAAATATTTTGTTAATCTAAATGTCTGTAATTCTATGTTAAGTAAATTAAATCGTGTTGTCTTTGAAAACTATGTACTTTTTGTCTTAAAGTGGTATGATTAAAAATTATAACAAAATACATTGAAACTTCTTATGGTGTTTTTACAAAAATGAAATATGCATATTCACCTAAGATAGCTGGTACATTGAAAAATAAATGTTTTGATTATCAGTGATCGATACATAACCAGATCATTATTATTAAAATGAGAGAGAGAGAGAGAGAGAGAGAGAGAGAGAGAGAGAGAGAGAGAAAGACATACAGAGAGACAGACAGAGACAGAGAGAGAGAGAGAGAGACAGGAGACAGAGAGCGCTACCAACGCCTTGTAAGGCTAAGGTCAACACGCAATAATACAGATTGGTAACATCTACGTGTATTTTATATTATTGCGTCTGTCTAACTAAGCAACAATGAAGTTGTAGATGACTCATCTAAAAGTAATTTTAAGAATCTAAACTTCCCCAATTAAAAATGTTATTGTAAGTTTTTAATTTTGTTAAATGTTAGTTAAGTGTTACCACTACGATACTCGTAGACACTCGGAGCTTCGATTTTATTGGAAACAATAATTTTATTCTTGGAAATGTTTACACATTGTGTTCCTCAATTTAAATCCGAGTGGTTGTTTGATTTTATTTCATAATACTTATAATACTATATATCAACTCAACTTAATATGTTGCAAGATATAGTTGTACGATAAATATACTTGTAAGAGATTTGACAAGTAGAGCGTTGAACGAATAGCACAAAAATGTTTAAAAAACCTTTACGCAACATTTGTCATTTCATCCTAATAGTGTACGCCTCAATCTTCTGTAATTGAAAGTTTACTTTTTTAATTATCAACACTTTAATTTGTTTTGATTAAACGACTAATTTATTTTTGAAATGAATTATATTCGTATTAATATACACGTTTGACACAAATATATTCACCAGTAATTTTATAATCCATATTATATTATATTTTATATATATATATATTCATATTTTTATACTCGTTAATATTTTTACACGGATAGTCATAGATTTGCTGAGGAACAGATATATGGAGAAACTGTTAATATTTAAATGAAACCTGTAAAATTCAAGATTATGTTAACCGTAAAAACTGCTTTGCCGTAAAATAGTTACGGATAAAAAATTATAATGTGTTCAAGTTCTGTGTAATAATTTCTTTTTACAAAACTTTGAAGCTCCCAGAAATAAAATGCATCGTATTTAATTAAATACAGGAAACTTTCGCTCAAATGAATGTTCAGTAACAAAGAAAATCCACTATGAAATACATGTGACACATATTACTTTTTACTACCCAATGTAAGCTCTTAAGTACATCTGTAACTCTTTCCGCTCCTTTAATCCAAACCTTTTAGTTTTGATTGGAATGTCATAAAGCCTTTGAATCATGGAATAAACTCAAGATTTATAAAGCTCCAATAGCTTTAAACGGGTGTAAACGTAATTGTTTTAGTATATTTGTTCAAATAAAAGTTCACAAAAATGTTAAGTTGTTTTTTTAAACAATTAAAACTAAGTAATAAAAACGATGTTTTATAACTATGCCACTTATATGTTCTTTACGCTTATTATTTGGGACTAATTTGTGAACTGTATAACATATCATTGGCCACTAGTACTTTTTACAGATACGTTCAAGTCAGCATACGGTGTTTTCCATTCACAAAATGGGAAACTTTGATAATTACTGACCTATATCAATTCTGTCCAGCTATGTACAAAGTTTTCGAAGACCTCCTCCTCGGTTGCTTCAGATTTAAACTGGCTGGCATAATCTGCTCTCAGTGGCATAGTTTCACTGGCCGAAGATCAAACGTAACACTTTTTTAATGAAAGAGTTAAGAAGCTTTTGTCTCTCTAATCGTCAGCAGGATACTGTATATCTAGGTTTCTCTCTGGCATTTGACAGTGTGTATCACACTCCCCTTTATAAAATGCTTTTACAAGGTTTTGTAAAAAATGAAGTAAAGTAGTTAACGAGATAATTCTCGAACCGGTGACTACATGTCAAATTTGTGTCAGCTAATTCCTTTCTTGATCGGGAGTTCCTCAGGGATCGCTGCTTGGGCCATATATTTTCTCACTTATTATAAATGACCTGCACGAGATACTTCAGGGGAATTTTCTTAATCATATCTATAGAATGATTGCCTATAGATCCAGAAGTTTTTCTGCTAACGTATTTATACGTAATGACATGATCTTCAAATAAAAATGATATATATATATATATATATATATATATATATATATATATATATAAATATATATATATATATATAATACGCACACACATAAAAAAGAAGCATACTTCTGTCAAAAGAGAACAAGAACAAAAGGTGGGTTTATAAACAAACTTTTTATTTATAAAACAAAGTATTTATAAAAATTTTAATAGTCATTTTGTATTAACTAATAACTGCATACTTACAGTTAGTTCAAATAATTATTATTTATTTTTTCTTACCTAGTTATTTTTGTACTCTACGCAAAATAGCAAATGAAAGAAAGGTTGATATAAGATATATAGGCTACTCATAATGATACATGATATATTTTTTATGTATACATGTGATGTTTAGAAAAGGCTAAAGAAATAGAAATCGGTAAAGCCAAGCGGTTGTTAAATTATGTGACACAACTAAAGTTATTCAGTTACATATAACAATTAATTATAATTAAGTAATAATTTTTATTTTACATCCTCTTCCTAATTACATTGAAAAATAATTTACAAAATTTCTGGAATATAAAAATCAATAAAATAACATTAAAATTGAAGACTATTATATAAGACATCAAACAAAAGATTACATTACTATATATTGTGTTTTAAAACCTTTTCAAGGTGTTTCAGTTTATATGAGATAACTCAACGTCACAAAACAAGTGCCTGCCTGATAAATCTTCACAAGGACAAGTGTTTTTGAGCACGCCATACTAACATTACAACACGATATTTCTCACTCATATAAATTACTGGTAGTTGTTGCTAAGAAACAGTTTCTCTAATATTAAATATTTTTGTCATCATGACAAACAAATTTATTAGGACGAATTAACGAAGAATCAAATCATGTTTATTTTATAGTTAGAGAAGAATATTTTCGCAGATTTTCCTAATTACTTTATCAAAATAATTTTAAGAATATGTCATTTTTCCGTTATAAAGATTAATATTTATGTTGAAACTAGAGAAATTCAGGAGTATGTGATGCTACGGATTTTATTCAAATTGGAGTACAAATTGAAATTTTGTTGGGGAAGTGTTAAAATAAATACAGAACACACACAAAAAAACTGTTTTTATTAGTTTTTATGCAGTGTTCGTTATGTGTGTGTTTTGTCGCAGTGTGAATTGCGAAATTAACAGAATTAAGCAGTATTATTTTCGATTTCTTGAAAATAGGTTTTTTTGCAAGGTTCCCAAGTTCTATGTGAGGACTCAATGAATGTGTTTACAATATATTCTGTAAATCAATATGCAACTATGTATGTATAACATACACTCGAAAACGTTGTGTACAAATTATTTGTAACTGTGCCTGTATTTATGTTATGACATACTGATATGTCCAAAAAAGATTATATATAATTTCGAAAGTGTTAATGAAAAATTATGGCAAGTAATTTAACTTTTGTCCCTGAAAAATACATTACACTTCTGTACAATTCTAAGTAAATTTGTTATCTACATCAAATTAAAATCCATAAGTCACTATTCTACTAAATATATTCAAGACTGGATTGTAAGCTTCTTAAAATACATTTATTTGTTTTATAATATTATGAGAAGCACTCCGTAACTTGAATCTAACAAGTTAAAAGCGTTTTTTATACACATAAGGACTGTACGTTTATATTCTTTTAGCAAAGAAACTTTTGTTGAAATTAATAACTATTCAAGTTTTTCAGCAATTATAAAATAAGCTAAATCTAGTATTATTTACGCATTGTTAATGAATCATGCATGGCCTACATTTTTATATAACTTGACCATGAAAAACATACTTTCTATTGAAAGAATACTTCAAATTTCTTGATTTGTGTTTTAAAAAAATGAATTACTCTTTTTTTTAATTGGAGAACTTAATTAATATTATTAATTAGAGATAAGATTAAATAAAAATTAACAATACAATATCATTCATAATATGTTACATTATTTCCTAAAAATACCACGTATCCGTAAAAGAGTTGTACATCGTCATTCAACTATTTTACTTTAAACTAAAATATGTCATGTAATGAATTGAGAGTTTAAGCTATAACTGTGACCAAAGAAATTTATTAAATTTATCTAGTTACATAATGTACACTGTACAGTTTTTTTTTTTCGGAGCAAACTGCAAATTTAGATGTTATAATTTGTATGCAGTGTTAGTTACCCGTGTTAACCAAACAACTGGACAGAAAACCGGCTCAACCGGACATTCCGTATTCATTACGGATATATATACATACTACTATATATACAGTATATATAGTATATATATAGTATATATATAGTATATATATAGTATATATATAGTATATATACAGTATAGTTTACATATATATATATGTACTATAAAAAATATTTTTTTATGTTACAATTTTCATATTTAAAATAGTCTCCAATAACGTAGAGTTATTTTATTTCATCCCTGTTTTGTATCTCGGCCTGCAATAAGCAGCATAAAAATGTGTATTTACCCAGAACTAAGAATGGGAGATCTGTTAGTTCTTTATATCATATGAATTATAAAAAGAATTCCGAAAGTTCCAATTCATCAAAAATATTAAACACTAAAATCGAAATTAGTACTAAAAGACCTATAGTTTAGTAGAAATATTAATTAGTCTCAAACCAATTATTAACTAAAAATGGTTAAATATTTGACAAGAACACTGGTCCGAGTTTACATCCTTATGCTGCGGAACCACCTAGACTATATCGATTTATCTATTGTGTCAGAAAGTGCTATCGGAAGTCTAGTAACACTTATAAAATTGGTTAAAAGTATTTGAAGTATTTATGGCTGTGGTATCCACTACACAACCTGTTACTTGCAGAAAAGAGATTTTCCCTGGTTGATACACGTATCTTCCATATGTAGAGCTCACCTCACATCACACCGTTCTTGTAAATAGAGTGGTAAACGAATCTCAACACGTACAATTTATATGGTTGTTAATTAAAACCCTACTTATTTCCAATGTAAGTTATTACCTTACTCAGATTGTGAGATAGTGAAAATTTGACGCACTAATCGTAATATTGCGCATCAAATAGCAGACGAATAATTTTGTGCCAGAGGCCACCTCCATGTAAATGGAATTTCATGTTTAAAAGCAAAATACATGTTAAGAGTACATCGCGCTAAGTATGATATAACAAGCTTCGCCGAGGTTGCAGAGCTCATTTGAATATAATACTCGTGATTATATGTCAATTGTTTATATGTCATCTAATAGTATAAAAATGAATCGTAAAAATGTGTTGGTGAGCGCAAATATTGCTAGCAGCTGGATCAATACGGTTAATAAATCCCTTTTGTAAAACGTGCATTGACATCCTAGGAAGGTTTTTATGAAGAAGAAGGTTTTTTAAGATAAGTGATCTGGAATGTTTGGAATTCTGAAAAGATTGTAGTTTTTTACGTTTCATAATTCAAATAAACTGGCACTAAAAAGCTGTTGACAGTGCCTGATCGGTAGTGCAGTGCAGATATTAAATAAAACATTAATATATAAATTTTACTCCAGATTGCGACAGTGACTAATTAAAATCATCTAATGCATTAAATACTGTTATAAAACTAACCTTAATGAACAACGTTATGAATGTTTTTCACATAAGTTACTTTAAATTGGTGGGCTTCCTTCACATTATTATGTTACATTTTAGCAATGGCTTATTGAAAAACAGAGAAAACATGCCTCAACGATCCATTCCTTTCCCTGACTATAGTCCAAAAAACAAGTGTAACGCAAAAACTTTAATAACGATTATTTAGGAATGTTGAAAAAAACATAATAAGGATTTCCATTTTATACCCTCTTATATAGTAAGTAGGTAGGATTTCCCCATAGGTCGTAATAGGGTTTCCGGTTCTAGTTACATGTGTATATTTTCTTTATCAGGTCAAGGAAAACCTAACTATGTCAACACGATTTTGACCAAAAATATATTTCCGAGAACTAGATAATCGAATGTATATAGTATTTTGATCGAGGCAATATGGCAACCTAACTGTGACGTAGTAGGTAAGTGAATTTTACGGTCTTAAGTTGGCACTTTTTAACCGAAGTAGGCACCTCGGTCGTACGTAAGTATATATATTTTTTTTCTTCGTCACAAAAACAAGGCACTACTATGGTACTGGAAATATCTTAGACCTGAAATATATGACTAGGACTGGAAATATACGCTTTTTGGCTGAAGTAAGTTTCTGAGACCTGTGTGATCCGAGATTTATGTTTTCTTGATTGAGGATGACAAGGCAGATTCAGCTGTGACGTTATGTATGTAATTAATTAGAACCAGAAATGCTCCTACACGTGCTAAACATGATATAATAATTCAGTTAAACTTTGATACTATTTACCATGAACTTAAATAATATTTACCTGATGTATGCGTTAAGTTAAAAAAAAATTCATCATAAATGCTTTTTACGAAGTAATATAAGGACTTCGGTTCTAAAGATTGCGTGTGAAACCGCGGTTAACAGCTATTGTATACATTAATTGGAATCAGTTTGTTAACAGTTTATTTAATCTGCGAATTTCACGCTGTCACAAGTTTTTCTACAAATCTAACATAATAATGTCCACTAACGTTCACCCAAACACTATGAAGTCATTTAACTCAATGTTACTTATATAGATATTAATATTCACGTAATATTTCACCCTTAACTTATAGATAATTTTTTCTCTATATATCGTATAGTCAGATATATCGATAGACAGATTTGTTTGTAATAGCCTTGCTTGAAAAGTAAGCTTCGTTAACGCTTAGTTAATAACCTAAAAATACTTAAAATTAACAATAATTACACTTTTAATGTTACAAACATACATTTTTTTAACTGTTCCAATGTCTGGTGATAAATCTCATTGCAATAAATCCTTTAACTCCAATAAATCCTTTAATAATATTAATAATTTGTGCCTCTTTTGCAGGTTGTACATGTTTTGTAACGTCCATTATAGTCATACTATGTAATTGGGCATGCATTACAAACACAATCATCATTTGGTATTACCTCTGCCTGAAAGATGTATAATATGCTTAGTAAATTTTGAAACACTACTTAATTTTCGGATAAATTATACTAACAATTTTACTGAGCATTCAAACATCGTTTTCGGCTGAGAGTAAGTCTTTTTTTCTTCGAAGGCAGTAAGTGTTTAATTGCACTAACTTAGCATATCATCGAGTCGGGATCTTAATGTTTCAAACTACTAATAGGACCTTTCGTGCTGAGGCTCACCATTCTATAGAGATTACCCTTATATTTATATCTGGGCGTATTTCTTATGATGGCTTGATTTCTAAATGTACCATATTTTGGGGGAAACGTCGAACATCATAATTCAATCGGTCTTGTTCAATCTATGCACTAAGTATGGAGTTTTATAATGTAATAGTAAATTGAGCCCGCGTACTCATCTAGTCCTTGAATTGTAAAATAAATAACTTTCATTCACAAAAAAATATAAACTATAAATCACTGTCACCGATAATGTTCTCCTACTAGCTTCATACCAGCATTGGGATTACACCTGTGTTAGGTAAGACATTGAAGTTTAATGCATGAATTTATCAAATGGTAAAAAAGATTTTGTATAGTAACTGTTGTCAAGTATGCCTAAATAATTAAATGATTTGTTTAATGGTTTTTTTCTATGAAACGTGTATGAAAACATTTAACTGTATACACTATAGTTCTACTCAAACGAAATAAAAGTATCAAATAATACTTAAAATTACCACTAAAATCATGTTCCAAGATTATTGAGCACCTGTATAAACTAGTATCTGGGTTTCTATTTCATTTTGATTCTGGTATTTTCATTTGCAAGTGTTTTATCTGAGCGAGGCGACGCCAGGTAACAATATCGATCCGAAAAGTAACATGCACGTCTGTCTCTGTGTCTACGTGTGTGTAAATGGTTTTCAGAATGGTTTGGCGTATTGTGGAGAGATGTAGGAGCAAAGTTGAATCACACAATAATAAGGCTCAACCGGATATTGTGATAATCACTTAATCACTCGATCAAGTGAAGTACAATACCAAAACTGGAATTAGATTAGTGATCAGCACGTTTTCTTAGTCTAAGCAAAATGCAAAAGTCGACAAAGACTCTATAGGTACAATTTATTCGAAGCAGTAGTTCGATACAAAACAGTAGCAGTATAGTAATACGACAAAAAACCTGAAAATATTTTAAAGAAATCGACAAGAATGGATCATCTATTGAAGCCTGTTACAGAACGAATATGTGCATTGCCGACATTTTTTGTGTGAAACTTAAAATTAATTCCAATTGATTTACAGCTTAATATCGGACCAAGTTCTAAATAAATTTAAATAAAGACATAATATGTCACACACACAAACACACACACATCGGAAATAATCTTGGTGAAGCCTGGGAATAGCCAATTTCAACTTAGGTTATGTCTGATAAGTTTTTGGGCAAAACCTAATAAAATATATATATATAATAGGAAATAACATTTCTAATAGCACCCTTAAGCTGTTGTAATAGTCGCTTGGCAAATCTGTGTGGATCTCGATTCCAAACTTACATTATGACAGTTAATAAATCACAAAAATAATGAATATAGTAAACTTTCATCTGTGAGTAAATAATGAATGCTAAAAAAATAAAAAAGAAAAAAGTACTAAGCTGTAAGACCACTGCGCGGCAAAATCACCACATTCTCTGGCAGCGTCTAGTTGATATCTCGATCCCAGAGGTCATATCGAACCTGCAAACTACTTAAAGAAAATCATATGTTAACGATCCTATTAATAAACTTCATCAGTTAAATTTAAAGTGGGTTTTTTCGTAAAACCCTCTCTCACGTTGTTAATACGTAGCTTCGTGTCAGACAAAATAATGTTTTATTTTTTAATAATAGACCAAGTAAAATACCTATTTTTCTTAAATATAAACATCTAATTAATGTTAAGGTCTTTGTTATAAGAAAATATATAATGTGAAGTTTTTGACAACAACACAGGTTTATTAAATTTAAGCTTTTATTTATTTTGAATCTATAACCAGTAACAGTATAGGATTGCTGAAGTGCTAATGGAAATTTCGTGTCCCTTTCAAATACAATATTAGATATTAAGATGTATTAAACTGAATTCAAAGAGAATATTTTCTACTTGGGGAACTGACGGATTTACAAATAAAGACTGGGCACACTCAAACAGGGTGGAAGCTTTTAATCTAAACAAGAAAGTATAATCCATACACTTCCATCACCTTGGTGGGACTTTGTTGTGCTTTCCATCTGCCGTGATGTAATCGTGATATTGAAAGGGTCAGAAACACCCCACGAACATTCTTGCTTTGTATTTAATCTTCTACGGTTTGATGTTTGAAAGGATGAAATTTTCTTACTTCTTAAGTATGTAAGGGTTTGTAAACGCTTTAACGTTTGGAATCTTTTAAACTCATCTAAATCTAGTTTTGTTTCCTTTTCAACAAAACAAGCAAAGAATAAAATTTTTCCTACAGTATTTGTGGACAATGAAATATTGGAGCAGGTGGAGGAAACGAAATTTCTAGGCTTGACTATAGACGAAAACTTAGCCTGGGAAGAACATGTTAATCTTGTAATTCGTAAAACTTCTAGTGGTCTTTACGCTTTAAGGAGACTAGCCCATTCATGTAATATTGAAACTTAAAAAAATTTATATTATGCTTTAATCCATTCACATATTTCCTACGGAATTTGCATTTATGGATCAACAACAACAAAAAATATGGACCAACTTTTAATGCAACAAAAAAGGGCACTAAGAATCATGTTTAATTTGAGCAAACAGACTCTGTTAAACGTTTGTTTTCAGAACTTAATATATTTACAGTTTACAGTTTGTACATTTACGAGTCAGTTAAATTTGTATTTATTAATAAAATAATTGCAATAGGTAATACATCCCATAGATATAACACTAGCCCACATAGATTGGTTGAACCTCATAAATTATTATTTTTTGAAAAAAAAAACCCACTTTTAAAGGAAATAAATTTGTTTAATATTTACTCCAAATCATAAAAAAGAGCAAAACCCTAATACCTTTTTAAGTTTAATTGAAAAAATTCTTAGCACACGCTGCTTTTTACTCTATAGAAGAGTTTATTTCTCACAACAATTAAAATGTCAGCAATAAAATATGTTTGTTTGGTGGTAATAAAAAAATTTTTATTAGGTATAAATGAGTGTGTAACTGCATTTTTCTGACTGTAGATTGTTTAAAATTCTGTATTGTAGTGATAGTGTACTACTAAGAAAAAATAATAATATATAGAAATAATATAAAATATGACACTATTCTTGTACTTACTGTGCAAATATGAATAAAGATGATTGATTGATTGATTGATAGTATGATAAGAAATTATAATAAATTTTAACTGGGTATCATAGGATTAAAGTTTAATCTTGCCACTCTAATGGAGAAATTTTACCCTAAGAGTCAGAGTCAAATATAGCGGCGGTATTGAGGATATTAAACTATTTCAAATTAAAAAAAACTTATACGTATATTTTTTAGGATATCATCTGTGAAAGTGACAAAAATTTAATATAATTGTGGAAGCCAATTTCATGCATAAACAAATTTTTAGCCCATGAAGCCAGACCCTTGGGTATAGTCTAGATTTCTTTACATACTGTGGCAAGTAGCCCTCATAATGAGGTATTGCATCCTATATAATGATGTATTGCTATATATGTCTTTGACATGAATTTTAGTTTTACAGCGACCGTTGTTTAAAAGAACGTCTACATCAAGTAAATTTACTGAACTTTGTGGTTTTCCAGGTGAAGTGTGTATATACAGTGTGTTTGAAAAGTCTAGAAACGTCTTAAAATATTTGTAAAAGCAATGATATATCAAAATAGCTTTTATGTAAAACCATCAACAGCCTTAATTTTAGTTGTTTTAAAAGAAATGTTTAAAGTATATACGTTATTAAATTCATTTTATGTACAGGTGCAACTAGTTCTCCTTGGTTCATTATTTGAACATTTTATTTACCGAAATTCATTTTTATACGTCTATGTTACATTTTCTTATAAATTCCGGCATTTTTTTTTTATTTTAGATTTGGCTCAATCTTTTATAAAATGCCCCGTGATGCAGGTACAATATAAACTCAATCACCAAATTGTTGCCTTTAATTTTCTAGAGAAAGCCTTACAGGCTGGGTTATATGAAATACTATTTTACCAACAGTATTTTATAAAGAGTTATTGTATAGCTATTTTGTAAGATATTCCTTCGTACTAATAATTCTATATCTTGTATAAGGTAATTTAATAAAATTCCATACAAACTATTGTTCATGATGTGACCCAACGTACTATGATAGATGTGATAGATGTCCTTCAAGCAGTCCCGTTTCTGAATGTAACCTCTTCCAACATTCTAACTCTACCTCAAGTGCCAGTAAAGATTTAACGGTCTTCTTGTCATGGCAACATATTATAATATTTATACATATCACACTGTATACCTATTGGTTCACATACCGTGTAGGTACGTGGTAACCAATCCTAACTGATTACCACAAATGTAATTAACAAACATGGAGCCTGAAAACAAGAGTAAATATCCCCATTCATATCGAGTATGTCACTCGAAAACCTGACAAATAATGCCAATCCGGATTGAAGCTAAACGCTCTCAAATTACGGCGCTCTCAGCCTCCTCTACGTCACGATGTCAATTACGTGATTACCTCGTTACACCGCACCTTCACTTTCAGATCGTTGTTTGTTCCGTATGAAGCTTTGTGTTCATTAAATTATCAACGTCACGCTAATTAATACGATTCTGTTCATGAGAGTTGCAACGAATTCGTTCGTCCTGAATCAACGAGCAAATTGTAAAAGAGCTCACTTTCTTTAACTATCTTTTATTAAAATGAACGAGACAACGTAAAAGAAATAATTATTTCAATACAAATTAATAAAAACAAATAGATTAATTAGAACACAATGGTTTGAATGGAATTACATTCTTCATTTCAATTTTTTAAATAAGGTACGTTACCTCTTTATGAGAACTAAAACTACACTCTGTAAAAGAAAAACACTTTTCTTAACAACAAACTATGAATTGATTCATCAAACTAATATTTGTCTACTTGTTGTAAATAATAAAGTCATTAATGGGTTTAATCCTATTAATACTACAAATTCCAAATGTTGGAAATAATATTTGGACGTTTGGATGTATGAATGTTTGGTTGTTCAGACATTTCATACTCAATCGTACCTATTAAGACAACATTCTGCATGTACATTTATAATATATTAAAATAACACTGTATTGCATTTTATGTTTAGTCCAAATTCTATTTATTAAAGAACGTATTCCTGAATATTTTTATTG
The DNA here is from genome assembly GCF_021130785.1 of Homalodisca vitripennis. Classification (NCBI taxonomy): domain Eukaryota; kingdom Metazoa; phylum Arthropoda; class Insecta; order Hemiptera; family Cicadellidae; genus Homalodisca; species Homalodisca vitripennis. The sequence goes on along the minus strand of NC_060212.1, from coordinate 70,431,504 downwards.
AAAGAATGAAACGCCATCTGTTGAAGTGTGCTGCAAAATAGTTATGACATTAGTGTTATCTAGATTTTACTTTAGATATAAGTAATATTGAATTGAAACCATTTCGATTCTTTTAGATGCCCAAAGTAAATAATTGTTACTAGTTACGCTATAATGATTACCAGTATCACATACAAAAAATTCAACTAAACGAGGAAGATTATACTGCGATGACAGTGTTTTATCCCTTTCCAATCCATCTGAGGCGTGAATTCAACGTGAGATCTTCTAAATCTACACTCTGACCCCTCTCAAAAGCAAGACGTTCTGCTATTTTGAATTTTTAAATAATAGATAATTATTTTGTCTGCGTTACTTAATTTGTTGGATTTTAGTTTTTTTTTTCATATATTTTTTTAAAGTTTATCCTCATTGTATGTACAAAATGTTACTTATATTCAATCTTAAAAGGACTGAAAAATTCGCAGGTTTACTTAATTTATTTACACATATACTTGAAAAATGTGTAGAGCTAATAAATAAATAACATAAATAAGGGTGAGATTGGGGGGATTACATAAATATTCTTTTTTTATAACTGAATTATCAACTTCGACTAAACAACCTTAGAGATAGAAATATTAACTGTGGCTTTTAGGTCCATCTTATGTCCTAAAACGCACTAAGAAAGGATATTTCTCTCTGACCTCAAGATTTCTCTCTGTCTCACTGGCCTATAGATTCCTATAAACAACAAATTGTAACAAAGGCATGTAATTAACAAAAATGATTCAGTTAAATATGATGTGCTTTAAAATGAAAACCGATTACTATATTCAATGTAGCTAATAAAACGTATCATTATTTCCAAAATGAACAAAAAGCAACCTTTATGTTCACTGCTAAAGTAAGGTTACGTTAATTAAAACAGCATGAATCAATCGTAACTTAAGTGAAAGTGTTATTTGGTAATGACTTAAGTAATGACAGAATTATTGGAACATCCCCCAAAAAAATATGCTCGTAACAACTGAACCGTCTTAATAAGAAATCTTCATATTTAGGTTAAACTACAATCAGTCTGATATATTAGTGTAGAAAATACTTTCAACCGTTGATCACAGTTCCTTATCATTAATGAGCTATCCTTGGTTATTATTTCTTCTACAAAATACTTTGCCTTAATTATATCCATTCAACTATAGCGAAATTGTTTTATAACAGTTTTCAGCTTAGGACACGGTTCCCTTGCCTCAAGAATAGGCTATAAAAAGCCATTTAAATATAAATTTATGACATATAACGTCTCCCTCAGTAATGGTCAATGTCTATTCCACCTCGATACGCTTCTAATAGTCGTGTATAAAAAGGTTTTGACTCTGTGTCTTTGCCCACTGCGGTTGCAATGCCTATAACGAAATTGACTTCCCAATTCCTATGTAGAACGTCCACGACAAATTAGTAAAGTGGGTGAAGAATTGTAACTCTAATGTTAATCAAAAATACATGCATAACGTTAACATGTATATAGTGCAACAGGTATATTATACATTTCCCTAAGAATAGAAAGCATATGTTACCTTATAATTTAAAATTATGTATTTTGATTGTTCTCAGTAAATGAAAGTTGTTCATACATTATTTTATTGTTTATTAAGTATAAGATAAATTAAAAAAAAACACACAAATTTACTAATAATAATTGGTTTTATTTATTTTTTTACACTGAAAACTAAGAGTGATTCCTCGTGAGGTTTACATTTATTATTGGTCTTTAATTCTGTAGATTTATATTTTTTTAAATTTATACTTATAAATATTATATACAGTAATATAATAATAAATATAAATATACGAGTATTACAGTTACTTTCTTGTTTGTTATTTTGTTGAGTGAGAAACACGATGTTCCCAATTAAGGCGTGAACGTCTCCGATTAGTTCAGAACTCAAACGACGGAAATCTTGTGTAACACAAACAGTGGACTTAAGCTCAGATAGCTTTGGTCAAGTCTGATCAAACTACTAGCCGAACTTTAGATTACTCCAAGTTTCTCTTTAGCCTAACAGATTATACGTCAGGATTGGGCTCGCAGTACAAACATTGTGAGGAAGCTTTGGCTGGAACAGAGAGCTCTGATTGCATGTTAGTGATAGCCGATCTTCTTGACCTGTTTGATAATATTCACGTCTTAATATTCACAAAAGTTATATTATCTGGAAACATAATTAAATTCCTATCTTAAAATTAAATAATTTTAAAACATTTCAGAAAAATCTATCTTTAATAATTATCTAACTGTTATGGAAACATTAATTTGTTTGGCTGTTATTTTAGGTTCCTTTTTTTCAAATAAAAAATATCCAGAAATCTATTTATTTTATTTTTAAGATATTCTATCTCCATTCCTATCAAACTATTTCATTTATAGTAGTTTTAAAAACACACTGACCAGAGAACTTGCAGAATTTAACGTTTAATTATGACATATTCATCTACGTGTATTATTTTCTATCCATTTTCTTAAGCATACCAACAATCTTAGGTTGAGGGCAGCTACAACCTAAAACAATATAATAACTGTATTCGAGAACTGGCCAGGAAACTGCAAACAACAAAAAAATAAGTGGCGATGTTGCCCGTAAAATAATAAACGGTCATAATCCGTTATACTTCCCATAGTTTGTTAATGTATCTTGTAAGTGTAATAAGTACTGTACGATTTATTGGTAAAGATTATGAAATATTGATTGAAAAATCATTAAATCATAGTAATAATGTATATTTATATTACTGAAAGCTAAAAGAGTTAATGTAAGACTAAAAATTTACGAACTTGCGCGTTAAATTTAAAACTTGTATGAAACCATGACTGTGTTTGGAATCAATAATTAAATTTATTTTGTTTTTTATTCATACTGAGTCATAAAACCAATATTAATTTTGATAATGTAAGAGATGATCCTCAAATTTCCTACTGTTATGTTACTTTAAATTGTTAAAATTTATTTTAAAACGTTTTTAGTCATTTTAATAGTTAGTTTTTTACTTTTCCAAAAACACATCGCATGTAAGACAAATGTGGTTAGGTGTTCAAAAGAAATATTTTAGTATGCTAAATAGTTTAGACTGTACCGTTTTCAGCTATTTGTTACTTTCCTTTAAAAATATTATGTGCAGACCTTTAAAAATAATGGGTAGAAAAATGTCATCACACGTTTCTTCCTAGAAGTTCTTTAAATCCTCCTTAAATCACTGTCTCACAACTATATTCACGGTGACGGGTTAAAAAGTAGCCTTTTTACTGAAGGTTAGACCACGTAATTATTGTCTATGGGGTAGTTAATTAAAATGCAATAAAAATCAAATCCCTAGACAGTGCATTTTACTTGAAATTTGGAATCTTTTTTTTGGAATGTTTTTTCACTACTGCATTTTCAAATCTCGTAAGGCACGTCATCCCGAGTGGGGTAGTAGTGTTCTGTTCACTATTTCTCTCTCCCACCCGTGTAGCACTTTACACACTTCGTATGATCCATTTCTCGTACAAACTCTTCACTGCACGCTGGGTCTTCGATCTTTTCAACACGGTATAAGTGTCTGCTAATGAAATGAGTATAAATTTAAATTTTGCGCGAAACCTCAGTCAATCATATTACGTGACACGTGTTGTGGCATTGTTTCATCTTGTCTGGAAGTATATTGAAAAATTTACTTCGAATTTAAGTGAAACCGATTTTGACAAATAAGGAGCTACGTATTAGTTCTGACATTTTCTTAACAGATAACGTTAATATGTGTAAATTTTTATAGAGATATGCACGATTTTTTAAATTCTAAAATACAGTGTATAGGGAAGGAGCTTTTAGTATTGTAATAGTTCCAAAAATGTATTTGCTTCCAGGTTAAGGCTTTCAAACAACAGTCCTTATTGCTCTTATTGGACAGATAATGTTCTATGCAGCCGACATAGCAGCTGTGATGAAAATGTGTCTCGTTTTTAATTTAATTTAATTGGTTATCGTGTTTTGTTTTATATGACTTTTTTGATACGGGTTTTATTTTACGTTAATACAAACCCAACAAAGTGAGGTCGATGCTGGAATGAGAGTGAGTAATGTAAAAGATTAATTGGAATTCTAACCTCACTGGACTAACAGACAAGCACAAGACGACTAGTATTCGTGTCTACGCTGTTTAATTCAAGCTACACGCACCTTATACACTAGTATCAATACGACCCATAATTAAGTCATCTGTAGAAGCGGGGTATCGACTCGTACTGATAACTTCAAGATCCTCGGATCGAATCCCTATTGGAGCATTAACTTTTTGTTTTGCCAATTATAATTATTTATTATTTTAATCAACATTAATTGTTGTTGTTGCTAAATTAGACACTACTGTGAATTTTTTAATTTCTTATTTTGAAAAATGGTAATGACAAGAAGTCAGTACCAATCCAGTGTTCTTGACGACAGCATGGAAGAGTTGCTGATAAAACTGAGTTCAGCATTAAATTCTCTTGCCTCTAACAATCCTGATTTAGATTTACATGAGATAGTCGTTAATATTGAACTGCTCATGCATAAGTTTGACTGTCTCAGTGCTGATTCAATAAGCCAGCGTGATGCCCTAGAGGCCTCTGAGAGTGAAATACAATCATTAATATCGAAACTTGGGAGTGAAAAGGAGTTAAGGGTTAAAGAAATTAACAATTCATTCAAAATTCAGGACGATGTGAATGAAGAGGTAGTTACTCTTCAGTGTAAAATTAGCCACTTGGAGACAAGACTTCGGGACTGTGTAGCACAATGTCGAAATGCTGAATCTGCTACAAACCTAGCTTTAAGTAACTTAAAACTTGAAAAGGAAAAGAATATGGACCTTATTGAACGAAATAAAACCTTGAGCGGTAGTGTTACCGAAGCAAACAATACACTGAGTGTCCTTGGTTGTAAGGTTTCATCCTTGGAGAGTAAGGGTGAACAATCGTGGAGTAAGGACAAGTGGACTGATGACGACACGCTCAACTGTTATTTTGAGACTTTGTCAACAAGTGTCAAGAATCAGGAGGAAATAGTTTTCCTGGGACCTTCTCAAACACACATGTTAAAACTAAGTAATCCAGATATCGTTGAAGCTAATTTTAAGCAACTTACATCATCTGCCTTAAAGTACATTTTTTGTTGTGTCAATAACTCAACTAGCCCTAATGAAGACTCTGGCTGTCATTGGACACTTTTATTCTGTGACGTAAAAGCTTCTAAAGCTTACCATTTTGACTCGATGGCCGGGTCAAATGCGCACTCTGCTATTAAGCTAGCGAAAACTATTAAAATCAATGCCAATGATGTAGTGGAAGTGCCTTGTTTTCAGCAAACAAATTCATTTGAATGTGGACTAAATGTTCTGGTGAATGCTAAACAGATCTTGCAGTTTTTTTGTCTTGACAATTCAGTTACTCTGACTTTTGAAAAATGGTTGGGATTACACGGGCATGCTCGTCCGATCTGCTCCGAGAAGACACAGATTAAAGTTCCTCTAAAAAAAACGGTAAAATCAAAAAATAGTAAAAGGCATGTTCAACAAAATTGTGAAGCTTTATCAAACATACAAAATCATGAATGGACAACTGTAAAATCCAATCGTAAGCGCAGACACGGACGGGTGTGTTTTGGGTTCTCCTGATATCATTTGTAGAAACAAGTTCAATGTATTGAGCGTAACTGAGAAGGATCCTGTTATCTTTACTGATATGAATGTTTGTAAACAAACTGTTCAGACTAGGGCAATAAAAGATTTGCAATCTGATAAAACATATGGTTCTAAACGTAAGAAACGTGTCAATACAAATAGACGTAAGGGTATTGATTTAAAATATTGTAAGCGTAAGCTTGTACACAAAGAAGCCGAGTCCGGTCCTGCGGGTACATTCTCCTCAGATGTTCGTGTCAGCAGCGGAGTAGCCGCAACACCTGTTCTCCCTGTTACACGAAACCGAACTGACACTAGCGATAGCAAACCTAGTTCTAAGAATGTGTTAGTGTTAGGTGATTCAATGATTCGACACGCTATTCCAAGTACTCTTAGCGAAGAAGTGATCCTGGAATGTCGCCCAGGCGCTAGAATAACTGATTTAAAAGAAGTATTGTTGAGCTATGTGAATCACAGGTTTTCAGTTATACATATTCATGTGGGCACGAATAATCTGAGGAGAGGTTACAGGGGAGGTCCAGGATACAACGGGGGCCACGGCAAGCGTGAGGCTCTTCACGACATGGCTGATTTGCTGTTTACGACTAAGAAACATTTTCCAAATTCAAAAGTTTTCGTGAACAGCATAATTATTCGATCCGACATTAGCTATAAAGCCCTCCATGACTTTAACGTTCAACTTGACTTGATGTGTAATAATTTTGGAGTCATGTTTGTGGAGGCCAACTGCTGGGTGTCGAGGAGGCACCTCGCCCGGGATGGAAGACACCTTAACAGGGAGGGCGTCTCGCGGCTGAGTTCTCTGTTTGGAGCGCTGATCCCTGCGAGTCTCCGTGTGATGGAGGACTCGGTGGCGAGCGTCAGCCAAGAAATCGTAGTCTCGCCTCTGAGGGTGTGCCCGGACCCGGTCTCTCTTTCCACTCCTGGAGGAGAGCTCGGGGTCGGGTTACGCGCCGGAGTCGGGAAACGAGCAGATCGAAGCTTGTGTTTTGCGCACCTAAATATGCGCTCTTTAAACACGGGTTTCGAGGAGATGTCATCATTTATAGATGACTTTTATTTGGATTTGTTTGGAGTATCAGAAACTTGGCTCAGTCCCAGCACCCCTTCTGACCATTACGAGATACCTGGATACACGCTTTTGAGAGCTGACCGAATAGTAGGAGCCGGAGGAGGTGTGGCTCTTTACATTAAAGAAGGTTTGACTTTCGAGAGAAAGAATATACCTAGCGTGGATCCAGGCATAGAATTTATCTCTGTAGTCCTTAAAATAAGGGGTATTAAGCTCGCCGTTGCCATAGTGTACAGGCCGCCTAGTGTTAGTAGCACCTGCCTCGACTCCTTCTTTCAGGCACTGTTTGTGGACATCGCAGTTGAAGTGGACTCAGTCATATGCTTGGGTGATACTAACATCAATTTGTTGTCAAGTCACTGTCAAGAAGTCAAACATCTCCGTCGCCTGTTAAAAATGACAAATAGCGTACAACACATAACGGAACCTACTCGAGTTACTGCCACATCATCCACACTGATAGATCATATAATAACAAATAAAGCGACTCACCTTGAAACGTGTGGGGTGATTGATGCTTCGAGTATTTTAGATCACAGGAATATGAAAATTACTGACCATAAACTCATTTACTGCAGTCTAATGTGTAGAAAAGAAAAAACCGTTGCCAAGTTTGTAACTTATAGAGATTTTTCAAAGTTTGACATTGAGGGTGCATTAGCCAGGCTGAGTAAAGTAAAATGGGAATGTACCTATGAAATGACGGAGGTGAGATGTATAAATAGTTTTATTGCTTCAAATGTGAGAAGTATTTTTGATTCTTTGGCACCCTTGGTGACAAAAAGAATAACGAAGAAGAAAGCACCATGGAGAAATAAGGAAATTATTGACTTAACAAAATTGAAGAATAAGTTACGAAAAAAATTTGCAAAGACTAAACAAGAGCGTGATTGGATAGAATATAAAAATATTAGAAATAGATTAAACGGTGTTGTACGCAAAGAAAAAAAGAATTTCCTTGTTGAAAAACTGACTGACTGTAAGGATTCTAAGGGGTTTTGGAAGTGCCTGAAGCAGAGTGATATAGTGAAGAAAAAGAGCAAAAACCACCTCCCAGCAGATATAAATGTGAATGAAATAAATAACTATTTCTCAAATATGGGATCATTTTATGAAGCAGACGAAGAACTGATAAACAATTACTATCGACAGACACGTGGGGACTTGGTCAATAATTTTGTTTTTAGGAGAATATTAGAGGACGAAGTAAAGTCGGCTATAAATGAGATCACCTCCAGGGCAGTTGGAGTAGATGACATAAGTATTTTAATGATAAAAGCCGTCAGTCCATATGCCATTGGTGCTATCACCCACCTAATGAACAAATCGTTGTCAACTGGTGAGTTTCCCAAAGAGTGGAAAACAAGTATAGTTCACCCTTTGTCAAAAAAACCTAACCCGAAAGATGTCAATGACCTGAGGCCAATATCTATACTACCAGCTATGTCGAAAGTCCTTGAAAAATTAGTAACTAGGCAAATTGTTGAATACGTAAACGCAGAACGATTGCTCCCTAAACTGCAGTCAGGATTCAGAAGAAACCATAGCACCTGCACTGCGTTGATGAATATGTTTGCAGACTTGTTTGAGGCGAGGAATAGAGACAGGTGTAGCTCTGTAGTTATGCTTGACTACTCTCAAGCCTTCGACTCCATAAGCCATGAATTACTGCTTGCGAAATTAAAATATCTGGGCTTTCAGGACGATGCAATTGCCTGGGTTAAGTCTTATTTAGAAAACAGAGAACAGGTGACTAAGATGGGTTCCGAAGTCTCACATCCCCTCGAGAAATCGAGAGGAGTGCCGCAGGGAAGTTGTCTGGGCCCTCTTTTGTTTACCCTTTATACAGCCGACCTAACCGATTGTGTGCGTCACTGCAACGTGCATGCGTATGCTGATGACTGCCAATTGCATCTGTCTTATGAGCTGAACTCAATCGACCAGGCTATTGTGGCAGTCAATTCTGATCTTTTGAGAATAGGTCAATGGTCGATAAGGCACGGTCTCAAATTGAATGTTGACAAATGCACAGTAATCCATGTTGCACCTCCCACCATGATCCAACGTGTCGTTGAGGAAGCTGTGCAAGTCAAACTTGGTGACGAGTTGCTAAGGGTGAGTGACGCTGTCAAGACTTTGGGCGTGGTGCTTGACAGTGGTCTCACCTTCTCTGACCATATCACTTATGTTTCTCAACAGGCTTTGGGGAGGCTTATGGGTCTGTACAGATACCGAACCATCCTACCAGTTGCAGCTAAGCTCCAACTGGTACAATCAATAATTCTGTCAGTGCTATATTACTGTTTTCCTGCATACGGCAATAGCATCACGCATGATGAAATGAGCCGTATTCAAAGACTGCAGAACGCAGCTGTCCGTTTTGTTTTCAGCCTCCGTGGACGGGAGCATGTGTCTGCATTTCGGGATGCTGCCGGACTTTTGCCAACACAAGCCGTATGCAGGATGCAGACTTGCACTCTAGTCCACCGTGTGCTGGCGGCGCGGGAGCCGTGGTACCTGGTGGATAGACTTGTGACCCGGGGGGAGGTTGCTCTCCGCGGTACCCGACAGGACGCGTTACTGCATTTTGCAAGGGTTAGGCTTGAGGTGGGAAGAAGAGGGTTCTCCTACTTCGGGCCTAAACTTTATAATGATCTCCCCTGTGACCTCAAGCAGCTATCGGTCTCGGCTTTCAAAAAGAGACTGAAGCAATATCAGTCTCACATGTATAGATAGTTTATTTATTTGTTATTTCATATAAGTTTTGATATTATTTTGATTGTGTTTTAATTACTTTCTTACTCTTGTTGTCAGTTTTGAATTTGTGTTGAATATGTTTTAATTGTTATTTTTAGTGTAAGTTCTTTGACTAGGAGTTGTGCTGTAAAGCAGTATTGAGCTGATGTGTCACTCGTCAATAAACGCATTTTTATTTATTTATTTATTTATTAGTAACTTATTTCTCTGCGTGCTCCTCACACCAACAAACAGCAGTACCATGACTCAAACTCACAAATAGAAAACACCTCTTAATAAGCTGTAAACTCTTAATGAGAGATGAGTATCACTCGCTGGGGATCAATAAAGAATCCGTAGGCTACTGAATTATCAGTTACAAAAATATACAAGGAAATATTTTTGATAGGTTTTATGAATTTGGTAAAATTCAAAAATTATAATAAAATAATACCTAGCTGTTACACGTAAACTGGTTCAACTACCGTTCTTGATTGGAAATAGAATCATTCGAGTTTTAACCATGTTTACTGAAAAAAGTTTGTTTTATAGTGACTCAAGACAGCGAAAGTTTAATGAAAGCCGTCGATTTTAGTTGTCTTAAATTGTATAATCTGTAAATAAACAAATACAGGAATGGTGGAGTATAGTTGATAAATTATCTATAGATAGCGGAAAAGTTATGTTTCAGGAGTACACTAAACAAGAGGAAAGTTGCATTTGATTGCTTGAGACCGCGGAGTTGAAGGAAAAAATGTTTATTTGTGACTTTGAAAACATCGGCTCCAAAAAGAGGATTTTCCTATAAAACCCGATCAGATAATTAACTCACGTAAAAATTCTTGGGCGAATAGGGATCAATACTTTAGTATATATAAAATACAAATACATGATGAGCTTCATAACTCCAATAAAATATTTGCCTTAAACATTTTAACTCTTATAATCAAATCACCCATATCATATATGATAATGAAGGAAATAATCATAATCATGTATGTATTAAAATTTATAATTTATAATTTGGATTTAAGGTTTATTTTCACCACTAAAGTATAATTTGAACAACAAGAAGGGATAATCTTTCAATTCGGAGTATACGTCAATTTTTAATTTTTTTATTCTTGAACGTAATGCGTACAAATGTTTCACTATTATAACCCTATGTTTTTATATGACTTAATTACATGTGATTGTTTTATATTTTCGTAGCCTTAGATACACATTTCTTTGAAAGAGCATCTTAATAAAATACAAATAAAATCATTTAAAACATGGATATAGATGTTTGTATATTGACTCTACTCACACATTAAAACTCTTTCAATGAATACGATCCCAAAGTTTATTTACAAACGTGATATCAAAACAATATCGAATTATACACCGATAAAAGAAGATTAAAAGACCAACCAAACTCGTTCAGGTTTTTTGACAGCAAGTGAAGCTTTTGTACCTGTTTAGAGAAATAAAGAAAATAAATTAAACCAAAATAATTTAAAGTATATTATTTTGTTTTCGATCACAGAATAAACCTCCTGTTTATGTAGCAATGTAATTTTATCTTGGTCTAATATTTGTGTAAAATATATCAATATACTAAAAATATTATGTAAATACGTATTTAAATTAATTTAATGAATGAAATCTTGAACATTCCAGTTTATATTAAAAATCGTTTTAGAACTTTTAGTATGGAGTTTTAGTACGCTTGCTAAGAATATTAAACAATTTCGCTATTCTACCTTCATGAAAATATATAAAATTAATTTTTACTTACCTAATATTCTTGACAAATATATTTGTCGGTGAAACTTGAAACTAAACTTCTGCTATTCATATCTCATCAGTTCTTCACTGCATATTATTTTGAATATTTTATCCCAATACTAAGAGCCAAAAAATATTATTAAGTAATAAAATAAATAAAATGTCTGCTTGGTACTACATTTGCCACTTTTGCAACATGTATAATACTAAGTAACAAGTCAAGGGTTTGGATATAACGAAGACGTTAAGTTCTTAACTTACAGCCAGAGGCTTCTTCACGCTGTTTATACTGCGAGCTCAAAGTTGACGTATAATCTGTTAGGCTAAACAGAACTTAGAGTAATCTAAAGTCAGCTAGCAGTTTGATCAGACTTAACCAAAGCTATCTGAGCTTAAGTCCACTGTTTGTGTTACACAAGAATTCCGTCGTTGAAGTTCTAATACTAAAATAAAGAAACTCTCATGCTTCAATGCAATTATGAATACATAATGTTAATTAATAAAAATACAGAAGTGAATATAACATATAATATTTGTTGTTAGGATTGGTAAAATAATATAACGAGTTCCTTGTCTAATGCTAAATGCAGTTATAACTTGCATAAGTCCGAAGCGGTCATTGTCAAACCTATTCGCTAGTACAACAGTAAATTAGGGCTGGTACAAAATTTAACATTCCCATTGAATCAATCTTTCCCACCAGGTTCTGAGTATACATGGTTTAGTGTATATGTTCTTACATTTAACCCCACACTACATTTGTACGAGATTTTTCTACGTACTTACATATAAAAGTCTAAATTCACACTTAGGCCTACATACCTTACACATAAAAAGTTGTGATAAAAATATTTTTGGTTTTATTGATTATATACATACTTTTCAACCAAATGTTTTTGTACGGCCAATATTTGGATCACTTATCTACATAAATTTGTTAAGTTCAGTCGGTAATTATTGATTTCTGAAACGTTTTGGTTATTTATAGAGAATAATTGTGTGTGTATGCAGAAAGTTGACTCCCATCATATGGGAAAAATTTTCCTTAATGAACTCTTAGATGTAATCAAACGATTTATAGCTATTAATCATATAAAAGATACTCTACACTGACTCGATACTTCTGGTCGAACGATTTACATAACGAGGGCTCGAGCCAGAATATGCTGCTACTTTTTCACTCGTGTCCATTACTTATTCGTAAATAGCTCTGTTTAAGTCTAAACTCTCTAAATTTTCCTTTCACAAGTTCCTTTCCCCTCCCTGCTCCCTCACGACAAAGAGAGTCCTTGCTGCTGTGTAATATTTATAACATTTCTGCAAATGTAATTTTCATTCTAATATTAACTTAAGTACTCATTTGATCATGTAAGTTTTATATAACTAGCAACGCACAGGAAGTTGATTGCAGAGATCACTTAATCCCTTCCCTTGACTCGGATTGGTTAGAGATTACGCTATATTTAGTGCCGGCAATGCCTTGTATTGGATAGTAATAACCATGAGAGAAGTGAAGTATATAACAGTGAGATTGTTCGAGAGTTCAATAATTACATATTAGCGCTATATGAGAGACCTCATGGAGAACACTTAACAAGTTAACGGCTCCTGAGACACACTTACAGTCCAACTTTGCTTGTTAAAGTGGATGTGTTATGATAAATGTTCTCCAGGGACTCACTACCCTTGTAATGGGACTAACGTTTAGCGATTTAAGCTTATAGTGTGAATGAGTTTAATAATAGTGTGATGAATATTAACGTTTCAAATTAGGAAACAGTTGCATTTAAAGTGTTTAGAAGAGCCAAACTTATGTATAGTGTTTAAAAGGTGTTTTACCTTATGAACTTATCGCACAACATGCACGTTTACTCTCCTATATAAGAGAGACTAAGAAAATATAAATGCCATAAGCAAGGCATTAAAGCTATTAAGCTAAATTACCATGAATAGTAATTCTCTGTGAGTATTACAATTTAATACTTACCCTATATGCACAACCAACCTACTAATAAGCTAAAATATCGTCAAGTAAAGGAAAAAAATATAATTACTCATTAAGTTCTAAAAAAGACTTGGTTATTTTTTTGTTTAAAAGTATTTACTTAATAGTATGATCTAGATTGACAATGATAAATTCATAATAATCAGAGAGCAGAATTATGGGTGAGAACACCTTATACTTAACAAGAAATGTAATAAAAAAAATCTACAGAGTTTATTTACTTTATCAGGAAGCAAGATGTTGTCAGGAAGCAAGTATTTATAAAATAATGTCATAAGAATTAGATGCCAGCACAATCTCCGGAAATAAAAAGTAGTAAGGCAAGTCCCGACGTCTGTTCTTTATTCGGGTAGAGATAAATGGCAGGAAAGAGTTACTCTTACTAGGAAACTTGTTAGGGACGAGGTGCCAGGACAGTAACGAAATAGAGACAAATAGTAAAAATGGAAATCCTAGAAAATTTATAAGGAAAATTTGAACACGGATGATTTGAGATTTCATCAAAGTGATAAAAAAACTCTCTCAATAATTTTAGTTTAAAGTTATGTTTGAAAAAAAACAATAATTGCAGTGATTAAATTTAATTGGAGAAAATTAAGCTGAATATATTTACATTTATTGATTCCTTAAGTGGGAGGCTAGATATTATGAGCCCATTTCAAATAAATTAACTCTCTCCGATAACAAACACAATATTTCAAGTATTTTTATAAAATATTTGTTCTTAAATAACAAATAAAATATTAACCTTAAATTTACAATAAATTAATTCCCTTCAATGATAAATATAATATTAGTCTCTCTTATATAAAAAGCAGGATAATTAATAATGGTTGAAATACTTTAATAATGAACAGAGTCACTCTCCCTGAAGTGATGTTGTGGGCAAAAATAGTCAATATTTATAGTAAAATCTGTCTGATTTCTCTTTTACCTTTGAAGCCTAAAAGTCATATAATTTGTCCTATTACCAAAAGGGAAATGGTTGCCAAGTTTCAAGTCTATAGGACATTTTAATCGATCGTATAGCCTAGCATACAGACAGACTTACATACGAGTACATACAGACTTAATTAACAGAGACCACGTGATAGGAATTTATGAACTAAGAACTGTTCAATTGATTAGCTCCAAAATGTTCAAAAACCACTGGTACTGTATTTTTCCATTTTATTGAGAACTTTTTCTATAAACTTTTGTTATAGTTCTTAATTCGCATAATCTATAATAAATAAAAATCTATATCTGAAATAAGAATGATGTTAACAGTGTTAAAGGCCACTATTGGATATAAGCTTCACATACTTAGTAAATTAAATGTGTAATAGTTATGTCAAGATGCCTATTATTATTTAACATTTAAATCAGTTTCAACATTCAATACAGTATAGGACATTACTTTTTGTCCACATCAGTTTAACTGTACCTCGTGTGTTTCACCCATCTGACACATATTACGTTGTGTCGAACCATTAGGAAATTGACGCTTATATTTTCTGGAAATATTCTTGACGTCAATTCAAGTTATATTTTATTATTTTACCATGATTTAACATCGTTTCTATTACTAATCTCTACGGTCTTTGTTAACTTCTTACTTTTATAAGTGGCTACCAAGCATCGAGATTGTTCTGCATTAGAAAATGAAATTCCACATATTTTATAAACTTCCTTAGGAACACCTTAGCCACCAAAATCAATCTGTTCCCATGGTCTCTAATAAGCACTGATATTGTACTAAACTGTCTTTAGCAATATCAGGTTATTACCATCAAAAATTTAAGAAGGTCTAGACAAATAAGTGAAAGTTTAGTCCTAAAAGGTTTTTATAGCGATTTAAAACCTATAAAATCTGCCTCATATTCATTAAAGGCCTATATGGGAACGTGCGGTTTCGGTTTAAGTGCTAAAGGGAAAAATGTTTTTTTAAACTTTTTGGAATTGAGTTTTTCTTTTCCCTTCGAAATTTTCAGTCTCTTTTACCGTCATCTCTGAAAATCGTCATTAATAATTCATTACCTTATCAGGAATTTCTTAAGTACACTCATGCAAAGCAAATAACTGTCACAAGGTCGTTGTAAACAGACCGGTTCCTGATAATAATGGCGGAATATCACTTCAAGGGTAGGATATAAGTGTGTCGACAGGCACAGTCAAGTTCAGATCCACTTGTGCTGGCTGCGTGTGTTGTCAACTGCTCACAGACTTAGGTGCAATTTGCCTTCTTTGCGCGTCTTCCAAGGCATTTACAATTATATTATTATCAATTAGTTACGGGAACAATGTAATAATTTAATACGCTTCATACAAGATGATCTAAATACGCTACGACTTGATCTATGCAGAGAACCATTTACCAGTAATATTTAAATATGTAAAATATTACAAAAATACATTATTTGTGTGCACAACATTTAGACGCTTTAATAACACATTTACCATAAACAGTTTTTTTGAAATAAGTGCTATAATTATTCAGTTTTCTGAAACATGGATGGAGACGTAACTTGTATATACGATTACGGGTGAAATAATTTGACAGATTACATTAGAATATACAGATATTAGCAACATGTTTCAAATTAATGTTTTAAATTATACTGAAATTAATGTGAATTTATCTTTCAAAAGTGTTGCTCTCATAGCATTGACCTGTATCTTTGATTTTTAAGAATACAAAATAATAATACGTTAAATACGAAAGATTATTGAGCAGATATTTAGGTTAAAAATTTACATATTAATTATTTTCTGTCCTATTATAATTCATTTTCAAGTGTTGAAAAGTATTACATTATCCAACTGAACATTAATTTTACACCTTTACACTTGATACAGTGTTAAAACGATTCAACAATGTCAAGAGTGTGTTTAGTGGCTACCACTCTTCCTGTAGTGGTGTTTGTTTGTAGTGACACCTTTGTTTCTACAATTACACTTGGACATACTAACTAACAACACTTTTGCCGTAATAGTGAGGGAAACTTTGAATACTTCTATTTTTACATATAAAATACTATTCAATAATTAAATAAAAGAAATGGACTTTATAATATGAAATAAGATGTTATAGTTTCTGAGAAAATCATACAATATATTCTAAAAAAATTTTTAAATTCAAATTATGTTTAAGGAATTAATTATTTTCATAGGCTTCTATGATTTATTTGAGATATTATCTTAACAATTACGAACGATATGAACGCTCTCTATATAATAAAGATATCAGGTTTCCTTAAACCGAGAAAACCTGTCATCTGTGTTACTCTAACTTTTGGTTTTAAGAATACGAGTTTCCTAAAATCATTAAGCTCTTACATAATTTCACTTCTTTGTCTCGAAATCTCCTCATTACGAATATTTATATCTTTGTAAGCTATTAGTCTATGGATACCTATAATAATATTGTATGAGACCACCCGATTGAGTTTTACTTTCAGTATTCTTATCTCTACTAGGATGCTAGACTAGTGATGCTTCAGACTGTAAACAATATTGTACTGCAATTAATTTTACTTTTCTTACCAATATGAATAAATGAATAAATGATTTTATTCTTTCCACAAACAACAAAGTTAATATTGAAAAAAATGAACATCTTGGAATTAACTGGCAACTTTTACAAGTATTGTGGCCAGTATAAATATAGCAAAATAAAATACACTGTTTGTGTCAGAGTCCAGTTTCTTAATGTGCTTTCAACAGCCGAGTCGCTCTCTATGGCATCTGTGTCTTAACACTAGCATTTGGCTTATCAATACACTGCTATACCTTACTCACTAGATATCAAATGGCTTACAATATAAAACAAATAAAATTATGCTTCCACAGTAACAAGTAAAAATAAAAATAAAAACCCGGCAAATATACAGTACACTGATTAAAAATAATCTTTATTAAGAACATAAGCAAACTAATCTTATTTTATTTAAATTAAAGTTACTGTAAATTAGTGCCAATTTTGAATTTGAAGTTAATCATAAAACCAATTACACTCTTCAAAAGATAGTAAAGATGTCTTTAGCTTAAAACTGAAAGAATTTATATTTTTTGCTAACTTTATTTCGTATGACCATCTATTAAAAAACTTGGGACCAAAATATGAAAAAAAAATTTAAATGCAGACTTATTTACTTTAGGAATTCGGAAAATTCGATTTTCTATACTTCTGGTCTCATATGTTAGATCAGTAGTTCCCAAATTGCCACTTCTGAGATAAAAAGCCCTTAATACCTTAAAGATAAATAAATTCTGCAAAGGCAATATTTTAAGTCGACAAAAAAGTGGAAAAGAACTATCTCTCCACTGTTTGTACAAAATAATTCTCATAAAATGGTTCTGAACTACTCTTAACTTCTCTACTAAGTACTTATATGTTCCCCCCCAGCAAACAATACTGTATTCTATTCTTCAATTAACCAGAGCGAAATATAAAGTTCTTAGCAAATTAAAAAAAAAATAAAACTTTCTGATTGTTGAATTAAGTTTGGTTTTTAAAGTTGTAATGTGATTTTCTAATGTTAATTTCTTGTCAAAAAGTACTCCTATGTATTTAAAATGGTCTTCTTTTTTAATTATCTTAGAATTACAGTTAATTTCTCCACAATTTAAAGCATGATACTTAAGTTCTTGGTCAAAAATAAAATCATTACAGTTAAAATTTACATACTGTGTTTTTTCAACATTTACCTGCATTTTATTTAATGTACACCAATTTTTTAATAATAATAAATCTTCTAAAATTTGATTTTTCAGCACTTGCACACTTTTATTTGAATAGAACAAAGCAATATCGTCAGCAAACGCACTAACCTTACCATTAAAATTTATTTCTAACAAATCATTTATAAAAATAAGGAAAAGTGTAGATGAGATTACACTTCCCTGCGGTACCCCAGATGAGACCGGAAGTGGTGCACTGACGGACTGACAGACACGTACCCGCTGCTCCCTGCCCGTGATGAAACCACGGAATCAACTCAAGGCTAAGCCCCGTACTCCCGCCGCCTCCAATTTCAACAGCAAAATCTCATGGTCAACTAAGTCAAACGCCTTTTTAAAATCAATAAACAGACCAGTTGATTTTTTCCCTTGATTTAAGCTAGAATAAATCATAGTTGTAAAGTTTACAAGAGCATCTTCAGTAGATTTACCTTTACGAAAACCAAATTGACTAATACTAAAATAACCTATATTATTTAAATAATTAATTAACCTAACCTTCATTATCTTCTCAAATATTTTTGAAAACACAGAAAGCAGACTTATAGGGCGAAGATCATGTAACTTAATTGATTTATTTTTCTTATATACTGGAACAACTACGCTTGACTTTAGATTGCCAGGAAAAACACCAGTTGAAAAACTTAAATTTATTATTTTAGTTACAACAGGAGATATTACATGAGAAATGCGCTTAATTAAAAATGTATTAATATTATCAAAACCTGCTGATTTTTAATTTTTTTTATTGTTTAATGATTTCTGAAACTTAATTTTCATTAGTGGGAAGTATGAAAACAGAAGATAACCTTTGCTGTAAAAGAAAATTATTATCTAGATTAACGGATTGATTAGACTGAACTTCAGTGAAGTATTGATTTACTATGTCCGCTACAACTTGTGGATCTGATAAAATTTCCCCGCTATCCAGTTCTACTTTTTCAACTGATCTTCTAAAGGTGGTTCCACTTAAACTATTTACAATTTTCCATTGAAGTGATGTATCTCCATTAGCTTCATTACTTTTTTTACGATAATAACTATTTTTTGTTGTGCTAATTTCAGTTTGTAGATTTAAACTAAATTTTTTATAGAAAGAACAAAAATTCGTATCATATGGCCTGATTTTATAAATTCTATATAACTTTGTTTTCCTATTTAGCTTATTTAGTAATTTTGTGTTAATCCAGGGGCTAATTTTCTTTGCTTTCTCAAGTTTACTTTTTGTACCCCTACTTTTTTTACAACTATAATAGTATCGCATAAAACATTTAAAAAATCATTAAAACGTACATTAACATTTTCAGGTTATAAAACAACTATCCCAGCTTATATCGCTTTAATACAAAGTTTTAATACAAATTCATCATAATCAATAATACTAAAATCATGACTAACCACTATGCTATTTACATGTTGATTACTAGGAACTGTACTTCCTAAACCTAACATACAATGGTCAGTGAGATCAACATCAAAAATGGCACTTTTAAAAATTGTTAAATCACGGTGTCTGACAAAAATATGGCCTATGCAACGTTTGTGAATTAGCAGTGATTCTAGTAGGACCATCAATAAGCTGTGCAACGAAGTTACTACTTAACATACTTAAATAACTTTGAACACTTTGTGTATTTTCTAATGTATTTAAATTAATATCTCCAATTAAAACGGTACTGTTAGAAATTAATGTTAGTCTGTTTGTAAATTCTTCAATAAACCATTCTCAGAAACATTGTGTAGTCTATACATACATAAGAGGTTAAAAAATAAATGATCAAGTTTTATTTTTAAAAGTAAAGCATCAGCAGTCGTTAGATTAAAATTTAAATTTACCACACAGATATCATTGGACACACAGCAAATTACACCTCCGGACCAAAAACTATTATTACAACAATGGAAAGTATTATATCCAGGAATATTATACAAACCAACCCCATCACTGCCAATCAAAATTTCACTCAGAACAATAAAATTAATTTTATTTTTAATTTAGCTGAAAACCAATAAAAAATTATTGAAATTTTGCCTAATACTTCTTACATTTGCATAAATTAAATTTTGACTGACACTATTTTGAATAGTAAAAAAAATTATTAAAAGAATTTTGTTGTTGCATTTAGAATAAAATTATTTTAACTGAATTTATTAATTTAATGATTCATGAAAAAAATGTCTATGTACTCAATCATTGCACAACTAAAACTTACTGATCAAAAATAACTTACTTAATTTATTTAAGTTTGTCCAAGTCTTCATACGTAACTATCTTCTTGACAGGGTCGCCTTCAGCTTTCCTCGCGAAAAACTTGCCATCTCGTGACCAGACAAACTTGTAGCCGATATCACGTCCCTTCTGCTTGAGCTTCGCTAGGAATAGCTTATTCTCTGGCGAGAGGTGGTCGTTGATGTAGACTCGCTGGATGGGGAAGTGCTGGTTGACATCTCGGGCCGTGAGACTTTTCTTCTGGCGGGCCTTAGTGATCCACTGCTCCTTCATCCCCTTGGTTGAGAACTGGACGATGAGTAACCGATGAGACCGATGAGAACGGCTCCCGGTCAGTCCTGAAGGAGGGTATCCGGTGTGCTGCGCCGACGTCCGTCTCCTTCATCTCCACTCCCAGAGCTGCTCCCAAGTCTGCCACCAACTCGCTCACATTTTCATTCTTGGTTACCGGTAGACCACTAATCTGAATGTTTTTCACACGCGAGTATTGCTCCAAATTTCTCATTCTTTCTTGTAAGTCAATTACTTCCTTACTCAGCGTTTCATTCTTAGCTTTAAGCAAAATATTTTCTTTCTGCAACTCGTCAAACTTGCTTCTTACCTCTTCCATCAATAAAGTCGAAGCATCAAGTTTATCAGACACATACTGCACCGACGTCGAGATCTCACTCATTTCGCTCTTAAACGAAGTCATTTCGGAAAAAACGTCCTTCTTAAACTCTTCCAAAACCTTGAAGAGAAAGTCCGATGATGAAGTGGTAGATTTCACACTGCCCTGCGAAGAAAACTTGGTCCTACACCCTGAAAATTTCCAGTCTTTCGTCGACCGTTTAATTTTTCCATCAGAGTCATTACTTACGCAGTTCAGATGAAAACTCCTTTCACATCCTCCCGTGCACTTTATACTGCCATCATTGCACTCCTTTTCACAGGGGCCACAGAGCACCATTTTAAGAAAAACTAAAAAAAATTCACTTTTAGACAAACCGAAACACGCACAACGCTAGAAACACTGCACGTGCAGGACAGTGACCTTTACTCTAGTAGAGCACTAGCGGAGAGCTCTTATCTGCTCGGCTGACTGACCTGGACTGAATACATATGATTCCATTAAAAAGGACTTAATACTTATATATTATAAGATATTAATCTCCTTTCCCTTAACTGAAAAATACGCATAAACTTTTATGAAATTGTTATAATGCCTAAAACAGCCTATTCTACTGCCTAAACATGTTTAAACAGAATCAATCTTATGCTTGATTTATTGCAAGTAAACTAAACCGATTTCTAAGTATTCAAGTAAATAGTGGAGAAAAGTATTGAACATTTCCAACAATTAAAAAAGTAATATTTAGACGTATTTGCGCGTTAAAATATCAGAAAGTCCCTAATATTCCCCTTACTTCAGGACATTATCCCGGGAAAGACGTCCCCAGAGGGTGTGGCTTAATGGTGCTGAATGTTCCACATTGGAGGGGAAACATAATCATCATTTAGGGATAAACTGTACATCAGAAGTCTTGCTAGATTACTTTCTTTTACGTGAAATTAGTATACGTGATATACATAATGCTTTAGTTCTTTCCGAACAAAATGATAATAATATTATAAATGAAAAAGTGCCTTTGTTTGTTTGTTTGTTTTTGTTTCGGTTTGTTTGTCTTCCTTTCTCGCGTAAAAATTTCAAACAGTTGTACTGAAATTTACTTGGACGTACTTACGTTCCCTGAGATGAATATAGCCCTATTCTTATTTAGAAAATCCCTCTGGGCTAAGCCCTATTGGTCTTTAAAGTATCGAAAAATAAGTTGGGAAATATTAATTAAATGTGCATATCTAATGTAATAAACTATTCTGGCAAACATATATGTAATATATTATTACATATTATAATATATAATGCGTTTTTCAATAATATTTAAAGTGACAAATAAATATTTATTTGAAATTCAATAATAAATATTGTTGAAATATTTTATTTAAAATTAAAAGTTTATAGCTCGAAGTAATTTTGATTTTAAGTAAATTAAATATTTATCTGTGAGCATTTTGATACAAGAACATGCGTAATTTACTGCACCATATATAGATTTGTATCTAATAGAAATATGTATGTAAAAAATCATTACACTAGTTGTTTAGTTTAAATTAATTCTTTAATTTAATTTCGAACTAAATATTAATAATATATAGCGTTACCTTTTATACATTTTTAACTAACCTAGAACTACTTGCTGGTATTATTGTGATAATGAAGTTTCTAGAAACGTGTCTTTTGAGATTTTAGCTACATTTCACTTGCTACGTGCAGCGTCTAATATATGCCTCTCGGAATCTGGAGAGTCGTCCGTCTAAATATATTCAGGGAAGAACATCAGGGACACTTGGCAGTAATACTTATCCATGATTTCAATAATCTTGTATGCACCAGTATAGCAATACTATGGTACTGCGATAGTTAGCCAAGCAATAGTTAACAACCCAGATAGTCGGTGATGAAGACGTTTCAAACGTACTCTTAGTAAATAATGAGTTGTTAGTTACTAAACAGCCCCAGGTGAAAAGACGTTCAGGGTCCAAAATATCTGTTGCGTGACCGTTTGATTCGTTGTAAATGTTAAGTTTAGTTACAGTTCACCTTCTGCTTATTCATAATTTTTTGAATATGACGCTGTTTAATTGTGCTGGGTTTGTTTTATTCCGAATACGTTAACGTAAAATATAGTATAGCGTGCACTTTAAATTCGTAGAATTCTTTTATGCTTGTTAATTTTTCAGAAATAGTTTTGTTTAACTTGAAACTTGTAATTAATAAAACATCAATGATAACAATTAGGACAAGTTCTTCCGAAAAACGCAGTATTCAACATGTCAATTTGTTATAATTGTGGAAATTTTACGACAAAAAGTGTAATAATAAAATTTCAATACATAAAGTATAACACAAAGAATAAAATAGTTAGTATAATTTAGAATAAATTCACAAAGACTAAGGAACCTATGATTTAGAGAGTAAAATATTCAAAAGAATAAAGAACGAATAGGAAACAAAGGTTCCACCTCGGGGAACATATTTGATACTCCCACTCTTTCCAAAAACTTACTTTGAAGGTAATATTTGAATTATATCCGAATATTAAAACTCCATATCTTGAAATTATTGGAGCTTCAACAAGTTTCAAATAATATTAAGTTTAGCTTTGTTAATACTTATACCATTAAAATTTCAATACAACTACCAAAATATTTGCTCCAAAAAGGATTGATATAGAATATAAAAGTAAATTATGGAATATAAAATGTTATTGACGGATATCAATAACATTTCTAACTACCGTGGTCTTTTGTTGATTACATCACTTGTGCCTCGTCTGTCAATTTCCAAACATTGGTGACATGGATAATTTTAAAAACAATAATGATGTTTTTCTGACACTAACATGGTTTAAATGTACAATTATGATCTCCACCTATTTAAGAAACAAATGTACTAAATGTTATTCTACAATGATAGTTAGAGATCGTTCGTTCAAACAGAAAATATTTTTTATACATTAAAGGTTCTGTAACGTATTAACTTCTTTTTAAAAAACTATTGATTATTTTAATCAATAAAACAAAGCTCCAGCAAACTGACAGAAACTTCAGTTGCTTTTGTTGAAGAGTTTAAAACGTGGAAAATAATTAATATGTTTTCATAAATCCATCAGCTAATTGAAAAGGATATAAGAGATATGATCATAGTTATTTTTCAAAATCATGTGAAAATCTCTTTTGATGTTTCCAAATACTATTTAATTCATTATATATATATATATATATATATATATATATATATATAATTTCAATAAACATTGAATCATAAAAAGTACTTGAACCGCCGGGAGTCGAACCCGGATCTCTCACTTGCCGGGTGAATGTGCCACCATTACACCACAGAGCGCTTCCTTTTTACGATTCAATTATTTTGTATTTGGCCGTATCTGTCACATATGCGTTTCAATAAGCAAACTAACATATGATCGGAAGACCAAATACCTGTGAAACGAATTTTATTTACATTAAATTGTATAAATGGCAATAGCCTTATTTAATTTCAATAAACACTCCCGGCGGAGCGAGTACTTTTTGGGATTATATATATATATATATATATATATATATATATATATATATATATATATATTTATTACATATGTTTTACAAATACAAATTGTGTCCTTTCTGCTTTATGTTTTGTGATTATTTATATCGATGTTGTAGTGATTTCATTACTGCAGCAATCTTGAAATCACTTTACTTAAATAAAGCACAGAGAACACGACAGAAAGCAGCAATATACAGTACAGTGAGAACAGTTTACGACTTGAGGGAGTCGTAACACCTGTCTAGACGTCAGAAGAAGTGTAAGTTGGTAGGTTTCTTATATGAGTTGATTTACTTTGCTGAAGCATTATAGTTCTTTTTCTGTATGGTATGTTCCTTCAAGCATGGGTGTTATAGTATATTTTTTTATAATTTATGTGCATATTTTTAAAATATTAGACATACTTTTCCAAATATCTAATCACCCACTTAAGCTCTATTACGACATACAGTACAACGCCCTCATCTTTTAATTGTTTGCACTATTATTTACAATCAACGCAATAATTCATATGTGTGAGTTTCTGTTTTTGATCTGATTCCATGCTAAGTTATTTTTTTTCACATTTTACTATTTTATAAATAATCATTTGTTTCAAGAAAATCCTCACCATTAATTTTACCTTTACACTATTGTATGGATAAAGTTGCTGTGTTTAAGCTCCTAGCCACTAAACTACTCGTCACCCCTGTCCTCTACGTATACACTTAATATATTGCAATGGTTCATAGTAACACAGAACCTTTCTCCTCCAGGTACAACTCAGTTATAAAAGCTAATCGCAATCTATAGAGAATATGCGATTTTCACATATTCTGCAATAGTGTAGAATATGTAAAAATTGCTAACTATAGTAAAATTCAACCTCTGGGAGTTCGTGGATCCTGAGGTTCTAGGTCTGAGAATTTACAAAGGTCTTGCAGTACAGTGATATGTGGTTTTTAGGGAATATCGAAATTTCCAGCTTAGTGCGCTTGTTCCAGTTTCCAAAAAGGCTTGGACTAAGGCTGCTGTAGAACTCTGGGAAATTTTAATCCCTTCAATGTCTTCGCCTGAAAAACCTTTTACCAGTAACTTTATATTTGGCTCTAGATTATATATATATATATATATATATATATATATATATATATATATATATTCCAAATAATATTAAAAACTGTGTATTAAAAATATATAAATAAAATCAACCGCTTTAAATGCCCATATAATCATTAATGGTTTTACGAGAAAGATAAAACGTTAAAGAACAATAGTTTTAATGAAAAATGTTTCGTGTCGGGATCTAGTGTGTTCTCTGCCTAATCTCGCCGTGCTAAAATATTCCGCGTGCAAACAAGGTCTCACTTAATTAAGATCACATCTTAATTAGTTCTGGATTTGGTTTGGTGATATCTATATCAACCACACAATAATACGCTTATTAGTTGCTTCCCATAATTTTTGTAATAGCATTATTGTACGCATTTGCCATTTTTGAGCTACTGATTTAAATTTTGAATTAAAAGTATCGATGTTACCTAGTGAAATGTCGTTATACCATTCTGTGTGTACCGGCATACACGATTTGTTATTCCGGCACGGGGTGTTATCGAAATTTTGTCTTGCCTGTTTGCCCTTCGGTCCATCCGCCTGTGCAATAAACCCTAATATAACAAGGGTAGGGACTTAAAATTCCTACATCAGTTCCTTTTGTTTCATGGAGGATCACTATTGAATTTGTCTGCCTGAAAAATCACACATTGAAACTTCTGTACAGCTTCCCGTTCGTATAAATGGCCCTATCTGATTGCCTCTGTCAACTAATTAATTCTGTTCATACACGTTTTTTCAATTCCTTTATATTGTTTTTAGATCATATATACCGCATTGATGTTAATATTGACAGGTTGTTCTATAAGTCACTACAAAAAAACTCCCAGAGGCATGCATAAACAAAATCTGGACACTTTTTTATGGTAGAATAATTTGTCAGTTAATTTCCTGTAACTGCTTTGTTCCAAAATAAGTCATTCCTTTCGACAACAAATTATATTTGTTAAACAAAATTTAAATATATTTGAATGGATATTTTTGTAATTCGACTTGGCCCCTTTTGCATTGCCAGTTGTTAGGTGATAATCGCCCTTGACATTGAGGCAGAAATATCTCCACATTTTATTGGTTTACGCACATTATAGCAATTTTTTATATTTGTATGGTTGCTATTAATTTATTTAACTCGGGAAATTAAAAAATAAATATTTTCATTTACCATTCTTCACACATTTACTTTACTTTATAACAGATAGGCAATCTAAATCTTGCTACCCACAAATTCGTAATCTGTATGTATGAACCTATTTCAAATTTCAACTTACATTCGGTGTTAAGAGAGCAAAAGCACACAAGTTAAAATATATGAACACATAACAAATATGTAAATGAAAAACATAAAGTTTCTGCTATCGATAGTACAACAATATACAAACCATTTCTTGTAGTTAAACGTATATCTTGGTGTTCTTGACTAGTATACGTCTTTACAATGACTCATATAATTAAACATTACATTGCCATTTCAATTTACTAGTCAATTTAAAAATATTTACTCAATAAGGGTATTTTCAACTTAAATAGTGTGTTTTTAACCTTAATACGTGTGCTCAATAAAAAGAGCCAATATGTAAAATATATTGCGAAAGAATAGTTTATTACTAAGGTATTGTATTAAAACGCTAAATATATTATAATTTGGTTCATCTTTGTAACGTCACGTAATGTAGTTGAAAAATTATGTTACACTTTACACGCATATTAATAATATCTTTGTAACTTCTATTGAAGTGGTTAAAGTTTATAGAAACTCTTCTAATTCTTATATATTATAAAAGTGATAAATATTTTTTGTTAATTAAGTGGACAAGTATAATGATATAAGAAACAAGGTCAAAAAATTACCACTACATAATAAAATTTGCTGATGTTGATAACTTTTTTAATGGAGATGTAACGATGGTGTAATCAGGAAGTGTTGTGAGTAAATTATTAAGCTGAAGTTAGTCGTAACAGTTATAACATAATTTTCCCGTAAACTTCTCTCGGGTTGAAGCGATAAATCTAGCACCACTTTCAATATAAATTAAATAATGGTAAACTAAGGCGTATAACTAACATTTATAAACAAAAAATTAAAACACAATACCGTTTGTGATACGACAGACAGACATATATACATGTTATAAAGCACGTTGAGTAACAATATTCACTAACTGTTAAGGCATTAACATATATGAATTGTTGTTTAATTCAAATGCATTCACAACATTTTTTATCTAGATACTTTATTAACATGTACTAATGCTTGCTTTTAGTTGGTTCGTAATGCGGCATACTTATTGTTAGTTCCTGTAACAAAATAGTTATAGCAGGATATGTCAGACCAGGCGGGATGGATAGTTTACACAGGAGCCAGCTAGATGTCTCTCTAAGACAAGTTAATCCACTCCACCGGCATCACAACTGGATATCATCACTTGGGATTATCAGTTGGGAGATATTTTATCTAAAAATATTGTTACATTAAATGATTATATAGCTTTTGAAGGTTAATGATGGAAAATTCAATAGAAGTTGAAAGGTTTAGATTTATTTTCTTATCGTTGTTTCAAGTAGCATGTGTCATAGCTATAACATACATGGAGTAGATATTCAAACATGGCATGAAGTCATTTTCGTTCTCTAATATTTTAAGCTCTCAAACAACGTAGCAATATATATATATATATATATATATATATATATATATATATATATATATATATATATATATATATATATATATATAGTAGCATTATATATAAATACATAAGTAGCATATCAGTAATACGTTTACATAGACAAGTTACTTGTTCCAGAGGACACCATCGGAAGTCCTCGTACTGCTCCATCACCTGGCGCAAGATCATCAATAGGAGCAATAGGAGCATATCGATGTTACTTGGGATTTTGTTCCTTGTACTGGTGTTTACCTGGCTGAAGGTTCTGTGTTTCTTCTTGAAGAATAAGGTTTTCTCTTTTATATGCGTACAGATGTGTTTCTTATTTTATAGTACTGGTCTTCATGTGTTTTGATATATAAGATACCCCAAAATAGGTTTTGTTTTTTTAAATGCTCTGACTACTTGCAAAAGGTTGTACTCAATTTTTTGTAAAAGATTAGTACTCAAAAACACCTTTCTCAGAGGGAAAATCAGCAAAATGACAGTCGTATCCATGGGAATAAATTAAGAGACAACAAACATTTTATTACCGAAGTAATGATATTACAGTTGCCAAGCACCACTCGTCTGGATAGCCGCGGACTCATCAACTAATCCACCATGGAATGAATAGTCCTCGTTCCAATCAACAACCGTCAGCACACACATCCTTTGCTGTCAATCAAGTCCATAGCGCGTTCCCATTTACCTTTCAAATTCCTTCCTGGTATTTTAAATACGAAACTTTTCGACTGAAGTAACAAGTGTTGTTGCCACGAAGTCATGTACTATAAACTAAATAGTGTTTGCTAAACCTCTTTGCTGTAACTTAAATTATACATCGCAGGCTTTTATTCAAAATTTACTACGTAAAAGATTACACTATAATCAGAAAACGAAAATATGTGCTAGAATATTCATGCAAGTTCAAGATAGACGAGAATGGAATAATTTGACAGAAAGTGCTTAGTTTTAGATGCCGCAATTTGCTGAAATGAGATTGAAATCTTTTACTAAATAACAACAACATATAACAACCTTGTTATATGATATTTTTGTAAAATTATTGGTTAAATGTTGTTTTATTTTTTTTTATACAATAAATGTAATGTATGGTCATAAATTACTCTGGGTATACATTAGAATTAACTAAAATACTAACTGCTGAGATGAACATGGCGTTAGATTTCGAATGTGGTTACTAAGATACATATCTTTACAAATAAAATTTATTGGAGGTCCAATTCACTACGAGGTACAAAGGTCAATTATTTTAATGGAAAAATACTGGTACTATGGGGAAAGCAACATAAGTTTTTGAAATAGTAGAGAAGTTTAAGTGTATTAAGTTAAATTTTAAGTTAGAAGACATCACGTACAATATAACCTAGAGCTAAAAATATTCTATCAACTCCTAATAATATATATATATATATATATATATATATATATATATATATATATATATATTGACATTCTAAAGACTTGTGGTGTAGTCATTAGACATTTTATAATTCTATTATCTTAATTTTAATTTGGTTTCCGATTACTTTACCTAGCTAGTCACTGCCTAGTTCTTTGTTTTTGACGTGACAACGTCTTAAATTAGGTTGCGGCTCGGAGTCACTCATGAAAAAGTGTAACGCCCGGTAACGTTACGATGCCCGTCCAGTGGGTCCGCCGCACGGGATCCGCACGGGATAAAGCAGATAACTGTGGGTACGCCGCACGGGATAAAGCAGATAACTATGTTTATTCGTGAAAATGTGGAGTGCTTAGATTCGTCATTTACAACAACTAACAACAATAAAGGTAAATAATTGTACACTGATATTTCATTATCGTAAACTATGATTGATTGATTAATTGTTAGATTGACACAAAAGTTGAGAAACTGAGTTTATAGGTTATGTCATACTATTGACAAATGTTGATAGTGTTAAGTAAATTATTAGTTTAAATCACTCTGCAATCAATCGTAATTCAGTCGATTGAGAAGAAACAGCGCGTATTGCTAGTCAAACATTTAAAATAACAAATTATAACCTCTAACCTGTCATAACAGTGCGACCAAACAAACGAACTAAACCGACCAATCACCACGCGCGGAGTTAGAATTTAACTGTGTTTAGCAAGAATTTCAAATTCCAATTTTAGTAAATGTTTTATTCAACTTTACCATTTACAATAACAAATTTTTAATTAATTTCAAATTATGTACAATGTTTTAGTAAACAAAATATATTTCTATAGTTAAAATTTGTGCAATTCTTATTTTCATTCAATTCCTTGTTCCTATTGTGCAATTTAATAATATTCATATCAATAAATATTCTACCGAGAAAAAGACGTTGTCACGTAAAATCTTCGCCCGTAAAACCGACTTTACAGGCAACCATATTTTTTTTTTATCTTTTACGTTCTTTATTATGAATACCAATAATTTAATAAATTGTTAACACACTTTAATAAAACAAATAAAATTTCATTAAATGCAAATAGTCAAGCTAAACTGTCATGTTGTTTTAGAAGTACATTTTTAATTTTTTTTTGTATGTCCAAAAGGGTTTGTTACGAAATTACCTACGTTTGGGTTGCCAGTTGTGCTTCATCATACCTCTTAAAAAAGCTTTTCTGAAGACAAATTTAGTGTTACAATCGTGCTAAAGGTTGAGCAAACTATATGGTAATTAGCTGATATGTAGATATAATATGATTAGTAGAGAAATTAGTGCAAAGAAGCCGCTTTGTGTGATGAAAGTTATCTTGTTGAAAGACTCATTCATGAACAGAAGCCGTTTTTTGTGTAGCGTGAAATTCTCAAGATATTATTTAACTTTTAGAAACAAAATTATTTCAGGTATAACGTCTGACTTAATAACATGTTAACTCCCCTTCAACGAGAGTGAATATCCGAAATAAGATATCTCTGATTGATCAAAAACAACTTATAAAGTTAAATATCATCATACTGATCTAAAAATTATTTGTAAGACGATTAAACGGAAATTTCAAATCTTTATAAATTTATACATAGAGATAGGGAAATAAGTTTTGAAGAAAGGACATACCTTTTGCACTACTTCTAAATCTCAACAAATTAATTTACTGCATAATCCATTAGTATTATTAAAATGCTCTTTAATGATTGAATACATTTAAAGAAGAAAGTGACTCAGAATCTACCCTATTAGTACCCAATCATCCCGTTGAAAATTTAATTAAAATTATATTTTCAAATTTATCAAATCCTTTCAAGTTTCCTTAAAGAAAAAGCAAAACTACTAAAAGCCAATTGAAAAAAATCTATAGTCAATTTAAAGACATTATAATAACAACTTCTGATAAAGGAGATAAGACAATTGTTCAAAATTTATTTACCGGCAAAAATATGTTACCGAATCAGAAAGGAATGTAATCGGGTTCGAATAAATACCAATTATTAGAAAAATATGCTTCCAAATAATCTACTAAAATTGCAAAACATATTTAAAAACAACACGGACAAAAGGAAGAGCTATCTCTTAAAATATTAATTTATTAACTCTAAACATCAAAACATCTAAAAATCAATAAAGAGAAAAGACTACCTCCAGGACGTCCAACTATAACCAACTGTAGTTGTCCAACTGAGAGAATATCTGCATTTATCGATGACCAGCTATATATGAAACAACTACCATCGTACATAAAATTTCTGACGACCATATATTTCAATCGGAACTATCAACTTCAACTATCGGAAATCAGTCAACCGATTATTCTACGTCACTGTTGATGTTACTGAACACAAACAAACTACATGATGATGGTATGGATGCTGTTTTAAATTACAGAATAAATTATGTTTACAAATTAAAGGCTCTGACATGTGAACACGGATGGCTCCCTCTTTTAGAAAACTTTTTCATGGATTTACTGTAAAAGCATTTCTAAATTCACAGAAAAATTTACTTTTAGTTTAGTATCGTTCGATAGATGATATTTTTATATGGAATCATGCCGAATAACTTCAACAATTTCAAAAAATATTTACAGCAATGAAGCCGATTGTATTGATTATATGAGTAAAACTTGTGATTTTACAACATTATGTCACCATGATAAAGTTATCAAGAAAAATTTTAATTTGCCAAAAAACAAAAACCTTCCTTCAAACTATCTGATATTCATAACGAAGTTTTATCCTAGCCATCAAAAATCAACTCAATCATGAGAACAGCATTCAATATACTTAAATTGTTTTCAAGAATTTAAAGATTTATTCTCGAAAAAACAGCCCTTCGTTTGCCAAAAACGTCGTCGGGAAACCTGTAAGGTCATGGTTACAAGCAAAGATTTTTAAAGTAGGATAAACCAACCAATTATATCCTAACGAAGGAAATACCCACTGCGTTACTAATAAGTAATTTATAGATTATAAGGTATTAAAAAATAACCAAGTACGACATCTAAATATCGAATCCTTTACGAATAAGGGTACCTCGTTATCGATTTTCTTTGTTCATAGCGACGTTAAAAGCCCTTAGCTATCCATACCATAAACTTACTACACAATCATTTGGAAATTCTTTACTCTATCAACAAAAGCTTTAAACAAAACCTTAATGGATTAAAACTTAAAAAGACAAAACTGTACACTAACTGGTAATTCAGACAAACATCCGACAGTTCCTTATTTAAGATAAATTTAATGTTTCCTACTTATACATAAACGTAAATATCAAGAACCATGATCCACTGATGTATTTCATGTATTTATTTTTAATATTATTTTGACTCCTCACTTTCTTCTTATTTCATATTTCTTTAAGTATTGATACTATATATATTTATCGGAATAATTAAAGTAAAGATATATCAAAATTTAGAAATGTTTTAAACCATGATGGTTCCCCAGAGGGTTCACTTCTGGCTGATTTATACCTTCCAGTTGAACCCACACTGGAAGCAAAACCAATGTGGTACTTAAATCTGAATAAATGTAAAGATTCTAGGCAGGAAGGGTAATTCGTTAGGTCTAGTCTACTGCGGGAGATGACTGTTGGAGTTTTTAAGAGTTCGTTCCCTAAGAGTCAAACGTTCTTGCCAGCTTAGACATGTATGTCACCTAGTGGGTGCTTTGACCGGAGAGACTGGTTCTGAGCTGAATTTGCCTTCTTCTGAGAGGACATGACTTTTCCTCATGAATATCGACAGGAGGCGGTACCCCAAACCTCACCAGTCCAGAATACCCTGTCACTCCGGAAGGAATGCAAAGGTCATTTTTTGAAAAATGTATAACCTAAAATAAAAATAAAGGAAGCTATTAGTCAAATTTAGCTTCTTATTTCTTAAAGAGAATTTGTTTTCGCGCACACACATACATATTTGCAAACGAATGTCACAAACATCTGTGGTTTATATTACTTGTCATTTATAAATATCATATTAACATAGGTCGAGAAATGTCTTGTTTAACAGCTAGCCGGTTAATATATGATAGTTGAGAGGTATCAAGATACGCTTGAACAAGAGTATCTTTAATGTCGTTGTGCTCTATTATAATTTGATGGATTTCTTTGCAAAAAGTACTGTTGTCATTGTAATGACAATGTTAAAACAGAGGGTATGTAGTAACGTTTGTATAAATATAATGTTTTTTAATGACTGTAAACGATATGAACAGGAAAAATTTTGTTACTATTAAATATAATAACAAAACAATTATTTTTATCTTCCATTTATCTATTCAAATGTGTATGGCAATTTTTTTCTTCACCTGAACTGCTTTTAAAAATAATACTTTTAATTAAAATTCAATATTGCGGCTTGAGGTTAAACGGGACATTTCACAAACAATGTTTTATGTGGCATATTTTGTTAGATATAATGATTAATATCACCCACAGAAGTTGGAGGCTCCCTTTTGTGAACACTCTGTATATACAGGGTCTACAAAACTGGTTCGGGTATTGCATTTTAATTTTTTAACTATTGCGGATAAAGCAACGTAACTTTATACATACAAATTTATTTCATCACTTAATACACTTTTCAATTATACTATGGACGGTCTACAGCGATTAAAAACCATTTTGAAATGATGTCGAGTTGGAATATTAAAATAAAAATTTGTATTAAAAAAAGACAACGGCCCAAACCCGACCTCTAGAGGTTCATCCTATCCAAAATGGCGGCGGGTTAAATTTACAAACTTGAGGTTGTTTCATAAAGCTTAGTTGTCATTTCTTGTGTTATAAAAATAATGAAACTTCAAATACCTTGCAGCATACATGAAACAAGTTTCTCATAATTGTGCATGACTTTAGAATACATTTGGTAACATTTGGAGGAGGCCTTTGAAAATATTCTGCAAGTCTTTAATGTTTTGGTTTTGCAAGTAAAAAAGGAGAGTAATTAAGTAATGGATATAAACCAGTATATAAGACAAGGTAGATAAGATTTCATAAGCGGAAACAAATAATTATATGATGAGGATTAACGTACAGTCGTAGGAAAAGGACACGACTTAAGAAAATTTAGGAAGTCGCCGAAGATTTATGGATATTAGGCGAGTAAAGATATAGATCTAATTAATCACATTCAAATTTAAAAAAATAATTTATTTCCAAATAAAGAAATCGCAATGTCACGATACATAAATTTGTATTTTAAAATATTTTAAAATGGGTATTTCTTATTCCTATTCATTATACTTTTTTCACTATCTTTTTTCCAATCAAAACTTTTGATATAGTTGATAATTTCATCAGAAAAGTTATTTAGAGATGAAAAGCTATTTAGTCACTGAATCTGTTGAAAATAAAGGGATGTTTAAATATCCGTATAAACCTGTGGATAATTTGTGGTAAACTATTGTAATTCAATATGTAGGTGTAGGCATATCTTTATCATACAATTGATGCTTGCTCGGTGACGGAACTTCATTCAATTGTACTGTGATATATGTTTAAAGATTATAGTTATGTTTTAACTTTCATATATGTATATATTATACACGAAATAGGACAAAACTTAAACTTTTACAACGAATTAGAGTTGTATAAATAGCACCAATAAATCACTATAAGCAAGAAAGAAAGCGCAACTCAGTTCCATCGGTTCAAGTGAATCAATGGCTTGGATTTTCTTATCAAGATTAAAAACTTTAACGCTGTTTCAAATTCAAGAATGTTTGTTTGTCCAAATATCTGACAGTTCGATAAGAATAAAGTACTTTCCTTAAATTATGTTCAATAGATCTTCCTGCGAGGTATTTAATTTAAAGGAGAAAATACATTTCCATTAGGAATATAAAATGCACTTTCAGGCAAACGCTTTGAAGTATCTTCAATCTGAAGTAAATGTAACTTATGAATGTGACTGTTCATAATGTTTAGTTTCAGGTTAAATACGTCGTTTAGGGAGAGAAATTAGGACAGTATATGTGTAATATCCGAATAGGTTAACATGTGTGAATATTTTTTGGAAATTTAATAATTATCTTAATATGAACAGAGTTGTTAAACCATCAATTTTTTATAAATAAACGTTCTAAGTCAATATACATGAGTACGCCAGACCATATGCCTAGTAACAGGCTTCGCCGAAGCTGCATGGAAAAGTTTTTTAGATGTAATTGATATAGATAGCATAGAAAATTTATTTCCATACAGCAGAAGAATATTTCGTTAGTTATTTAATGATACTCAACCAAATCCTTTGGAGAATAATGCACAATCATCTACGTAATCATATTGATTATGTAGAAGAAAAGAGTCATAGTAAATTGAAGGTTACAATTTAAATAATTCATGGGATATCCTGTAGATAGTTCTATACGGTAATGCTGAGCTAATTACCAATGAGTGGCATGCATATTTATCATTATCGATATATTCAGCGTGAAATAGACAGCTTGCTTGGCATGTATACACTCAGATTGAAGAAGAGATTTGCCTGCCCGTAGAGTGGCAGCAAATAACTCAATTCATTTTCGAAATATCACTATGAGTTATAGACTTTGCTAATGCTCATCCAAATCCGTTTAAGGGATATGTACCAATTACCGGATATACGCTGATTGGCGTATATTGCCAGTGCTCACTTCAAGCGATTGCCATTGTTCATTTACAACGAATCGGGAACCACTTACAGTACTTGTAACTGAAAAGACCACTTCAAACACCAATCACAATCATCATTATCTTTGTAAAAACTAGTTTCCTGGCCTATCGAGTCTAGTTGTGTTTAACCCACTGTAAACAAAATAAGTAAAAATACATACTAAAACAAAATTTATAATAACATCTAATGCTATATTTAAAACATTATTCAGGTACTTTTATCAGTACATGTCATGGATTATAACTTTTAGTAGGCTGAGCGTTAACAAACATATTTTATTCGTATTACTGACGGTGGTGGCAACAAGAATATAACTAATTTGTAGCGAAGAGATATAGTACATTTATAACAGATTTTAACAAGTGAAATAATAGTACTTACATAAATTATTAAAAAAACTAATTTTATGTTGACTTCGCTCCAATATTGAAGTTGGAAGCATAATTCACTCGAACCGGAAGTGCTCATTCTGGTGCAAAACATACGAAATTGCGTGCTAAGGCGCGGGTTATTTCTAGTATATAATACAACTAAATAACTGTAAAATTTATTACCATAAGGTTCACAACGAAGACTAAGTGTTATGTTAGGATACTAGCTATCAGTATGAATCGATAAAGCCATTTGTCGATACTAATTTTATTAATTACGAAAAATTACTTAAAAAAATTAAATTACTAGAACAATTACTACAAAGTTAAAAAATTTATTTGCTAACTAAATTTCTGTATGGTCTAAAATGGGTATTTCTACTTTCTTATTCGTACAGCTACCTGTATCATACTATGTATTAATCAAGATCGCTTGTAGGTATTACTCAAGTATTCTATAATAATACACAGTTCTAGCATTCAAGAAGTTATATAGGAAACTTCAATTTCATCTTCAATTTTTACTTAATTTTACTATTGGTATTAGTCTGTAGAACTTAATAAAACGAGGGAAACTCGTATATTAAAGTTTTTGAAACATTTATTTTATAGCCCCTGAAGAAGTCAAATATACTACGAACTCAGTATGTTCGTGTTCAAGACAAAACTATTTATTATAGCAACAATTATACAAATTTAAATATTTTTTGTAAATCTTAAAAGCATTAAAATGTAAGTAATTATCATGAATGCGTTCTAATCAAACGAAAAAGACTCAGCACGGAAGTTTTACTGCTATGTATGCAAATTGTATTTTTCGATGAGTTCATGTGGCCTTGTAATCATATTTCAATTGTTCAGATTCATGGCGAGTTGTTTAAACAAACCATTTTACCAATAACAATTGCAGGAAAATTTTATGTACGATAAATGCAACATTTGTACGTAATTGGAAATGAAATATTCGCTAAAATTAGCGAAAGAGTAATAATGAATGTTTTAACTGAAGTAAATTAGAATACATGATATGAATTATAAAAACGAGACAAATATTGAAACGAATCGTAAGTGTTCAAACGAACGAATAGACTTAGTTTAGTTGTGTGGTGTGTGATGTATCTTGAGCAAACTACTAAAACAATAACCTACCAACATAAAATTCGTATCAAAAGTGCTGGTACTGGAGCGAAACAGGAAGTGGGAGAGGAGGGTTCGCTGGTGAGAGTGAGGGAGAGAGAAGTCAAGTTCAATAGAGAACCTGCAGTAACGCTCCCAGTAGTTCATTAGTTGGACACTTGTGAATACACGTACAATAATTGTAACTGACAATGAACGTGTCATAACTCCCACTTGCTTATTGTCAAGTTTCCTGGTTTACACAATGGAAGCCTGGTATTGTCACTTACAGGGATGTTCTCATTGCATTGTTTTAACACGACAATACAATTGCAATACACGATCTACGAAACAATGTCGCTATACAATATTTTTCATAAGTGCTCTTCAAATCAATTCAACATTGTGCTTAATGACAAGAGTAGTAAACAAAGTTAAAAAGATCAATTACAAATATTTCAATACAATGCGCGTCTCATAATATAAAGTTTATAACCGATGAATAGAATAATTGGCTGAGCGTTTGCAAAGGCTGAAACATTCCTGGAACTGTTGATATTAAACATGCAGTTCCATTTATATTTATCAAAAATCATATAAAATAATAGTGTATTTTACTACATAACATTTTGATGAGGTTGCCGGAATATATATATTGGTGTTGGATACATATGTTATTGTAAATAAAAATAGCATAATATATAAATTTATGAAACAAGTGAATAAATTGCAAATGACATTGCAAAATGTTACTTAATAACATATTTAGCCTAATAAAATGAGCTATAGACTTTAAATTTTGCATGCAATCTCAGAAAAAACAATTACGCGACACAGGGTGTGGAATACTCCTACCACAAACTATGTAGCAGTTTAATTTAGAATATTCCTAATTCCATATTTTCCATAAAGATTGAAGCTTCATACAAAATGTAAAGCCCAATATTAGTTCAAGCGTATAGGTAGTTCCTTCTCGAGGTATTGGATAGACAGAAATTATGTTTTTTCAGAGCTTCATGTTATAAGCTTTGCTGTCGCTCAGCCAAAAAGATTCATATCCAATTTCAATAAACAATTAAATAGGATATGAACTATAAAACAGGTAATGTTCAGATAGTGGAAGGCACCAAGCAAGGAGATAGTGATTGCGTAATTGACTACTCTTTCCTCATTAAAATTTCTCTCGTAAGTATTAAAGTGTATGGCGACGCTCCTCTTTTATAGCTTATTAGCACGCAGTAGGGAATATAAGTGTTAAATGAGTTTTGTTTTAGCAATTTGAAAACTATTAATTAATCAATTACTATGAGATCTCAATGTCATTTTCAACATCAGTTTCAATCTGTAAACTGATTCATAAAACGAGAGAGTATCAAAAATATATTTGAATATTTATCTAATAACAAGCTATGTGACTTATAACAGGTAATGAACAAAAAAAACATTGAATTAGGGGGTTTTAGGAAATTCTAAATCGTTCATTATTTTGTGTAATCATACTTTCATTTCAGCTTTCAGTTCGTTAAGGATATTCACACAGAGATTTATATTGTGGTGCCAGGAACCATATTCACTTATGTGTTGGTTCCACCGGAATCTTATTGAAAACAGATTTAACCTTTTCCGTAGCTTCCAATAAAAGAATGTATAAAGAGAAAATAAGAAGTATTTATTTTATATTGATTTTTTTGCTGAGCTTGCCAAAGCCTGTCACTCTAAAGACTAGAGAAATGTAATTCCTTCCTGTCCAGCTGTCATAATAATCATAATTTCTTTGTTTTTACATGGTTACAGAGGCGGGATTAAGGCATCATGGTCCTTTCGTCCATTTTAAATAAAAATAACCAATTAATAAGAGAATAATTCACATGAATCTGTTTTTCTAATATAATTATTAAATTAGGTTGTTTACATAATTTAACAATTAAAATAAAACTAAAACTAA
Source organism: Homalodisca vitripennis (assembly GCF_021130785.1). Taxonomy (NCBI): domain Eukaryota; kingdom Metazoa; phylum Arthropoda; class Insecta; order Hemiptera; family Cicadellidae; genus Homalodisca; species Homalodisca vitripennis. The sequence continues at coordinate 70,391,841 of NC_060212.1, read as the reverse complement.
TATTACTTAACTGTCATCACTGCAAATCTGACATATAGAACTGTAAAGTTAGCACGAATCTTTCTATATAAGCAACACTATAATGTTTATATAGTGTATTCATGATTGTAAGTTTAATGATAGCGCAAGTCACTCAATGGGATATGGCTGAATATTAGTAAAAATTTTCACGTTATTGTATTGAGAACCATTGACTACAATGATAAAATCATAGAATAAAAAAGTTTTCGAAAACTGAGTATAATCATAGGGCACTGTAGCAAGTGGTATAATAATACTATGTTAGCCTCATTATATAATAACTAAAATTAAAATTGTGCTTTTGTGAATACGATACATAGACACGTAGCTTACACAATTAAAATATTGCTTATCTGAAGCAGTGAGTATGTAAAATTGTGTTTTTGGTTTCATACTGTTGGCCGTATTGTAATTTGGTCTATTCAAAAAGATTTCTGACGTGATTTCTTGAGTTTAAGAACTTCTTCAACCTTCATTAGTAAAGCAAAATCTTACGTTACAGAGTTAGTAAGTTGGACCAATCAACAAGAATGTTGTTGAAAAAGGAACAACTATCACTGAAGTCTTCAGCTTATTCGCAAGTGGATAGTAGTTGTGGTGTCCATGCTAAATCAATAAGATTAGTGTGAGTGGTATAAGTTATTTTAAGTTACTCACGTGAAAAATCTAGAAAGAAAAAACTTTTCATCAAAATAAAAAATGAATGATTTTGAATCCCACATCCTCCTTAAATTTTAAACTGAAACCTTTGTCACTTTCCGTGCGCTTTTTCTTCAAACAAGATATACGCTAATTTTTTTGATTTATACACTTGTAAATGGGTAGACAAGTACACTAGTAAGCCTTCAGTATATTTTTAATGTGCAATATTAAATAAGCAGGTATAAATTTTGCAATGATACAGTGAATGTAAATAATAACAAAAGTTACAAAGGCTTTAACAACAGACCCCGTTATGAAATAAATTTACTTTACCTACAAAAGTAAATAAACTTGTTAAATATGATATGAAAATAACTTTTTTACAAATATTTATCAGTTTTATTACGTTTTACTAGATCTATAAAACTTTAAATTTCGATACTCCCAAATTATTACAAAAACCGACAAAGAACACAAGCACAGATTTAGTAGGTTCAAGTGTAACTTTGTATAGTCACGTGACCTTTGTTAATTAAAACTTTTGATGGAAGTCGCAAAATTGTTAGCAGCAACTGTTTCGCTGATCTTGATAGAGACATCATCAGAGTTTAGAATTGGCAATCAATATTCTTGCTAGTAAATAAGCTTTCAATGATTCTCTTACACCCGTTGTATCTTATTACTGCTTCCAATATTTCTGACTACTTTTTACTAACTACGAAGTACTTAATTAGCAGAGCGTTCAATAAAGCCTCACCAACTAGATTTTTTGTGAAAGAAATCCTTTTTAAGTTAATTTTTACACATGATAAGTTTCTTACTAGTTGATCGTGAGAACTGAATTTAGGCATGAAACTTGACTTTTACTACCTCTATATAACTTAAAAAAATGTTTAAAATCGCGATAATAGAAGTCTTGATTTCTGAATGTAAGAAAGTGACTCTGGTTACATTAGTCTTCTACTTTAGGTAACTTGGTAACATGGTAACGATAAAGAAAAAAATCAACATAACAATATAAGTAAAAACATTTAGTTTAAGATTAATCTTGTGACATTTTCATGATTATCAACACTTTTAATGAAGATATTTTGTAAAAATGGTTAAATTTATGCTTAATATTAATGTTATTTCATAATATCATAATAACGCAAGAGGGCTGTTTTATTAGGTTCAAAGTAATGAGCTTCCTGATGGCGGAGCGTGTTCTACCATTGCTAGTAAGTTCTGTAGTATAAATATTTTATCGATTGTAACCTAAATTTTCGAAGACAGAGTCTTGAAAATTAGAACATTCCAAACAAATATTAAATTGTGATGTACATACAATTTACTGATGTAAAAAGTAAAAACTTTTTATATACTTTTGAATATTTATGGGATTATGATAGAGGAAATACCTTTTCCACCGGAAAAACGACGATTTTTTAAAAATTTTATTTTATGATACAAACCTTTTTGCGATGGAAGTAAAAAAATCTCGTTTACATGTTTATTAATTACTAAGCAAAACTTGCCTAAAGTTTACTAATTTACTATGCACAATATGTAGACAACTGACTCCCCCTAACTCTTTGAATAAGTATGAGATCTTACAGCTTTTAAAGATGAGTCTAGGTTATGCATCTTCTCAACTGATACTCAAAGGATTAGGATATCATTTCTGAAGATAGGATAAATACAAACATTTGTTAGGAGTGATAAGAAATGGAATTTAGGGGCATCTTTTAATTAGGCTCAAAGAAATCAGAAATACGGTTGTGGATTTTTATTCTATGTAGGTGAAAGGTGACTAGAGAGAATAATATAACGTATTTAAGATTAGTTTTATAAGATAAGTTTCATGAAACAAATATAATTTTATAAAATTGTACTGTATTTTTAATTATATGATCTTCTGAGTACTAAATCTATAAATATCATGTCACCTCCTGAATATATTTTGTTAATCTAAATGTCTGTAATTCTATGTTGAGTAATTAAATCGTGTTGTATTTGAAAACTATGTACTTTTTGTCTTAAAGTGGTATGATTAAAAATTATAACAAAATATATTGAAACTTCTTTATGGTGTTTTTACAAAAATAAAATATGCATATTCACCTAAGATAGCTGGTACATTGAAAAATAAATGTTTTGTTTTGATTATCAGTGATCGATACATAACCAGATCATTATTATTAAAATGAGAGAGAGAGAGAGAGAGAGAGGGAGAGAGAGAGAGAGAGAGAGAGAGAGAGAGAGAGAGAGAGAGAGAGAGAGAGAGAGACAGACAGACAGAGAGCGCTACCAACGCCTTGTAAGGCTAAGGTCAACACGCAATAATACAGATTGGTAACATCTACGTGAGTCTAACTAAGCAAAAAAGTGTTGTAGAGGATAAGTAAACAGTTAGGAATCTAAACTTCCCCAATTAAAAAGTTTCTTGAGAAGTTAAGTGTTGCCACTACGATACTCGTAGACACTCGGAGCTTCGATTTTATTGGAAACAATAATTTTATTCTTGGAAATGTTTACACATTGTGTTCCTCAATTTAAATCCGAGTGGTTGTTTGATTTTATTTCATAATACTTATAATACTATATATCAACTCAACTTAATATGTTGTAAGATATAGTTGTACGATAAATATACTTGTAAGAGATTTAACAAGTAGAGCGATGAACGAATAGCACAAAAACTTTTTAAACACCTTTACGCAACATTTGTCATTTCATCCTAATAGTGTACGCCTCAATCTTCTGTAATTGAAAGTTTACTTTTTTAATTATCAACACTTTAATTTGTTTTGATTAAACGACTAATTTATTTTTGAAATGGATTATATTCGTATTAATATACTCGTTTGACACAAATATATTCACCAGTAGTTTACAATCCATATTATATTATATTTTATATATATATATATTGATATTTTTATACTCGTTAATATTTTTACACGGATAGTCATAGATTTGCTGAGGAACAGATATATGGAGAAACTGTTAATATTTAAATGAAACCTGTAAATTCAAGATATGTTAACCGTAAAACTGCTTTGCCGTAAAATAGTTACGGATCAAAAATTATAATGTGTTCAAGTTCTGTGTAATAATTTCTTTTTACAAAACTTTGAAGCTCGCAGAAATAAAATGCATCGTATTTAATTAAATACAGGAAACTTTCGCTCAAATGAATGTTCAGTAACAAAGAAAATCCACTATGAAATACATGTGACACATATTACTTTTTACTACCCAATGTAAGCTCTTAAGTACGTCTGTAACTCTTTCCGCTCCTTTAATCCAAGCCTTTTAGTTTTGATTGGAATGTCATAAAGCCTTTGAATCGTGGAATAAAATCGAGATTTGTAAATCTCCAATAGCTTTAACCGAGTGTAAACGTAATTGTTTTAGTATATTTGTTCAAATAAAAGTTCACAAAAATGTTAAGTTGTTTTTTTAACAATTAAAACTAAGTAATAAAAACGAATGTTTTGTAACTATGCCACTTATATGTTCTTTACGCTTATTATTTGGACTAATTTTTGAACTGTATAACATATCATTGCCCACCAGTACTTTTTACAGATACGTTCAAGTCAGCATACGGTGTTCCCATTCACAAAATGGGAAACTTTGATAATTACTGACCTATATCAATTCTGTCAGCTATGTACAAAGTTTTCGAAGACCTCCTCCTCGGTTCCTTCAGATTTAAACTGGCTGGCATAATCTGCTCTCAGCGGCATAGTTTCACTGGCCGAAGATCAAACGTAACACTCTTTTAATGCAAGAGTTAAGAAGCTTTTGTCTCTCTAATCGTCAGTAGGATACTGTATATCTAGTTTTCTCTCTGGCATTTGACAGTGTGTATCACACTCCCCTTTATAAAATGCTTGTACAAGGTTTTGTAAAAAATGAAGTAAAGTAGTTAACGAGATAATTCTCGAACCGGTGACTACATGTCAAATTTTTGTCAGCTAATTCCTCTGAATAATTTTCTTGATCGGGAGTTCCTCAGGGATCGTTGCTTGGGCCATATATTTTCTCACTTATTATAAATGACCTGCCCGAGGTACTTCAGGGGAATTTTCTTAATCATATCTATATAGAATGATTGCCTATAGATCCAGAAGTTTTTCTGCTAATGTATTTATACATAATGACAGGATCTTCAATAAAAGGTGTTTGTATATATATATATATATATATATATATATATATATATATATACACACACACACACATATACACACATACGCACACACATGAAAAAGAAGCATACTTCTGTCAAAAGAGAACAAGAAAAAAGGTGGGTTTATAACAAACTTTAAGTATTTATAAAAAGTTTGATAATAGTCATTTTGTATTAACTAATAACTGCATACTTACAGTTAGTTCAAATATTATTATTTATTTTTTCTTACCTAGATATTTTTGTACTCTACGCAAAATAGCAAATGAAAGAAAGGTTGATATAAGAAATATAGGCTACTCATAATGATACATGATATCATTTTTATGTATACATGTGATGTTTAGAAAAGGCTAAAGAAATAGAATATCGGTAAAGCCAAGCGGTTGTTAAATTATGTGACACAACTAAAGTTATTCAGTTACATATAACAATTCATTATAATTAAGTAATAATTTTTATTTTACATCCTCTTCCTAATTACATTGAAAAATAATTTACAAAATTTCTGGAATATAAAAATCAAGAAATAACATTAAAATTGAAGACTATTATATAAGACATCAAACAAAGATTACATTACTATATATTGTGTTTTAAAACCTTTTCAAGATGTTTCAGTTTATATGAGATAACTCAACGTCACAAAACAAGTGCCTGCCTGATAAATCTTCACAAGACAAGTGTTTTTTGAGCACGCCATACTAACATGACAACACGATATTTCTCACTCATATAAATTACTGGTAGTTGTTGCTAAGAAACAGTTTCTCTTATATTAAATATTTTGTCATCATGACAAACAAATTTATTAGGACGAATTAACGAAGAATCAAATCAAGTTTATTTTATACTTAGAGAAGAATATTTTCGCAGATTTTCCTAATTACTTTATCAAAATAATTTTAAGAATATCTCATTTTTCCGTTATAAAGATTAATATTTATGTTGAAACTAGAGAAATTCAGGAGTATGTGATGCTACGGATTTTATTCAAATTGGAGTACAAAATGGAAATTTTATTGGGGAAGTGTTAAAACAAATACAGAACACACAAACAAAACTGTTTTTATGCAGTGTTCGTAGTGCGTGTGTTGTCGCATTGTGAATTGCGAAATTAACAGAATTAAGCAGTGTTATTTTCGATTTCTTGAAAATAAGTTTTTTGGCAAGGTTCCCAAGTTCTATGTGAGGATTCAATGAATGTGTTTACAATATATTCTGTAAATCAATATGCAACTATGTATGTATAACATACACTCGAAAAATTTGTGTACAAATTATTTGTAACTGTCCCTGTATTTATGTTATGACATACTGATATGTCCAAAAAAGATTATATATAATTTCGAAAGTGTTAATGAAAAATTATGGCAAGTAATTTAACTTTGCCCTGAAAAATACATTACACTTCTGTACAATTCTAAGTAAATTTGTTATCTACATCAAATTAAAATCACTATTCTACTAAATATATTCAAGACTGGATTGTAAGCTTCTTAAAATACATTTATTTGTTTTATAATATTATGAGAAGCACTCCGTAACTTGAATCTAACAAGTTAAAGCGTTTTTTATACACATATGGACTGTACGTTTATATTCTTTTAGCAAAAAAGTTTTGTTGAAATTAATAACTATTCAAGTTTTTCAGCAATTATAAAATAAGCTAAATCTAGTTACGCATTGTTAATGAATCATGCATGGCCTACATTTTTATATAACTTGACCATGAAAAATATAATTTCTATTGAAAGAATACTTCAAATTTCTTGATTTGTGTTTTACAAAAATGAATTACTCTTTTTTTAATTGGAGAACTTAATTAATATTATTAATTAGAGATAAGATTAAATAAAAATTAAAAATACAATATCATTCATAATATGTTACATTATTTTCTAAAAATACCGCGTATCCGTAAAGAGTTGTACATCGTCATTCAACTATTTTACTGTAAACTAAAATATGTCATGTAATGAATTGAGAGTTTAAGCTATAACTGTGACCAAAGAAATGTATTAAATTTATCTAGTTACATAATGTACACTGTACAGTTTTTTTTCGGAGCAAACTGCAAATTTAGATGTTATAATTTGTATGCAGTGTTAGTTACCCGTGTTAACCAAACAACTGGACGGAAAACCGACTCAACCGGACATTCCGTATTCATATGTATGTATATATATATATATATATATATATATATATATATATATATATATATATATATATATATATATACATATATACATTAAATTGTATAAATGGCAATAGCCTTATTTAATTTCAATAAAAATTGAATCGCAAAAAGTACTTGCTCCGCCGGGAGTCGAACCCAGATCTCTCACTTGCCGGGTGAATGTGCTACCATTACACCACAGAGCGCTTACTTTTTCTGATTCAATTATTTTGTATTTGGCCGTATATGTCACATATGCGTTTAAATAAGCAAACTAACATATGATTGGAAGACCAAATACCTGTCAAACGACTTTTATTTACATTAATACATATATATATATATATATATATATATATATATATATATATTATTTTTATATATTTATTAGATATATATTTTTAAATTATATATATATATATATATATATATATATATCTGTACTATAAAAATATTTTGTTATATTAAAATCTTCATATTAAAAATAGTCTCAATAACGTAGAGTTATTTTATTTCATCCCTGTTTTGTATCTCGGCCTGCAATAAGCAGCATAAAAATGTGTATTTACCCAGAACTAAGAATGGGAGATCTGTTAGTTCTTTATATTATATGAATGATAAAAAGAATTCCAAAGTTCCAATTCATTAAAAATATTAAACACTAAAATCGATATTAGTACTAAAAGACCTATAGTTTAGTAGAAATATTAATTAGTCTCAAACCAATTATTAACTAAAAATGGTACCTTAGTTGACAAGAACACTGGTCCGAGTTTACATCCATATGCTGCGGAACCACCTAGACTATATCGATTTATCTATTGTGCCATAAAGTGCCATCGGAAGTCTAGTAACACTTAGCAACATAAAATTGGTTAAAAGTATTTGAATTATTGATGGCTGTGGTACCCACTACACAACCTGTTAATTGCAGAGAGGAGATTTTCCCTGGTTGATATACGTAACTTCCATATGTAGAGCTCACCTCACATCACACTGTTCTTGTAAATAGAGTGGTAAACGTGTCTCAACACGTACAATTTATATGGTTGTTAATTAAACCCTACTTATTTCCAATGTAAGTTATAACCTTACTCAGAATTGTGAGATAATGAAATTTTACGCACTAATCGTAATATTGCGCATCAAATAGCAGACGAATAATTTTGTTCCAGAGGTCACCTACATGTAAATGAAATTTCATGTTTAAAAGGAAATACATGTTAAGAGTACATCGCGCTATAAATGTGATATAACAAGCTTCGCCGAGGTTGCAGAGCTCATTTCAATATAATACTCGTGATTATATGTCACTTGTTAAAATCTATAATAAAAAAATAAATTTTAAAATGTGTTGGTAAGCGGAACTATTGATAGCGGCTGGACCAATACGGTTAAATATTTTTGTAAAATATCCATTGACATCCTAGGAAGGTTTTTATGAAGAAAAAGTTAAGATAAGTTACCTGAAATATTTGGAATTCAGAAAAGATTGTAGTTTTTACGTTTAATAATTCAAATTAAACTAGCAATATAAAGCTGTTGACAGTGCTTGATCGGTAGTACAATGCAGATAGCAAATAAAACATTAATATAAACTTTACTCCTGATTGCGCCAGTAACGAATTAAAATCATCTAATGCATTAAATACTGTTATAAAACTAACCTTAATGAACAAATTTATGAATGTTTTTACATAAGTTACTTTAAACTGGTGGCTTCCTTGACATTATTATATTACATTTTAGCAATGGCTTATTGAAAAACAGAGAAACATGCCTCAACGATCCGTTCTTTCCCTGACTAGAGTAAAAGAAAACAAGTGTAACGCAAAACTTTAATAACGTTTATTTTGTAATCTTGAAAAACCTAATAATGATTTTCCTCTTATACCCTCTTATATAGTAAGCAGGTAGGACTTCCCCATAGGTCATAATAGGCTTTCCGGTCCTAGTTATGTGTATATTTTCTTCATCAGGACAAGGCAAACTCAACTATGTCAACACGATTTTGACCAAAATAGATTTCCGAGAACTAGATAATCGAACGTATATAGTATTTTTATCGAGGTAAAATGGCAACCTAACTGTGACGTAGTAGGTAAGTGAATTTTAAGGTTCTTAAGTAGGCACTTTTTAACCGAAGTAGGCATCTCGGTCGTACGTAAGTATATATATATATATATATATATATATATATATATATATATATATATATATATATATATATATATATGACTGAAGTAAGTTTCTGAGGACTACCTGTGTGTGATCCGAGATTTGTGTTGTGTCTATTGATTGGGATTGTGAAGGGAACAGAATTTTTTCCGGACATTTTCCATCGTTCAGTGAAACAATAAATCAGTAACACTACGTTTCGAGATCTGCAATCTGATCTCTTCTTCAGGTAAAGAACTAACCTAATACATAATATTACAAACTAGGTTAAAATAAACAAATCTTACCAAAGCGTTTGTGGCACGCCTAAGTCAGGAATCACAACCTACATGTTGTTTGTCAACTTCACTAACTCTATAAACATGTTTAATGATTAGTTTTTTGTATAGTTTTTATTAAGTGCATAAAAAAAATCACACACAGCGTGGTAAAAATCTCACCACATTCTCTGGCTGCGTCTAGTTGATATCTCGATCCCAGAGGTCATATTGAACCTGCAAAAAGCTAAATAAAATCTTATAGTATATTAACGATCCTATAAATATGTTTCATCCGTTAAATTTAAAGTGGATTTTTTTCGTCAGACCCTCTCTCACATTGTTAATACGTAGCTTCGTGTTGGACAAAATAATGTTTTACTTTTTAATAATAGTCCAAGTAAAATACCTAGTTTTTTTAATTATAAACATTTAATTTAATTTGAGGTCTTTGTATAATATCTAAAGTGAATGTTCTCACAAAAGTACAGGTTTATTAAATTTAAGCTTTGATTTATTTTGAATTTATAACCAGTAACAGAATAGGATTGCTGAAGTGATAATGGAAATTTCGTGTCCCTTTCAGATTCATTATTAGATATTGAGATGTATTAAACTGAAATCAAAGAGAATATTTTCTACTTGGGGAACTGACGGATTTACAAATAAACACTGGGCACACTCAAACAGAGTGGAAGCTTTTAATCTAAACAAGAAAGTATAATCCATACACTTCCATCACCTTGGTAGGACTTTGTTGCGCTTTCCATCTGCCGTGATTTAATCGTGATATTGAAAGGGTCAGAAACACCCCACGAACATTCTTCTTTGTATTTAATCTTCTACGGATTGATGTTTGAAAGGATGAAATTTTCATATTTCTTAAGTATGAAAGGGTTTGTAAAAGCTTTAAAGTTTGGACTAGTATAATAAATAAGAAATTATAATACATTTTAATTAGGTATCATAGGATTAAAGTGTAATCTTGCCACTCTAAAGGAGAAATTTTACCCCAAGAGACAGAGCCAAATACACTTAGGATATTAAAGTATTTCAAAATTATGAAATTAAAAAACATATATATAAATAACATATAACATTCAAAACATGAGTTTGGTTTTTGAGTTTAGTCATTGCAATGTTAATACAATTTTAGGGTATCATCTGTGAAACTGACAAAAATTTAATATATTTGTGGAAGCCAATGTCATGGGTAAATAAATTCTTAGCCCATAAAGCAAGACCCTCGGGTATAGATTTCTTTACGTACTGTGGCTAGTAGCCCTCATGATGAGGTATTGCATCCTATATAATGATGTATTGCTATATACAGGGTGATTCGGTTAGTGTTACCGGCACTTTCTGAGCTGATTGTACTATAAAAAATAAAGAAAAAAGTTCACATAAACATGGGTCCGGAAATGCTTCCTTACTGGGTTATGGCCAATTGAAGATTTCACCATAAATTGTGTGCAGGAAGTCAAATGATGCTTTGCCGCGTGTTTATGAAGAGATATTTATAGGCGAATGCAACTTTTTCTAACGGATTTTTAGATGAGAAATTGAATAAAGTTCATCTCATAGCTGTATCTCATTTAGTTTTTTTGTTATACTACAAAAAACAGAAATAAAATAATTTTGAAAACACTTTTTTAAGGTTTAACGGACAATTATTTTGTTAAATAGGCATTGAAGACCCACATTTTTACAAAGAAACTTGCAGAAAATTTAATTCTGAATAAAATTATGTGCCACACGGCTATTAACAGCGAAGTATTAGTTTCTGAAATTTAATTTTACAACAAACATTCTACCAAGCAAGAAATTCCAAAGCAAAGGAAAACCGCATTTTAATGACATAGAGTAGCCTACACATAAGATTTATTAGGATGCAATTTAAATTAAGTTTTAAATAAATTATTGTTTTTCATCTAAAGCTTATAATACTACGTACCACTTTCATAACAGGTGTTCAAAAATCAGTCCTTGTACTTCAATACACTTAGCAGCTCGCTTTCTGATTGATCGAGTTATCCTCCGCAACGCTGCACGATTGTTTTTGATTTGTGCGGCGGCATCTTCAATTCGATTTATTAACTCTTCACGTGTATTTACTTTTTCCTGGTACACCAGGTTCTTTATCCAACCCCATATACAGAAATCTAATGGAGTTAGATCTGGTGATCTTGGTGGCCAAGTGTGTGGTCCACCGCGACCAATCCATCGACCGGGAAACTGCTCGTTTAAGTGCATTGTTACATTATGGGAAAAGTGGGCAGGGGCACCATCATGTTGATAAATAATATTGCACCTTGCTGCTAATGGAACATCTTCTAATAATAGTGGTAGTTGTTCTGTAAGGAATTTTAGGTACATGCGGGAATTTAGATGTCCTCGGAGAATGAATGGTCCTATTAATCGATCATGAATGAGTCCACACCATACATTTACACTAAATCTGTGTTGAAAGTTGCGCACGATTGTACTATGTGGATTTCCCTCTGCCCAAGTGTGTTCATTGTGAAGGTTGTTGACGCCATCTCGGGTAAATTGAGCTTCATCAGTGAATAAAATGGTTCTATGATGTTGACGGTTTCTAATTAACCAGTTGAAAAATTCCAATCGAAGAGGAGGATCTGTTGGTTGAATACTTTGAACTTGTTGTTTATGGTAAGGGAACATGCTATTTTTGCGCAAAGTTCTCCATACTTCAGACTGAGACACTGCGAATCGCCTAGAAAGACGCCGTGTACTGACACCAGGACTGCGTTCAGTAGCCATGATTATAGCCTCTTCCATATCTACATTATTCTGGGCAGGGCGATCCCGATAATTATTAATACTAGGAAGTTTACCTGTTACTCTTAGGGTACGAAATGATCCACTGATCGTTTTTGGGTTTGGAACTCTGCGATTAGGAAATCGTCTTCGGTATTCTGCAGTAGCAGCGGTTGCATTTCCGTCACAAACGCCTAAGACAAAATACCATGTCGGCATATTCTTCCGTTGTAAATAACAAAGGCATTGCAATTGTGATAGTAAGTTACTTTAAAATACACTTCACTAACAAACGAGTAGTAAATTAATTGTATTAAATTGCACTCATTAAACCAGTACAGAATTGGTAACAAATAATTTGGATTCCTCAATAAATTGCAGTGTATTGTTGAACAGCTGATTTGTGATACCAACTTATAAAAACATAATTTACCTTCTGTAAAGCTAACGTGACAAAGATATGTAGGTACATGATGTAACCATTTGGATAGTCCTAAAAAGTAATAGTATTATTGCTTTTTAGTTGAGCATTAATCTATTAAAATCGTATTTACAATTGTATGCTAATCAATTATTTGTGTACCTTATATCATTACATTACGGTGTTTATTTACTAAATACGTATTTCTTGCTTGGTAGAATGTTTGTTGTAAAATTAAATTCCAGAAACTAATACTTCGCTGTTAATAGCCGTGTGGCACATAATTTTATTCAGAATTAAATTTTCTGCAAGTTTCTTTGTAAAAATGTGGGTCTTCAATGCCTATTTAACAAAATAATTGTCCGTTAAACCTTAAAAAAGTGTTTTCAAAATTATTTTATTTCTGTTTTTTGTAGTATAACAAAAAAACTAAATGAGATACAGCTATGAGATGAACTTTATTCAATTTCTCATCTAAAAATCCGTTAGAAAAAGTTGCATTCGCCTATAAATATCTCTTCATAAACACGCGGCAAATCATCATTTGACCTCCTGCACACAATTTTTGGTGAAATCTTCAATTGGCCATAACCCAGTAAGGAAGCATTTCCGGACCCATGTTTATATGAACTTTTTTCTTTATTTTTTATAGTACAATCAGCTCAGAAAGTGCCGGTAACACTAACCGAATCACCCTGTATATGTCTTTGACATGAATTTTAGTTTTGCAGCGACCGCTGTTTGAAAAAACGTCTACATCAAGTAAATTTACTGAATTTTGTGGTTTTACAGGTGAATTTTGTATATACAGTGTGTTTTAAAAGTCTAGAAACGTCTTAAAATGTTTTGTAAAAGCAGCGATATATCAAAATTATTGTATGTAATAACCATCAACAGCCTTAATTGTAGTTGTATTAAAAGAAGTTTTTAAAGTATATATGCTATTTAAGTCATTTATTTAAGGGTGTAACTAGTTCTCCTTGGTGCGTTACTTGCACATTTTATTTACCGGAATTCAATTTTATACGTCTGTGTTGCATTTGCTTTATAAATTCCGGGATTTTTTTTTTTAATTTTAGAGTTGGCTCAATCTTCTATAAAATGCCTCGTGATGCAGGTACAATATAAACTCAATCACCGAATTGCTGCCTTTAATTTTCTAGAGAAAGCCTTACAGGCTAGGTTATATGCAATATGATGTGACACAACGTACTATGATTGAAGTCATTCAAGCAGTCCCGTTTCTGAATGTAACCTCTTCAAACATTTTAAGTCTACCTCAAGTGCCAGTAGAGATTTAACGGTCTTTTTGTCATGGCAACATATTATAATATTTATACATATCACACTGTATACCTATTGGTTTACATACCGTGTAGGTACGAGGTAAGCAATCCTAACTGATTAGCACAAATGTAATTAACAAACATAGAGCCTGAAAACGAGAGTAAATATCCCCATTCATCTCGAGTACGGCATGTCACTCGCAAACCTGACAAATAATGCCAATCCAGATTGAAGCTAAACGCTCTCAAATTACGGCGCTCTCAGACTCCCATACGTCACGATGTCAATTACGTGATTACCTCGTTACACCGCACTTTCATTTTCAGATCGTTGTTTGTTCCGTATAAAGCTTTGTGTTCACTAAATTATGAAAGTCACGCTAATTAATACGATTCTGTTCATGAGAGTTGCAACGAATTCGTTCGTCATGAATCGCCAAGAAAATTGTAAAAGCAACTTTCTTTAACTAACTTTTATTAAAATGAATGAGACAACGTAGAAGAAATAATTATTTCTATATTAATTAATAAAAACAAATAGATTAATTAGAAAAAAATGGTTTGAATGGAATTACATTCTTCATTTCAATTTTTCAAATAAGGTACGTTACCTCTTTATGAGAACTAAAACTACACTCTATAAACGAAAAACACTTTTCTTAACTACAAACTATGAATTGATTCATCTAACTAATATTTGTCTACTTGTTGTAAATAATAAAGTCATTAATGGGTTTAATCCTATTAATACTACAAATTCCAAATGTTGGGAATAATATTTGGACGTTGGGATGTATGAATGTTTGGTTGTTCATACATTTCATACTCAATCGTACCTATTAAGACAACATTCTGCATGTACATTTATAATATATTAAAATAAAACTATATTGCATTTTATATTTAGTCCAAATTCTATTTATTAAAAAACGTATTCCAGAATATTTTTATTGAAAGAATTAAACGCCATCTTTTGATGTGTGCTGCAAAATAGTTACGACATTAGTGTTATCTATATTTTACTTTAGATATAAGCAATATTGAATTGAAACCATTTAGATTCTTTTAGATGCCCAAAATAAATAATTGTTACTCGTTACGCTATAATGATTACCAGTATCCCATACACAAAATTCAACTAAACGAGGAAGATTATACTGCGATGACAATGTTTTATCCCTTTCCAATCCATCTGAGGCGTGAATGCAACGTGAGATCTTCTAAATCTACACTCAGACCCCTCTCAAAAGCAAAAAGTACTGCTATTTTGAATTTTTAAATAATGGATAATTATTTCGTCTGTGTTACTTAATTTTTAGGATTTTAGTTTGTTTTTGATCATATATTTTTTTAAAGTTTATCGTCATTGTATGTACAAAATGTTATTTATATTCAATCTTAAAATGACTGAAAAATTCGCAGGTTTACTTAATTTATTTACATTTATACTTGAAAAATGTGTAGAGCTAATAAATAAATAACACAAATAAGGGTGAGATTGGGGGGATTACATAAATATTCTTTTTTTTCTAACTGACTTATCAAGTTCGACTAAACAACCTTAGAGATGGAAATATTAAATGTGGCTTTTAGGTCCATCTTATGTTCTAAAACGCACTAAGAAATGGTATTTGTCTTTGACCTCAAGGCTCCGTCTCACTGGCCTATAGATTCCTATAAACAACAAATTGTAACAAAGGCATGTCTTTAACAAAAAGGAATTAGTTAAATAAGATGTGCTTTAAAATGAAAACCGATTACTATATTCAATGTAGCTAATAAAACGTATCATTATTTCCAAAATGAACAAAAAGCAACCTTTATGTTCACTGCCAAAGTAAGGTTACGTTAATAAAAACAGCATGAATCAATCGTAACTTAAGTGAAAGTTTTATTTGGTAATGACTTAAGTAATGACAGAATTATTGGAACATCCCCAAAATAAAAATTTGCTCGTAGCAACTGAACCGTCTTAATAAGAAATCTTCATATTTAAGTTAAACTACAATCAGTCTGATATATTAGTGTAGAAAATACTTTCAACCGTTGATCTCAGTTCCTTATCATTAATGAGCTATCCTTGGTTATTATTTCATCTATAAAATATTTTGCCTTAATAATATCCATTCAACTACACAACATATAGCGCGATTGTTTTATAACAGTTTACAGCTTAGGACACGGTTCCCTTGCCTCAATAATAGGCTATAAAAAGCCATTTCAATATAAATTTATGACATGTAACGTCTCCCTCAGTAATGGTCAATGTCTATTCCACCTCGATACGCTTCTAGTAGTCGTGTATAAAAAGGTTTTGACTCTGTGTCTTTGCCCACTGCGGTTGCAATGCCTATAACGAAATTGGCTTTCCAATTCCTATCTAGAACGTCCACGACAAATTGGTACAGTATTGTGAAGAATTGTAACTCTAATGTTAATCAAAAATACATGCATAACGTTAACATGTATATAGTCCAACAGGTATTTTATACATTTGCCTAAGAATAGAAAGCATATGTTACCTTATAATTCAAAATTATGTATTTTGATTGTTCTCAGTAAATGAAAGTAGTTCATACATTATTTTATTGTTTATTAAGTATAAGATAAATTCACAAAAACACATATTTATTAATAATAATTGGTTTTATTTATTATTTTACACTGTAAAGTAAGAGTGATTCCACGTGAGGTTTACATTTATTATTGGTCTTTAATTCTGTAGATTTATATTTTTTTAATTTATGCTTATAAATATTATTTACAATATAATAATAATAAATAAAAATATACGAGTATTACAGTTACTTTCTTGTTTGTTATTTTGTGGAGTGAGAAACACGATGTTCCCAATTAAGGCGTGAACGTCTCCGATTGGTTCAGAACTCAAACGACGGAAATCTTGTGTAACACAAATAGTGGACTTAAGCTCAGATAGCTTTGGTCAAGTCTGATCAAACTACTAGCCGAACTTTAGATTACTCCAAGTTTCTCTTTAGCCTAACAGATTATACGTCAGGATTGGGCTCGCAGTACAAACATTGTGAGGAAGCTTTAGCTGGAACAGAGAGCTCTGATTGCATGTTAGTGATAACCGATGTTTATATGTCTTGACCTGTTTGATAATAATCATCTCTAAATATTAAAAACAGTTATATTATCTTGAAAAATCACACAATTCTTTTCTTAAAATAATTACTTCTAAAACATTTTTGAAAAAGTCACCATAAATAATTATTTAACTATTATGGAAACCTTTTTCATTTGGTGGTTCATTTTAAGTTACTTTTTCAAATTTAAAATATCCATAAATTTATTTATTTAATTCTTAAGACATTCAATGTCCGTTTCTATCAACAGTTTTCATTAAGATTATTTCTAAAACCTAATGACCTTGCAAAACTTAACTTTTAACGACGACATATGCATCTACGTCTATTATTTTCACTACATTTCTTAAGAGGATCAACAACCTTTGGTTGGAGTCACTTAAAGCCTAAAATTTCATAATAACTGAATCCAGAACTAGCCGGAAAACCCCAAACAACAAGAGAATAAGTGGCTATGTTGCCCGTTAAAGAATAAACGGCCCTAATTCGTGATACTTTCCGTAGTTTGTTAAAATATTTCTCATACTTTTTGAAAAGTACTATAGGTTTTATTGATAAAGATTGAGTTACCGATTGAAAAATTATAAAATAAAATAAATTCACTATGTTTATATTACTTAAACCTACAAGAGTTAATATAAGATTAAAAATTAACGAACTAGTGCGATATAAAACGTGTATTAAATAACATAAACTGTGTTTGGAAATCAATAATTTATTTTTATTTTGTTTTTAATTCATCCTAAGTCATAAACCCAATGTTAACTTTGATAATGTAAGAGATAACCCTCACATTTTCTACTAGTCTGTTATTTTAAATTGTTAAAATTTATTTTAAAACTTTTTTAGTCATTTTCATAGTTAGTTTTTTACTGTTCCAAATACACATCGCATGTAAGACAAATGTGGTTAGCTGTTCAAAAGAAATATTTTAGTATGCTGAATAGTTTAGACTGTAACGTTTTCAGCTGTTTGTTACTTTCCTTTAAAAATATTATGTGCAGACCTTTAAAAATAATGGGTAGAAAAATGTCATCACACGTTTCTTCCTAGAAGTTCTTTAAATCCTCCTTAAATCACTGTCTCACAACTATATTCACGGTGACGGGTTAAAAAGTAGTCTTTTTACTAAAGCTTATACCACGTAATTACTGTCTATGGGGTAGTTAATTAAAATTCAATAAAAATCGTATCCCTAGACAGTGTATTTTACTTGAAATTTGGATTCTTCAGGACATTTCAATTTTTTTTTTAATACTGCATTTTCAAATCTCGTCATCCTGAGTGTGGTAGTAGTGTTCTGTTCACTATTTCTCTCTCCCACCGGTGTAGCACGTTACCACACTCCGCATAATCCATTACTCGTACAAACTCTCACTACACGCTGGGTCTTCGATCTTTTCAACACGGTATAAGTGTCTCCTAATGAAATAAGTATAAAATTAAATTTTGCGTGAAACCTCAGTCAATCATTTTACGTGACACGTGTTTTGGCATTGTCCCATCTTGTCTGGAAGGATATTGAAAATTTTACTGCGATTTTAAGTGAAACTGATTTTGACAAATAAGGAGCTACGTATTAGTTCTGACATTTTCTTTACAGGTTCCGTTAATATGTGTAAAGTTTTTGTAAGATATATGCACGAAGTTTGTTAATTCTAAAATACAATGTATAGAGAAGGAGCTGTTAGTATTTTAATAGTTCCAAAAATGTATTTGTTTCCTACTTGAGGCTTTCAAACAACACTCATTATTCGTCTTATTAGTAACTTATTTCTTTGCATGCCCCTCACACCAACAAACAGCAGTACCATGACTCAAATTCACAAATAGAAACAGATCTAAAATGCTGTAAGCTGTTAATGAGAGATAAGTATCACTCATTGGGGATCAATAGTGAATCAGTACTGAATAATCAGTCACAAAAATATACAAGGAAATATTTTTGATAGGTTTTATGAATTTGGTAAAATTCAAAAATTAAACTAACATAATACCTAACTGTTACACGTAAAGTGGTTCAACGACCGTTCTTGATTACAAATCGAATCATTCGAGTTTTCACCATGTTTAATGAAAAATGTTTGTTTTACAGTGACTTAAGACAGCCAAAGTTGAAATGAAAGTCTTAGATTTTAGTTGTCTGAAATTTTATGATCTATAAATAAACGGATACAGGAATAATTGAATAGGAGTATAGTTGATCAATTATTTACAGATAGCGGAAAAAATTATGTTTCCGGAATACACTAATCAAGACGAAAGTTACATTTCATTGCTTGAGACCACGGAGTTGAAGAAAAAAGTTTTCTTTATGACTTTGAAAATATCGGCTTCTAAGCGTAACCGAAACTAGGATTTGCCTTAAAAATTTTAACTCTTATAAACAAATCACTCATATCATATATGATTATGAAGGACATAAACGTAATCATGTCTCTATTAAAATTTAAAATTAAGAAGTTGGATTAAAAGATTATTTTCACCACCAAAGTATAATTTGAAGAACAAATAGAGATAATCTTTCAATAATGAGTAAACGTCAATTTCTGATTTTCATTATTCTTGAACGTAATGCGTATAAATGTTTTACTATAGCCCTATGTTTTTATCTGACTTAATTCCATGTAATTGTTTTATATTTTCGTAGCCTTATATACATATTTATTTGAAAGAGCATCTTAATAAAATACATATAAAATAACTTAAAACATGGATTGATGTATGCATATTGACTCTACTCACACATGAAAACTCTGTCACTGAATACGATCCGAAAGCAAGTTTATTTACAAACGTGATATCAAAACGATATCGAATTATAAACCGATAAAAGAAGATTAAAAGAACAACCAAACCCGTTCAGTTTTTTTTGACAGCAAGTGAAGCTTTTGTCTCTGTTTGGACAAATAAAGAAAATAAATTAAACCGAAATGATTTTAAAGTAGATTATTTTGTTGTCGATCACAGAATAAACCTCTTGTTTATTTAGAAATGTAATTTGATATCGGTCTAATATTTGTGTAAAATATATACATATGCTAAAAATATTATTTAAATACGTATTTAAATTTATTTAATGAATGAAATCTTGAACAGTCCAGTTTATATTAATAAGCTTTTTAGAACTTTTGGTATGAAGTTACGGTCACTAAGAATATTAATTAATTTTGCTATTCTACCTTCATGTGAATATATAAAATGAATTTGTACTTACCAAATATTCTTGACTACTATATTTGTCGGTGAAACTTGAAACTAAATTTCTGCTATTCATATGTCATCAATTCTTCACTGCATATTATTTTGAACATTTTCTCCCAATACTAAGGGCCAAAACAATATTATTAGGTAATACAATAAATAAAATGTATGCTTGGTACTACATTTGCCACTTTTGCAACATGTATAATACTAAGTAACAAGTAAAGGGTTTGGATATAACGTAGATGTTAAGTTCTTAACTTACAGCCAGAGGCTTCTTCACACTGTTTGTACTGCTAGCTCAAAGTTGACGTATAATCTGTTAGGCTAAACAGAACTTAGAGTAATCTAAAGTCAGCTAGTAGTTTGATCAGACTTAACTAAAGCTATCTGAGCTTAAGTCCACTGTTTGTGTTACACAAGATTTCCGTCGTTGAAGTTCTAATACTAAAATAAATAAACTCCCATGCTTCAATGCAATTATGACTATATAACGTTAATTAATTAAAATACCAAAGTGAAAATAACATATTATATTTGTTGTTGGGATTGGTAAAATAATATAACGAGTTCCTTGTCTAATGCGAAATTCAGTTATAACTTGTATAAGTCTTAAGCGGTAATGACCGCTTAAGATGTATATACGCTTAAGATAATGATCGAACCTATGCGCTATAGTACAACAGTAAATTAGAGCTGGTACAAAACTTAACATTTGCATTGAAACAATCTTTCCCAACAGGATCTGAGTATACAGGGGTTAATGTGATATGTTTTTACATTTAACACCACACTACATTTGTGGTGTTAAATACGAGATTTTTCTACGTATTTACATATAAAAATCTCAATTCACACTTAGGCCTAAACTCTACACCTAAAACACAAAAAAGTGATAGGAATATTTTGGGTTTAATTGATTACATACATACTTTTTAATCAATCGTTTTTGTACAGCTATTATTTGATCACTTATCTACATACGTTTGTTAAATTCAGTCGGCATATATTTATTTCTGAAAGGAATTGATTATTCCTAGAGAATACATATCTGTGTGTATCGAGGTAGTTGATACCCATCATATAGGAAAAATGTTCTAAATGCACTCTTAGATATAATCCAACGATTTATAGCTTTTTATAAAATAAAATATACTCTACACTGACTTGATACTTCTGGCCGTACGATTTACGTAACAAGAACTCCAGCCAGAATATGCTGCTACTTTTTCACTCGAGTCCATTACTTACTCCTAAATAGATCTGTTTAAGTTTAAATTATTTACCTTTTCCCTTCACAAGTTCAGAGTAAGCACGATATAATTTGTATCATTGTTTTAAGTTTAATATGTTATTATAATTAACAAAAGTATTATTTAAATTTATATTTATAAAAGAAAAGTTATTAGTTCATATTTTTTTACAACTAAATGAAGCCTGAAGATTACTACAATATTATTGAATTTAGTCTAGTATGTAAGAAATTATAGCGAATCTTTACCTAGAACTTTAAATAATTACAGAATAAAAATCCATACACTAAACAAATGATACTAGAAGGCTGTTTTCTTTTTATGTAACAAGTATGACGAATGCAGAAGTAAAGACAATCATTACATAATATGAATTTTAAAGGATCAATAATGATAAAAGTGCCGATCCTCTTTTTACCAATATTCTGCTGAACTTAATAAGCGAGTGGTAGAAATGTTATTAAACACAATAAGGAAGAGGGTGGTTTCAGGACAAGTTCCACAATACCGAAAATAACGGAACGGTAATAGACAATAATTGATCTTGTGCTATTTGTAACTCATAATTAAATTTCCGACGCCTTAGATAGCGATACCACAATATCTACTAGACTTAGGTAGTACTAGGTCTATCCATTGGATAACGCTCTGTCTAATATTGATATTTCATTGATGTATTTGGTATGCAATAATTTTACTCCAAACTGTTGTGCCTCAGACTCATTTTCATTAAAAATTTATTGCAATAATAATAAATTTGTTACATTTATTCTAACCTAATTTTGGTTATGCATAAAATAAGAGAGTATTTTCCTTACTGTACCATTTAAGTAGAATTAATATAAATCTGTTTTTGAATTTGCATTATGAACCTTCAAGATGTTTTCTTTGTACAATTTATCCCACCAATATCCTTAAAATGTAAACCACCATAATCTGATGTGCTATATTAATACAATTCGTGTGGTCGCATTATTAATTAAATTTAATTTAGGAAATCTCCAGTACATTGATGTCAGTAAAAGTCTTTAAAATACGTGGGGGTCAATCGCTTAAATGTTTCTGGTGTACATCTTGTCTTGGCTAGACCTAGGATTACTAGTCAGAATGCATAAGTAGTACTTTGGTATATATAAAAATTTTTCTTTTTGAATGTATAGATATATATATGTATGTGTTTATAAATATATAGACTTAGGTATATTTAACATATTCAATTAATGTCATCATCATTGTAGCCTTCTTTCTAATTGTATTTTTTTGTAATATTCTGGAATAATTAAATTCCGAGAGGGTAGTTTTTTGTATCATCTTGATACCACTGTAATTTATAAAAATAATTCAATTTGAGGATCATAAAATTTTTACTTATTGAAGTTGTGTTAACAAAACATGATTCTTAAATTCTTATAGTAATAGATGAATAAAACTGAATAGCAGAGTAGTTTTTTTTATTGGGACAACACAACAGTTAGTTTTATATGCAAGTATCGATTAATTATCACTTTATTTAAGAATAAATATGTATAAGTATTAACCAATACAACGGAATAGTAGAATGTTTTTCTTGGAACAACATAACAGTTGTTATTGTATAAGTTATTCATTATCATATCATTTAAGAATAAATATGTATAAACATTGGAATTAAAAAATAGACACGTTTCAAAAATTTATTATAATAATTTCCTTCAAAAGAGAGCTGGTTGCCTCCCTGCTGCCTCACGACAAAGAGAGTCCTTGCTGCTGTGTTATAACATTTCTGCAAATTTAATTTTCATTCTAATATTAACTTATGCACTCATTTGATCATGTAAGTTTTATATAACTAGCAACGCACAGGAAGTTGATTGCAGAGATCACTTAATCCCTTCCCTTGACTCGGATTGGTTAGAGATTACGCTATATTTAGTGCCGGCAATGCCTTGTATTGGATAGTAATAACCATGAGAGAAGTGAAGTATATAACAGTGAGATTGTTCGAGAGTTCAATAATTACATATTAACGGTGTATGAGAGACCTCATGGAGAACACTTAACAAGTTAACGGCTGCTGAGACACACTTACAGTCCAACTTTGCTTGTTAAAGTGGATGTGTTATGATAAATGTTCTCCAGGGACTCACTACCCTTGTAATGGGACTATCTTTTAGCGATTTAAGCTTATAGTGTGAATGAGTTTAATATGAAGATGAATATTAAAGTTTAATATTAGGAAAAAGTTGCATTTAAAGTGTCTAGAAGAGCCAAACTTATGTATAGTGTTTAAAAGGTGTTTTACCTTATGAAATTATTGCACAACATCTAGGTTTACTCTCCTATATACGACATACTAAAAAAATATAAACGCCATAAGCAAGGCATTAAAAGCTATTAAGCTAAATTACCATGAATAGTAATTCTCTGTGGGTATTACAATTCAATACTTACCCTATATGCACAAACAACCTACAAATAAGCTAAAATATCGTCAAGTGAAGGAAAAAAATATAATTACTCATTAAGTTCTAAAAATGACTTGGTTATTTTTTTATTTAAACTTATTTACTTAATAGTATGATCTAAATTGACAATGATAAATTCATTACAATCAGACATTCATCAGAATTATGGGTGAGAACACCTTATACTTAAAAAGAAATGTAATAAAAAAAATCTACAGAGTTTATTTACTTTATCAGGAAGGTGTTGTCAGGAAGCAAGTATTTTTAAAAAATTGTCATAAGAATGGGATGCCAGCACAATCTCCGGAAATAAATAGTAGTAAGACAAGTCCCGACGTCTGTTCTTAATTCGGGTAGAGATTAATGGCAGGGAAGAGTTACTCTTATCAGGAAACTTGTTAGGGACGAGGTGTCAGGACAATAGCAAAAAAGAGACAAATAGTAAAAATGGAAATCCTAGAAAATTTATAAGGAAAATTTGAACACGGATGATTTGAGATTTCATCAAAGTGATAAAAAACTCTCTCAATAAATTTTAGTTTAAAGTTATGTTTGAAAACAACAATAATTGCAGTGAATAAATTTAATTGGAGAAAATCAAGTTTAATATATTTACATTTATTGATTCCTTCAGTAGCAAACTAAATATTATGAGCCCATTTGAAATCAATTAATTATCTCCGATAGCAAACAAAATTTGTCAAGTATTTTTATAAAACATTTTATCTTAAATAACACATAAAATAATAACCTTAAATTTACAAGAAATTAATTCCCTTCAATGATAAATATAATATTAGTATATCTCAAATAAAAAGCAGGATAATTAATAATGGTTGAAATACTTTAATAAGGAACAGAGTCGCTCTCCGTGAAGTGATTTTGTGCAAAAATAGTCAATATTTATTGCAAAAACTGACTGATGTTTCTTTTACCTTTGACGCCTAAAAGTAATATAATTTTTCCTGTTGCCAAAAGGGAAAATGGTTGCCAAGTTTCAAGTCTCTAGGACATTTTAATCGATCGTATAGCCTAGCATAAGGAGAGACTTCTCTTAATTAACAGTGATCACATAATAGGAATTTATGAAATAAGAACTGTTTAATTGATTAGCTCCAAAATGTTCAAAAACCACTGGTACTGTATTTTTCCTTTTTATTGAGACAGTTTTCTATAAATTTTTGATATAGTTCTTAATTCGCATAATCTATATTAAATAAAAATCTATATCTAAAATAAGAATGACGTTAACAGCCTTAAAGGCCACTATTGGATATAATCTTCACTACTTTGTAAATTAAACGTGTAATACTTATGTCAAGATGCCTATTATTATTTAAACATTTAAATCGGTTTCAACATTCAATACAGTATAGGACATTACTTTTTGTCCACAGCAGTTTAACCATACCTCTTGTGTTTCACCTATCTGACACCTATTACGTTGTGTCTAACCATTAGGAAACTGACGTTTATATTTTCTGGAAATATTCTTGACGTCAAGTTAAACTTTATTATTTTACGTCGTTTAGTATTTAACATCGTTTCTATTACTAATGTCTCCAGTCTTGTTACTATTATGAGTGGCTACCAAGCATCGAGATTGTTCTATATTAGAAAATGAAAGTCCACATATTTTATAAACTTCCTTAAGAACACCTTAGCCTCCAAAATCAATCTGTTCTCATCCTCTCTAAAATGCACTAATATTGTGCTAAACGGTCTTTAGCAATATCAGGTTATTAGCGTCAAAAATTTAAGAACGTCTTGACAAATACAATTTCAATCCTGAAAGATTTTTTGGAATTATTTAAAACATAGAAAATCTGCTTCATATTCATTATAGGCCTATATGGAAACGTGCGGTTTCGGTTTAAGTTCTAAAGTGAAAAATGTTTTTTGGGAACTTTTAGAATTGAGTTTTTCTTTTCCCTTGAAATTTTCAGTCTCTTGTCCCGTCATCTCTGAAAATCTTCATTAATAATTCATTACCTTATCAGGAATTTCTTAAGTATACTTATGCAAAGCAAAGAACTGTTACAAGGTCGTTGTGAACAGACTGGTTCCTGCTAAAAATGGCGGAATATCACTTCAAGGGTAGGATATAAGTGTGTCGACAGGCACAGTCAAGTTCAGATCCACTTGTGCTGGCTGCGTGTGTTGGGAACTGCTCAAAGACTTAGGTGCAATTTGCCTTCTTAGCATGTCTTCTTAGGCATTTACAATTATATTATTATCAATTAGTTACTTGAACTATGTAGTAATTTAATACGATTCATACAATATGATCTAAATACGCTACGACTTGATCTATGCAGAGAACCGTTTACCAGTAAGATTTAAATATGTAAAAATATTACAAAAAATATATCATTTGTTGTGCACAACATTTATACGCTTTAATAACACTGTTTACCTTACAAATTTTTTGGATATAAATGCTACAATTGTTCAGTTTTCTAAAACATGGAGAGGTGACTAAACTATACGACGACGTGTGAAATATGTTGACATATTACATAACAATATATTTAGAAACGTGTTTCAAATCAATGCTTGAAATTATACTACATTTATGTGAATTTATCTTTTAAAAATTTTGCTCCCATAGCGTTGACCTCTATATTGGCTTTTTAGGGAATCCAAAATAATAATACGTTAAATACGAAGGAGTATTTAGCAGATATTTAGGTTAAAACTTTACATATTAATTATTTTCTGTCCTATTATAATTCATTTTCAAGTGTTGAAAAGTATTAAATTATCCAACCGACATTCATTTTACACCTTTACACTTGATACAGTGTTTAAAACGATCCAACAATGTCAACAGTGTGTTTAGTGGCTACCACTCTTCCTGTAGTGGTGTTTGTTTGTAGTGACACCTTTGTTTCTACAATTACACTTGAACATACTAACTAACAACGCTTTTGCCGTAATAGTGAGATAAACTTTGAATACTTATATTTTTACATATCACATACTATTCACTAATTAAATAAAGGAAATAGACTTTATAATATGCAATAAGATGTTATAGTTTCTGAGAAAATCATACAATATATTCTAAAAAAATTGTTAAATTCAAATTATGTTTAAGGAATTAATTATTTTCATGAGCTTCTATGATTTATTTGAGATATTATCTTAACAATTACGAACGATATGAACACTCTCTATATAATAAAGATATCAGGTTTCCTTAAACCGAGAAAACCTGTCATCTGTGTTACTCTAACTTATGGTTTTAAGAATACGAGTTTCCTAAAATCATTAAGCTATTACATAATTTCACTTCTTTGTCTCGAAATCTCCTCATTACGAATATTTATATCTCTGTAAGCTATTAGTCTATGGATACCTATAATAATATTGTATGAGACCACCCGATTGAGTTTTACTTTCAGTATTCTTACCTCTACTAGGATGCTAGACTAGTGATGCTTCAGACTGTAAACAATATTGTACTGCAATTAATTTTACTTTTCTTACCAATATGAATAAATGAATAAATGATTTTATTCCTTCCACAAACAACAAAGTTAATATTGAAAAAATGAGCATCTTGGAATTAACTGGCAACTTTTACAAGTATTGTGGCCAGTATAAACATAGCAAAATAAAATACCCGGTTTCGTCAGAGTCCAGTTTCTTAATGTGCTTTCAACAGCCGAGTCGCTCTCTATGGCATATGTGTCTTAACACTAGTATTTGGCTTATCAATACACTGCTATACCTTACTCACTAGATATTAAATGGCTTACAATATAAAACAAATAAAATTATGTTTCCACAGTAACAAGTAAAAATAAAAATAAAAAACCCGGCAAATATAAAGTACACTGATTGAAAATCATCTTTATTAAGAACATAAACCAACTAATCTTATTTTATTTAAATTAAAGTTACTGTAAATTAGTGCCAATTTTGAATTTGAAGTTAATCATAAAACCAATTACACTCTTCAAAAGATAGTAAAAATGTCTTTAGCTTAAAACTGAAAGAATTTATATTGTTTGCCAACTTTATTTCGTATGACAATCTATTAAAAAACTTGGGACCAAAATATGAAAAAAAAATTTAAATGCAGACTTATTTACTTTATGAATTCGGAAAATTCGATTTTCTATACTTCTGTTCTCATATGTTAGATCAGTAGTTCCCAAATTGCCACTTCTGAGAAAAAAAGCCCTTAATACCTTAAAGATAAATAAATTCTGCAAAGGCAATATTTTAAGTCGACAAAAAAGTGGAAAAAGAACTATCTCTCCTCTGTTTGTACAAAAAATAATTCTCATAAAATGGTTCTGAACTACTCTTAACTTCTCTATTAAGTACTTATATGTCCCCCCCCAGCAAACAATACTTTATTCTATTCTTGAATTAACCAGAGCGAAATATAAAGTTCTTAGCAAAATTTTGATCGCAAAAATTAAAAAAAAAATAAAACTTTCTGATTGTTGAATTAAGTTTTGGTTTTTAAAGTTGTAATGTGATTTTCTAATGTTAATTTTCTTGTCAAAAAGTACTCCTATGTATTTAAAATGGTTTTCTTTTTTAATTAGCTTACAATTATAGTTAACTTCTCCACAATTTTAAAGCATGATACTTAAGGTCTTGGTCAAAATTAAAATCATTAAAGTTAAAATTTACATACTGTTTTTTTCAACATTTTACCTGCATTTTATTTAATGTACACCAATTTTTTTAACAATAATAAATCTTCTGAAATTTGATTTTTCAGCACTTGCACATTTTTATTTGAATAGAATAAAGCAATATCGTCAGCAAACGCACTAACCTTACCATTAAAATTTATTTCTAACAAATCATTTATAAAAATAAGGAAAAGTGTAGATGAGATTACACTTCCCTGCGGTACCCCAGATGAGACCGGAAGTGGTGCACTGACGGACTGACAGACACGTACCGGCAGGGAGCGCCCGTGATGAAACCACGGAACCAACTCAAGGCTAAGCCCCGTACTCCCGCCGCCTCCAATTTCAACAGCAAAATCTCATGGTCAACTAAGTCAAACGCCTTTTTAAAATCAATAAACAGACCAGTTGATTTTTTCCCTTGATTTTAAGCAAGAATAAATCATAGTTGTAAAGTTTACAAGAGCAATCTTCAGTAGATTTACCTTTACGAAAACCAAACTGACTAATACTAAAATAACCTATATTATTTAAATAATTAATTAACCTATCCTTCATTATCTTCTCAAATATTTTTGAAAACACAGAAAGCAGACTAATAGGGCGAAGATCATATAACTTAATTGATTTATTTTTCTTATATATTGGAACAACTACGCTTTACTTTAGATTGCCAGGAAAAACACCAGTTGAAAAACTTAAATTTATTATTTTAGTTACAACAGGAGATATTACATGAGAAAAGCGCTTAATTAAACATGTATTAATATTATCAAAACCTGCTGATTTTTAATTTTTTAATTGTTTAATGATTTCTGAAACTTAATTTTTGTTAGTGGGAAGTATGAAAAAAGAAGATAACCTTTGCTGTAAAAGAAAATTATTATCTACATTAACGGATTGATTAGACTGAACTTCAGTGAAGTATTGATTTACTATGTCCGCTATTGATTTACTTTTTCAACTGATCCTCTAAAGGTGGTTCCACTTAAACTATTTACAATTTTCCATTGAAGTGATGTATCTCCATTAGCTTCATTACTTTTTTTACGATAAATAACTATTTTTTTGTTGTGCTAATTTCAGTTTGTAGATTTAAAACTAAATTTTTTATAGACAGAACAAAAATTCGTATCATATGACCTGGTTTTATAAATTCTATATAACTTTGTTTTCCTATTTAGTTATTTAGTAATTTTGTGTTAATCCAGGGGCTAATTTTCTTTGCTTTCCTCAAGTTTACTTTTTGTACCCCTACTTTTTTTACAACTATAATAGTATCGCATAAAATATTTAAAAATCATTAAAACGTACATTAACATTTTCAGTTATAAAACAACTATCCCAGCTTATATCGCTCAGTTTTAATACAACTTCATCATAATCAATAATACTAAAATCATGACTAACCACTATGCTATTTACATGTTGATTACTAGGAATTGTAAATTGCTAAACCTAACATACAATGGTCAGTGAGATCAACGTCAAAAATGGCACTTTTAAAAATTGTTAAATCACGGTGTCTGACGAAAATATGATCTATGCACGTTTGTGAATTAGCAGTGATTCTAGTAGGGGACCATCAATAAGCTGTGCAAAGCCGTTACTACTTAACATACTTAAATAACTTTGAACACTTTGTGTATTTTCTAATGTATTTAAATTAATATCTCCAATTAAAACGGTACTGTTAGAAGTTAATGTTAAATTGTTTGTAAATTTTTCAATAAATCATTCTCAGAAAAATTGTGTAGTCTATACATACATAAGAGGTAAAAAATAAATTATCAAGTTTTATTTTTAAAAGTAAAGCATCAGCAGTCGTTAGATTAAAATTTAAATTTACCACACATATATCATTGGACACATAGCAAATTACACCTCCGGACCTAAAACTATTATTACAACAATTGAAAGTATTATATCCAGGAATATTATACAAACCAACCTCAACACTGCCAATCAAAATTTCACTCAGAACAATAATATTAACTTTATTTTTAATTTGACTGAAAACCAATAAAAAATTATTGAAATTTTGCCTAATACTTCTTATATTTGCATAAATTAAATTTTGACTGACACTATTTTGAATAGTAAAAAAATTATTAAAAGAATTTTGTCGTTGCATTTAGAATAACATTATTTTAACTGAATTTATTAATTTAATGATTCATGAAAAAAAAATTTTATATGGTAACTCAATCATTGCACAACTAAAACTTACTGATCAAAAATAACTTACTTAATTTATTTAAGTTTGTCCAAGTCTTCATACGTAACTATCTTCTTGACAGGATCGCCTTCAGCTTTCCTCGCGAAAAACTTGCCATCTCGTGACCAGACAAACTTGTAGCCGATATCACGTCCCTTCTGCTTGAGCTTCGCTAGGAATAGCTTATTCTCTGGCGAGAGGTGGTCGTTGATGTAGACTCGCTGGATGGGGAAGTGCTGGTTGACATCTCGGGCCGTGAGACTTTTCTTCTGGCGGGCCTTAGTGATCCACTGCTCCTTCATCCCCTTGGTTGAGAACTGGACGATGAGTAACCGATGAGACCGATGAGAACGGCTCCCGGTCAGTCCTGAAGGAGGGTAACCGGTGTGCTGCGCCGACGTCCGTCTCCTTCATCTCTACTCCCAGATCTGCTCCCAAGTCTGCCACCAACTCGCTCACATTTTCATTCTTGGTTACCGGTAGACCCACTAATCTCAATGTTTTTCACACGCGTGTATTTGTTCCAAATTTCTCATTCTTTCTTGTAAGTCAATTACTTCCTTACTCAGCGTTTCATTCTTAGCTTTAAGCAAAATATTTTCTTTCTGCAACTCGTCAAACTTGCTTCTTATCTCTTCCATCAATAAAGTCGAAGCATCAAGTTTATCAGACACATACTGCACCGACGTCGAGATCTCACTCATTTCGCTCTTAAAACGAAGTCATTTCGGAAAAAACGTCCTTCTTAAACTCTTCCAAAACCTTGACGAGAGAGTCCGATGATGAAGTGGTAGATTTCACACTCCCCTGCGAAGAAAACTTGTTCCTACACCCTGAAAATTTCCAGTCTTTCGTCGACCGTTTAATTTTTTCCATCAGAGTCATTACTTACGCAGTTCAGATGAAAACTCCTTTCACATCCTCCCGTGCACTTTATACTGCCATCATTACACTCCTTTTCACAGACGCCACAGAGCACCATTTTAAGAAAACTAAAAAAAATCACTTTTAGACAAACCGAAACACGCTAGAAACACTGCACGTGCAGGACAGTGACCTTTACTCTAGTAGTGCACTAGCGGAGAGCTCTTATCTGCTCGGCTGACTGAGCTGGACTGAATACATATGATTCCATTAAAAAGGACTTAATACTTATATATTATAAGATATTAATCTCAATTCCCTTAACTGAAAAATACGCATAATCTTTTATGAAATTGTTATAATGCCTAAAACAGCCTATTCTACTGCCTAAACATTTTTAAACAGAATCAATCTTATGCTTGATTTATTGCAAGTAAATTAAACCGATTTCTAAGTATTCAAGTAAAATAGTGGAGAAAAGTATTAAACATTTCCAACAATTAAAAAAGTAATATTTAGACGTATTTGGGCGTTAAAATATCAGAAAGTCCCTAATATTCCCCTTACTTCAGGACATTATCCCGGGAAAGACGTCCCCAGAGGGTGTGGCTTAATGGTGCTGAATGTTCCACATTGGAGGGGAAACATAATCATCATTTAGGGATAAACTGTACATCAGAAGTCTTGTTAGATTACTTTCTTTTACGTAAAATTAGTATACGTGATATACATAATGCTTTAGTTCTTATCGAACAAAATGATAATAATATTATAAATGAAAAAAGTGCCTTTGTTTGTTTGTTTGTTTTTGTTTCGGTTTTGTTTGTCTTCCTTTCTCGCGTAAAAATTTCAAACAGTTGTACTGAAATTTACTTGGACGTAATTACGTTCCCTGAGATGAATATAGCCCTATTCTTATTTAGAAAATCCCTCTGGGCTAAGCCCCATTGGTCTTTAAAGTATCGAAAAATAAGTTTGGAAATATTAATTAAATGTGCATATCTAATGTAATAAACTATTCTGGCAAACATATATGTAATATATTATTACATATTATAATATATAATGCGTTTTTTCAATAATATTTAAAGTGACAAATAAATATTTTATTTGAAATTCAATAATAAATATTGTTCAAACATTTTATTTAAAATTAAAAGTTTATAGCTCGAAGTTAATTTTGATTTTAAGTAAATTAAATATTTATCTGTGAGCATTTTGATACATGAACATGCGTAATTTACTGCACCATATATAGATTTGTATCTAATAGAAATATGTATGTAAAAAATCATGACACTAGTTGTTTAGTTTAAATTAATTCTTTAATTTAATTTCGAACTAAATATTAATAATATATAGTGTTACCTTTTATACATTTTTAACTAACTTAGAAACTACTTGCTGGTATTATTGTGATAATGACGTTTCTAGAAACGTGTCTTTTTGAGATTTTAGCTACATTTCACTTGCTACGTGCAGTGTCTAATATATGCCTCCCGGAATCTGTAGAGTCGTCCGTCTGAATATATTCAGGGAAGAACAGCAGGGACACTTGGCAGTAATACTTATCCATGATTTCAATAATCATGTATGCACCAGTATAGCAATACTAGGGTACTGCGATAGTTAGCCAAGCAATAGTTAACAATCCAGATGGTCGGTGATGAAGACATTTCAAAACGTACTCTTTAGTAAATAATGAGTTGTTATAGTTTACTAAGCAGCCCCAGGTGGAAAAGACGTTACAGGGTCCAAAATATCTGTTGCGTGACCGTTTTATTTGTTGTAAATGTTGTTTAGTTACAGTTGACCTGCTTATTCCTAATTTTTTTAATATGACGCTGTGTAATTGTGCTGGGTTTTTGTTTTATTTCTCCGAATACGTTAACGTAAAATTTAGTATAGCGTGCACTGTTAAATTCGTAGAATTCTTTTATGCTTGTTAATTTTTTTCACAAATAGTTTCGTTTAACTTGAAACTTGGAATTAATAAAACATCAATGATAACAATTAGGACAAGTTCTTCCGAAAACGCAGTATTCAACATGTAAATTTGTTATAATTATGGAAATTTTACGACAAAAAGTGCAATAATAAAATTTCAATACATAAAGTATAACACAAAAAATAAAATAGTTTAGAATAATTTAGAATAAATTCACAAAGACTGAGGAACCTATGATTTAGAGAGTAAAATATTCAAAAGAATAAAGAACGGATAGGAAAACAAAAGGTTCCACCTCGGGGAACATGTTTGATACTCCCACTCTTTCCCAAGAACTTACTTTGAAGGCAATATTTGAATTATATCCGAATATTAAAATTCCATATCTTGAAATTATTGGAGCTTCAACACGTGTCAAATAATATTAAGTTTAGCTGTGTTAATACTTATACCATTAAAATTTCAATAGAACTACCAAAATATTTGCTCCAAAAAGGATTGATATAGAATATAAAAGTAAATTATGGAATATAAAATGTCCACTACCGTGGTCTTTTGTTGATTACATCACTTGTGCCTCGTCTTTCGATTTCTAAACATTGGTGACATGGATAATTTTTAAAAACAATAATGATGTTTTTCTGAAACTAACATTGGTTTAAATGTACAATTATGATCTCCACCTATTTAAGAAACAAATGTACTAAAAGTTATTCTACAATGATAGCTAGAGATCGTTCGTTCAAACAGAAAATATTTTTTATACATTAAAGGTTCTGTAACGTATTAACTTCTTTTTAAAAAACTATTGATTATTTTAATCAATAAAACAAAGCTCCAGCAAACTGACAGAAACTTCAGTTGCTTTTTATTGACAAGTGTAAAATAATTCATATGTTTTCATAAATCCATTAGCTAATTGAAAAGGATATAAGAGATCTAATCATAGTTATTTTTCTAAATCATGTGAAAATCTCTTTTGATGTTTTCCAAATACTATGTAATTCATTATATATTATAAATGAATCATTATATATATATACACACACACACATAAGTTTTACAAATACAAATTGTGTCCTTTTCTGCTTTATGTTTTGTAATTATTTATATCGATGTTTAGTGATTTAAATTACTGCTGCAATCTTGAAATCACTTTTCTTAAATAAAGCACAGAGAACACGACAGAAAGCAGCAATATACAGTACAGTGAGAACAGTTTTTACGACTTGAGGGAGTCGTAACACCCTGTCTAGACGTCAGAAGAACTGTAAGTTGGTAGGTTTCTTATAGGAGTAGATTTACTTTGGCTGAAGCATTATAGTTCTTTTTCTGTATGGTATGTTTCCTTCAAGCATGGGTGTTATAGTACAATTTTTTTAATTAATTTATCTGCATATTTTTAAAATATTAGACATACTTTTTCCAAATATCTAATCATCACCCCACTTAAGCTCGATTACGACAATACAGTACAACGCCCTCATCTTTTAATTGTTAGCAACTATTATTTACATTCGACGCAATAATTTCATACATGTGATTTTGATCAGATTCCCTACTAAGTTATTTTTTTTTCACATTTTTACCATTTTATAAATAATCATTTGTTTTCAAGAAAATCCTCACCATTAATTTTACCTGTACACTATTTTATGGATAAAGTTGCTGTGTTTTAAGCTCCCTAGCCCCTAAACTACTCGCCACCCCTGTCCTCTACGTATACACTTAATATATTGCAATGGTT
The DNA here is from genome assembly GCF_021130785.1 of Homalodisca vitripennis. Taxonomy (NCBI): domain Eukaryota; kingdom Metazoa; phylum Arthropoda; class Insecta; order Hemiptera; family Cicadellidae; genus Homalodisca; species Homalodisca vitripennis. The sequence continues at coordinate 70,356,450 of NC_060212.1, read as the reverse complement.
CATAGTAACACAGAACCTCCAGGAACAACTCAGTTATAAAAGCTAATCGCAATCTATAGAGAATATGTGATTTGTCAACATATTCTACAATAGTGTAGAATATGTAAAAATTCCTAACTATAGTAAAATTCAACATCTGGGGAGTTCGCGGATCCTGAGGTTCTAGGTCCCTGAGAATTTTACAAAGGTCTTGCAGTACAGTGATATGTGGATTTTTAGGGAATATCGAAATTTCAAGCTTAGTGCGCTTGTTCCAGTTTTCCAAAAAGGCTTGGACTAAGGCTGCCTGTAGAACTTTGGGAAATTTTAATCCCTTCAATGTCTTCGCCTGAAAAACCTTTTACCAGTAACTTTATATTTGGCTCTAGATTATGTATATTAATGGTTTTACGAGAAAGATAAAACGTTAACGAACAATGGTTTTAATGAAAAATGTTTCGTGTCAGGAGCTAGTATGTTCTCTGCCTAATCTCGCCGTGCTAAAACATTCCACGTGCAAACAAGGTCTCACTTAATTAAGATCACATCTTAATTAGTTCTGGATTTAGTTTAGTGATAATGCCTTTAACAGTTAGTGAATATTGTTTACTCAATGTGCTTTATAACATGTATATATGTCTGTCTGTCGTATCACAAACGGTATTGTGTTTTAATTTTTTGTTTATAAATGTTAGTTATACGCCTTAGTTTACCATTATTTAATTTATATTGAAAGTGGTGCTAGATTTATCGCTTCAACCCGAGAGAAGTTTTACGGTAAAATTATGTTATAACTGTTTACGACTAACTTCAGCTTAATAATTTACTCACAACACTTCCTGATTACACCATCGTTACATTCTATAATCAAAAAAAGTAATCAACATCAGCAAATTTTATTATTTAGTGGTAATTTTTTGACCTTGTTTCTTATAATCATTATACTTGTCCACTTGATTAACAAAAGATATTTATCACTTTTATAATATATAAGAATTGGAAGTCAACTATATTACGTGACGTTTACAAAGATGAACCAAATTATAATATATTTAAGCTTTTTAAATACAATACCTTAGTAAATTAAACTATTCTTTCGCAATATATTTTACATAATGGCTCTTTTCATCAAGCACACGTATTAAGGTTAAAAACACACTATTTAAGTTGAAAATATCCTTATTGAGGAAATATTTTTAAATTGACTAGTAAATTGAAATGGCAATGTAATTTTTCATTATATGAGTCATTGTAAAGATGTATACTAGTCAAGAACAACAAGATATACGTTTAACTACAAGAAATGGTTTGTATATTGTTGTACTATCGATAACAGAAACTTCATGTTTTTCATTTACATATTTGTTATGTGTTCATATATTTTAACTTGTGTGCTTTTGCTCTCTTAACACCGAATGTAAGTTGAAATTTGAAATGGGTTCATACATACAGATTACGAATTTGTGGGTAGTAAGATTTAGATTGCCTATCTGTTATAAACTAAAGTAAATGTGTGAAGAATGGTAAATGAAAATATTTATTTTTTAATTTCCCGAGTTAAAATAAATTAATAGCAACCATAAAAATATAAAAAAATTGCTATAATGTGCGTAAACCAATAAAATGTGGAGATATTTCTGCCTCAATGTCAAGGGCGATTATCACCTAACAACTGGCAATGCAAAAGGGGCCCAAGTCGAATTACAAAAATATCCATTCAAATACATTTAAATTTTGTTTAGCAAATATAATTTGTTGTCGAAAGGAATGACTTATTTTGGAACAAAGCAGTTACAGGAAATTAAGTGAAAAATTATTTCTACCATAAAAAAGTGTCCAGATTTTGTTTTATGCATGCCTCTGGGAGTTTTTTTTTGTAGTGAATTATAGAATAACCTGTCAATATTAACATCAATGCGGTATATATGATCCTAAAAAACAATATAAATGAATTGAAAAAACGTGTATGAACAGAATTAATTAGTTGACAGAGGCAATCAGATAGGGCCATTTAGACGAACGGGAAGCTTGTACATAAAGTTTCAATGTGTGATGATTCAGACTGACAAATTCAATAGTGATACTCCATGAAAAAAAGGAACTGATGTAGGAAATTTTTAAGTCCCTACCCTTGTTATATTAGGGTTTATTGCACAGGTGGATGGACCAACGAGCAAACAGGCAAGACAAAATTTCGATAACACCCCGTTCCGGAATAACAAATCGTGTATCGACTTTCACACAAGGTATACATCGATACTTTTCATTCAACATTTAAATAACTAGCTCACAAATGGCAAATACGTGCGATAATGCTATTACACAAATGAAGGCAAGCAACTAATAAGCGTATTATTGTGTGGAACAGGTTGATGAAGTATCTTTCAATCTGAAGTAAATGTAACTTATGAATGTGACTGTTCATAATGTTTAGTTTCAGGTTAAATACCTCGTTTAGGGAGAGAAATTAGGACAGTATATGTGTAATATCCGAACAGGTTAACATGTGTGAATATTTTTTGGAAATTTAATAATTATCTTAATATGAACAAAGTTGTTAAACCATAAATTTTTTTATAAATAAACGTTATAAGTCAATAGACATGAGTACGCCAGACCATATGCCTAGTAACAGGCTTCGCCGAAGCTGCATGGAAAAGTTTTTTAGATGTAATTGATATAGATAGCATAGAAAATTTATTTCCATACAGCAGAAGAATATTTCGTTAGTTATTTAAATGATACTCAACCAAATCCTTTGGAGAATAATGCACAATCATCTACGTAATCATATTGATTATGTAGAAGAAAAGAGTCATAGTTAAATTGAAGGTTACAATTTAAATAATTCATGGGATATCCTGTAGATAGTTCTATACGGTAATGCTGAGCTAAATACCAATGAGTGGCATGCATATTTATCATTATCGATATATTCAGCGTGAAATAGACAGCTTGGCATGTATACACTCAGATTGAAGAAGAGATTTGCCTGCCCGTAGAGTGGCAGCAAATAACTCAATTCATTTTCGAAATATCACTATGAGTTATAGACTTTGCTAATGCTCATCCAAATCCGTTTAAGGGATATGTACCAAATTACCGGATATACGCTGATTGGCGTATATTGCCAGTGCTCACTTCAAGCGATTGCCATTGTTCATTTTACAACAAATCGGGAACCACTTACAGTACTTGTAACTGAAAAGACCACTTCAAACACCAATCACAATCATCATTGTCTTTGTAAAAACTAGTTTTCCTGGCCTATCGAGTCCAGTTGTGTTTAACCCACTGTAAACAAAATAAGTAAAAGTACATACTAAAACAAAATTTATAATAACATCTAATGCTATATTTAAAACATTATTCAGGTACTTTTATCAGTACATGTCATGGATTATAACTTTTATTAGGCTGAGCGTTAACAAACATATTTTATTCGTATTACTGACGGTGGTGGCAACAAGAATATAAACTAATTTGTAGCGAAGAGATATAGTACATTTATAAACAGAGTTTAACAAGTGAAATAATAATACTTACATAAATTATAAAAAAAAACTAATTTTATGTTGACTTCGCTCCAATATTGAAGTTGGAAGCATAATTCACTCGAACCGGAAGTGCTCATTCTGGTGCAAAACATACGAAATTGCGTGCTAAGCCACGGGTTTATTTCTAGTATATAATACAACTAAATATAACTGTAAAATTTATTACCATAAAGGTTCACAACGAAGACTAAGTGTTATGTTAGGATACTAGCTATCAGATAATGAAATCGATAAAGCCATTTGTCGATACTAAGTTTATATTAATTACGAAAAAGTTACTTAAAAAAATTTAAAGTTATAGAACAAATTAACTACAAAGTTAAAAACATTTTATTTGCTATAACTAAAATTTCTTCTGTATGGTCCTAAAAACTGGGGTATTTCTACTTTCTTATTCGTACAGCTTAACCTGTATCACATACAATGTATTAATCAAGATCGCTTGTAGGTATTACTCAATTATTCTAATAATAGATACACCAGTTTCTAGCATATCAAACAAGTTATATAGGAAACTTCAATTCCATCCATTCCAAATTTTTTACTTAATAGTTTATCTATAGGTATTATTGTTCTAGTAAAAACACTTAATAAAACGAGGGTGGTAAACTCGTATTGGGGGGGGGGGGGTGGGGGGGGGGGGGGGTGGGGGGGGGGGGGGGTGGGGGGGGGGGGGGGTGGGGGGGGGGGGGGGTGGGGGGGGGGGGGGGTGGGGGAGATATATTTATCCATACAATGAAATTCACCAAAGTTTGGGAAAAAAACTTTGACAAAATCCCAAATGTGGTATTGTAACTTAAGGAGGTAACATTCCCATTCGTAACGTTTTATCCAACTCACTAAACTTCCTTTCAACAGAGTGAAATGCTAGGGCTTTATCTTGCCATTTTTCCAAATTTTCGAGATTAAATCTGTATGAATCCCAGTTTAAAATCTTAAATCTTAATTTTCTGGTTAGATATAATCGTAACTTAAACTCATTAATGTTTGCTATTTAAATTTAACGTGGAAAAAATTGATTGATATCTGTATAACTATTCAATAGTCACTTTGAGAGTGTAAGAGAGGAATTTGTTGTACCTTATACCAATCGGGGAATATATATGCATTTAATTTTTTCAGGTCAACAGAGTAATCCGTAGTGGATTCTTATATCATTGACAAATATAATCAGTATAAATGCAAATTCTGGAAAATAAAAACAAAAATGTATGATCAGCTAACTAGAACCATAAAATTGAAATTAATCCAATTAATTTGTGCTAGTATTTATTTAATATTGGCGCAAAATCTAAATTTTGATGAAGGATAAACAATTTATATTTGTATTAATTCCTTCACGTAATATTTAAAATAATGCAATTTTTAAATAAATTTATAATTAATAATTTATGCATATAAATAAAAGTATACTGTATTTATATAATATAATACTGAGTGTCTGCTTATTATTGTATTAATGAGTCACCCAATATGGAAAATTTTTTTTCCCAAAACCCTTTTCCACAAATTTGATTTAGATGGCTGGGATGGGTTATTTATATATATTGATTTTAACTTTCTAGAGTTCATAAAAACAATACACAAATTCACAACTGTAATTTGTATTTATGCTACCATAAAAAGTAGTGAAAGTATAATAAAAAAACACACTATAATTTAACTATGATTGATGACTATACCAGTTATAGGAATGTATGCCTTTATATGAATTTTTATCATTCACTAAAATAGAATAAAGTAGACAAAGAACATAATTGGCATAAATAGGGAGCATGACTTTTTCATAATTGTTAACCTCAGTTGAAGAACGGTATTGCAGTAAGGAGAGAATTGCGAAGCTTTTAACCTCCGAATGGTAATATGGTTTTATCGTGGTACATGTCTATGCTTGGATAGAAGTTACTTTTATTATACAGGCTCTATTACGTTATTTATTTTTTGGGACACCCACTGTCTGCTGGGGGACTAAATATTTTTGGTAGTTTCTTAGATAAACTAAAAATTAATCTCATATAACTTTTTAAAGGGCCTTCCCCTTTTATATTACACAAGTCCAATATTTTAAACATCGTAACATCTCTTAATATTTTTCATTCGGGGTTGGTAAATTATAATTAAACATGTTACAATTTTCCCAATTTGCAAAAAACATTAATAGTTTTGAAAAACTTCGTTTATTTGTCATAAATGACAAAGGCATGTACAACATAGCATAGCTAAGGTTTGGAATGGGTTGATTCAATGCGAATTTTTTAGTTTTGCTCACCTTAGTACAGCGTCTGCAATTGAAAACTTTCACAGATTGAACTCCAGGAGTCTAAAAATCGTATATAGGATTGGGACGAGCATTAGTGTTCATTTTTTTTATTGTTCTTATAATTAACCGTGATGGTAACAAATGAAAATAGCATCGGGAAATAAACCCAATTGTTTATAAAACTGAGTGCAAAACAAATGAAATTTTTGTTATTTGACCTAGTAATAGTACGTATAGTTTAGTAGCTACTAGGACTTGAAATTGTCACATAATGCAGCCCTTAGCGAAGCCAGAGTACACTCGACACGTGGTTTATTTGATCTCTAACATTGTTCCCATACTGAAAATAATTCGTTCTTGTATAAACGGTAGATTAAGCAGTTCGATTTATAAAATACAAATTTATGTGGCTTTTTTGGCTCATTGGAAAATTAACCTGGAATATTACGTTTTTTTAATATTGAAAACAAGTAACATGTGTCCATTTTCTAATAGTTACTAGTGTGTGTGTTTTTTATGGTTTTATTTGATATAGGCAAATAAAATAATATTCAATCAACGGATCCAACAAAAAATAAGTGATTACTATAAATTTTTTCACAAGGACATTAATATTCTGAATGAAGGATTCTTGGAGCTTTACAAAGGGGAAAACTAAATTAATTGTAATTAACCATCACGTACAAAAAAACAAACATTTGATATATTTCCACTTAACTCTAAATTTGTTTTGGTATTGCTGTAGAAGCAGCTTATATTGGTCACTGTTAAATTACATTTAAAAATAATAAAACCCAATATTTAATACCCTTTTAAATTGTTTTGTGAAGGCCTTTCGATATCCAAGTATATCTTCTCTCTTCAGACTTTTGTTGATAGTGTGTCTGAAGAAGATGAATCTCATGGATATCAGAAAACGCTCACACAAAGCAATAAAATTGTATTAAAAATATCGTTTTTAATGTTTTTTAATGTAATTTGTTTTGGGTATCTTTTCCAACTCTAGTGTCTAAACGTTCTCAATTGACAGAAAAAAGAGGAATGACATAGTCAGATTACAGAAAGTTTTATTTACAACCAAACAAAGATCATTTTTCCAATTTCATTTAACTGAATTACAAAATATACCTTTGACGTTATAAGAGATAACACTAAATTTTCTAAGCATTGTTGGTATAATAGTGAAATTTAAGCTCCAATGTAACCATAGAAAACATAAACATATTGTATTATATGTTTGTTTTTGTATAAATAATAGCCTACAAAACCCATTAAATTCGACTTAAGTAAAAACTTAAATTGTGTTTATAACCACACATTTAAGACAGATCACCCATCGTAATTCTCAATACTTGTATTTTAAAACATCCAACACTAAATTACTTTATATAATTGGTTTTTTAAGAATATGTGGGGGAATGTCGATGTTTTTTGTATGACTCAGAACTAATTAGCTTACCTGTGGGTCATTATCGCAAAGTTATATGATAACCAATGTATACGTATTTTCATGTAGTTTTAATACTTTTGTCAATTTAAAATTATTTCATCCGGGAATATTTTAGTATATATTAAATGTGAAATGAAAGGTTTAAAATTATTGATTGTGAATCTACATAATCCTATCCTATTGTTTATAGTGTAATATAGTTGAGAGAGGACAACCCATGCTATTATATATAATGATTGTCTGATATAACTGTTTAACTTTTTTAATGTAGCTCACAATGCTAACTGGAACTAGATAGATTTGATTACACAAAATTTACTTTTATATATGAAAATACCCCTAATCAAATTAAACAGCTTGGGGATATATATAAACCTTTTTGAATACAAAAGGTATTTTAAAAAACTTTTCTTTTAGATTATTTATTCATTGAAAAAGTTATTTTTTTTTTTATTTTTATATGCATAATTTCAATTTTAAATAAGTTTTAGGAAGTTGAAACATTTTTCACCATTTTGAGGGCAAAATAAGAAGTTCTTCTAGCACACATTTACCTGACAGATAGATTTAAGAATAATCTTAGTAAAACTATGGCATATCCATTAAAACACAAAATACTTAATAAAACCTATTTACAAATATAACGTAAGACAAAAATTTTTAAAACAAAAATATTAAGTAAAGACCTAAAATGATGTATCTTAATCAACATTTTTGCTTTATATATCGCTCCACATTTCTCCCAATTAATCCCTTTTTGGGATATTTTTGCACAAAATATAAATTTAATTTATTGGGGAGAGGAGGTGTAAAAAAGGGGGGAAATTAAAATTTAAAACGTGTTAAAGGTTAATTGTGTATGATCACTCTATTTACACCCACAAGGGTGGATCTTGCGTTTACCTCGTATAAGTTGCCAGGAAACAAACTTGTAACATATAACATAAGAGAGTTGTATGACCGTAACCAGTTAACCAAGTCTATTATATTTCTTTTTTATTGCAAGTCCACAGCAACAATACTAGCCAATCTCAGAACGATGTAGAGGTACCAGATTTTTTTCAGGACCAGATCTGAGACATGGTTTTATTATTAGTATTGGGTAGGATAGTAGTACGATTCAAAATAGTAAGGGCGGGCGTTTAATTGTAGTTTGAAAAAAGTTTCGTATTTATATAGCTTATGGTTATTTTGAAAATCGGAAATGTCCTTTCCTGATGGACCATTAGTGATGGTTAAACCATCGAACGTGATAGGAACATTAGGATAAGGAAATTTAGAAATATAACTACCTATTTGTGTGTGGTTTATTTATATATACCAAGTCTAATAACATAATTGTATTGGCTAAGTAACCCGTCGTATTTCCAAGCGTGGCAAATCATTAGAGTAATCTTGAACAGTTTGTTCACGAGAACGTTTTGAGTTTTTTTTAATATTCACTTTATTAAGAGAGTTATACAGAATTTCGGAAATTTTTCTTTAATAGATTAAACTAGTGTGTAACCCTTAATATTTTCATTGATCTGTATTATGAATATAAGTTAAAAAATTATACTTCTTTACAACAAATGAAATTGGTACCAACAACTAACTGTGAATAGCTTTTTTCAGGTATCCGTATAATTTCATAACACACTTGGATTTAAAAAACAGTTCCAGGGGAATTATTTGGAAAAGGTTGCAAAAAGCAACTTGGCGGAAGTTTTCCTTTTTTGAGCGGAGCAATTTCCGTTTCTATATACAAGGCAATCTGTTTTTGCATCCACGTCCGTGATGGTAGGCCAGCACTGAACTTTTACCATTGTTGCTTAGATTTTGTCTATTCCAGAAAAACAACTACCAGCTTTTATTTACAAATACGTATGTTTATGTACTGTACAAAAATAATATTTTATACGTATTGTATTGAAGAGCAAATAATCCTATTGTACTTATATTTTTTAGTATGGCCAACCATGACAATCTTTGGTATTGATAAGGAGGGATGTAGAATAAAAAAAAAAAAATTAATATAATATAATCCCGTAGCATTAAATAATGCACTGTTCTAATGGAATCAACTTGTTAATTTAATAATATGATGATGTTTTTATTACATCATTATCAGGAATATATATTATTCATCCATATCACATAAATTATATTATTTGCCGTGGTCTTATAAATTTTTAATTTAAATTAATGCACGAAAACGACAATCAAGTTTTGCGATATATTTAAATGTATAGTTTGTATTATTAAAAGTGTAGTTTTTTACAAGAACAAGGCGTACTCCATCATTGAACTATTAACAATAATACTAGAGAGATTAAGTTTCAAGAATCTTCCTTAGTACTGTTTCATTAATAAATAACTAACTACAAAATGCTTGTATTAAATTTAGATAATACTACTGCTTTTAGTTTACTAAATAAAAAGTTTCCGGTCAAATTGTACGCCTACATAGAGTACCGTAAGAATAACTATATGAAAGTGCAGTTAAAAATGGAAAGGTTTATTTCCTTCTAAATGAAAAAAAAATAAGTAAGGATATTGTTATGAAATACAGTCCATTAGATACCAGTGTATATGATTGTTGTGTTCCCTTCTTGATGTATAGCGGAATTATAATAACTATGAAGGTATGAATGTTGTGTCGTTCACTCTATGATGCACTGATAATAAACCATTAGTGGACGTATGTGTTGAGATAGAGAGAGAGAGAGAGAGATGAGGAGGTGAATTTAAATGTCTTTTTAACTTACCGGTTTGATTGTAAACTTGTTTAGTCCCTAAGTAAATTATCCTTCCTTCGTAAAATACTAACAAAAACAAAAGTTGAATTCTAAGCGCTGTTTACTTTGTTCTTCTTCATAAAATATATGTCATTAAATACGTCTGCTCAACTTCATTTTGATAGTACGCACCTTATAACATTTTCAGCAATATTAATTGTAGTCTGCACGATTTGAACAGGTATGACAATTTATATTGTAGCTATATTGCTGACTGTTTTTGTTCAGCCGTTATAGAAGCAAAAGATTCACATTTGTTTTAAATCACACTATTCTTCATGTCTACAACATTTATCATACGTACATTTGGATTTAAGTAAATTTTATGCATCTCTAAAGATATTATATAAATACAGTTATTTTTACAGCTTATTAATTTAATAAACATAGTTAGTCAGTAAAGTAAAATTATTTAAACTAAGCACAACCTTAAAAATTGATTAATTTCTCTTCAATTATCGTAAACTAAACAATCTTACGTGTAAACCTGCTCATTACTTTAACAAAGACCAAAATTAGTCTGTTTTATATATTTAATCAAGAATTTTTTAATCTTACGATAATTATTATAAACATTACACCAATATTTAAAATTACTTATTAGTTGTGAGATTCTACAAGCGATATTCGTTCATTTATTTACTTCTGTCAGTTATAGCTACCAACACCTTGTAACGCTATATTCAGCACCCAAGAATACAGATTGGTAAACATTCACCTGAGTATAACTAAGCAAGCAAAGTGTTGTAGAGGATAAGTAAACAGTTAGGAGTCCAAACTTGACCAATTAAAAAGTTTCTTGAGAAGTAAAGTGTTTACTAAAGTGATACTCGCAGGTACTCGGAGCCTAGTCTGTGTTGGAAACAAGCATTTGATTCTAGTAAAAGTTTACAGATTGTATTATAAATAAAAATTAAGCCTATTTGTTTCTTTAAGCCCTTACCTATAAACTCTTGGCTTACTTTACATTTATAGGTGGATGATAAATATGTGTGTAAGATCTTTGGCAAACAGAGCAGTTCAACTAATAGGGACATAAATGTTCAACAAATGGTCGAAGTAAGTGTTAAAGCCATGTAATACTTTAAAACCATTCTTTGTTTACTTTTTTCAAATTGATAGCATCTTTTATTCATTTTAATTATAATACTACTGTATTTTTTGAAATAGATAACTTTAGTATGTTTATATGATAATAATATTTATATATAAACTTTTTATACTCCATAGTTCATGTATAAAACCCACTTAAATATGTTTGTATAAAATATGCGTTGAGTAGTCATTCTATAAACAATGCATAAAGTACTCATATTCTGTACAATAATTCTATTTCACAAAATCATTAAGGTAACAATAAAATAAAAAGCATAGTTTTTTTTATCAAATACAGGAAACCTTCAGTCAATAGAGTTTTTCAGGTAACACAGAAAATCCACACTAAAATACATGTGACACATATTACTTTTTTACTACCCAATGTAAGCTCTTAAGTACATCTGTAACTCTTCCTACTCTTTTAAAACCAAGCCCTTAGTTTTGATTGGGATATTATAAAAGCCTTTGAGTAATGGTATAAACTCCAGTTTTTATAAAGCTTCGATAGCTATAACCGGGTGAAATTGTTCAAATACAATGCTTTAATATAATATAATTAATTTAATAAAAGGTCAGAAAAAAGGGGTTTGTGGAAAAAGAATTATTTTAATGGTTAACTTAAAATTAAGAGAAACAGATATTTTTGTAACTGTAGAAACGTTATTAAAAAAAACCCAGTTTCCTGAATATTAAGACTAAGGGTATGTCACTATAGTACTTCTTAATCTACAATAGGTGCATTGAAAAGAACGGATCTTATACATAACTTTTCATGATCCCTCAGATTTTCTCTGTCGTAAAATTGTCAAATCCATCCCATACCATATGCAATAATTAACGTATTATTGCTTGATAAAGTTCACGTTCTTCCAAAAATTAAGTTGAAATGCGAATTATGAAAAAAATATAAATACAAATGTAAACAATCCTGACGGTCAATTATTTTTACTCGCCTTGGAGCCTTTCACATTGCCCCAAAAAATATCACTTTATTGTTAGGTAAAATTGGATCGATAAAATGTTTATAAAAACATTGAATCAAATTCATGACACGAAGGTAATTTGCCGTCAAAATTTTAGCTCTAGAGTGCAATTCCAATTGCATAATTTCACTGAACTGCAATCCTGTATCCTGTTTAGTTCATGTTATGTCCTTGGAGATTTTTTAAAATATATTGATTATCAGGTCGTTTTAGATTAATGTAGCCATTGTGAAAAGGCACTCAATTGTACACTTGATCAGACAATAAGAATGCCTTTTCACTTAGATTTCAATAATTTTTGTAGTCTGGGCGTCTCTGATGTCGAAACGATGCGGAGGGTTCGTTTTGAGCTCCTTCGTTCCTCGGACACCGACTATCTTTGGATCCAGATTTCAGGTGTTAAGTCTGCAACAGCATCGAACTTCAGATGCTGCACGTAAGAGGAAGGTAAACTGGAGTAAACCAACATTCACATGAAATCAATACCTCTCACCATAGCTGAGTTTAATAAAATGTCATTAACTTTCTAATATAATAAAGAAGTATATTGGCATGATATTTGCTTTTTAAAAGTATAGTTTGCTTCTTTTTTCTAATACGAAATACTGTAAACAATTTTTAAAAAGATTTTCTTACCAAAAACGTTAAAAGTTTCTTATTTGGAAACATTCTAAATTGATTGGTTTGGCGATTTTTATCTGAATGAAAGTTATAATTGTTAAATTAGAATAGTATTTTTTCTTCTACTTGAAAAATAAGAGGTTTTTATTCTTGTTTATAAAGTAAAACTGTGTAGTTTGAGGCTTCATATAAGGTCAGAAGTGGACAGTCGGCCATACGGTAATCCAACGCCTGAGTCAAAACTCGACGCAATCCATTTTGTAAGCCTGAAACAATATTATTCAATTATCCCATTATGTATACTGCAAAGAACATTTTCTTACGTATATTTGGCAATTAATTTGAGTATTTAACATACGTATCACAGTATGACAACTAAAGTTTTAACGGATTAACTAAAAACATAAATTTTTTAACGGATTAAAAAAAATATAAACTTGGAAAATTTTATATTTTTTTAATGCAAAAAGTAAAAGGATATGTAAATTTACTAAATCAATGGACATTTACTGACATGCTTATAATTGTAATAAATTTTGTGTGCCTAAGTATGTTTGAAATTTGGCGACCTATTTTATAAAATGATTGAATTTAGTAATTAAGCATTTAACTTGCCTTAGACATTTTACACTTGATTGATGTGTGATTTTCATAAATAAATATTTTAATTTCTTACACAAATTTAAAAATAATAATGCTTTGTGAATTTGTTTTAAATATGAAATTTTCCGTTGATAAAATGTTTTTAAATAAAAAAACACATTTTTTTATAAAATAGTTTTTTGTATTTTTACAGACGTTTGTGAAACCAGACAGAAATTGGTGCAAAGGGACTTTTAGTTATTCATGTAATACTATAGTTTATATTACCCCATACATTGTTATATGGTTTAATTTTTGTTCTTATGCTAGGTTCATAAATATACATAATGTACATCATAGGTACATAAATGTATTACACAAAGTTTGAGGTCCAGTGTATCCAAAACTCGTTGCCTTTGTATAATATGCACAATCAAAGCATGATTTTCTCAAATAATTGTCATTGATAACCCATGCATCAATGACAGTTACGATTAAACAGTTATAAGTGTAAACGCTGTGGACAGATGAGACGACGCTTGTACACAATTAGTGTAATAGGTCTACAACGAACCTCACAATGAAAGGGGGCGCTCAGAACAACAATGTTATGATGATTGTTGTTAAATGTGTCACTGTGTGCGGTTATTTCCAGGAGCTCAATTTTTTATTCGGGATATAATTTTCGTTTGTTTTTTTTTAATTAAAAAGGAAATTATAAATAAATATAAACATTTAAATATTCAGAAAAACTTTTTAATGTTATTCTTATTTCATATCAATATTACGTGAGGATTCACGAATCATTAACTATAATAACAGTTAATATGCTTTGAAACGAAATTAAAATAACTAAAATAGAGTATAACAATAAAAAGTAAAACAAATTGAAAATGAACAACTTCTAAGTTTTTTTCCTATAATAATATCAGGAAGTTATGGGCTGATAGACCACTTTTGTCTGTTCTGGAAATATATGACTAATGTTGAAAAATATTCCGGAGCAACGTATTGATATAGATAAATGGGTAATAGATGCCTTAGTGACGAAATTGGTTTTAATACTTTTAATCTTTCCATAAGACAATCTGATAAATTAATAGCTTTATGAAATGTATTTCCGTAATTCGCGAATAATGCAGGCAGGCAAAAATAAACAGGATGTTAACAGGAAAGGAACTTTGTGAACAGCAAGGGTAGTCTTAATAACAAAATTTCCAATGATTCATCTAACTCTCACATTTGGGATGAGCGTAATAACTACATTACATTACCAAAATCTGGTGACCACATCAATAGTAGTTAAGTTGGAGGACCTTGGCTATAATTTCCCTAAGCAGCCAAAAACGTAAGAATCGTATTATAATAAGCTTAGTTATCTGTAAAAAATAATTGCACCCTACAAAAATGTAGTGTATGCGATATTTTATCTCTTCCCATGCTAAAATAAATAATTTTTTTTTTATTTTGAGCGATTATCAGATACATATTTTTCATAATAACTCACGTCGACATATTTCAATATATTTTACTGGTTATAACTTATTTGGAACAATTACCAGAACAAAACGTTTACTCAAGTGAAAAGAGATGTTTTTTTAATATCAAATGTAAAATGGCAAACTTTCAGCAATTTAACGTCTCAGGGCAGACCATTTCACAACTTTGGACCGAAATATGAAAACGTCCTTGACCAATCACCAACCTTACTTAGTTAAAGTGTAGATGGTCATTCTGCCGAGTGCTGCGGTAAACGATCTCGCTGCGACTTCTTAGCTAATCTTTAGTTTTCTTTGCCAGTCCTGATTTACATGTTACTCTCTTTAATACACTGCAGCTGAGCTGCCAGTTCTATGTAGAGATCAGTGCATTTATTAGCATTCAACTTAAGACCATGTCATCCCGAACACATCCGTATTATATTCAATTCAATATTTTTTTATGGATCCATGAGCATGTGCGGTTCATTTGCAGGAGAGCCAACTCCACGCTTGGCTTCGTCTTTCGTTTCTCTGAGGGGCTGCATGTTGACTCTCTAGTAACATTGTATAAGACACTAGTGCGTCCGCTCCTGGAGTACAACTCTTCTGTGTGGGCTCCGTATCAATCTACGCTCATATCGGATATTGAGAGAGTCCAGGTCCGATTCATCAGAGTTATTGGCTGCCGAATGGGATACAACTACCTTGAAGTCCCTGTACCACTACTGAAGTCTCACTTCTGTCTTCATGACTTAGACATTCGCAGAAGGATTCAAGACTCAGTTCTCCTCATGAAGTTGATCAATGGTGTTGTGGGCTGCCCTGAGCTGTTACAGGAGCTTCCTTTTCACATTCCTGGTCGTACAAGATCCCAGGACTTGTTTGAGAGGCATCAGTACTCTACGTTATACCAGCAACGCAGTACGCTCCCACGCCTTTTACAACTCGGCAATGAGATAGGTGGATCTGTGAACTTTTTCTCTCCTGGTGTGGCTCGATTTCGTGGCCAAGCCGTGCGCCTTCTTACTGCGAATGATGGAGTTAGTGATGAGCGATTGGTGACGCCTTTAGAGGGTTACATATCAGTGTGATGACAAAAGTTGAGTGCATCAGTGATTCTTCTCTACACATTCTGGCATCGTGATTGTACTGTAATAAGAAGTTTTATAATTGCTTGTTATCTTGTTTTTTATTGCTTGTTAAATATTATAAATGTATTTATTGCTTGTTATTATATATTATAAGATAGGTACTTTATTACTTGTCGAAACTTCATATTCTACTGAAAATTAGATTTAATTATACACGCATATATATATATATATTATACGCACACACAGCTCAAACCTCCTTCGAACCGCACCGTTTGTGGCACCGTTTGTGATTATTGCCATATTTGTTTTAATTGTTCATATAGTTGATGTTATTTATTTGTTGCTTGTTATCTTTAAATATAATATTGCTTGTTGTAATGTATTATAAGATAATTTATCTCTTGTTGAATCGGATTTAACATTTGTTGTAAAATGGTGTATGCCGTATATAAATAAATAAATTCCAAATTCATTCACAGTAGAGTTTTCCAACCCATTTAACCCAAAGGGCTTTAACCCCCAGCAGGGAAAAATTTTGGCTGGTTTATACCTTCCAGTTGAACCCACCATTGGGCACAGCAAAAACCGATGTGTCACTTAAATCTGGGCAACCGTATGGATGTCTAGGAGCGGCACATCACTAACCGCAAATTTTGAGATTCTGGGGTTCATGGGCAATTCGATAGGTCTAGTCTACTGTGGGAGATGATTATAGGAGTTGGTGGGGTTTGTGACTTTTGAGATGTGCTGTCCTAATTCTTCCTCATGGATCTCGATAGGAGGCGGCCCCTACTCCCTAACCTTACACATCCTGCATATCCTATCATTCCGGAAGCAGCGCAAAGGTTCTTACAGAACTAAGTGCAATTTATAAGCTTCTTGTTCTAAGAGAATACCCAAAAGGGCGCAACTTGCTGTCGTTAGAATATTGATGCACTGTCGAGGGGTGCATACAGTTGTTCAGATCTGATGTGTACAAAGTGAAGAGGATCGGGTCCAGACAACTTCCTTGCGGGACGCCTCTAGCTTTCACCCGAGAAGAAATCTTTGAAACCATCCTCATTACTTGTTACCTCCCAACAAGATGTGACCTAAACCATTTTACTTCATGATCTCTAAAACTGAGACAATCTATCTTGGCAAGCAATGAAGTATGGGATAATTCAGTCAAACGCCAGCGATTAGTCGAGCATGACTAGTGAACTACACCGGCCTCCGACACCAGTCTCAAACAAGTTGACCAGTTCATTAAAAGTGTCCTGTGGTTTTTTCTGACCAGACTGAAGTTTAGGGAGAATATTATGCTCTCACCAATAAAATCAGCAATATGTGTCATAATCAGTTTTCTTCTTCTGGATACGGCCACGAGAATAAGAAGAATATTGAAGATATTAATTATAATGGTCCTATGGACAGACATTTAATTTGTTAAAATAACAATATTATAAAAAGAAACATTATATTTAAATTAAAATCTTATATATCCTGAAGGAAACAGGATTTTTCCGGACATTTGCCATCGTTCAGTGAAACAAGAAAACAGTAACACTACGTTTCGAGATCTGCCATTCCTGTTCCCCTTCCCTTGTATTTCCCGCCATCTTGTTTTAGCCAGCCGTCACGATTACCATTGGCTAGTCCTTCTGGTCAGTCGTAGGTGGTTAGTAGACGATTGAAGACGTATTGTGACCTGTATTCCGTAGTTTTAGTTAATGATTAGTGTTTTGTATAGTTTTGTATTAAGTGCATGTCTTTAGTGTTAGTGAAGTTGACAAACAACATGTAGGTTGTGATTCCTGACTTAGGCGTGCCACAACGCTTTAGTAAGATTTGTTTATTTTAACCTAGTTTGTAATTATGTATTAGGTTAGTTTCTTTACCTGAAGAAGAGATCAGATTGCAGATCTCGAAACGTAGTGTTACTGTTTTCTTGTTTCACTGAACGATGGCAAATGTCCGGAAAAATCCTGTTTCCTTCACAATCCTTCCATCGTCAAAAATAACCTTCAAACTATATATCCTATTATAATAATGAAATGAAAATGAAATGAAATGAAAAATTCTTTATTTTTACAAGCAAATTTAGGGCCGCATGGCCCTTTCTTACACTTAACCTGTTGCAATGTAAAATTTAAAACATTAAATAAATATTACCTAAGAATAAAACAAAACATAATAAAGATAATAAAATAAAGAAATAATTACATTTACACAAAGTAGTGAAATTACTGTAATATTTTAACGTGTAATAATTAAAATTTAACACCTTAATAAATTAACCATCTCTACTATTCTTAAAACATAAAATATATTTATATTTTTAATATACAAATAAATTAAAGTATTTATTGCTAAATGAACTTTTTCAAACACAATCTCACATTCATCCCTCTGCCAGCGTCACGCCCACAGCATCTCAGACCGGAACTGCCCCGGCTAACCGTTTAAGATACATATCTTTCAGTTTCGCCACAAACCGGGAACTGCTATCGATGGAAAGTAATTGTTTGGGGAAGGGCATTCCACAACCTACAAGCCATTACATGGAATGACTTATCAAACACTGCAGTCCTGTGCTGAGGCATTCTCAAAATGTATGAGCCAGAGCGAGTGCTTCTTACACCTACATGAGACACAGATTTAAAATATTCAGAAAAAATATCTTGGAAAACCAAATTTCAATATTGAATGAACTAGTTTTAAAATTTTGATGGATCTTTGATCTTTTAATTTTAGAATATTTGACTGAATATAGTACGGTGTGATGTGCTGCTCCCGTCTCACATCGTAAACGTAACGTATACAGTAGTTTTGAGTTCTTTGCAGCTTCTCACTCAGCACTATGGTCATATCATTGATCACGGAGTTACAGTAATTGAAATGTGGAAGTACGAGTGATTTAGTCAAGAGCAGCTTGATATGTTCTGGTAAAAAATCGTTGTAAACGTTTCAGAGAGTGAATAGATGCGGAAACCCGTTTACAAACCTCCGCAACAGCGTCAGTCCAAGTCAAAGTCGAGTTTATAGTCAAACCAAGATCCTTCACCTTGTCGTAGTATGGCAGGGTGTTACCATTTACAGTTAACGTTTCAATAGTATTGAAGTTTATTGAGTTTCGTAAACGAGAGTGACAAATAATGATTGGTTTCGTTTTTGCATGGTTTAGTCTCAGGCCATGATTTTTGGACCACATAACGATATTTGTAATGTCACTATTGATTTTGGTGATACATTCATTAATGGAGTCAATTTTAAAGTGTGAATAGATTTGCAGGTCATCAGCATACATGTGATATGAGCTATGTTTAAGTACAGAATGAATGTCATTCACGTACAGTACAAATAATAAAGGACCAAGAATCGATCCCTGTGGCACCCCACAAGTAACCATTTCCCAGTCCGAAGTCATGGCATTCACTTTTACACACTGCCGTCTCCCTGACAGATAAGATCTCAGCCAAGTTAATACATGACTAGAAAACCCTATTAGCCTTAGTTTAGCTAGCAATACTTTATGGTTTACGCTGTCGAAAGCTTTTTGAGAAATCGAAAAGAGTGAGAATTGTGCCCTGTCTGTGATCCATAGCAAGCCTAATGTCATCCGTCACTTTTAAAAGTGCAGTTTCTGTACTGTGGTTGGTCCGAAAACCAGATTGATAGTCATTAAATATGTTGTTTTAAGATAGATATTCAGTGAATTGGCAGTGCACAATTCTCTCTAGGCCTTTAGATAATGCAGGAAGAATATTTATCGGCCTATAATCTGAAAATGACGCTGGTGCTGAAATCTTATTAAGAGGAACGGACAAAAGCAGACTTCCATTGTGATGGGAAAATACCACTCCTAAGAGACGTGTTGAAAATAAATGTGACTATTGGAAGGACAGCAAATAGAATATTCTTTATGAGGCGTATTGGGATGCCATCGTACCCAACAGCATTACTGCGAATACGGCGTATAGCTTTCAACACGTCACCTTGTATCACAGGTTTAAAAGTAAACTCAGGATAACCACAATTACGGCGAGGTAGGTTTTGAAGATGTTTTAAGTAGTCCTCCACTTTTTCCTAACTGAAACTTTGACTACAAGATGTAAAAAATTGGTTCAACTCATTCAGAGGTATAAGAACTGGCTGTGAAATACGTTGTTTTTCCTATTTCAAGGCTTTTAACCTTGAGCCGGTTCAATACCTATATCTCCCCGGCTCATGTGTGTTTTATATAGTGTATGTGTGTGTGGTTTATTGGCTGCAGAGACCATTGACCATTTGAAGGCGTTTGGCCTTTCCGGAGAGTGGTGAAAAGACTCCGAGCCGTGGTGTACAAGTTAGGAGTAGCTCCAGTTAAAAATTTTGTTTTACTAAGTGTTTTATTTAGTTTGCTGAGCTGTTCTCCTTCTGACATGTGCGGCTAAGTTTACGGCCCCTCACTGATGAGGTCCAAGAGATGAATTGTTTCCTCCTGTCATCTCTCCATCATGCGTGGTCGCAGAGAACCTTCGCTTTTGCGCTCTGCTGAAGGAGGGCCACCATGATGGACATTTCTTCTAGTCAACACCCTGCTTCTAGTCTTCTGTGATACCCTACTTATATTCTTTATTTATTTGTTATTGTTATTGTTGCCATTTATATAGTTTATATTTTGTTATTTAATTTTAAGTTAGTTTTAGATATATTTAGTTATTTCTTGGATTTCATTAGGAGCCGCCGCCCTTAGCCGAAGGATACCGGGTGAAATTGGCATTTCTTGTTTCAAATTATGGCGTTTCTAATTTTTGTATGCAGGTGCACCTGACAAGGATTGTTTGAGGTATCTACTACTGCAGGCACTTTTTTATTTTTTTTATTTATAGTATATATACTTATATATTTTCTATTGACTGGATAGGCCTATGTTTTGTCTTAGTGAATGAACCTGAGTATACTGACCACGGTGTTCTTATTTTACCTAGTTAGTTTTGATCCGGCATCCCGTTCGCCGCCATGGGCACGCGCTTCCCTGATGTTTGCTGTGGGTGTGCGAGCGGCGATGTAACGGTTTCAATGGTAGCAGAGCGTGGTTCGCTGCTCTCTCAGCTGTCTCCTCAGTTCTGGTTTTGTTTGTTGGTGTAGGTTAGTGTTAGGTAGGGGGAGGTTAGAGTACACAACTTTTTTTTATTAGGAGCTCGCCCTAGCACAGGATACCGGGTGGAATTGGTTTAGTGTCTTGCTTCCTGCAGACTTACCCTTTGCAGGGAGCAAGGGACTCTAAATTGCTTAACCGCTAAATTTATCTAACTGTACTCTACTTCTCCCCCTATCAATGTGTTGTTTTGTTATACTTATTGCTTCTGTGTTTGTAGGTTGTGGTTAGTGTATATTTGCAGGGTATCCTTCTATTGGGTAGCAGGTGTTGAGTTCTTCACTTGGACCTCGTCAGTGTAAGCCTTTTGTGAGTTGAGTCCACTTAGGTTACTAAGTAATTGTTGCGTACGCTTTGTTGTTTATTGTTGTATTTATTTGTCTTAATTGTTTGGTATGGCGTTTTCCCTGGTGCCTGAACATCTACGCAAGCCCGAGTTGGTTTTTGAGGTCCTGGCGAGAGGACAGAAGCCCGAGGGAGATGTGAGGGCATTAAGAGCTCAATTACGGGCTTGTATAGCGTTGGACCGCAGCTGGAATGCAGAGTTCCAAATTAACACAGAATTTGAGTTTTGTAAAACCCGAATGGAGGAATTAGAAGACGATATTAATTTTGAGTCACTTCCCATGTTCGGGTCAGCAAAGGCTAGATTGGCATCTCAGCTTTTACATTGGCGTGACAGAATAGTTTTACTTATGTCAGCTCCTAGTTTAGACTCTGATATTAAAAGTTGGGCTTTTTCGGCCAGTAATAAATTAAAACAAGCCTTAGATGGTTTGAGTGAGGTGCGCTCGGTGAAAGAGAAGGGGGTACTAATTACCGCTGTCACTCCTACGGAGGTTCCCACTACCATTACTTTTGCTAACCATCCACCGGCTCTTTCTTTCGAGCCTCCCAGAGTTACTATGTCTCCGATGGGTAGTGGCCCTCCTGAAGCGGCTGGTGAGGCATCATCTATAGTTGTGCCTTCCTTTTCTAGCTTTGGCAAACTGCCTCATCCTTTGGGGAGTGTTTTACAACACTTCCCCAGAGTTGATGGACTTGACACTAATTTACTTATCCATTTCCTTCTGGAAGTTTTTAAGCTAAGAGAATTTCCTGGTATGACAGATGCCATGCTTATGCAGATTTTAGCGCAGTTTTTCCTTAAGGCCGCTTTTTGATCGCCTTCTAGACTGCCTTAAGAGAGGTGCCACCTTTGACCAGTTCCACGCCGAGATCTTGGAGTTCTTTGTACCTGCTCGGGTTAGGGAGCGCTTGCGGGTGGAACGCGTTTACCGTCCTCAGGCACCAGACGAGACGTTGAGCCATTTTTGTCGGGGAGATACGGGATGTAGCCCGGGTGTTGCGCTTGAGCTTGAGCGAAACGGAGTTGGTGAGCCTTATTTTGGAGGGCATTAAACCTGAAGAACGCTCCCGTTTGATTTTTTGTAGCCGTCCCGCATCTTTTGCGGATTTGGACCGCCTCTCCATCATCTCTAGAGGGGTTCAGGATGCGGATGATCAAAGGGAGGCCATGTCGAGGCATCTTCCTCACTTGCCTCCGGGGCCGGTCCATGCTCCGGTGCAGTCTGAGCCAGCAGCTGCTCCTTCCCGTAGGCAGCCTCCTACCTGTTATGGCTGCAAGCAAGTGGGACATATTAGACCGTTTTGTCCACTTAATAAAAAAAAACTAGTAAGCTTGCGGACGAGTAAGCCCGACTCGTGCCGTAAAGGTAATTTTGAGGGCAAATATGTACCTAATTTTGATGGTAAAAGGGTAGCTGGTTTAATACAGAACAGAAAGAAAACAGAAAGAAATAGACTTGGGGACAGTTATCATCGTTGGCCGAGAGGGGAGGTTGATGCTCTGGCTGCGCAGGGAGTAAGGGCTGCCCGCTCAACCTGCCCACAAACTGGATGTGCTTGTGGGGAATGTGGTGCAGAAGGCCCTGGTTGATTCTGGGTCAGCACGCAGCCTGATTTCTTTGTCGTTTTTTTGAAGATCTAAAATCCTCTGGGCTAATACGGCAGGTTGAGCCTAGTTCACTTATCTGCTGGACTGCTTCACCCACACCTTTACCTATTATCTGTAGTGCCCAGATTCACATCAAAATTAATTATTTCTCTTGGGATTGGAGCTTTTTGGTGGCTAAGGACCTGACTTTTCCTTTCATCTTGGGAGCAGATTTTATCGGAAAAACTGGCATGATTTTGGATTTGGCCTCCAGTCATGTTTTCTTTGCTTTCGCCAGGCGGGTGCTCGTTCCCTTTTTCAGATGTCGAGTCTAGTGGGACTGCTGCCTTAGAGATGGAAGATAAGAGCTTGACTCCTCCTGACCAACTAGGACATCTTACGCCGAAAGAGGCTGAGGACATAAGGCAGATTTGTTCCAGTTTTCCTGAAGTCCTAACTGACAAACTGGGCACGACCAATCTCTTGGAATACGAGATTCGTCTTACAGACACCCGTCCTGTACGTTCCCATCCATATAAGCTTGCTCCGCCCAAGATGGAAATTCTGAGAAATATGATTGATGATTTACTTAAGAGTGGGGTAATCGAGCCGTCTTGCTCAAATTTTTCCAGTCCAGCGTTTCTAGTGCCGAAACCTAATGGGAAGTCCAGATTGGTCCTGGATTATCGAAAGCTCAATGCTCAGATAGAAATTGACTCCGTGCCTCTCCCCGATTTGCATTCTGCTTTCGACTGGTTTGGTAAGGCCAAGTATTTCTCCATTTTTGATCTTAATCAGGCATATCATCAGATTCCTCTAAAACACGAGTCTCGACCTCTCACTGCCTTTTGTGTGCCTTGGAATTTGTACCAGTTCACCCGAGTGCCAATGGGCTTGGCTGTGGGGGCCCAGACACTCACCAGACTCCTGGATTCTATCTTTCATGATGTCAAAATTTAAGTTCGTGTTCAACTATCTGGATGACCTGCTTGTGTACAGTGAGAGTTATGAGGAGCACTTGACTCATCTAGAGGAAGTTCTAACTAGGCTGCGAGAGTCTGGCCTTACCGTCAATCCTGAAAAGGTGAGTTTTGCTCAGCCTGAAATATCGTTTCTGGGTCATCTTGTCTCTTCTCGAGGTGTTTGTATTGATCCAGAGAGAACCCAGGCAATCAGGGAGTTTCCTCCTCCTAAGGATGCCAAGGGGATTGCCCGTTTTGTGGGAATGATAAATTTTTATCGTCGTTTCATCCCCAATGTTGCTGAAGTGGCGGCCCCTCTGAACTCTCTTAGGAAAAAGGGTGCCAAGTTTGAGTGGGGTGAAGCGCAACAGACTGCTTTTGAGCAGCTGAAAGAGGCAGTGATGCAGCCTTCCAGTCCTTGGCTATGCCTGATTTCAGTCGTAAGTTCGTCTTGCAAACTGATGCTTCCTCCTTAGCCGTTGCTGCTGTTTTATCGCAAGAAGTAGATGGTATCCGGCAGCCCATAGCTTATGCTTCACGCACGTTAACCCCTTGTGAGAAGAAGAGTTGTTCTGTTTATGAGCTGGAGTGTTTGGCTGTCGTGTTTTGGAATTAACAAGTTCAGGCGTTACCTAGAACATAAAGAATTTTTGTTTGGAAACCGACAACCAGGCTCTTTCTTGGCTCCTTGCCCACCCCCGTCAGCTCGGGAAGATTGGTCGCTGGGTAGTCCAGATTTCTGCCCTTAAGTTCACAGTGCAGCACGTGCGAGGCACCCAAAATATCATAGCGGACACTCTGTCACGCATGTATCACTTACCCAACGACCACCAGAATTTATCAGAGCCGCCATGTTGTGGCGTGCTCCTAGACTTTCCTCTGGCATTTTCGGACATTGTTCCACACCAACTTAAGGATCCCGAGCTGACTGCTATCATCAATGAGCTTAAAAACGGAGGTGCCTACCCTCCTTATTTTCTGTACCGAGGTGCTCTATGCTGCCGTGACAAGCAGCGGAGAAAACCTAAGTTAGTGCTGCCAAGCTTTCTTGTACCGATGGTCTTTCAGTATTTTCATTCTTCTCCTGTGGGCGGACATCAAGGAATTCATAAGACCATCGCGAAGATTAGGGATCAGTTCATCTGGAAAGGTAATGGACCGGGATATTGCAGCTCGAGTACGTTCTTGTGAACTGTGCTCGCTAAGCAAACCCGCTCAAAATACCAAGTTGGGTCTTTTGTCATCTGAGGTGGCGGAAAAAACCTTTGGAGAAGGTTTTCATTGACTATGTTGGGCCTCTCCCGCGTAGCAAGTCCGGAAATAAGTTCCTACTTGTTTGTGTGGATGCCTTCTCCAAGTTTGTTTGGTTGTTCCCATTGCGGAGTGCTACCGCGCAGCTCACGGTGCAAGCACTTCGTAACCATTTTTTTCAACACTTTGGAATCCCCGCCACCTTAGTTTCCGATAATGGTTCACAGTTTGTCTCCAATATCTTTAAAAGAATGTGCTTTGGGCACGGAATCCGCCATGTGACTACTTCCCCTTTCTATCCTCAGCCTTCTCACGCCGAACGGTTTTAATCGCAATCTTCGATCTGCTCTCATTGCCTTTCATGCGGAAAATCAGACCACCTGGGATCAACAACTACCTTGGATCCAATTTGCCTTTAATACGGCCCAGCATGAAAGTCACAAGGCGGTACCTTTCGAGTTATTATTTGGCTTTCCGCCAAACAACCCTTTGGCGAACCTTTGGAAAATTAGCGATCTTCTGCCACCTCCTGGTACTCCCAATGTGAAAGCCACTTGGGAGGCAGCCAGGCGGAATCTCATTCGGGCTAGGGAGTTAGTAAGGAGGAAGTACAACCGAGGTCGTATTGCCAATCCCTTCCAGGTGGGGGATCTAGTTTACTGCAAGGCTCACCCAGTCAGTTCGGCTGTGGATAAAAGAGCTGCTAAACTTTGCTACAGGTGGACTGGTCCCCACCGCATCTTGAAGTTTCTGACTCCGGTGGACTGCCCGACTGGGAGATCCTCAGTCCGGGAAGATTTTCAGGAAGGCGCACATATCCCATCTGAAGCCTTGCCGGAGTCATCCGTGATTTCTCTTTAGTCTGTGCGGGAGGGTTTTAGGTCCAGAGGCCTGATCACCTCTGCTCTTTCTTCCTGATCAAGGTTCCTGTTTTCTTCTTTGTACCCACGCAACTCTTGGAGTGATTTCTTGCCTCCAACTGGATTTTCTTGGTTTTCCCTTCTGCAGACTTCAGGTTTCCGGTTTATAATTCTTCAACCATTGGAGGGGAGAGGCATTTCGTTCGGTTCTTCTTTTTGAAGAAATTAACAGAGGGGAGTTCCTCCTTTTGGGGGGGGGGAGTCTGAGCCGGTTCAATACCTATATCTCCCCGGCTCATGTGTGTTTTATATAGTGTATGTGTGTGTGGTTTATTGGCTGCAGAGACCATTGACCATTTGAAGGCGTTTGGCCTTTCCGGAGAGTGGTGAAAAGACTCCGAGCCGTGGTGTACAAGTTAGGAGTAGCTCCAGTTAAAAATTTTGTTTTACTAAGTGTTTTATTTAGTTTGCTGAGCTGTTCTCCTTCTGACATGTGCGGCTAAGTTTACGGCCCCTCACTGATGAGGTCCAAGAGATGAATTGTTTCCTCCTGTCATCTCTCCATCATGCGTGGTCGCAGAGAACCTTCGCTTTTGCGCTCTGCTGAAGGAGGGCCACCATGATGGACATTTCTTCTAGTCAACACCCTGCTTCTAGTCTTCTGTGATACCCTACTTATATTCTTTATTTATTTGTTATTGTTATTGTTGCCATTTATATAGTTTATATTTTGTTATTTAATTTTAAGTTAGTTTTAGATATATTTAGTTATTTCTTGGATTTCATTAGGAGCCCGCCCTTAGCCGAAGGATACCGGGTGAAATTGGCATTTCTTGTTTCAAATTATGGCGTTTCTAATTTTTGTATGCAGGTGCACCTGACAAGGATTGTTTGAGGTATCTACTACTGCAGGCACTTTTTATTTTTTTTATTTATAGTATATATACTTATATATTTTCTATTGACTGGATAGGCCTATGTTTTGTCTTAGTGAATGAACCTGAGTATACTGACCACGGTGTTCTTATTTTACCTAGTTAGTTTTTGATCCGGCATCCCGTTCGCCGCCATGGGCACGCGCTTCCCTGATGTTTGCTGTGGGTGTGCGAGCGGCGATGTAACGGTTTCAACCTTACGCCATAAGTCGCTTGACGACTGTTTCCTATTCTCAAAAAGACCTCGAGTATATCTCAGCCTGGAATTACGCAGAAGTTGTTTAACCCTGTTTCGAATTAAACGGTACTGATCCATAAGTATCTGGTCATTAGAGCGCCTCGCTCTTCGATATAAGCTATCGCGATGGGCCATCAGGCTAAGAATATCCTTTCTCATCCATGGCACTGGGTGCCTCTTATTTATTCGTTTTGTCACATAAGGAGCATGTTTATCATAAACAGATAAAATTTGTTTATTAAAACCATCCACCATGTCATCAACAGAGTCAAGATTCTCTAGGTTATGCCATGGGAGCAATAAAATATCGGACATAAATTTAGCCTCATTCATGTTTTTAAAGTCTCTATACTTGATAAACCTAGTTTTAATCTTAGGTATATTTACTGAATAAACGCAATAGATTAGGTCATGTTTTGATATGGCAGGGACTGGAAGCTGCGCATGAAGGACGATATCTTGTGGTTCCGAAACCACCATGAGGTCAAGAAGTGTGTCAGACTCGGCAGTGTGATGAGTTGGCTCCAGTGGCAGTATTGTAAGATTACACGAGTCAAAACATGGAAGTCAGCTGTCTGTAGTTATAGTGTTGATTATTTTTCATCAAATCAGTGTTGAAATCGCCCATGATCAATATTCGACTATATCTGTGCATGTGGTGCAAGAGATCATTTTCAAAATCTGTCATATGTCCAACTCTGGGTGGGCGATAACACACTCCCAGTAGTAGTACATCTGAACCAGACAAACCAATTTCAATAAACATAAATTCTGGCCCAGCCGAGTACTCAGAAGGCGAAAAAAGAAGCGGTTTAAAAATTTAAGCCCTCCCTAATATATACTGCAACACCTCCGCCATTTTTTCCTGTTCTATCATTCCGTTGCAAAACATAACCAGGAAGGAAAACTTCGCTTGACTTAATACTCGGCTTAAGCCAGGATTCCGAAATTCCAATTAAATCAAACTGTTGAAGGCCAAAAATTTCTCTAAGCTCATAAACATGCCCCCTCAGCGATTGCGCATTGATATGAGCGGCTTTCAAATGTCTAGGATAGGGAGATAAGGAAAGAGAGAGGACATCAGCTGTGGATGGTGGCGAGGAGGAGTTGGTGAAGGCGGGGAGGCGACCGGTGTGGCGAGGACTGTGTGGACCCACTATCCCGGGTCCACAATCAACGGCGCCGCGACATGCCCGCTCCGGACCGCGCCCGCGACACTGACTGACTCACACACACGCACACACACATACAATACTCTAATTCTACGCAATAGGCCTAATACATTAACCAAACACATGCCATGACAATTTCGGCTCCTTAAAGTTAATGAATACAATGTTAATAGTATAAATTTAAGATGTCTTTCAATGATAAAATTAAAAGCAAATGTTCTGAGAAGGAAATAAATAGCCAATATGAACTATAATAGTATTAAATAAAAAATAAGATTCGATGAGATATTCAGTTTTACAACATATAACCAGAAACAACAAAATAAACAATATTTAATATAAAACAAAATAAACTGATTAAATAAGGAGTAAATACTTTATTATATAAATTAATAATACCCTTAACAATAAAAAAAATATATACATGCAATTAATATAAAACAAAAGAACTGATTAAATAAGGAGTTAATACTTTATTATATAAATTAATAATACCCTTAATTATTAAATGAAAAAATAAATAAATAAATATATATATATATATGCATGCAATAAATAAACTAAACATATCGATGTATACATATATACATACATACACATACATATACATATACATATATATATATATATATATATATATATATATATATATATATATATATATATACATATATACACACATACATACAACATACATATACACATACAGACTACATTATGTACTGTATATGTTAAAACTTATTAGCTATTGGAGGTGCGCAGATTTGTTGCCGGTAGATCCGACAGCCGAGTCGCCGAACCCCTCCCCCCAGTTCCGTCGACCCACAACACTCTGCCATCTCTAGTCCAAGTGTTTCTAACACCATACAGCAAATAATTGTACACTTAAAACGAGCCTGTCATATTTTAACTGTCTAAATCTCCAACCCTAACAGGGCGTTACAGTAAATTTAATATTTGTATTCCATATAGACAGCATAGGCCTAATTGTGAGCAAATAACTTGCTAAGTGATGTGCAACTATTCAAAAGGTATAAAATGCACAAAAACAAGTTATTATTTTGTATTCTGTGTGTATGTAGCTGTGTTGGCTTCTCCATTAGCAATACAGTTACGTAACGAAAGCTACATCGTACGAGAATATTCAGAAAATCATCCCCAATAAAAGGTAAAAGATTGACCCAAACAAAAGGTAACATAATTCTCCCATAGCAACAAAGTAAGAACCCAATATATATAGTGTCATTTTTATGCTGACATGATAAAATATACAGCTACTTTTAATGTAATGTTTCCTTTTCCACTCCTAATAAATTTAAGTGAACACAGTTCTGTATCATATTCATCGCTTTAGCTCATAGTATTTTATAACTGTTACTAACAAGTCAATTATTGAATGAAAATGAATTGTAACGATGTTTCATAATGTTCTTACTCCACCACTTCACTGAATAAGCTTCTTGAGTACCTGTAGAATTATTTTAAATTACATATTTAAATAATTTGGAACAGTAAAATACTTGAAATATATTCCTAGCAACCCCTGATAAGCTTTTTATACGCTAAACTATCAGTGTATGGCAGATGTACAGTGTCACTGTCACAGCCAGTAAAACACAAAGTAGCGTATAATGTAAACAATCTCCCCTCATGTATTACACGTCCCAACAGTCCCCCGAGGCCATGCTATATACGAGTTATTACACAAGCAATATCCTGTAGAAAGGACTGATTAAAATGTATATTAACTTATACTAAAGTTGAGGGGGGTGTACACCTGTAAATAAACGCTAGCCTTCAAAGCTGACAATTATTCATAGTATAAATCAAATTGGATTGTAAACTGACTAATCGCTGTCTGACTTAATAGCTAAACAAGCTCTATAAACAAAACTTAGTACTTGGTCCTAAAAATTTCCTTTATATCAGTATAAATCTGAATATACGACTTCAATACTAAATTATTAAGTTAACATTAGTCCTGTTATGTCTATATATACAATGGTCAAAAAGGTGTTTTACTGCAGGTTTGAATGCTCTATTGTTTCTGTTACTACAGTATTTATATTTCCATAGTAATACTCTTTTTCATAGAGTGCTAGGTTAATAATTATACTAGAGATTTTTATTTGAAATCTTATCTTTTACCGGAATCAAACGGCAATAGAATGAAGTGTATCATTTTTCACAAAATATTTCTAAGTAAAACGTATGTGTATATTTGTTTGATTAGTAAAATCTTACCGATTGATATGCACTTTTGAATCAAACTTCATTGCTATACAGGCAACATCAAGATCAATGATGGTGCATGCTCCTATATATGATTTATCTGATAGTTATATATCATTGTTATAATGATCTTATGGAAAGACATAATGGCAATGAGAACACCTTACTTGTAAAAAATGAACAGATAAGTTCATATTGTATAATTGTTTGAACAAAATGAGTAAAATCCTATGGAATTTTAAAGTTTGAGGTTGAATCACATGAAGCATAACTATCTCAACTAATAAAACAATATATGTTTATATATTCTTGTTTAGTAAACGATGCCAACTTCAATATTACACCTCAAATACCTTAGAGAAGAAGTGTAATATTATGAATGTTGGTAGGTACTTTTGGACCAAGACCTAGACCATCGAATGAATATATTTACTTGGAACGAAAATACCAAAAGAAAGTGCGAAAAGAGGTTTCTGATATAAAAGCAAACTTCTCATACTTGTGTATGTATGTATTTTCTTGAGGCATCTATCCAAAACCTAATATGGTACAAAAATACATTAAACCGAATAGAATAGAAATACTATAATAAGGAATTATATGTTACTCATTAAATATAAGTAAACTGGGTTCATGTTACAATGCGTTGTACAGTTTCTTTTATTTTCGAAAGATTGAACCATCTGTTGTATCTTATGTAAATTTACACAGCTTTAGTTGTCGACAGGGTACACAACTGCATGCCTAAACAAAATCAGCAAAAAATCAGCACCTTAAATGCTGTTTCACTAAAATTTACAGAAATTTACTTGGTTACTGACTCATATGCACACAATTTAATGAACACATTGTATTAGCTTGTATTATAAACTTCATTGGAGAGATTATCATATAGTTAAAACCGAAAAAAGTAACTTTATTTATTACAAATAGTTTGCTCTAAAGCCAATTTCACACTTATCAACATAGGTAAACAAATATTGATGATTTAATAAAGATAAATTATTTGGTTGTTCAAAAAAACCACACTAATTGTGTTGCAATATGTAAATTGTTACAACAAGAACTATAGTTGAGCTGTCATAAATCCACACATGACAATAATAATGTATGTAGAATTTGCTACATAGACAATTGAAAATGTATTTACTAGATATATCCAAAAAATATTTTAGAATTCATATAGTGATGTCAAAATAAAGGTAATATAATTAATGTAATTTCTCACGAAAGGGTCCGCCGATGTAGGAATGGTATAGTAAGACAGCAGGGTTTTCTGGTAGTCTACTTTGTTATTGGAATTTCAATAGGGGTAGGTTTGGACTGAAAACGAGTTTCTCTGACCTTGTGATTGGATAGTCGGAGGCCAATCAGTGGCTCAGTGTTAGTTACCTGGTTAGAAAGAAGAAGAGGTCGCTATAAAAACCTCCGAACGCTCATCTCGGCGTTTTTGAGTTTCTTTTTGTGGCTTTAGTGGCTTGATTTTCGGTGGTTTAAGATATACTTCTTACTCTAGAAGTCTACGCGGGATTTTGCGTGTTTCTCTTTTATATTATAATTTTTCATATGGTAAATTTATTGTGAACTAATGTTAGCTTTATTTTACAGGTATTATTGTATTATATTGATTCAAAAGGGAAATAAGAAGTATCAAAGTCTTCTAGAGAATAAATGTCGTTGCAAATATTGTTAAAAATCTTCACTGGTCATCTTAAAAGTCTTAAATTTGAATTTAATTTTAAAGTTACTTGTAATAGCCATGTGGAAATACAACAGTTAGAATAATTGTTATGTCTCAAGATATAAAATTATTAGAAAAATATTTTTGAGTGAAAAATAGTTAAACTACAGTTTTAACTTTGAGTCTATACCTACTATAACAGTATGTGACTCTATTGGTACGAGGAATATTTCAGAAAATGTTTTTGTGTTCAGTTTTAGTAAACCTAGTTTATATCATATTTAATAAAGAAAAGTACATTTTATTTTGAATTAAATTATAAGTTTCATTATAGTTGAGATTTATAAGAAACTTAATCTTTTACTTCCATTTATTTTTGAAAGAAGAAGTTACTTTAATTTAATTCATTTTATTTAAGGAATGAAAATATTTACTTGAGAAAAATTGTACAACTTTTATTTATTTTAAATAACGGTTTAGACTATTTTGACATATATTATAATCATATATCAGTAGTTTGAATTGTATACATGTGCTTTAGTGCAATTAGTATTTGTGACTGAAATATAAATATCTAAAAATACAAGGATTTTTTTTAAATTAACTTTAATTTAAAATTATGGAGCTGCTAATTGATAAGCAATTTTAAAGTGATTTCAGAAAGTATGATCTTGTCTATCTACCCT
Source organism: Homalodisca vitripennis (assembly GCF_021130785.1). Taxonomy (NCBI): domain Eukaryota; kingdom Metazoa; phylum Arthropoda; class Insecta; order Hemiptera; family Cicadellidae; genus Homalodisca; species Homalodisca vitripennis. The sequence goes on along the minus strand of NC_060212.1, from coordinate 70,323,493 downwards.
AAGAAATGAATTAATTACATTTTAATACTGGATATTTAAGCGCAGTTAAGCTAATAAAAAAAATGCAAGGGGAATTTGTGAAACGCATATATGTGTACTATCTTGATTGGCCTCACGCAGTTTATGAATTTGGTCGATAATTTTATTTAACAGTCTAGCTTGTCTACTCTAACAAATTAGCTAAGACAGATACATAGTGAAACATGGCTTCTGATGACCTCTTCAAGACAAGAAACCCTGGAGGCTAAGGGATTGAGGCTTACCTTTCTGTGAAATACAAGGGGACAGAACTTCAATCCAAATGTTTTAAGATCTCTAGTAAAATTTTACTAATAAACATTGCGACGCACACTCTCATTTTAAGTATTTTATAACAAATTAGTATATGTACGCATTGTTTTAAATAACGGTTTAGACTATCTTGACATATACATCCACAAGTTAGTTTTTTTAATAGAATACATGTGCTCTAATACAAAATTAGTATTTAATGTATAAGAATCTTTTATTTATCATGACATAAAAACAAACTTTGGCCACTTTCATGCTTAAATTATTTTAAGCATGTATAAAATAAGTTACTAAAAAACACAACACCACACAAGTTTGTTAAAATCTCTTGAGGGATACACAATAATGATCCATGAGGGAAAGTAGTTTTTTCTGTTACCACTCAATAATAGAATATTAGTTAAACAATGTTTGTCGTTTAAAGTATAATCCTTATATTTTACAGTTATATCTATCCTATTTCACCAATGAAATAATTAACATGCTTGTTTTTTTTTTACTTGAGAAGTAAGAATGTGTTTACAACTACATAGCGAAACCAATTTTGGCGTCAGAAAACAACGTTGAAAAAACTTGTTATTTAGCTTCTATTTTATGTCGTCTTAATCTATGTTTTAACCATCCTATGTGTAACTTATAAACCTAATTATTATGGCATTATTCATGACTCGTGAGTTTCTAATGTATTTTAATCTCTTATTACCATTATTATCAGTGTGTATTATAATTTGAAGAAAGAAAAATGCTATTTATTCCAAATGTTATAAGACGCAGTTAGCTGTTAAAATGAATATAAGCACTGACCCATGTATCCATCAGTAGTTCACCGACCCAGAAATTTCTATGTCAGTGGGTCAGGACTGAGTAAGTGCTTACGATCTAATTGCTAAGGGCTGAGCTGCAAAGCCGAATTTGTTGCTCAGATACAGTTTGTTGCTCACATATTAAAAGTAAAATTAAATATTTGTAGTAAAACTTATTTTTTCCGGTAATTAATTAGTAAGTTTTTATTTATGAAGATTACTATGGATATATATCGAGATCAATTTTTAAATATATGTATTTGAATTTTTTTCCTTTTGATTCTAAATTAAATGTTTGGTAGGCTTTCAGAATATTTTATTTAAAAAAAATAATTAATTCGAAATTGGATTCTTGCATGATTTAGTAATTAACAAAATCTCAACAAGCAACACTACTTTTCCTTTCAAATTGAAACGAGCTGAACCAGTATATGGTTGTATGAATAATACGAGGTACTTCTATTACAGTTTCCAAGCACCACTCGCCTCGATAGCCGCGGACTGATCAACCATGGAATGAATAGTCCTCGCCATAATCAACAAGCGTCAGCGCATACGTCCTTCACAATCAATCGAGTCAATAGTGCGTTGTAATTTATTCTCTTTCAATACGTTGCCTGGTATTTTAAATAGGTATTTTATATTCTTGCCTGAAGTAAAGAATGTTGTCTTCACGTATATGCACGTATTAAAGACTAAGAATGTTAAATAGTTGAACTGCAATGCACTTGGACTCTATCGAGTACCGTACAGAATACAAACGAATTTTTAAGCATACGTAACAAAAACTACATTTTATTTTAAAGTTCTTGATAAGAAAAATTTGGTACTATAAAAATAAATTATTTGTACTTTTTAAAACGTATGTCAGACTTTAAACATATTATTATATTACCCACGATAATACATAATGTATATTATATATTTTAGTTTTGTGAAGCAGAAAGACAACTGAGTGACACAACCACTTATAAAATTTTAAATAGAGATCTTAATGAAGAATTTTGTTCAAAAATATGTAATTACAGAAAGAAAAATGCCTTACAAGAAAACTTAAGTGATCATTCCATCAATTTACTAATAAATAAATCTCCGAAAACACCAACATTCTACATATTGCCCAAAATCCACAAGAATATTTCTAATTCACCAGGAAGACCAATTGTAGCTTCAATATCTTCTCCAACTGAGAGAATTTTTTCTATTGTTGATGACCATTTAAAAGAATTTATGACTAATCTTCCTTCTTTCGTGAAAAATAGTAATGATTTTTTTGTACCTTGTGAAAAATGTAGCTCTTCCTGAAAATACTAAATTAGTAACAATCGATATCCAATCATTGTACATAAATATTGAACACCAACAAGGAATTGATTCTGTTAGATTCTACTTAAACAAACGTCCCAATAATACACTTCCTTCGTCAGATTTTCTTTTAACATTAATAAATTTCATTCTAACTATGAATTACTTTAGGTTTCAAAATATCTTTTATCTACAGCAAAAAGGGACAGCCATGGGAACAAGAATGGCTCCTTCTTATGCTAATATTGTGATGGGCAAGCTTGAACATGATTTTCTAGAAACACAAACATACAAACCCATATTTTGGAAACGTTACATTGACGATATCTTCATGATATGAACATATAGTCACGAACAATTACAACATTTTTTACAATTACTGAACACGTTCTGCAACTTAAAATTTATGTGGGAGATATCTGATTCAATTGTGAGTTTCCAGGATATTGATATTTTTATTGAAAATCACAAGTTGAAAACTAAGATCAGTATAAAAAACACCAACACATTTCAATAACTACATTATGACAGTTGTCATCCGTCCCATGTCAAAAAAGCCATTCCAAAGAGTTTAGCTAAAAGAGGCCAAATTTTATGCAGTGACAAATATCACTTAGGACAATATATTGATACTTTATTATCAGCATTTTCCAAAAGGGCTTATCCACGCAAACTTTTAAACAACAAACTGAACACTAAATCACTATCAATTGGAACAAATAAATCTAAATTTGACAATAATGATCCAAAGTTTTTAACAAAATACCATCCTGGACTTTATAAAATTAACAATATACTTACCACAATATACTTAGTAGCATACAGTTTATTGGACAGCTCTGCTTCAACTAAAAACATTTTCAAATACATTCCAAAAATAAGATTAAGAAAACCACCAGTTTTGAAAGATAATTTAGTCCATCAAAAATTACCTAAGCACAAAGACCAAGAAACCATGGCAGTTGGGGTCACATCCTTGCAATAAACCCAGGTGTTTAGCTTGCAACATGTGCTCTACTTCAAAAACATATACAGGTACAAGTGGTTCTACATAAAAATCATACAGTATATTTGGAGACTGAACATGCGAATCAAAAAATATTGTTTACCAAATTCAGTGCAAGTTATGCCCTAAAGACTATATTGGCTCAACGATAAGTTCTCTTAGAACAAGGATGAGAGAGCACAGGTATGCATATAAACATAAGAAGACAGAGCAACCTCTAGTGGCACATGGTTTAATACATAATTTAAATTTTGACGAAATATATTCAGTGAAACTAATTAGAAAAATATCAGAAAATATAAGTACAAACAGTCTAAGAACCATGGAACAAGCCCATCAACTCGTCACTAAATCAAACTTTCCAAGTGGATTAAATTTGAGGTGACTTAGTCAACAAAGTGAATTTATAAAATTAAACCATATGTTTACCATTATATATTATATATATATATATATATATTATATATATATATATATATATATATAATTTAGATACCATACAGCATATTTAGTTATAAAATGAAGTAATCCAGTCATGTAGTAAAGAGTAATTTAGTCACGCAATGAAAAAAATGCAAGTATACAATAAAGATTTATTCAGCCTTAATGTACATAGTAATAGAGTAATAGCATGAAACGTGATCCAATCGTACTGTAAAAAGTAGTGCAGTAATACTTAAGTGATCTGATTCAACCCTGTATTGTACCTCAGGTCGCCTTCTGCAGTGATCTACATGTACACTACAGCAATACGGTCATCTAAAAGAGAGTAATGTGGTCATACATTGCATGCAATGAAGAGCAATCCAGTTATATAATAAAGACTGATTCAGTCTTACTGTTCATAATAATACAGTAATAGATTGAAACGTGATCCAATAGTACTACAGTAAGTGATATGATAATAATTGGGTGATCTGGTTCACCACTTTTTTTTGTGCCTCGAGTTTCCTTCAACGGTGATTTGGTTGTACGATAATGAAATACTGTCACCTAAGAAAGTAAGATAGTCATACACTGCATACTATGAAGAGCATTCAAGTTATATACTAAAGTCATCCAGTCATTCATTTAAAGCAATCCATTAAAAGTGTTGCTATCCAATTGTAATAAAGGTTGATGTAATAATGGTTTAGTGGTCAAGCCTCATAGTGACAATGACTTAATAGTAAGAGTAAAAGTAAGTAAAATGATCTAGAACAAATTTAGAATGATTTATATACGCATACAGAATAATATAGTCATATTATATAAATAAATTCTGGCATATAATATAAAGATAGTTTGAAACAGCGTTCAGCTGAGAAAATATGTATGTAGAATAATATTTGAAAACTAAAAATATTACAAATTCAAATACAATCGTCGATAAATGTAAATTCCACTAAACCCCTAAATAATTTATTTTAATTTATACACAGATTGGTTTTCGAATGGTAGTATTACAGCTATTATTTAAGATATACCACAATGCTGAATGTTCTTGCATGGTCTCCAATAACATTTTCAGACACAAAATTATCCTCTCATTAATATTATCGGCACCGGTGCTGTATTACTTCTAAATAATTTATGTAATAAAATTTATGAAGAAACATTTTTAGCACAATAACCCTTCTTCTTACTAGATAGTAAACAAAGCACACTGCACAAGCCTATAATTTAATGAGACTGAAAACATAAAACTTCACACAACAGCATTTACGTCATATGTCTTTTAACTTTGTCGGCCTACAATATAAAATGCACTTTATGCCACAGATCCTGTTTCACCATTAGGAAACCCTGACACATTAAATAGGTTTCTGTACCCATATTCTGAATTTTCTGCATTACATTAATTATAGGAAAGGGTATGGTAAATGTGGCTTATTTTTTTCAATTTTTCCGAACTACTGCCCTCATTCTTTTTTACGAAAATTCTGAGTGATGCCGATATGGCTGTGATATTTACTTAAAATATTAACAGGAGTGTACAACTTTCCTATCGTACTTTAAATAAGTTTTCTTTCATAACTCTATCTAATAATAAGCTTATTTTTACTTAAGTTTCCTCTAACACACGTAGTGTGTGAAAATAGTACGTTGCATTAGTTAAAATTAGATTGTTGTTTTAAGTTTGTCTTTTCCTCCATTACTTCCGTAGTTCGACGGAAGTCAAAGAGAATATATAAACTTTTACATAAATTTGAATGAACCCAGTAATTAATTGAAACATACATCTCAGTAAAATTATATAACTGCTACGAGTATGTTAGTTTGATCTTTAAATTTCTTTAAGCAGGGTGCTGTAAAATTATGTATTGTGTTACAAAATAGTTTAGGTAGTGTGCTAGTTTTTTTTATTATTTGACTTAATAAAAGATGGCTAAACAGAGGCCTGAATACCTCCATAATTAATTTCAAAGTCAAATTTCCAAAGTCCATGTCTTTACTTTCACTACATATAATAACATTATTTAAAAAAAAATTAAATTTCCATATCTGAATAACTTTTGATTAAAAGTATCAGTTTTTATCGACACATAATATACCGAAATCTATGCTTCTTCAACTGCAGAGTCATTTACGTATAACCAATAAATTACTAAGAGCAAGAGGGAAAGCGCAACTCAGTTCCACCGGTTAAAGAGAATCAATGGATTGTATTTTCTTATCAAGATTAAAAGCCTTGGCGCTGTTTAAAATTCAAGAGTGTTTGTTTCTTCAAATTTCTGACAGTCCGCTAAGAAAAAAGTACTTTCTTTGATTGAAGTTCAATAGAACTTCCTGCGAGGCATTTCATTTCAAGGAGACAACACAATTCCATTACGTTTATAATATTCCCTTTCAGGCTAACGTTTTTAATATTTTCAATTTGGAGTAATTCAAATTTATGATATAAACTGTTTACAATGTTTGTTTCATTTTAAATATCTTGGTTAAGTAGGGTAGTATGTTTCAATACTCAATATGTTAATATGTATTAAGCAATAGTCGTAGAGCCATTAGTTTAGTATAAATCAACCTTTTAAGTCGTGATAGTATACGCCAGACCACGTGGCGAAAAACAGGACTAGCTGAAATTGCATGCAAATTTCAAGTACATAGCGCATGTCATTCTCGATAGATAGATGGCACAGAGATAATCAGATAGAAAACTATTTAATCCCAGACATCCAGAACAAATATTTTTAGTGTTTCTAACATTATGATAATCAAACCCTGTACTGCTTAATTAGACAAATTTACAAATGATTTAATTACTGGTTATAATAAAAATCACACAAATATTATTGAGGGGTATGTACTGTTGCTTTTTTAATAACCAGAAAAAGACATACATATCATATAGACACACGGGCAGAAGAATGGTTTTACCAGCCCACATAGTAGCAGCAACATATATACCTAAGTAAAATAATGTTTTAGCTCCTAACTCATTCTTGAGATATCACTGAGTTATAGACTTGTAAACATCCTGTTAATGCTCATACAAGTTCTTTTAAAGGTTATGCGCCATAATAGCACTTAATATTGCATTTATATAAATGAAACATCATCTAAAATATTAATTATATAAGTCTCTCTGTAATCCGTAAGAGAATTTTGTAGTCCTGTCTATAATTGACTGCCAGTTGTAATTACTAGATGAGTATGATGATTGGAATATATTGGCTGTGCTCACTTCAAGCGATTGCCATTGTACATTTACAACGAATCGGGAACCGCGTACAGTACTTGTAACCGACAAGACCACTCCAAACACCAATCACAATCATCATTATCTTTGCCCCTAATTTATCGATTTTAAGCTTGAAGTTTCTACGATCACATACTATAACGAGTATATTATTTTGTAAATAGTATGGTAACGGAATCAAAAGTAACTTAAATTTCTTATACCTTTATATTTAAAGTCTAAGTCTTTATATTTTCATTTAAATTCATAAAATTACCCTTATACTTAAATATTTTATAACTTCCTTAAGTACGTGTTTATAAAGACTACATAAAATAATATGTTATTTGAACGTAATCTCTTTCGTTTTTTAATTGTAAAGCAATTTAATTGTATGTCTAGAACAAAATTAAATTGCTGTTTATTAGTTTCTTAACTGATTTATATTACAACGTTCATTGAAAATTAAGAATGACCCTTAATTCAGAAATTTTTATACATTATATTTAATACCAAGTAAGAAAAATGGAGTACATAATATAAAGTGAGAGTTTCAGGAATTAGTTTTCGCCATAGCTAGATTCTTTTATATAAGTGATACTTTATATACTGAGTTTTACTACCCACGCATAGTGATATGTTTCCAATGGTTTTTAGCATTTCTGAATATATGGTGACATATTTGCTCATAAAAGTTGTCTTGTAAAGTAGTTTAATATTTTCATTCTCATCTAAGAAACGTTAATTAAAAGTTTGAATTTATAAGTAAAATGATTAAGGAGTTGTAAAGTTATTCTTAAACTCATGTCGTTATATCTCTGTCTGTTCGTCCATGGTAGAAACAATCAAAGAACACTCATGACTCATAGAGACTTGAAATTTCGTGTATAGATTGCTCTTGATCCTCGGAAAGATTTATAGTTTTTGGGGTAAAAATTAAAGATAAACACTTTTACATTTATCTTGTGAATATTCATGATTGCAAATAGAAAGTACGCTGGGGAAATTAATTTAAAAACTTTTCAGATTACAACTATTTGGCACATAATCATGTGACAGTATAAAGCGTGTTATAATGTTACTTTGATGAATATTTGGAAATATTTTCGTTATACGTTATGTGGGGTCCTTCGATACTCTGCTATGATTCGTAATTATTTTGTAATTTTTACTTTAATATTAACATATAAAATTATGTATATCTTTATTGAGCAGCCTACTATGGGACTTTGATATCATTCATCACATGGAAAAATATATAATGAATCAAAACGTCTATGACGTAATGTGTATACAGCTGTTGGGGTTTAAATGAAGTTTACAATGCGTAAGTAATAACGAAACTTGCAAAGTTACATTGAGTATAAAAAAGATTGTAAATATTTTGCGAAATTTATTCAACATTAAAACACGAAAATTAAATATTGTAATATGAAAATATACCTTATTAAACAAGTTTAAAATTTTTACTTGTTGTGATTTAAATTTTTAATTTATTTATGTCGTGCCAAAAATCTACCTATAGACTTTAAATGCAGCATGAAGCGTCATGCATAAATAGACAACATCTTATTCTGTGATGGTGCATGCCAATCTATAGGATTTGGCTGTGCGTCATTGAAGCCTATCAGTATATGAGCCACAATTCACCTTTTGTCTGTCGGGATGTGTAAATATCCCTTTTCTCGGCGATTACCTGTGTGCCTGTTTGTCCATAGGATATCAATAAGAATTATAGACTTTAGACTGCATGCCACAACAAGAAACCTGTTACTAGCCATAAGCGGCTATTGTGTTTTAGTAAAAGTACAATATTGATTTACTTTAAATCTATTGAATTATACGAAAATATGTATTTTATATTCTAATTTAATACACGACATGAGTCATTTTACAGACAAAAATGATATAATGATCCAAATAAGATTTCGCCTAGCCGTAGTGCTCACTGGTCCTGACACTTATTAAACTTATTAACAAAAGAGCAAGTGAATTAGCAGTAATTCATTAGGCACAATACACGTTTATAATAAACACAGATAAGACAAGACCACTGCCCACTGTCCCACACAATGGCTATTGTTGTCTCCGTTGGGTTGTGAAAGGGTTGCTAAGTATTATAGAGACTGTTATACTGGGTGCGATGATTTGTTCTGGAAATTCCAAGCTTATTATTGTTTCTCACAAACCAATTATTAAACATTATGTTTCAGTTCTTGTTGACATTTAGATTATACATGTGTTGAATATTTTTTATGACAAACTTTAGATTTAATATTACCAAAGTGCAAAAAATATGACTTATATTCTACTAAATGGCCCAGTGATAACGAAGTTTACCTCATATAAAAAGTTATTGAATGTAATTTACATGTAAATATCTGTTCATGTTGTTTTAATGCGAGTAAATATGTATTATCTCAATAAGACATAGTAGTAGACATAATAAGACATGGTATTATTGTTTTTGTCTAATAAGAAAGACAAAATTCTATTTCAGTTTTAATGAGATACGTTATAGTTCTCTATTTAGTTTAATATTTTCTGGTTCTGTTCAATTATTTTATTGTAAAATATAAGAATTAAAATAACTGAGACTTTCATGGATGATGTGGAGTTTCAAAAGAGTTTGCGTGGTATAGCCCAGATAGTGAAACATACTCTACATGTGTGTCAATCGTATATTATGTTAAGAATAATATTTTATATTTATTAAATACAAATATTATATTGATTTTATTGTCCAGCACAGTAGTGGAATGTCGAGTTTATTTTATTGTGCCTTATCAATAGGTAGATAACATGGTTATGGGGAAATCTGTGAACATTGCATGCAAGATGCTTGTGATTTAATGTTAATGAATTTGACGTTAGATTATTTAAAAAATATTAAATTGTAAAAATAATAATGATTTAATATTGGATATTACATGTTCATGGAAACAATGTTCTAGTATCACACAATTCTAGTATTTTTTTGGCATTTTAGAATAGATACTTGTAATAATTACTTGGATTTTTTAAGATTTCACTAAATTATGTTTTTTTTTTAGATTAGAGAATGTTAGGGAATAAAATTGAGACAAATAATAGTCTTTAGTTTGCAGTAAGAATGTATTTCATGTTAGTTCATATGTAACTCATTGACTGATAAGCAGCAGTAATCAGCAGAGCTAATGCTGGAGGTGTAGAGCTGTACTTAGTTTCCTTGTTACATTTAAAGTATTCTTATAGATTTAATATGTCGAATTTCATTACGGAATTTAGTTTGTAGTTTTTTACAGAAATAATCAAAATTTAAAAAAAATCTCCCTTATGTAAATGTAGTAAATCTTTCTAAATTTTAAATTTATAACTTCAATACTGTCGGAGCATCAAAGTTGTACCACAACAGTTATTATAATTTTAAGAAATATTATTTTTAAGTTTAATTTAATTATTTAAAAATAAAATACTTAACTTAATTTTCAAGTGACCAAAAATTATGTTTTTTATACATTACGTTTTAATTCTAACTTTATCTTATAGTTTTGATTCAAGAAGATAAATATTTCAGTTGACTATTGTGTTTACGATTTTGTTTTTTTTTTATTAACAGTTTATTTTGTTTTATCATAGAAGGTATACATTTTCATTTATTATTATTTAATTTAAGAAAATGTCTAAGTTCGTATTAGAAGATGATTATTTATTTTAATTCTTGTGTGTCTTTAACTCTAAGGTACACATAGACTTATTAAATAAAGGGGCAGTGTAACATTTCTTGATTTATTTGAAAAATCTAATATTTCATAAAAAACTGATTAGTCTGATGTAAAATGTATCCTGATTTTTATAATTATATAAATTTATTGTAAAATAATTCCTTAAATTTCTAGTTGAAATCGCGTAATGTAAAAAGGTTTTAATGGTATACTACCTTAAGCATAATTCTGAGTTGCACGATTATTCATCGCTCAATTAGACCATACAAAACAGAAAAGCTATGAGGTAACACAATACATAAATGTTCATCAAGCAAGAATTGTATTCACATTCGGTTAATATTTTGATGAAGGACGGTATTTATGTCAGGCAAAAAAATATATAACAATATGTTTCGGCGCAGAAAAATGAAGAAGCAGTTTTATTGGCTCCTTATCTCCTAATCAAGCTAAAACTTTACCACTACAACTTAAATATAAAAATATAAATATTTTCTATCTACTATTTGGAAATTTTTTACAGATTTTATTGAGCCTTAAAATAAAAGTTGCATTCCTAATTTAAAATATAGTAGATTATAAATGTAATATAATTAAAACAAACCTTTAACTATAATATTGAATTTAATAATCACTCATTATTTTCTCGTTATTTTCCAGATGAGAAGACAGACTGAAAGGTGTTATATGGAGATGGAATGCTTCAGTTCACTATACGGGGGTGATGCAAACTTCTGTAAAGTTGGGACAATAGCTTTACAGTGTGTGACGTACAGAGCTAACTTTGTACTGTCTCATTCTCAAGTATCTCATGGAATCACTTGATGAAATAACTAACACCAGTAGTTCCTATAGATCGAATCCAGACATTGTTATTTACTTTAAGGGGATTTCTAATATTTAGTCCTAATTGCCATCTGTAACTTGAAACGGCTTAAATATCACCGTTCTTTGTAATACACATGGAGTGGTATTGTAATTTATAAATAACCACTACTCGCGGTTTTGCATGTGATATCCCATTAAGTATTAGGTACACCATAGGCATGTTCTAAACCATTTTTTTTAAACACTCCTGAAAAATAAAAAATTATCTCAGGCTTCTGGTTTAATTAAAACTATGCAAGAAATATGGAAGAAGAAATTTCGGCTACACTGTGCTTTTGGACTAATGTCCCATTTCCAGCTTATAATGTTCAATAATACTATAAATATATTTCTGCATATAAAAAAACAAACACCTAAATATGTCAATGTTCGTGTGCTGAAAAAATTGAGTATCAGATGTAGAAGACAATTATGATTATGTAACTTTAACTATAAACAAGGCTGTTATGAATTGTGTATTTTGAAAGAAGTAGGCTTATCTAATCTGTTATATTTAATTTTTAATTTAAAGTATAGAAAAGCATACTAAAAAAGGAAGTAACTTACAAAGGCCATAAATATACACACTTTAACTTATTTTTTGATCGTGGAAATAAGAAAAGCTCAACAATGGCGTCAGAAATATAATTCACTCGACCATTAGTGCTCATAAGATGAAAACCATACTAAAATGCGTGTGACGCCGTGGGTTACAGTTACTTTATAATACAAATAAATAACACTCATTTATCATTTTCATAATTTACGGCAAAGTTTCATGACAAAGAGTGAGTGTTAGGTTAGGATGCTGGCTGTATGAAAGAATCGTTAGGGCTATATTAATGAGTTGCAAGAAAGAAAATACTTTGCCAGAAGAATTACTACAAAGTTTAAAAATAACTTTCTAAAATACTATACTATATGGTTTGAAATGGCTAAATATACTTTAATATTTGTACATTCACTTACTATATAATACTACGTACTAATCCAGACCGCTAATTTAATTTTAATATTATTATTAGGTATTATTCAATAGAGCATTATGAAAATGATTAATAATCATGGATGTAAGGTTTTTAAAATATCTTTTGTAAAGGTCTATATTTAATACAATATACTACAAACAGTATTTTAGTGTATAGGAATTACTCGGTAAAAGAAAAATCATGTAAATTTAAATATTTTATTACGACTCTTAAAGGTATTACAATGTAAAGAATTATCTTGGTTGTGTTATCTACTAAAACATTCTCAAAATTGGATTATTATCACTATGTATGAAAATTTGAACATTTAATGAGCTTGTTGTATAAAACCTCAGGAATATAACTTGTGTATTGTCTAGATTGTTATATAATTTACTGATTATTTTGAAATCTATTATTACTGTAAAAAGAATATATTTGAAATATATTTCTTGAAAGTATATTTTAATAAATTATTTTACCAATTTAAAATGAATAAAATAATCGTTTTCACGATAATTGGAGCACTTTTACTTGATGAGAAAGAAATGACGAATTTAGCAAAATATTAATAATGTATACACTGTATTAAGTGAAGTCGCTTAGGCTACATCACATTACTTACAAAAATGACTTAGTGAAATAAAACTAAGAACAAACATTAAGTACTGATAGATGTTGGTGCTGAAGTGAAGAGGAAGCGGGAGAGGAGGAGAATTGAGGAGAGTGGGGGAGAGAGAGGTCAAGTTCAATAGAGAACCTGCAGTAACCCTCCCAGTAGTTCATTAGTTGGACACTTGTGAATACACGTACAATAATTGTATCTGACAATGAACGTATCATAACTCCCACTTGTATATTGTCAAGTTTCCTGGTTTATACAATGGAAGCCCGCTATTGTCACTTACAGGGATATTCTCATCACATTGTTTTTAACACGGATTTACAATTTCAATCCACTATCTAAGAAACAATGTCGCTGTACAGAATTCTTTATAAGCGCTTTTCAATTCATTAAAACGTTGTGCTTAATGGCTTAAATAGTAAACACAGTTGAAAAAGATAGATCCAAAACATTTTAATGCACTGAGTGACTCATAGAAAGTTTACAACCGATGTATATAATAATGGGCTGATCGTTTACGAGTGCTGTGACTAGAGGGGCTGTAAACTTATATCAATAAAATGTCCTTGACAAGTTTTATTCAGTTTTATGAAGAAAAGGTAATTTGTCGTCCAATATTTTAGGTCTGGAGTGCTTTTCCATTAGCTTCGATGTAACTGAACTACTTCATTATTCAGTTCATGTAATATCCATGGTAATGTTTCTGAAATTTATTGATTATCAGGACGTTTAGAGTTACCGTGTAGTTATAGTATTGGAGACTCACCACCTCGGCTCCTTACCCGATTTTAAACAATAATCAGTTAAAACATTTCTTAGCATATATGACATTAATTCCAATTTTGCACATACTAATATTAGAATCAGTAAAGCATTTAAGCTATCCACACCCCATTTTTTGTTTTCATTGAAAAAGTTTCTTAAATAAAATTTTTCAGTATATAACTGTAGCTATGGTTTAAATTTTAATATAGTTTAAAAACGTTCTACTTTAGTACAGAAGTATATTTGCATGATATTTGTTTTACAAAAGCATGCTTGGTGTCTTATTTCTATTAAAACAAATTATTCACACATTTTAATAAAGATTTTCTTATATAAAAAACATTTACAATTTCTTATTTGGTTCGGTGTTTTTTAATTGGTTTGGCAATATTTGTCAAAATAAAGGTGCTTGTAAAATTTGAACAATATTTTTTCCTTTTATATGAATAATAATAAATTTTTATTATTTAGGCCTATTACGCTGTAAAAACTGTGTAGGGTTAAGCTGCATATAAGATAAGAAGTAAGCCGTCGTCGGCCACACATGTAGTCAACTGGCCGAGGCATGACTCGACGTGACTATTTTTGTGCGTCTGATGAAATGTTATTAAATTATCCCATAACTCGTTGCCTTTCTGTAATATGAGAAATCAAAGAATGATTACTGCAATGTTTTGATTACAATTACGCTTAAACAGTGTTAAGAGTAAACGTAAGACCAATGTTCACTAACAATCAGCATATAAAACCATTGATAGTCATTTTTGTATAATAGTTCTATGTATAATAGGATATGGATGAGGCACAACACATATTTACGAACGGGAACTGTTAGTTTATGATAATTCGTTATAAGTAAACAATAATATATATTATTAATGTGACATTTTTAAATATTATTTTTCGCTTGTGTCGCATTATCATAAGTAAAGTACAATATATAGAAATATTAACAATATTTACAACAATTAGCCTTATCACACATAGAAAAATAAGATAATACTTAATATAATTAGGCTCAAATCGAATAGAAAGCATCAATTAAAATATGGGCTTTTAACATACCTCTACACTGCTTATTCAGAGATCCTTTACACATGAAATGCTTAGTAAAGATTTCTTGTACACCTCACTAGATTCGTGAGCAATGAGCTAGTAACTACATGTATAGAGTTTACATTAAAGATCTGATGAAGAGCCGAGTTTACTGTACAACTTTGAAAAAGCAATTCTCCGGATAATATGATATAAATGTTTGCTTTGTTTTTTCCTTATTCATCCTATCTGTATTAGAAAATCCGCTATATCTTATTACATCCTATTTTTTTAATACAATTTATGACTGTTCTACAATACATTTTACTTAATTTAATGACAATAGCAAAATACCCGAAGCCAAAACAAATATTACAAGACTCAGATTTGTGGGATTTACTTTTTGTTTAGATCGCATAACCTCTCATCTTTTATCTTTTGGGCTGACCGTAAGCAAGGTTCTAATTTAGATGTGATCACTTAGAATAGGCTTTATTTGATAAATAATGAATTTTAATACCTATTAATTAAAAGAAAGCACCTCCCAACATGTCATATGTTCAAAGGTAAACTTATATTAGTGTAGTACACAATAAATCGATTATCTCAACATTAAGTAAAAAAAGTTGTATCAATCTCCTTTAACTAAGTATGTCAGAATAGCATTTTTGGTGTGGTTTAGCTCTAAGAGGAAAGCCTTATGAACCAGTATTAACTTTCAAATTAGTAAAAACTTTATTAAAACATCAAAGCTAACGAAATTGTTATATTAAATCTTAAAAAATGAATTTCGCTGAGGTCTCCACTTCATCAGTTTAAATATGATGACCTATATTTGTATTGATTACTGACAATTCAAAAATTAATTTTTCAATGTATTTATCAATCTGAAATGGATAAGGATAATTTATTAATGTCAACGCAGCACACAGATGTGGATGTTTTTTCCTCTTATAAAATTATTCTCTACATTTTTGGTAAGTGTTTATTTTTAGTCAAAGCAATAAAGATGACATTCTAAAAGACAATTTATATCACCCACTGAAGAATTACAGCTGTTTAAAGTAACAAAAAAACTGTATGGAATGGACGAAACATATTGTATGGAGATCTCTGAAGTCATAGTAATAAATACTTGGTATTGCAAAGGTAATATTTATAAGTTTGATTATAGCAAATAAAACCTACAAGCACCACTTTTGGATGTTACAATAAAATTATTACTTGCCACGTCACTGCCAAAATAGAATGACAACGAACTAAAATAGTATCTTAGTAGTGTCCCTGGTGGTTCATATTTTCTTGGCAATATGCCTACGAACTTAATCACTAATTATTTAAAATGATTTCTCTTTACGTTGGTGTCGAATTACAAACTGCGGCGTCAGCATCATGGCTCAACATTGCACCTGTAGAAATAAAACGGGAGACTAGAAGACTAGAAGTCCAGAACATGAATACTGGAAGTACTAAATGTTGGAGAAGAATCATTCTACTCGAAGTTGAACAAGAACTTCGTCCTGCCTAAAACAAAATCGCGAAGCTAACTTACTTATTATCCAGATAAAGGAAGCCATTTATTGTGACAACTTATACCCATGACAAAGAGGTCTCTTCAGAAGGACATCCTCACAACTAATACACGTATTATTCTGGAAAATAAAACATCATCTTAGGTAAGTTACTTTACTATTTAAAAATTTAATTTATATAACATTTAACATAGATGTCTAGTATGAAAGTGCTAATTTATAAAATTAATTAAATGTTACGTATGGATAAGGCGCGCGAAGTGGTAACTGTAAGCTGTTGTACTCCTACAAAAGTCAAGAGAGAATAAATTACTATACGTGTCAATTCGATTAATATACCACCAAGACTTTATTCCAAGAACACCGGAAAAAATACTACCAACCAATAATGAATAGTATAGCTGCAAAAATATATGAATTACTGTTACTCATTACGGGTTAGTATTATTTTTCTCTGATGTTCTTGGAATAAATTCTTGTCGGAATAATAACCTAATTGGGACGCGTAGTGATTTTACCCTCTTGAACTTTGTGTTCGTACTACAGTATATAATATGTAATGAAACTAAATAACTGTATAAGGATTAAGATTAAAAGTAAAATTTTTATAATATGACCATGAGGTTTTGCTTCCTTAAGTGCCATAAAGTTGTTTAAAGATTTATAACTTAAGGAGATGATATTTTATAATAAAATACAATATAACAAAATTAAATCAACATTCTCTCAGCCGTATTTCGTGTAAATGCTTTAAAATACTATGTCCATCAATTTAGTGTTTCCTTTGGGTCAAATTATAAGATGATCTAAATTAATATTTAAACTCCTATACATAAATTGAACAGTTTAACGTCGTGGAATTATAAAAAAGAGTTTTTATTTTTTCTGTATTCAAAGATGGTAATGTAACATTTTTCGTGCCAGATGGTTGGATATATTATATCTATATTCATCTTTAAAAGTTCTTTAAAATATTGTACGTATGTATTTAAAGAGTTAAGAGGTGCCGGTTAACCATATACCGAGCACGTTAAATTATTAAACATCAGGTACATGTTTCGTAATAACATATTAATATATATTTTTTTTTACTTTCAATTACTATTATTAATCTAGAACACCATTGAAAAATATAAAAACCAAAACCAAAATAAAAATTTAATTTTTACTAAACACGTTGATTTTACTAAACTTATTTGTACGTGGTGATAAAGTAAATACACACTAGGCTATAATTGCAAATTTCTTGTGCTAATAATATTGATTATAATAATGTGAAAAGTATTTTAAATTTCCCAAAAATTAAATTCTTTTGGTAATGAATTTTAAAAAGACTCATAAAGATTATTAAATGTTAAAATTCGTGACAAACATGCATTTTTCGCCACTTACTTGGATTTTGAGTATCAGCATTGAAATTATGGACTGAAATTTTGGATTGGATCTCTAAAATACTCTAAATGCTTGTTTCACAGATTCTGCAGTTTCTGAAAAGATTGGAATAATCGTCAGCATAACTTTAATAATGCGATACTTAACAAAAATTCATTCTAAAATATGTATAGTTTTCAATGTTTTTGTTATTATTATTGTTATATTTATATATTGTTATTTATTGTTATGTTTATTACTGTTATTCAATAATTATTATCTTTGTTATTATTGTTAATTGTTCCATCCTTTCCGTTTTAACTTGGTGTAAGAACACAAGCCAGTACTAATGAATTAACACAAAATAAGGTATACCGAGTTGCTTTATGAGTAAAGTATTGCTTAGCCATTGGTACCGAAATATGAAAGTTAGTAATATTCCATATATTTAAAATTTATTACTGTTGTAATTAAGTACGGAATAAATCAAGATTTAATAATTTTATATAAAACCTCAGCGAGTCCTTGTACGCGGCACGTGGTATAAGGTACTATTACCTATACCAAAATTGCAAACATGCTTGTAAATTTTTCCCGACAGATGTGGTTATAATAGTATTTAGAAAAGGATTAGAAACTCTAAATTTTCTGCTATGTAGTTGTAGTACAAAATAAACATGGTATGAGTATTTCAAACCACGCGTCGCGTAACTGGCTTCTCTGAGATTCCATGCAAAAGTGATTGTATTACGCTACATATGTTATTCAGTAACATGTTTGCAATGTCATATAGTTTTATTTAGTTTATAAATTTTTATATTGTGATATTTTTTTATTTAATATCATAGTTATCCAAAACCAATGTTAAAATTGGCGGTTAACCAAAATCCATGGAGTAAAATTTGCTACTATATTACACGATGTAGGATAAATATAAACAGAAATCCATGCTGAATATAAAAATATTTGAAACCTTTTCCAGTCCCTCGAGTGATAGCATTTAGAAACACTGCCAAGTAATCTAATCATTGACATCAAACATCGTATGAGACGTTCAGATTGATAAAATACTCGTAACATATTAAAAGTGTTAATTATATATTCTCTACTGTTAAAATATATTTAGCACTGATGTCATTAAGCACAATGTTGTAATGTTTTGAAGAGCACTTATGAAGAATTCTGTAAAGCAACATTGTTTCGTACATCGTGAATTTGCACTTGTATTGTGCTGTTAAAACAATGTAATAAGAACATCCTTGTAAGTGACAATAGCGGACGTCCATTGTGTAAACCAGGAAACTTGACAATAAGCAAGTGGGAGTTTATGACACATTCATTGTCAGATACAATTATTGTACGTGTATTCACTCGTGTCCAACTAATGAACTACTGGGAGTGTTACTGCAGGTTCTGTATAGAAACTTGAATTCTCTCTCCCTCGTTCTCAACAGTCCTCCTCCTCCTCACTTCCTCTTTCACTCTATTACCAACACATATGAGAACATAATATTTGTTGTAAGGTTATTTCTGTAGGTCGCTTACACAATATGCATGGCATACCAAACAACTAAACAGTCTATTTAATTAGTTTTAATATTTCCAAAATATTTATAAATTTGTCCCGTTTTGGTAATTAATATAATGTATGCCACTTGCCGTCATATAGTGTATTCATTACTAATATTTCCCAAAATTTTATCATTTGTTTTTGATTCACGTAAAAATACTGCAATTTTATTAAAATAATGTTTTAAATTTCCGGTATTTCAAATTAGTAAAATGGTTTTCTCTTAAATGATTTAGTATGAATAGTTAAAATCTACTTAGAAGGAAGATATTTTACAGCAATAGCGTATTTAACAATATTTGCAGTAAATAATATAGCAATAAAAAACAAACACGTTATATTTATTGAGGTTTTATATTTCAACTGAATTAAATAATACAATTTTTATTTATTGTAGTAATAATCCAATTGTGTGATTTTTTCGTAGATTACGTCGCACTCGTCCATCATCACGTCAAATAAAAAATCCTTTAAAAGACAATGTCCAGTAACCTCAATAGTCCTGACACTTGTCGTTGAGGAAGAGTTGGATAGAATCATTCAGCAGCTTCCATGGAAAAGGTTCAATGATAATAATTTAATGCCAATGTGGCTCATTAAATAAAAATTAAATATATATAGTCTATTATATATATATATATATATATGTATATATATATATATTAATATATATATATATATATATATAGAATATATATATAATATATATATATAATATGTCATTGGCATAGAGCAGGAAGAGAATAGGGCTGAGAATTGATCATTGAGGGACTCCATAATATATAATGGAGTCCCTCAATGATCAATTCTCAGCCCTATTCTCTTCCTGCTCTATGCCAATGACATAGAATCATCACTTCCACACGAAAAAATCGTGCAGTATGCGAATGATACGACTGTTTCTTATGAAACAGCAAAATCAGTTTTAGAACAAAACACTTTTGATACAGTTAACAGTTGTGTTCACCATTTTCACAGGCTCATTATAAAAACAAATTCTTCAAAATCCAATGTTCTTAATTTTTCTTTGTGCTCGACAGACTGCGAATATGGCCCGGCCATTGTGTTGGATTAGGCCATATTAGAAGAGGTCTGTTCCTGTTCCTCGTAATTCCTTGGAGTTTACCTTTATCAAGGTTTTACATTGAAATTTCATATCTATTACGTCTGCTCCAAATTAGCCTCAGACATTTATGTGTTGGGGTCTCTAGCTAAACACTGCCTATTCAGGTTATGATGATGACTTATTATGGCTTGATCTATCCACATCTCACCTATGGACTAGTGCTGTCGGGTACATGTGCAAGTAACCAATTTTTAAGAGGGTTCAAGCTTCAAAAACAAGCGATAACGCTTTGTTGCAAAATTAAAATTAAGAGATTCGTGCAGGCTACTTTTCAAAAGATTGAAACTATTGACTTTGCCAAGACTCTAAATTTTAGAAACAACGTCATATTGTATGCTTAAATGCACCAACGGATGGTATGTTCACAATAGGCAGAGAAAACGATACCGAACCAGGGACACAGGACGGTAGGTAGTTCATGAGCGTTTGCTCTTCCATGCATGAGTTCATCTTATCAACAAGCTTGCCAAATTAATTTAAAAATTCGCCTAAGCATGAAGCATTTAAAAACTCGTTTTTAAACGCTGTTTATAGTCTTAAAGTTTTATATTGTGAACGATTTTATGGCGTACAACTGGGAGACCACAAAATCAGAAGACTTACTCTCGAATCGAATTGGGATGGGAAAAAATTGGTGACGAATGGAGTAGAGTGAGTGACAAAATGTATGTATTAAATGAGAGCTCGATGTGGCTTGTGTGTCAAAATTATTAGATAGTTTGACATTTGCTATACAAACGTACTTTTTGTCTCCGAAATAAATACCTGAATATTGACTATTGACATAAGCGTTTAAATAACGCAAACTAGTATATTATCAGAAGACCAAATACATGTCAAACGACTTTTATTTACATTAATGTAAAATTTGTACAAATGGTATTATCCGAATTTAATTTCAATAAACATTGAATGACAAAAAATAGTTGTTCCAAAGGGACTCGAACCCGGATCTCTCACTTTCCGGGTGAATGTGTTACCATTACACCACAGAGGCCTTACTTTTTACGATTCAATTATTTTGTATTTGGCCATTATCTGTCCCATATGCGTTTATAATAGCCAATCTAACATATGATAGGAAGATTAGATGATCGCGGCGTGTGATTTGACGGGAATTTTAAGGGAAGTCAATTTTGAAGTTTTGTTAAATGATTGACTTTTGTTAGGTAATATTCCTAAGAACCACTAGGCCCACCCTCCCGGTATCGTTTTTGAATTATTCTTGCTATATTTTTTCCAGTGACGAGGCATAGAAATATTTTTATTTAACATCTAGTGGTAATGTTAAGTGTTATTTGCAACATGTAAAAGTTACACGTAAACTTTTTAATCTCTAATACTTATTCCTATGACCTCAGAAATTTCCAACCCAATGTGTTTCGTCCATTCGATGCAAAAGAAATCCAATAGTTTAAACCAAAAATGACTTAACTTCATGTTTTCTTTCCTATTATGAACGCGATTGCTTACATATTCTCCCACTTCCCAAAATCCCAGAGAGTTAATAGTCCGTACACGTATTCTTTATAAAAAAAAACATAAAATGTTTTTATACAATCAAAAATCTACAGGGGGTTTTTTAAATAGGAATGCAACACATTCATGTGTATGGTAGGATCTTAAATAAATAAATTTAATTACTACTGCAATTCAATAGCAAATCTATTGTATGTATAAATTAAAAGAAATTATTTAGGTTTTTACTGAAGTTAACGTCTATTAACAATATAATTTATAATCCTTTATTGGAGCTAAACCTTTTCAAATAATTATTTATTATACGCCAGGATTATTTTTATAATTATATCTGTATCACATTTTATTTGTGTGTGTGTATAGATCTAAATTTATTGGTTATACTACTCATTATTTTCCTATATTTATATCCTTTAAGCAATTGCTATTTTACAACTTTATTAGTAAATTATGATAACATAAATTCTTTATTGTGCAAAGGATCGCAATTATCTTCATTCATATTTAATGAATCACTGGATCTCTTTTGTTGTGGAACCATATGCCTCTTCATTTTATGCACTGTATGACTATATTACTCTGTTTTTAGGTGACTTCATTTCTTTATTGTACTACTTCTATTCTTTGCTTGAAATACTTATGATCGTAACTATATTATTTTGAATGTCATTTATTTTAACCATTTTTCCTAATCATGGTATCATTGAAAATGTCACTAGATTTACAGGGAGAACTTCTTCAAGAAGAAGGGTGTAAAGGCTAGAAGTAGACACATAGATGTTAGGACTAGTAAGGTTCTCACATCGAGGATGAAAATGTTAATCGTCGCAACAAGCCAAACTCTACTATGAGATTTTTAGAGTTATGAATATTATTGTTACTCATAAAAAAATTCCGACTACAAACTGGACAAACTTTTACCATCCAAATTATATTCCTCTTTAAACTTATTCCTAATTGAATCTGAAGGCGGCTAATATATTTTCTAGTGATCATCATTTATTGTCAGTAGTGTTTATTATAAGATACGTGTTACGATATGCTTATGGGCGTAAGTGTTACTCAATAGGGTATCACATGCAAAGACCTGTGTAGTAATTATTTATAAATTGCAATTCCTCTTCGTGTGTATTTCAAAGAACATTGATAATTTGGCCACGTGAAGTTACAGAGGGCAGTTAGGGAATAAATATTAGTAATCACTGTAAATGAAATAATAATGTTTAGATTCCATCTATTATGAACTTGTGATGTTAGTTAATTTTCATTAAATGTTTTCATGAGAGTACTGTGAGTGACAATACAAGTTAGCTCTTTACGTCACACACTCTAAAGCTATTGTCTAACTTTACAGAAACTCACCCAAGTATAGTAAACTGAAGCATTCCATCTCCATATAATACCACTCGAAGACTGTTTATATAACTCAGAATCTTTATAAGTGATGCTGATCTGGAAGATAATAGAGTAATGGTAAGTTATTAAATTTAATATTAGTTTTTAGAGTTTACTTCAGTTAGATTAAATTATAAATGCACTATATTTTTTAATTTCGAATGAAGTTTTTATATTAACCCTAAATAACCTCTTCTACCACATTTTAGAACAATACATAACCAATATTTATATTGTTTGTAATTGGGTTTTACTATTAAGTTTCACTAGATTAGGGGTGTTTAATTTTCCAACATAACCACACTTATTTACGCTTTTTTTTATTGTTGTGCACCACACTTTGTAAGCACTGTAAAAATGGCAATGCCGTTCAATAAATAAATAAATAACAACTTATTTCTGTTATGCCGAAGCATTATCTTTTATATAACGTGTTGCCTGACAAATACCATGCCCCATATAAAAAATGGGGTGGGGGGGGGGGGGGGTGGGGGGGGGGGGGGGTGGGGGGGGGGGGGGGTGGGGGGGGGGGGGGGTGGGGGGGGGGGGGGGTGGGGGGGGGGGGGGAATACTTTTCAGATATATGTACAGGGTTTTCATAAATGAATGGTGCAATTTAAACATAAAATAAAAAGAGAACCGTACGAAGTACATTAAAAATATTTATTTCATTAGAATCTTCGTTAAAAAACAATTTTATACTGATACATTTAGTACATTTCAATGTGTCCACCACCGATAGCTCTGCAGACATCTAATCTATGGTCGATCTCGGCCCATACACTGTCCAGCATGTCTCTTGTAACCGATGATACTGCCTCATAAATCCTTTCCTTTAAATGAGCTAAATCACAGATCTTCTGAGAATAAACAATGTTTGTCACGTATCCCCACAAAAAAATCGCATGGAGTCAAATCCGGGCTTCTAGGAGGCCATGCTATTGGGCCACCTCGACCATCCATCTTTGTCCAAACTTGTCATTCAAAGCATCACGAACAAAGTCCTTATAATGGGGTGGCGCACCATCTTGTTGAAAATACACCATATTGACATTATAAAACTCGTCAATTTGAGGAAAACAAAAATTCTCTAGCATGTCCAGATACACATTACCATTAAGACTTTTCTCGGCAAAGAAAAAAGGTCCAATTACTTTGTTTTTAGTCAGTCCACACCAGACGTTTACTTTTGGTGTGTCTCGGATTATTTCTATGATCTCATGAGGATGTTCAGAACCCCAAATTCGAACGTTGTGTCTATTAACACACCCGTTAACATGAAAAGTTGCCTCATCTGTAAACATAACATCATTTAAAAATGATTCATCTTCAATCTGAATTAAGATGTAAGTTGCATACTCCACACGTTTATTTTTATCATTCGGTTTGATCCCATGCAACAGTTGAACTTTATAGGCATGAAAATGCAGCCTTTTATGCAAAATTTTATGCAGAGTTGTCACTGGGATTCCAAGCTCCAGACTCCGACGTGGAAGAGATTTTTGTGGACATCTAAGACAAGATTCTCTAACGTTTTGAATTGTTACCTCTGATACAGTCGGTCTCCCAGAAGACTTCCGTTTTTGTACCGATCCAGTTTCTTCGAATTGTTTACTCCAACGCGAAATGTTGTTTCTATGAGGGGGATCTTTGTTAAATAATCTTCTAAAAGCCCTTTGCACTAAAACAGAAGACCTTAATTCACTAAAAATAGCAAAACACTTGGTTTTTTTCTTGATGGGGAAAACATTTTTCTAGATCAAAAAGAAATGTTTGAATTTTATTGCACAATTTAACCAAAAACAATGAAACACTGTTTTCTAACACAGAGCAATGAAACTAATTGAGCTGAAGAATTCAGAGGGGGCCAACCATTTTTTTTCTACCTTGCAAAGCAAATTGTTTATAACCCTTAAAAATTTGCACCATTCATTTATAAAAAACCCTGTATTTATGTTTTCTGGGCTACAATGCAAACGCTACTACAAGTATTTAAAGAGCAAAAAGAAAAATTATAATGGTGGGAAAGTAGTCGCCTTTTGACCAAAGAATACTTTTCGGAGCTAGGGATCTATATTTTTTTACTTTTATTAGGGTAACAAAATAAACGCTACTTCGGTGGAGAAACACCTTACACGGGAAATAGAAAAATTAGGGGGAAAAAAAGCAGACCCCCTTCTTTACAAAAAAAAAATTTTTCGAAAGGTATTTATCTTGTCAGAGCCCCAATGCAAAAGCTGTACATCACCTGCATTACCTTTACCCCGGGAAAGTTGACTACAAGGGTCGGAAGTAGATGTTTGGGTTGACTGAAGTAGTCTTTTTTTTACCAACGTATGAAAGGCCGTAAGTAGAAAATTTTTTAACTACAGTAGGGTTTTTACAGACCGGGGTATGTGTATACATCGTTAACGTAAAAAATAAAGTAAACTTTACCACTGCGTGTGAAATATAATTGGTTCGAACCAAAATTTACTTCAAAAACGTGTTACACCTAATGTACGAACATGTGCGCTTTTTGTTTAATTTTTGGCCTCTCAATAATGTATAAAAATTTTTACGGGTTTTATAAAAGTGGTATTTATTACTGTATCATATATTAGCACCCATTTGAAAAAATTTTTAATGATTCATAAACACTGGGGTTGGGGGCCCCCTAAACAAAATTTAGTATTGAAAATAACAAAAGGAGCCTTTTCACAATGGGGCTCTTTTAAATAACATGCTAAAAAAAAAAACCAATTAAAAAACCAGGCAGTATTTCCCTCCTGAAAAACTCTTGGCGAAACAAAAAATACAGGGTGGGCCATAAGCCAGTTGTCACTAGCAACCCTTTTAGACTTTTTTTTTTTTCCTACTTTTAATTAGTTGTGAACTTGACTAAGTCAAACACTACAGTTTTTTTTTGTCGATATCTGAGAAAGTATGAATAGGAAATTAACAAAAAGAACAGCTTTGAGTTTTTTTTGGGTAAACATGGGGAAACATGATCATAATTATAGTGATGTTTGTGATTTGTTTGTGGAACTTTAAAAAAACCCCCCCCCCCCAAAATTTCCAAAAAAATTTAAATTTAAAAAAGGGGGGGGGGGGCCCCCCCCTTTTTTTTTAAAAAAAAATTTGGGGCCCAAAAAAAACCCAAAAAAAAAAGGGGCCAAAATTTTTCAAAAACCCCAAAATTTTCCAAAAAAAGGGCCTTTGGGCCTTTTCCCCCTTTTTCCCCCCAAAAAAAAATTTTTGGGGGGGGGGGAAATTTTTTAAAAAAATTTTTTTTTAAAAAAAATTTTTTTTAAAATTTAAAAAAAAAAAAAAAATTCTTTTCCCAAAAAACAAAAAAATTTTTTTTTTAAAAAAAAAAAAAAAATTTAAAAAATTTTTTAAAATTCCCCCCAATTTTTAAAAAAAAAAATTTTTTTTTTTAAAAAAAATTTTTTTTTTTTTAAAAAAAAAAAAAAAGGGTTTTAAAAAAAGGCCCAAATTTTAAAAAATTTTTTTTTTTTTACCTTTTTTAAAAAAAAATTTAAAAAACCCCGGGGAAAATTTAAAAAAAAAATTTTAAAAAAATTTCACCCCTTTTTTTTTAAAAAAAAAACAAATTTTTTTTAAAAAAAAAGGTTTTGGGGGGAAAAAAAAAAACCCCCAAAAAAAAAAATTTCCCCGGTTTTTTGGGGGGGCCCTTTTTGGCGGGGGGGGGAAAAAACCCCTTTTAAAAAAAATTTTTTTTCCTTGGGGGAATTTTTTTAAAAATTTATTTTAAACCAAAAAAAATTTTTTTTTTTTTTTTAAAAATTTGGTTTTTTTTTAAAATTTTTGAAAAAAAATTTTAAAAAAAATTTTTTTTTTTTTAAAAAAAAAAACCCCAAAAAAAAACCCAAAAAAAAAAAAAAAAAAAGGGTTTTTTTTTTTTTAAAAAAAAAAAAATAAAATTTAAAAGAATTTTTTTAAAAAAAAAATTTTTATTTTAAAAAATAATTTTTTTGTTTTTTTTAAAAAAATTTTTTTTTTGGGGGGGGGGGAAAAAAAAAAAAAAAAAAAAAAGAAAAAAGGGTTAAAAAAAAGGGGGGGGGGGGAAAAAAAAAAAAAAAAAAAAGGGGGGGAAAAAAAACCCCCAAAAAAGGGGGGGGTTTTCCCCAAAAAAAATTTAAAAATCCGGAAAAAAAAAAAAAAAAAAAAAACCCCTTTAAAAATTTTTTTTCCCCTTAAAAATTTTTTTTTTAAGGGGAAAAAAACCTTTTTTTCCTTTTTTAAAAAAATTTTTTAATTTTAAAAAATTTTTTTAATTTTAAAAAAAGGGTTTTTAAATTTTTTTTAAATTTTTAAAACAAAAAGGTTTTTCCCCAAAAGGGGTTTTTTAAATTTTTTTTAAAAAAATTTAAAAATTTTTTTAAAAAAGGGGAAAAAATTAAAAAAACCCAAAAAATTTAAAAGACTTCCTCAGTGATCGTTGCTTGGACCATATATTTTCTGACTTATCATAAATGACCTGCCCTAGGTACTTCAGGAGAATTTTCTTAATCATATCTATTATAGAATCTAACAAGTTTTTCTGCTAATGTATTTTGATACAGAATGTAAGGATCTTCAATAAAAGGTGTTTGTATATATATATATATATATATATATATATATATAAACACACACACACACACACACACACACACACACACACACACACATGAAAAGGAAGCCGAGAGCAAGAACAAAAGTAGGTTTATAACAAACTTTAAGTATTTAATAAAACGTTTGATAATAGTCATTTTGTATTAACTAATAACTGCAATACTTACAGTTAGTTCAAATATTATTATTTATTTTGTCTTACCTAGATATTTTTGTACTCTACGCAAAATAGCAAATGAAAGAAAGGTTGATATAAGAAATATAGGCTACTCATAATGATACATGATATAATTTTTTATGTATACATGTGATGTTTAGATGTATACATCGGCGGTCTGGTAAATGTGGTGGGCAATCACCACACATTTAAACAAAGTGTATTACACTCCCCTTTATAATATGCTAGTACAAGGTCTTGTAAAAATTGAATAAAAGTGGTTAACGAGGTAATTCTAGGACCGGCTACTACAAGTTACGTTTTTGTCAGCTAATTCCTCTGAGTATGTTTCTTGATCGGGACTTCCTCAGTGATCGTTGCTTGGACCATATATTTTCTGACTTATCATAAATGACCTGCCCTAGGTACTTCAGGAGAATTTTCTTAATCATATCTATTATAGAATCTACAAGTTTTTCTGCTAATGTATTTGATACAGAATGTAAGGATCTTCAATAAAAGGTGTTTTGTATATATATATATATATATATATATATATATATATAACACACACACACACACACACACACACACACACACACACACATGAAAAGGAAGCCGAGAGCAAGAACAAAAGTAGGTTTATAACAAACTTTAAGTATTTAATAAAAGTTTGATAATAGTCATTTTGTATTAACTAATAACTGCATACTTAGTTAGTTCAAATATTATTATTTATTTTGTCTTACCTAGATATTTTTGTACTCTACGCAAAATAGCAAATGAAAGAAAGGTTGATATAAGAAATATAGGCTACTCATAATGATACATGATATCATTTTTATGTATACATGTGATGTTTAGAAAAGGCTAAAGAAATAGAATATCGGTAAAGCCAAGCGGTTGTTAAATTATATGACACAACTAAAGTTATTCAGTTACATATAACAATTCATTATAATTAAGTAATAATTTTTATTTTACATCCTCTTCCTAATTACATTGAAAAATAATTTACAAAATTTCTGGAATACAAAAATCAAGAAATAACATTAAAATTGAAGACTATTATATAAGACATCAAACAAAGATTACATTACTATATATTGTGTTTTAAATCTGTTCAAGATGTTTCAGTTTATATGAGATAACTCAACGTCACAAAACAAGTGCCTGCCTGATAAATCTTCACAAGAGAAGTGTTTTTGAGCACGCCATACTAACATGACAACACGATATTTCTCACTCATATAAATTACTGGTAGTTGTTGCTAAGAAACAGTTTCTCTTATATTAAATATTTTGTCATCATGACAAAAAATTTATTAGGACGAATTAACGAAGAATCAAATCAAGTTTATTTTATACTTAGAGAAGAATATTTTCGCAGATTTTCCTAATTACTTTATCAAAATAATTTTAAGAATATCTCATTTTTCCGTTATAAAGATTAATATTTATGTTGAAACTAGAGAAATTCAGGAGTATGTGATGCTACGGATTTTATTCAAATTGGAGTACAAATTGAAATTTTATTGGGGAAGTGTTAAAACAAATACAGAACACACAAACAAAACTGTTTTTTATGCAGTGTTCGTAGTGCGTGTGTGTTGTCGCATTGTAAATTGCGAAATTAACAGAATTAATCTGTGTTATTTTCGATTTCTTGAAAATAAGTTTTTTGGCAAGGTTCCCAAGTTCTATGTGAGGATTCAATGAATGTGTTTACAATATATTCTGTAAATCAATATGCAACTATGTATGTATAACATACACTCGAAAAAGTTGTGTACAAATTATTTGTAACTGTCCCTGTATTTATGTTATGACATACTGATATGTCCAAAAAAGATTATATATAATTTCGAAAGTGTTAATGAAAAATTATGGCAAGTAATTTAACTTTGCCCTGAAAAATACATTACACTTCTGTACAATTCTAAGTAAATTTTGTTATCTACATCAAATTAAAATCACTATTCTACTAAATATATTCAAGACTGGATTGTAAGCTTCTTAAAATACATTATTTGTTTTATAATATTATGAGAAGCACTCCGTAACTTGAATCTAACAAGTTAAAGCGTTTTTTTATACACATATGGACTGTACGTTTATATTCTTTTAGCGAAAAAGTTTTGTTGAAATTAATAACTATTCAAGTTTTTTCAGCAATTATAAAATAAGCTAAATCTAGTTACGCATTGTTCATGAATCATGCATGGCCTACATTTTTATATAACTTGACCATGAAAAATATGCTCTCTATTGAAAGAATACTTCAAATTTCTTGATTTGTGTTTTACAAAAATGAATTACTCTTTTTTTAATTGGAGAACTTAATTAATATTATTAATTAGAGATAAGATTAAATAAAAAATTAAAAATACAATATCATTCATAATATGTAACATTATTTTCTAACAATACCACGTATCCGTGAAGAGTTGTACATCGTCATTCAACTATTTTACTGTAAACTAAAATATGTCATGTAATGAATTGAGAGTTTAAGCTATAACTGTGACCAAAGAAATGTATTAAATTTATCTAGTTACATAATGTACACTGTACAGTTTTTTTTTCGGAGCAAACTGTAAATTTAGATGTTATAATTTGTATGCAGTGTTAGTTACCCGTGTTAACCAAACAACTGGACGGAAAACCGACTCAACCGGACATTCCGTATTCATATGTATGTATGTATGTATATATATATATATATATATATATATATATATATATATATATACATTAAATTGTATAAATGGCAATAGCCTTATTTAATTTCAATAAAAATTGAATCGCAAAAAAGTACTTGCTTCCGCCGGGAGTCGAACCCAGATCTCTCACTTGCCGGGTGAATGTGCTACCATTACACCACAGAGCGCTTACTTTTTCTGATTCAATTATTTTTTATTTGGCCGTATATGTCACATATGCGTTTAAATAAGCAAACTAACATATGATTGGAAGACCAAATACCTGTCAAACGACTTTTATTTACATTAAATATATATATATATATATATATATATATATATATTATTTTTCTATATTTATTAGATATATATTTTTACATTATATATATATATATATATATATATATATATATATATATCTGTTCTATAAAAATATTTTGTTATATTAAAATCTTCATATTAAAAATAGTCTCAATAACGTAGAGTTATTTTATTTCATCCCTGTTTTGTATCTCGGCCTGCAATAAGCAGCATAAAAATGTGTATTTACCCAGAACTAAGAATGGGAGATCTGTTAGTTCTTTATATTATATGAATGATAAAAAGAATTCCAAAGTTCCAATTCATTAAAAATATTAAACACTAAAAACGATATTAGTACTATAAGACCTATAGTTTAGTAGAAATATTAATTAGTCTCAAACCAATTATTAATTACAAATGGTTACTTAGTTGACAAGAACACTGGTCCGAGTTTACATTCTGATGCTGCGGAACCATCTAGACTATACCGATTTATCTATTGGGCCAGAAAGCGTCAATGGAAGTCTAGCAACACTTATAAAAATTGGTTAAAAGTATTTGAAGTATTGATGGCTGTGGTACCCACTACACAACCTGTTAACTGCAGAGAAGAGATTTTCCCTGGTTGATATACGTAACTTCCACATGTAGAGCTCACCTCACATCCCACCGTTCTTGTAAATAGAGTGGTAAACGAATCTCAACACATACAATTTATATGGTTGTTAATTAAACCCTACTTATTTCCAATGTAAGTTATTACCTTACTCAGAATTGTGAGATAATGAAATTTGACGCACTAATCGTAATATTGCGCATCAAATAGTAGACGAATAATTTTGTTCCAGAGGTCACCTACATGTAAATGAAATTTCATGTTTAAAAGCAAATACATGTTAAGAGTACATCGCGCTATAAATGTGATATAACAAGCTTCGCCGAGGTTGCAGAGCTCATTTCAATATAATACTCGTGATTGTTTAATGTTTAATGATTAGTGTTTTGTATAGTTTTTATTAAGTGCATGTTTATAGAGTTATTGAAGTTGACAAACAACATGTAGGTTGTAATTCCTGACTTAGGTGTGCCATAACGCTTTGGTAAGAATTGTTTATTTTAACCTAGTTTGTAATATTATGTATTAGGTTAGTTCTTTACCTGAAGAAGAGATCAGATTGCAGATCTCGAAACGTAGTGTTACTGATTTATTGTTTCACTGAACGATGGCAAATGTCCGGAAAAATCCTGTTTCCTTCACAATCCTTCCATCTTAAAAAATAACCTTTCAAACAAAGAATTGATTGGGATAACAAGGCAGATTCAGCTGTGACGTTATGTATATAATTAATTACAACAAGAAATGCTCCTACACGTGCCAAACATTATATAATAATTAATTTAAAACCCTGATACTATTTACCATGAACTTAAATAATATCTACCTGATGTATGCCTACGTACGTTTTAAAATTTTTATAGGATTCCCATCATATTACATCATAAATTTTTTTACGAAGTAATATAAGGACTTCGGTTCTAAAGTTTGCGTGTGAAACCGCGGTTAACAGCTAGTGTACAATAACTGTACTCAGTTTGTTTTAATCTGCGAATTTTACGCTCTCACAAGTTTTTTTTACAAATCTAACATAATAATGTCCACTAACGTTCAGCCAAACACTATAAAGTCATTTAACTCGATGTTACTTATATAGATATTAATATTCACGTAATATTTCACCCTTATAGATAAATGTTTCTCTATATATCGTATAGTCAGATATATCGTTAGATTTGATTGTAATAGGCCTTGCTTGAGAAGTAAGCTTCGTTAACGCTTAGCTAATAACCTAAAATACTTAAAATTAACAATATTACACGTCTAATGTTACAAAAATAAATTTGAT
This sequence comes from Homalodisca vitripennis, assembly GCF_021130785.1. Classification (NCBI taxonomy): domain Eukaryota; kingdom Metazoa; phylum Arthropoda; class Insecta; order Hemiptera; family Cicadellidae; genus Homalodisca; species Homalodisca vitripennis. Next base: position 70,290,304 of record NC_060212.1, on the reverse strand, counting down.
TAATTATTCCAATGTCTGGTGATAAATCTCAATGCAGGAACTCCTAAAAATCCTTTAATATTATTTATTTCTTTCCAACGGTTCCATCCATTTTCACAAAAGTATTTCAACAAATCAAACACGTAGCAATCACGATGACAAATCATAATCAATATACACTGTCTTATGTAAGCTCTAACGTGAACAACATACGCAATAACAGAGTGATATACTATAAATATGAATAACAAAAACAACAATAAATAACAAGGAATAATAACAATACAGTAACAGCAACGATAAATAAATAGTTGACCAATGCTATAACATTAATAAAATTTGGAAACTCAACAATATACTATCAATAATTACTACAATCGTAGCTGTTAGTTATTGTAAGTGGATCTGTATTAAGCATGTGTTAGGTGTTTACATTTAATAATTTGTTTTTCAGGGAGTATTTTTGAATCGTGAAAAAAGTCGATGTGCGCTGCCTCACTACCCAGTTTTAGAAGTCTGCATATTCCATGGTTTGATGAATAATATGTGGGCCTAAATCTTCTGCAGAAAAGTGTCTTAGAGCGGGTACCTCTTGGTATAGAGAAGTCTACATCCGACACTAGATGAGGGCAGTCGAGGAAGCCGTTCACCAGCCTGTACAGGAATAACATATAAATATGTTTTCTTCTTTCCTGGAGAGGCTGCAGTCCATATAGCATCTCAATCTCAGCGACGGGGGTTGCAAGATAATTATATCCCAGTTTGACTCCAAGAAGTCTTAAGCAACGCACCTGCACTCTGTTCAGCAGCACAATGTGGCCCACTTGATATGGAGACCAAACAACGGAACAGTACTCCAACAAAGGACGCACAAGAGTCTTATAGAGGATAGCCGATGTAGAGGGGGATCTGAAGTCTTTGCAGGTTCGGGCAATAAACCCAAGCATAGAAGAGGCCTTATTTTTAACATGCATTATGTGTTCGTAAGGGCTTAGGGAGGGTGTCATAATAACTCCGAGGTCCCTGACTCTGTCTACTATCTTAAGAGGGGATCCATTTAGAGAATAGTCTGAGGGCCTGGCTGTGTTGCTTCGAGTGTAGCTGATGACAAGACACTTAGCTATATTAAGCTCCATAGCATTTACTCTGCACCAGTTACTTATCCTGTCAAGGGAATGTTGGAGTTCCTCTTGGTCAAATTATTAATAATAATTTGTGCCACTTTTGCAGGTTGTACATGTTTTGTAACGTCCATTATAGTAATACTATGTAAATGGGCATGCATTACAAACACAATCATCATTCGGTATTACCTCTGCCTAAAAGATGTATAATATGCTTAGTAAATTTTTGAAACACTACTTCATTTTCGGATAAATTATACTAACAATTTTACTGAGCATTCAAACATCGTTTTCGGCTGAGAGTAAGTCTTTTTTCAGCAAGTGTTTAATTGCACTAACTTAGCATATCATCGAGTCGGGATCTTAATGTTTCAAACTACTAATAGGACCTTTCGTGCTGAGGCTCACCATTCTATAGAGATTACCCTTATATTTATATCTGGACGTATTTATTATGATGGCTTGATTTCTAAATGTACCATATTTTGGGGGAAACGTCGAACATCATAATTCAATCGGTCTTGTTCAATCTATGCACTAAGTATGGAGTTTTATAATGTAATAGTAAATTGAGCCCGCGTACTCATCTAGTCCTTGAATTGTAAAATAAATAACTTTCATTCACAAAAAAATATAAACTATAAATCACTGTCACCGATAATGTTATCCTACTAGCTTCATACCAGCATTGGGATTAAACCTGTGTTAAGTAAGACATTGAAGTTTATGCATGAAGTTATCAAATGGTAAAAAAGATTTTGTATAGTAACTGTTATCACGTATGCCTAAATAATTAAATGATTTGTGTAATGGTTTTTTTGCTATGAGACGTTCATGAAAAAATTTAAATGTATACACTATATTTCTACACAAACGAAATAATTGTATCAAATAATACCTAAAATTACCACTAACATCATGTTCCGAGATTATTGAGCACCTGTATAAAATAGTATCTGGGTTCAATTGCATTTTGATTCTGGTATGTCCATTTGCATGTGTTTTATCTGAGCGAGGCGACGCACGCCTGGTAACAATATCGATCCGAAAAGTAACATGCACGTGTATCTCTGTGTCTACATGTGTGTGAATGGTTTTCAGAATGGTTTAACGTATTGATGAGAGATGTAGGAGCAAAGTTGAACCACAGAATTATAAGGCACAACCGGATATTGTGATAATCACTCAATCACTCGATCAGAAGTTCAATACTAAATCTGGAAGTACATTAGTGATCAGCACGCTTTCTTGGTCTAAGCAAAATGCAAAAGTCGACAATGACTCTATAGGTACAATTTATTCGAAGCAGTAGTTCGATACAAAGCAGTAGCAGTATAGTAATACGACAGAAAACCTAAAAATATTTTAAAGAAATCGACAAGAATGGATCATTTATTAAAGCCTGTTACAGAACGAATATGTGCATTCTCGACATTTTTTGTATAAAACTTAAATTTAATTCCAATTGATTTGCAGCTTAATATCAGAACAAGTTCTAAATAAAATTTAAATAAAGACATAATATGTCACACACAAACACACACACATCGGAAATAATCTTGGTGAAGCCTGGGAATAGCCAATTTCAACTTAGGTTATGTCTGATAAGTTTTTGGGCAAACCCTAATAATATATATATATATATATATATATATATATATATATATATATATATATATATATATAATAGGAAATAACATTTCTAATACGACCCTTAAGCGGATGTAATAGTCAGTTGGCAAATCTGTGTAGATCTCAATTCCAAACCTACATTATGACAGTTAATAAATCACAAAAATAATGAATATAGTAAACTTTCATCTGTACGAAAATAATGAGTGCTACAACAATACAAACGGAATATGTACTAAGCTGTAAGAGCACAGCGTGGTAAAATCACACCACATTCTCTGGCTGCGTCTAGTTGATATCTCGATCCCAGAGGTCATATTGAACCTGCAAAAAACTAAATAAAATCTTATAGTATATTAACGATCCTATAAATATGTTTCATCCGTTAAATTTAAAGTGGATTTTTTTCGTCAGACCCTCTCTCACATTGTTAATACGTAGCTTCGTGTTGGACAAAATAATGTTTTACTTTTTAATAATAGTCCAAGTCAAATACCTAGTTTTTTTTAATTATAAACATTTAATTTAATTTGAGGTCTTTGTTATAATATCTAATGTGAAGGTTCTCACAAAAGTACAAGTTTATTAAATTTAAGCTTTGATTTATTTTGAATTTATAACTAGTAACAGTATAGGATTGCTGAAGTGATAATGGAAATTTCGTGTCCCTTTCAGATTCATTATTAGATATTGAGATGTATTAAACTGAAATCAAAGAGAATATTTTCTACTTGGGGAACTGACGGATTTACAAATAAACACTGGGCACACTCAAACAGGGTGGAAGCTTTTAATCTAAACAAGAAAGTATAATCCATACACTTCCATCACCTTGGTGGGACTTTGTTGCGCTTTCCATCTGCCGTGATTTAATCGTGATATTGAAAGGGTCAGAAACACCCCACGAACATTCTTGCTTTGTATTTAATCTTCTACGGATTGATGTTTGAAAGGATGAAATTTTCTTATTTCTTAAGTATGAAAGGGTTTGTAAACGCTTTAACGTTTGGACTAGTATAATAAGAAATTATAATACATTTTAATTGGGTATCATAGGATTAAAGTGTAATCTTGCCACTCTAAAGGAGAAATTTTACCCCAAGAGGCAGAGCGAAATACACTTAGGATATTAAAGTATTTCAAAATTATGAAATTAAAAAACATATATATAAATAACATATAACATTCAAAACACGAGTTTGGTTTTTGAGTTTAGTCATTGCAATGTTAATACAATTTTAGGGTATCATCTGTGAAACTGACAAAAATTTAATATATTTGTGGAAGCCAATGCCATGGGTAAATAAATTCTTAGCCCATAAAGCAAGACCCTCGGGTATAGATGTCTTTACGTACTGTAGCTAGTAGCCCTCATGATGAGGTATTGCATCCTATACAGGGTGTACATAAAGTCCTGCACGGGTATAATATTTTCTGAACGATAACAGATAAATAAACAAGATTTGGTACATCAATACTACACCTAAAAATCTACTTTTTGAAGGAACTATCAGTTTTCTGTAATATTATGGGGACGTCCCGCAAGGAGTCAGAAAGGAAATCTTAAATAATAGGAGCATAGGTCAATATGGACATCATTTTAAAGGGCTTATCTAGCAGAGTTTAATGCCGCAAACCTCACTCAAAAAAATTGATCCAGTACAAAATGGCGGCTGTTCAAAGAGCTGATCAGGCTGATCAGGTTTTCCCCGTTATCAATATATTAGGACCAAATTTGTAACCCCTTGAGGATAACTAATGTCATAATTCACACTTCTGTACAACTGACAAGCATAATGTAGTAGTTAGCTGCAGTATTCGTTTGGTTGCAGTTTTGCTTTACTGGGGTTTATGGCTACTAATAAAATGTAACCAAGTAAAATCTTTGAACAGCCGCCATTTTTTGTACTGGATCAATATTTTTGAGTGCGGTTTGCGGCATTAAACTCTGCTAGATAAGCCCTTTAAAATGATGTCCATATTGACCTATGCTCCTATTTAAGATTTCCTTCTGACTCCTTGCGGGACGTCCCCATGATATTATAGAAAACTGATAGTTCCTTCAAAAAATAGATTTTTAGGTGTAGTATTGATATACCAAATCTTGTTTATTTATCTGTTATCGTTCAGAAAATATTATACCCGTGCAGGACTTTATGTACACCCTTGTATAAAGATGTATTGCTATATATGTCTTTGACATGAATTTTAGTTTTGCAGCGAACGCTGTTTAAAAGAACGTCTACATCAAGTAAATTTACTGAATTTTGTGGTTTTCCAGGTGAAGTTTGTATATGCAGTGTGTTTGAAAAGTCTAGAAACGTCTTAAAATGTTTTGTAAAAGCAGCGATATATAAAAATTATTGTATGTAATAACCATCACCAGCCTTAATTGTAGTTGTTTTAAAAGAAATTTTTAAAGTATATATGCTATTTAAGTCATTTATGAAAGGGTGTAACTAGTTCTCCTTGGTGCGTTACTTGCACATTTTATTTACCGGAATTCAATTTTATACGTCTGTGTTGCATTTGCTTTATAAATTCCGGCATTTTTTTTTTTAATTTTAGAGTTGGCTCAATCTTCTATAAAATACCTCGTGATGCAGGTACAATATAAACTCAATCACCGAATTGCTGCCTTTAATTTTATAGAGAAAGCCTTACAGGCTAGGTTATATGCAATATGATGTGACACAACGTACTATGATTGAAGTCATTCAAGCAGTCCCGTTTCTGAATGTAACCTCTTCAAACATTTTAAGTCTACCTCAAGTGCCAGTAGAGATTTAACGGTCTTTTTGTCATGGCAACATATTATAATATTTATACATATTACACTGTATACCTATTGGTTTACATACCGTGTAGGTACGAGGTAACCAATCCTAACTGATTAGCACAAATGTAATTAACAAACATAGAGCCTGAAAACGAGAGTAAATATCCCCATTCATCTCGAGTACGGCATGTCACTCGCAAACCTGACAAATAATGCCAATCCGGATTGAAGCTAAACGCTCTCAAATTACGGCGCTCTCAGACTCCCATACGTCACGATGTCAATTACGTGATTACCTCGTTACACCGCACTTTCATTTTCAGATCGTTGTTTGTTCCGTATAAAGCTTTGTGTTCACTAAATTATGAACGTCACGCTAATTAATACGATTCTGTTCATGAGAGTTGCAACGAATTCGTTCGTCATGAATCGCCAAGAAAATTGTAAAAGCAAATTTCTTTAACTAACTTTTATTAAAATGAATGAGACAACGTAGAAGAAATAATTATTTCTATATTAATTAATAAAAACAAATAGATTAATTAGAAAAAAATTGTTTGAATGGAATTACATTCTTCATTTCAATTTTTCAAATAAGGTACGTTACCTCTTTATGAGAACTAAAACTACACTCTATAAACGAAAAACACTTTTCTTAACTACAAACTATGAATTGATTCATCAAACTAATATTTGTCTACTTGTTGTAAATAATAAAGTCATTAATGGGTTTAATCCTATTAATACTACAAATTCCAAATGTTGGGAATAATATTTGGACGTTTGGATGTATGAATGTTTGGTTGTTCATACATTTCATACTCAATCGTACCTACTAAGACAACATTCTGCATGTACATTTATTCTTTGTTTAAAGGTTATTTTTTGACGATGGAAGGATTGTGAAGGAAAACAGGATTTTTCCGGACATTTGCCATCGTTCAGTGAAACAAGAAAACAGTAACACTACGTTTCGAGATCTGCAATCTGATCTCTTCTTCAGGTAAAGAACTAACCTAATACATAATTACAAACCTAGTTTGTAATTATGTATTAGGTTAGTTCTTTACCTGAAGAAGAGATCAGATTGCAGATCTCGAAACGTAGTGTTACTGTTTTCTTGTTTCACTGAACGATGGCAAATGTCCGGAAAAATCCTGTTTCCTGTACATTTATAATATATTAAAATAAAACTATATTGCATTTTATATTTAGTCCAAATTCTATTTATTAAAAAACGTATTCCAGAATATTTTTATTGAAAGAATTAAACGCCATCTTTTGATGTGTGCTGCAAAATAGTTATGACATTAGTGTTATCTATATTTTACTTTAGATATAAGCAATATTGAATTGAAACCATTTAGATTCTTTTAGATGCCCAAAATAAATAATTGTTACTCGTTACGCTATAATGATTACCAGTATCCCATACACAAAATTCAACTAAACGAGGAAGATTATACTGCGATGACAGTGTTTTATCCCTTTCCAATCCATCTGAGGCGTGAATGCAACGTGATATCTTCTAAATCTACACTCAGACCCCTCTCAAAAGCAAAACGTTCTGCTATTTTGAATTTTTAAATAATGGATAATTATTTCGTCTGTGTTACTTAATTTGTAGGATTTTAGTTTGTTTTTGGTCATATATTTTTTTAAAGTTTATCGTCATTGTATGTACAAAATGTTACTTATATTCAATCTTAAAATGACTGAAAAATTCGCAGGTTTACTTAATTTATTTACACTTATACTTGAAAAATGTGTAGAGCTAATAAATAAATAACACAAATAAGGGTGAGATTGGGGGGATTACATAAATATTCTTTTTTTTCTAACTGACTTATCAAGTTCGACTAAACAACCTTAGAGATGAAAATATTAAATGTGGCTTTTAGGTCCATCTTATGTTCTAAAACGCACTAAGAAAGGGTATTTGTCTCTGACCTCAAGGCTCCGTCTCACTGGCCTATAGATTCCTATAAACAACAAATTGTAACAAAGGCATGTCTTTAACAAAAAGGATTTAGTTAAATAAGATGTGCTTTAAAATGAAAACCGATTACTATATTCAATGTAGCTAATAAAACGTATCATTATTTCCAAAATGAACAAAAAGCAACCTTTATGTTCACTACCAAAGTAAGGTTACGTTAATAAAAAACAGCATGAATCAATCGTAACTTAAGTGAAAGTTTTTATTTGGTAATGACTTAAGTAATGACAGAATTATTGGAACATCCCCAAAAGAAAAATTTGCTCGTAGCAACTGAACCGTCTTAATAAGAAATCTTCATATTTAAGTTAAACTACAATCAGTCTGATATATTAGTGTAGAAAATACTTTCAACCGTTGATCTCAGTTCCTTATCATTAATGAGCTATCCTTGGTTATTATTTCACCTACAAAATATTTTGCCCTTAATTATATCCATTCAACTACACAACATATAGCGCAATTGTTTTATAACAGTTTTCAGCTTAGGACACGGTTCCCTTGCCTCAATAATAGGCTATAAAAAGCCATTTCAATATAAATTTATGACATGTAACGTCTCCTTCAGTAATGGTCAATGTCTATTCCTCCTCGATACGCTTCTAATAGTCGTGTATAAAAAGGTTTTGACTCTGTGTCTTTGCCCACTGCGGTTGCAATGCCTATAACGAAATTGGCTTTCCAATTCCTATCTAGAACGTCCACGACAAATTGGTACAGTATTGTGAAGAATTGTAACTCTAATGTTAATAAAAAATACATGCATAACGTTAACATGTATATAGTGCAACAGGTATTTTATACATTTGCCTAAGAATAGAAAGCATATGTTACCTTATAATTCAAAATTATGTATTTTGATTGTTCTCAGTAAATGAAAGTAGTTCATACATTATTTTATTGTTTATTAAGTATAAGATAAATTCATAAAAACACATATTTATTAATAACAATTGGTTTTATTTATTATTTTACACTGAAAAGTAAGAGTGATTCCACGTGAGGTTTACATTTATTATTGGTCTTTAATTCTGTAGATTTATATTTTTTTAATTTATACTTATAAATATTATTTACAATATAATAATAATAAATAAAAATATACGAGTATTACAGTTACTTTCTTGTTTGTTATTTTGTGGAGTGAGAAACACGATGTTCCCAATTAAGGCGTGAACGTCTCCGATTAGTTTTAGAACTCAAACGACGGAAACTTGTGTAACACAAACAGTGGACTTAAGCTCAGATAGCTTTGGTTAAGTCTGATCAAACTACTAGCCGAACTTTAGATTACTCTAAGTTCTGTTTAGCCTAACAGATTATACGTCAGGATTGGGCTCGCAGTACAAACATTGTGAGGAAGCTTTAGCTGGAACAGAGAGCTCTGATTGCGTGTTAGTGATAACCGAACCTTCTTGACCTGTTTGATAATAATCATCTCTAAATATTAAAAACAGTTATATTATCTCGAAACATCACACAATTCTTTTCTTAAAATAATTACTTCTAAAACATTTTTGAAAAAGTCATCTTAAATAATTATTTAACTATTATGGAAACCTTTTTCATTTGGTGGTTCATTTTAAGTTACTTTTTCAAATTTAAAATATCCATAAATTTATTTATTTTATTCTTAAGACATTCAATGTCCGTTTCTATCAACAGTTTTCATTAAGATTATTTCTAAAACCTAATGACCTTGCAAAACTTAACTTTTAACTACGACATATGCATCTACGTCTATTATTTTCACTACATTTCTTAAGAGGATCAACAACCTTTGGTTGGAGTCACTTAAAGCCTAAAATTTCATAATAACTGAATCCAGAACTAGCCGGGAAACCCCAAACAACAAGAGAATAAGTGGCTATGTTGCCCGTTAAAGAATAAACGGCCCTAATTCGTGATACTTTCCGTAGTTTGTTAAAATATTTCTCATACGTTTTGAAAAGTACTATAGGTTTTATTGATAAAGATTGAATAACCGATTGAAAAATTATAAAATAAAATAAATTCACTATGTTTATATTACTTAAACCTACAAGAGTTAATATAAGATTAAAAATTAACGAACTAGCGCGATATAAAACGTGTATTAAATAACCTAAACTGTGTTTGGAATCAATAATTTATTTTTATTTTGTTTTTAATTAATCCATTTTTAAGTCATAAACCCAATGTTAACTTTGATAATGTAAGAGATAACCCTCACATTTTCTACTATTCTGTTATTTTAAATTGTTAAAATTTATTTTAAATTTTTTTAGTCATTTTAATAGTTAGTTTTTTACTGTTCCAAATACACATCGCATGTAAGGCAAATGTGGTTAGGTGTTCAAAAGAAATATTTTAGTATGCTGAATAGTTTAGACTGTAACGTTTTCAGCTGTTTTGTTACTTTCCTTAAAAAATATTATGTGCAGACCTTTAAAAATTATGGGTGGAAAAAATGTCATCACACGTTTCTTCCTAGGCGTTCTTTAAGTACTCCTTAAATCACTGTCTCACAACTATATTCACTGTGACGGGTTAAAAAGTAGTCTTTTTACTAAAGGTTATAAAACGTAATTACTGTCTGTGGGGTAGTTAATTAAAATGCAATAAAAATCGTATCCCTAGACAGTGTATTTTACTTGAAATTTGGATTCTTCAGGACATTTCAATTTTTTTTTTTAATACTGCATTTTCAAATCTCGTCATCCTGAGTGTGGTAGTAATGTTCTGTTCACTATTTCTCTCTCCCACCGGTGTAGCACGTTACCACACTCCGCATAATCCATTACTCGTACAAACTCTCACTACACGCTGGGTCTTCGATCTTTTCAACACGGTATAAGTGTCTGCTAATGAAATAAGTATAAATTTAAATTTTGCGCGAAACCTCAGTCAATCATTTTACGTGACACGTGTTGTGGCATTGTCCCATCTTGTCTGGAAAGGATATTGAAAAATTTACTTCGAATTTAAGTGAAACCGATTTTGACAAATAAGGACCTACGTATTAGTTCTGACATTTTCTTAACAGATAACGTTAATATGTGTAAATTTTTATAAGAGATATGCACGATTTTTTTAATTCTAAAATACAGTGTATAGGGAAGGAGCTTTTAGTATTGTAATAGTTCCAAAAATGTATTTGCTTCCAAGTTAAGGCTTTCAAACAACAGTCCTTATTGCTCTTATTAGTAAATTATTTCTCTGCGTGCTCCTCACACCAACAAACAGCAGTACCATGACTCAAACTCACAAATAGAAAACACCTCTTAATAAGCTGTAAACTCTTAATGAGAGATGAGTATCACTCGCTGGGGATCAATAAAGAATCCGTAGGCTACTGAATTATCAGTCACAAAAATATACAAGGAAATATTTTTGATAGGTTTTATGAATTTGGTTAAATTCAAAAATTATAATAAAATAATACCTAGCTGTTACACGTAAACTGGTTCAACTACCGTTCTTGATTGTAAATAGAATCATTCGAGTTTTAACCATGTTTACTGAAAAAAGTTTGTTTTATAGTGACTCAAGACAGCGAAAGTTTTAATGAAAGCCGTCGATTTTAGTTGTCTTAAATTGTATAATCTGTAAATAAACAAATACAGGACTAATTGAATAGGAGTATAGTTGATCAATTATCTATAGATAGCGGAAAAAGTTATGTTTCAGGAGTACACTAAACAAGAGGAAAGTTGCATTTGATTGCTTGAGACCGCGGAGTTGAAGGAAAAAATGTTTATTTGTGACTTTGAAAAACATCGGCTCCAAAAAGAGGATTTTCCTATAAAACCCGATCAGATAATTAACTCACGTAAAAATTCTTGGGCGAATAGGGATCAATACTTTAGTATATATAAAATACAAATACATGATGAGCTTCATAACTCCAATAAAATATTTGCCTTAAACATTTTAACTCTTATAATCAAATCACCCATATCATATATGATAATGAAGGAAATAATCATAATCATGTATGTATTAAAATTTATAATTTATAATTTGGATTTAAGGTTTATTTTCACCACTAAAGTATAATTTGAACAACAAGAAGGGATAATCTTTCAATTCGGAGTATACGTCAATTTTTAATTTTTTTATTCTTGAACGTAATGCGTACAAATGTTTCACTATTATAACCCTATGTTTTTATATGACTTAATTACATGTAATTGTTTTATATTTTCGTAGCCTTAGATACACATTTCTTTGAAAGAGCATCTTAATAAAATACAAATAAAATCATTTAAAACATGGATATAGATGTTTGTATATTGACTCTACTCACACATTAAAACTCTTTCAATGAATACGATCCCAAAGTTTATTTTACAAACGTGATATCAAAACAATATCGAATTATACACCGATAAAAGAAGATTAAAAGACCAACCAAACTCGTTCAAGTTTTTTGACAGCAAGTGAAGCTTTTGTACCTGTTTAGAGAAATAAAGAAAATAAATTAAACCGAAATGATTTTAAAGTAGATTATTTTGTTTTCGATCACAGAATAAACCTCCTGTTTATGTAGCAATGTAATTTTATCTTGGTCTAATATTTGTGTAAAATATATAAATATACTAAAAATATTATGTAAATACGTATTTAAATTAATTTAATGAATGAAATCTTGAACATTCCAGTTTATATTAAAAAATCGTTTTAGAACTTTTAGTATGGAGTTTTAGTACGCTTGCTAAGAATATTAAACAATTTTGCTATTCTACCTTCATGAAAATATATAAAATTAATTTTTACTTACCTAATATTCTTGACTAATATATTTGTCGGTGAAACTTGAAACTAAACTTCTGCTATTCATATCTCATCAGTTCTTCACTGCATATTATTTTGAATATTTTATCCCAATACTAAGAGCCAAAAAATATTATTAAGTAATAAAATAAATAAAATGTCTGCTTGGTACTACATTTTTCAATTTTTCAACATGTATAATACTAAGAAACAAATAAAGCGTTTGGATATAACGAAGACGTTAAGTTCTTAACTTACAGCCAGAGGCTTCTTCACGCTGTTTGTACTGCGAGCTCAAAGTTGACGTATAATCTGTTAGGCTAAACAGAACTTAGAGTAATCTAAAGTCAGCTAGCAGTTTGATCAGACTTAACCAAAGCTATCTGAGCTTAAGTCCACTGTTTGTGTTACACAAGAATTCCGTCGTTGAAGTTCTAATTCTAAAATAAAGAAACTCTTATGCTTCCAGTTAGGAATATATAACTTTATATAATTAAAATAGCAAAGTAAAAAGTAACATCTTTTATTTGTTGGCAGGATCGGTAAAATAATATGACGAGTTCCTTGTCCAATGCAAAATTCAGTATAATTATAAGTCCCAATCGGTCATTATGGAACCTATGCGCTAGTACTTCAGTAAATTACAACTGGAACAAAACATTTACATTGAATCAATCTTTCCCACCATGGTTAACTTATGTGGCGAAAGTTAACCTCTTCAGGTTCCGGGTATACTGGGGTTAATATGATATGCTCTTACATTTAACTCCTACATTAAATTTTTGGTCAAATACGAGATTTTTCTACGTATAAAATCTCAATTCACACTCACGCCTACGCTCTATACCTAACACATAAACATTTGTGATAGAAATATTTTGGGTTTAATTGATGATATACACACTTTTTAACCAGACGTTTTTGTACGGCCAATATTTGGATCACTTATCTACATACGTTAGTTACGTTCAGTCGGCAATTATTGGTTTCTGAAAGGAATTGGTTATTCATAGAGAATAATAATTATATGTGTGTGTAAGTGAAGTTGACACCCATCATACGGGAAAATTTTCATTAATAAACTCTTAGATATCAAATACGATTTATAGCTATTAATTAAATAAAAGATACTCTACACTGACTCGATACTTCTGGTCGAACGATTTACATAACGAGGGCTCGAGCCAAAATATGCTGCTACTATTTTCACTCGTCTCCATTACTTATTTCTAAATAGCTCTGTTTAAGTTTAAATTCTTTACATTTTCCTTTCATAAGTTCAGAGTAAGCACGATATAATTTGCATCATTGTTTTCAGTTTAAGATGTTTAAAAAAGTATCATTTAATTTTATATTTATAAAAGAAAGGTTATTAATTCATATTTAATTACAACTAAATAAAGCCTAAAGATAACTGCATTATTATTGAACTTGGTCTAGTATGTAACAAATTAAATGAAACTGTACCTAGAATTTTAAATAACTACATAATTAAAATCCATACACTAAACAAATTATACTAGAAGACTATGTTTTCTTTTTAAAATAAGATGAGGAGTTCAGCAGTAAAAATTATCATAATATAGTTTATTTTAAAAGATGAATAATAGTAATAGGGAAGATCCTCTTTTTACCAATATTCTGCTGAACTTAATAAGCGAAATAAGTAGTAGAAATGTTATTAAACACAATAAGGAAGAGGGTGGTTTCATGACAAGTTCCACAATACCGAAAATAACGGAACGGTAATAGAAAATAATTGATCTTGTGCTATTTGTAACTCATAATCAAATTCCGACGCCTTAGATAGCGATACCACAATATCTACTAGACTAATGTAGTACTAGGTCTATCCATTGGATAACGCTCTGTCTAATATTGATATTTCATTTATGTATTTGGTATGCAATAATTTTACTCCAAACTGTTGTGCCTCAGACTCATTTTCATTAAAAATTTATTGCAATAATAATAAATTTGTTACATTTATTCTAACCTAATTTTTGTTATGCATAAAATAAGAGAGTATTTTCCTTACTGTACCATTTAAGTAGAATTAATATAAATCTGTTTTTGAATTTGCATTATGAACCTTCAAGATGTTTTCTTTGTACAATTTATCCCACCAATATCCTTAAAATGTAAACCACCATAATCTGATGTATTATATTAATACAATTCGTGTGGTCGCATTATTAATTAAATTTAATTTAGGAAATCTCCAGTACATTGATCTCAGTAAAAGTCTTTAAAAATACGTGGGGGCCAATCGCTTAAATGTTTCTGGTGTACATCTTGTATTAGCTAGACCTAAGATTACTAGTCAGAGTGCATAAGTAGTACTTTGGTATATATAAAAGTTTTTCTTTTTGAATGTATAGATAGATATGTATGTGTTTATAAATATATAGACTTAGGTATATTTAACATATTCAATTAATGTCATCATCATTGTAGCCTTCTTTCTAATTGTATTTTTTTGTAATATTCTGGAATAATTAAATTCCGAGAGGGTAGTTTTTTGTATCATCTTGATACCACTGTAATTTATAAAAATAATTCAATTTGAGGATCATAAAATTTTTACTTATTGAAGTTGTGTTAACAAAACATGATTCTTAAATTCTTATAGTAATAGATGAATAAAACTGAATATAAGAATAGTGTTTTTTATTGGGACAACACAACAGTTAGTTTTATATGCAAGTATCGATTAATTATCACTTTATTTAAGAATAAATATGTATAAACATTGACCAATACAACGAAATAGTAGAATGTTTTTCTTGGAACAACATAACAGTTGTTATTGTATAAGTTATTCATTATCATATCATTTAAGAATAAATATGTATAAACATTGGAATTAAAAAATAGACACGTTTCAAAAATTTATTATAATAATTTCCTTCAAAAGAGAGCTGGTTGCCTCCCTGCTGCCTCACGACAAAGAGAGTCCTTGCTGCTGTGTAATATTTATAACATTTCTGCAAATTTAATTTTCATTCTAATATTAACTTATGCACTCATTTGATCATGTAAGTTTTATATAACTAGCAACGCACAGGAAGTTGATTGCAGAGATCACTTAATCCCTTCCCTTGACTCGGATTGGTTAGAGATTACGCTATATTTAGTGCCGGTAATGCCTTGTATTGGATAGTAATAACCATGAGAGAAGTAAAGTATATAACAGTGAGATTGTTCGAGAGTTCAATAATTACATATTAACGGTGTATGAGAGACCTCATGGAGAACACTTAACAAGTTAACAGCTCCTGAGACACACTTACAGTCCAACTTTGCTTGTTAAAGTGGATGTGTTATGATAAATGTTCTCCAGGGACTCACTACCCTTGTAATGGGACTACCGTTTTAGCGATTTAAGCTTATAGTGTGAATGAGTTTAATATGAAGATGAATATTAAAGTTTAATATTAGGAAAAAGTTGCATTTAAAGTGTCTAGAAGAGCCAAACTTATGTATAGTGTTTAAAAGGTGTTTTACCTTATGAAATTATTGCACAACATCTAGGTTTACTCTCCTATATACGACATACTAAAAAAATATAAACGCCATAAGCAAGGCATTAAAAGCTATTAAGCTAAATTACCATGAATAGTAATTCTCTGTGGGTATTACAATTCAATACTTACCCTATATGCACAACCAACCTACAAATAAGCTAAAATATCGTCAAGTGAAGGAAAAAAATATAATTACTCTTTAAGTTCTAAAAATGACTTGGTTAGTTTTTTATTTAAACTTATTTACTTAATAGTATGATCTAAATTGACAATGATAAATTCATTACAATCAGACATTCATCAGAATTATGGGTGAGAACACCTTATACTTAAAAAGAAATGTAATAAAAAAAATTCTACAGAGTTTATTTACTTTATCAGGAAGGTGTTGTCAGGAAGCAAGTATTTTTAAAAAATTGTCATAAGAATGGGATGCCAGCACAATCTCCGGAAATAAATAGTAGTAAGACAAGTCCCGACGTCTGTTCTTAATTCGGGTAGAGATTAATGGCAGGGAAGAGTTACTCTTATCAGGAAACTTGTTAGGGACGAGGTGTCAGGACAATAGCGAAAAAGAGACAAATAGTAAAAATGGAAATCCTAGAAAATTTATAAGGAAAATTTGAACACGGATGATTTGAGATTTCATCAAAGTGATAAAAAACTCTCTCAATAAATTTAGTTTAAAGTTATGTTTGAAAACAACAATAATTGCAGTGAATAAATTTAATTGGAGAAAATCAAGTTTAATATATTTACATTTATTGATTCCTTCAGTAGCAAACTAAATATTATGAGCCCATTTGAAATCAATTAATTATCTCCGATAACAAACAAAATTTGTCAAGTATTTTTATAAAACATTTTATCTTAAATAACACATAAAATAATAACCTTAAATTTACAAGAAATTAATTCCCTTCAATGATAAATATAATATTAGTATATCTCAAATAAAAAGCAGGATAATTAATAATGGTTGAAATACTTTAATAAGGAACAGAGTCGCTCTCCGTGAAGTGATTTTGTGCAAAAATAGTCAATATTTATTGCAAAAACTGACTGATTTTTCTTTTACCTTTGACGCCTAAAAGTAATATAATTTTTCCTGTTGCCAAAAGGGAAATGGTTGCCAAGTTTCAAGTCTCTAGGACATTTTAATCGATCGTATAGCCTAGCATAAGGAGAGACTTCTCTTAATTAACAGTGATCACATAATAGGAATTTATGAAATAAGAACTGTTTAATTGATTAGCTCCAAAATGTTCAAAAACCACTGGTACTGTATTTTTCCTTTTTATTGAGACAGTTTTCTATAAATTTTTGATATAGTTCTTAATTCGCATAATCTATATTAAATAAAAATCTATATCTAAAATAAGAATGACGTTAACAGCCTTAAAGGCCACTATTTGATATAATCTTCACTACTTTGTAAATTAAACGTGTAATACTTATGTCAAGATGCCTATTATTATTTAACATTTAAATCGGTTTCAACATTCAATACAGTATAGGACATTACTTTTTGTCCACAGCAGTTAACCATACCTCTTGTGTTTCACCCATCTGACACCTATTACGTTGTGTCTAACCATTAGGAAACTGACGTTTATATTTTCTGGAAATATTCTTGACGTCAAGTTAAACTTTATTATTTTACGTCGTTTAGTATTTAACATCGTTTCTATTACTAATGTCTCCAGTCTTGTTACTATTATGAGTGGCTACCAAGCATCGAGATTGTTCTATATTAGAAAATGAAAGTCCACATATTTTATAAACTTCCTTAAGAACACCTTAGCCTCCAAAATCAATCTGTTCTCATCCTCTCTAAAATGCACTAATATTGTGCTAAACGGTCTTTAGCAATATCAGGTTATTAGCGTCAAAAATTTAAGAACGTCTTGACAAATACAATTTCAATCCTGAAAGTTTTTGGAATTATTTAAAACATAGAAAATCTGCTTCATATTCATTATAGGCCTATATGGAAACGTGCGGTTTCGGTTTAAGTTCTAAAGTGAAAAATGTTTTTGGGAACTTTTAGAATTGAGTTTTTCTTTTCCCTTGAAATTTTCAGTCTCTTGTCCCGTCATCTCTGAAAATCTTCATTAATAATTCATTACCTTATCAGGAATTTCTTAAGTATACTTATGCAAAGCAAAGAACTGTTACAAGGTCGTTGTGAACAGACTGGTTCCTGCTAAAAATGGCGGAATATCACTTCAAGGGTAGGATATAAGTGTGTCGACAGGCACAGTCAAGTTCAGATCCACTTGTGCTGGCTGCGTGTGTTGGGAACTGCTCAAAGACTTAGGTGCAATTTGCCTTCTTAGCATGTCTTCTTAGGCATTTACAATTATATTATTATCAATTAGTTACTTGAACTATGTAGTAATTTAATACGATTCATACAATATGATCTAAATACGCTACGACTTGATCTATGCAGAGAACCGTTTACCAGTAAGATTTAAATATGTAAAATATTACAAAAATATATCATTTGTTGTGCACAACATTTATACGCTTTAATAACACTGTTACCTTACAATTTTTTTTGATATAAATGCTATAATTGTTCAGTTTTCTAAAACATGGAGAGGTGACTAAACTATACGACGACGTGTGAAATATGTTGACATATTACATAACAATATATGTTAGAAACGTGTTTTCAAATCAATGCTTGAAATTATACTACATTTATGTGAATTTATCTTTTAAAAATTTTGCTCCCATAGCGTTGACCTCTATATTGGCTTTTTAGGAATCCAAAATAATAATACGTTAAATACGAAGGAGTATTTAGCAGATATTTAGGTTAAAACTTTACATATTAATTATTTTCTGTCCTATTATAATTCATTTTCAAGTGTTGAAAAGTATTAAATTATCCAACCGAACATTCATTTTACACCTTTACATTTTGATACAGTGTTAAAACGATCCAAACAATGTCAACAGTGTGTTTAGTGGCTACCACTCATCCTGTAGTGGTGTTTGTTTGTAGTGACACCTTTGTTTCTACAATTACACCTTGAACATACTAACTAACACGCTTTTTTTGCCGTAATAGTGAGATAAAACTTTGAATATACTTATATTTTTACATATCTCATACTATTCACTAATTAAATAAAGGAAATAGACTTTATAAATATGCAATAAGATGTTATAGTTTCTGAGAAAATCATACAATATATTCTAAAAAAAAATTGTTAAATTCAATTTATGTTTAAGGAATTAATATTATTCATGAGCTTCTATGATTTATTTGAGATATTATCTTAACAATTAACGAACGATATGAACACTCTCTATATAATAAAGATATCAGGTTTCCTTAAACCGAGAAAACCTGTCATCTGTGTTACTCTAACTTATGGTTTTAAGAATACGAGTTTCCTAAAAAAAATCATTAAGCTATTACATAATTTCACTTCTTTGTCTCGAAATCTCCTCATTACGAATATTTATATCTCTGTAAGCTATTAGTCTATGGATACCTATAATAATATTGTATGAGACCACCCGATTGAGTTTTACTTTCAGTATTCTTACCTCTACTAGGATGCTAGACTAGTGATGCTTCAGACTGTAAACAATATTGTACTGCAATTAATTTTACTTTTCTTACCAATATGAATAAATGAATAAATGATTTTATTCCTTCCACAAACAACAAACAGTTAATATTGAAAAAAATGAGCATCTTGGAATTAAACTGGCAACTTTTACAAGTATTGTGGCCAGTATAAACATAGCAAAATAAAATACCCGGTTTCGTCAGAGTCCAGTTTCTTAATGTGCTTTCAACAAGCCGAGTCGCTCTCTATGGCATATGTGTCCGTAACACTTTTAGCATTTGGCTATCCAATACACTGCTATACCTTATTCACTAGATATTTAATGGCATTACAATATAAAACAAATAAAATTATGTTTTCCACAGTAACAAGTAAAATAAAAATAAAAACCCGGCAAATATAAAGTACACTGATTGAAAATCATCTTTATTAAGAACATAAACCAACTAATCTTATTTTATTTAAATTAAAGTTACTGTAAAAATTTAGTGCCAAATTTTGAATTTGAAGTTAATCATAAAATACCAATTACACTCTTCAAAAGATAGTAAAAATGTCTTTAGCTTAAAACTGAAAGAATTTTATATTGTTTGCCAACTTTATTTCCGTATGACAATCTATTAAAAAACTTGGGACCAAAATATGAAAAAAAAATTTAAATGCAGACTTATTTACCTTTATGAATTCGGAAAATTCGATTTTCTATACTTCTGTTCTCATATGTTAGATCAGTAGTTCCCAAATTGCCACTTCTGAGAAAAAAACAGCCCTTAATACCTTAAAGATAAAATAAATTCTGCAAAGGCAATATTTTAAGTCGACAAAAAAAGTGGAAAAGAACTATCTCTCCTCTGTTTGTACAAAATAATTCTCATAAAATGGTTCTGAACTACTCTTATAACTTCTCTACTAAGTACTTATATGTTCCCCCCCAGCAAACAATACTGTATTCTATTCTTCAATTAACCAGAGCGAAATATAAAGTTCTTAGCAAATTAAAAAAAAAATAAAACTTTCTGATTGTTGAATTAAGTTTGGTTTTTAAAGTTGTAATGTGATTTTCTAATGTTAATTTTCTTGTCAAAAAGTACTCCTATGTATTTAAAATGGTCCCCTTCTTTTTTAATTATCTTAGAATTACAGTTAATTTCTCCCACAATTTATAAGCATGATACTTAAGTTCTTGGTCAAAAATAAAATCATTACAGTTAAAATTTACATACTGTGTTTTTTTTTCAACATTTACCTGCATTTTATTTAACTCCATTGCGGATCGTGAAAACGGCGCGCGCGCGGGCCTTAGAGTACGAATTAATCCGTATTACAACGCAGCACCCGCAGTGTTGCACGCCTACCTGCCTGCTTAGCGCGCTCGCTAATTAGGCCAGCGTATATATCTATACATGTTTTGTTTGTTTATGTTGTTATTATGTTTATATAAACATTATACAGATCATATTTATAGACAAGTATTATTATACTAGAACAAATGTAAAAATACAGGTACATAACATTTTTACTTACGTTTTTTGCGTGTTGCAGCTGCTTGATGTAGGACGGATCAAAATGTTTTTACACATAATAAAAAAATGTTCTAATAAAAACTTGTCACTTCAAGAAACAAACTAATCTAATATTTACAAAATATTGAGACTGTGTTTGTCTTAGTAGTGGATTTTTGGGTGTGATAGTCACGGAAAACAATTATACGCGTGATAGAATCGTCTCCATCCTCAATAACACTATCGATATCACTTTCATCACTTCCACTTTCTAATAATAGTCTATCTAATTCAGATGATCGTAAATTATCACCCATTTTATTATTTACGTACACGCACACGAGGCAAAGGAAAATCGAACGTCACGACTGTACGACTCAGACAAACAATTTGTCGCAAATAAAAACGTTATTGACCAATAACGAGGGGAGTATTTGTGGACAGGTACCAGAGATAAGATAAGAAGCCAGTCCAGGAAAAACGGACTATAAATAATCTCCGAGACTTATAACAGCGATAAGCGTTCAAAACAAATGAGTCATCCGTACCACGTCATCCGCGTGAGGGTCACGTCATTGTGCTTTTTGGTCCACGCCTCGCTCCCGCGTCACCCTCACGTCGTTGATCCGCAATGGGTTAATGTACACCAATTTTTTAATAATAATAAATCTTCTAAAATTTGATTTTTCAGCACTTGCACACTTTTATTTGAATAGAACAAAGCAATATCGTCAGCAAACGCACTAACCTTACCATTAAAATTTATTTCTAACAAATCATTTATAAAAATAAGGAAAAGTGTAGATGAGATTACACTTCCCTGCGAGTACTCCAGATGAGACCGGAAGTGGTGCACTGACGGGACTGACAGACCACGTACCCGCTGCTCCTGCCCGTGATGAAACCACGTGAATCAACTCAAGGCTAAGCCCCGTACTCCCGCCGCCTCCAATTTCAACAGCAAAATCTCATGGTCAACTAAGTCAAACGCCTTTTTAAAAATCAATAAACAGACCAGTGATTTTTTTCCCTTGATTTAAGCTAGAATAAATCATAGTTGTAAAGTTTACAAGGAGCATCTTCAGTAGATTTACCTTTACGAAAACCAAATTGACTAATACTAAAATAACCTATATTATTTAAATACTTAATTAACCTAACTTCATTATCTTCTCAAATATTTTTGAAAACACAGAAAGGAGACTTATAGGGCGAAGATCATGTAACTTAATCTGATTTATTTTTTTCTTATATATTGGAACAACTACGCTTTTAACTTTAGATTGCCAGGAAAAAAACACCCAGTTGAAAAACTTAAATTTATTATTTTAGTTACAACAGGAGATATTACATGAGAAAAGCGCTTAAATTAAACATGTATTAATATTATCAAAACCTGCTGATTTTTAATTTTTTAATTGTTTAATGATTTCTGAAACTTATAATTTTTGTTAGTGGGAAGTATGAAAAAAGAAGGATAACCTTTGCTGTAAAAGAAAATTATTATCTACATTAACGGATTTGATTAGACTGAACTTCAGTGAAGTATTGATTTACTATGTCCGCTACAACTTGTGGATCTGATAAAATTTCCCCACTATCCAGTTCTACTTTTTCAACTGATCTTCTAAAAGGTGGTTTCCACTTAAACTATTTAGAATTTTTCCATTGAAGTTGATGTATCTCCATTAGCTTCATTACTTTTTTTACGATAATAACTATTTTTTGTTGTGCTAATTTCAGTTTGTAGATTTAAACTAAATGTTTTATAGAAAGAACAAAAATTCGTATCATATGGCCTGATTTTATAAATTCTATATAACTTTTTGTTTTCCTATTTAGCTTATTTAGTAATTTTTGTGTTAATCCAGGGGCTAATTTTCTTTGCTTTCTCAAGTTTACTTTTTGTACCCTAACTTTTTTTACAACTATAATAGTATCGCATAAAACATTTAAAAAAATCATTAAAACGTACATTAACATTTTCAGGTATAAAACAACTATCCCAGCTTATATCGTCGGCTCAGTTTTAAATACAAATTCATCATAATCAATAATACTGAAATCATGACTAACCACTATGCTATTTACATGTTGATTACTAGGAAAAACTGTACTTCCTAAACCTAACATACCAATGGTCAGTGAGATCAACATCAAAAATGGCACTTTTTTAAAAATTGTTAAATCACGGTGTCTGACAAAAAAATATGGCCTATGCAACGTTTGTGAATTAGCAGTGATTCTAGTAGGACCATCAATAAGCTGTGCAACGAAAGTTACTACTTAACATACTTAAATAACTTTGAACACTTTGTGTATTTTCTAATGTATTTAAATTAATATCTCCAATTAAAAACGGTACTGTTAGAAATTAATGTTAGTCCTGTTTGTAAATTCTTCAATAAACCATTCTCAGAAACATTGTGTAGTCTATACATACATAAGAGGTAAAAAACATAAATGATCAAGTTTTATTTTTAAAAGTAAAGCATCAGCAGTCGTTAGATTAAAATTTAAATTTACCACACAGATATCATTGGACACACAGCAAATTACACCTCCGGACCAAAAACTATTATTACAACAATGGAAAGTATTATATCCAGGAATATTATACAAACCAACCCCAATCACTGCCAATCAAAATTTCACTCAGAACAATAAAATTAATTTTATTTTTTAATTTAGCTGAAAACAATAAAAAATTATTGAAATTTTGCCTAATACTTCTTACATTTGCATAAATTAAATTTTGACCTAGACACTATTTTGAATAGTAAAAAAATTATTAAAAGAATTTTTGTTGTTGCATTTAGAATAAAATTATTTTAACTGAATTTATAATTTAATTGATTCATGAAAAAAATGTCTATGTACTCAATCATTGCACAACTAAAACTTACTGATCAAAAATAACTTACTTAATTTTATTTAAGTTTGTCCAAGTCTTCATACGTAACTATTCTTCTTGACAGGGTCGCCTTCAGCTTTCCTCGCGAAAAACTTGCCATCTCGTGACCCAGACAAACTTGTAGCCGATATCACGTCCCTTCTGCCTGAGCTACGCTAGGAATAGCTTATTCTCTGGCGAGAGGTGGTCGTTGATGTAGACTCGCTGGATGGGGAAGTGCTGGTTGACATCTCGGGCCGTGAGACTTTTCTTCTGGCGGGCCTTAGTGATCCACTGCTACCTTCATCCCCTTGGTTGAGAACTGGACGATGAGTACCGCTCCCGGTCAGTCCTGAAGGAGGGTATCCGGTGTGCTGCGCCGACGTCCGTCTCCTTCATCTCCACTCCCAGAGCTGCTCCCAAGTCTGCCACCAACTCGCTCACATTTTTCATTCTTGGTTACGCGGTAGACCACTAATCTGAATGTTTTTCACACGCGAGTAATTGCTCCAAATTTCTCATTCTTGCTTGTAAGTCAATTACTTCCTTACTCAGCGTTTCATTCTTAGCTTTAAGCAAAATATTTTCTTTCTGCAACTCGTCAAACTTGCTTCTTACCTCTTCCATCAATAAAGTCGAAAGCATCAAGTTTATCAGACACATACTGCACCGACGTCGAGATCTCACTCATTTTCGGTTCGCACTTAAACGAAGTCATTTCGGAAAAAACGTCCCCCCTTCTTAAACTCTTCCAAAAACCTTGAAGAGAAAGTCCGATGATGAAGTGGTAGATTTTCACACTGCCCTGCGAAGAAAACTTGGTCCTACACCCTGAAAATTTCCAGTCTTTCGTCGACCGTTTTTAATTTTTCCATCAGAGTCATTACTTACGCAGTTCAGATGAAAACTCCTTTCACATCCTCCGTGCACTTTATACTGCCATCATTGCAACTCCTTTTCACAGGGGCCACAGAGCACTATTTTAAGAAAAACTAAAAAAATTCACTTTTAGACAAACCGAAACACGCACAACGCTAGAAACACTGGCACGTGCAGGACAGTGACCTTTACTCTAGTAGAGCACTAGCGGAGAGCTCTTATCTGCTCGGCTGACTGACCTGGACTGAATACATATGATTTCCATTAAAAAGGACTTAATACTTATATATTATAAGATATTAATCTCAATTCCCTTAACTGAAAAATACGCATAATCTTTTATGAAATTGTTTTAATGCCTAAAAACAGCCTATTGTACTGCCTAAACATGTTTAAACAGAATCAATCTTATGCTTGATTTATTGCAAGTAAATTAAAGCGATTTCTAAGTATTCAAGTAAATATTGGAGAAAAGTATTGAACATTTCCAACAATTAAAAAAGTAATATTTAGACGTATTTGGGCGTTAAAATATCAGAAAGTCCCTAATATTACCCTTACTTCAGGACATTATCCCGGGAAAAAACGTCCCCAGAGGGTGTGGCTTAATGGTGCTGAATGTTCCACATTGGAGGGGAAACATAATCATCATTTAGGGATAAACTGTTCATCAGAAGTCTTGTTAGATTACTTTCTTTTACGTAAAATTAAAATACGTGATATACATAATGCTTTAGTTCTTATCGAACAAAATGATAATAATATTATAAATGAAAAAGTGCCTTTGTTTGTTTGTTTGTTTTTGTTTCGGTTTGTTTGTTTTCCTTTCTCGCGTAAAAATTTCAAACAGTTGTACTGAAAATTTACTTGGACGTACTTACGTTCCCTGAGATGAATATAGCCCTATTCTTATTTAGAAAATCCCTCTGGGCTAAGCCCCATTGGTCTTTAAAGTATCGAAAAATCCCATATTGCGCTCTAAAGTTGTGAAATATTAATTAAATGTGCATATCTAGTGTAATAAACTGTTCTGGCAAACATATATGTATATATACAGAGTGTACATAAAGTCCTGCACGGGTATAATATTTTCTGAACGATAACAGATAAAGAAACAAGATTTGGTACATCAATACTACACCTAAAAATCTACTTTTTGAAGGAACTATCAGTTTTCTGTAAAATCATGGGGACGTCCCGCAAGGAGTCAGAAGGAAATCTTAAATAGGAGCATAGGTCAATATGGACATCATTTTAAAGGGCTTATCTAGCAGAGTTTAATTGCCGCAAACCGCACTCAAAAAGATTGATCCAGTACAAAATGGCGGCTGTTTCAAAGATTTTACTTGGTTACATTTTATTAGTAGCCATAACCCCAGTAAAGCAAAACTGCAACCAAACGAATACTGCAGCTAACTACTACATTATGCTTGTCAGTTGTACAGAAGTGAATTATGACATTAGTTATCCTCAAGGGTTACAAATTTGGTCCTAATATATTGATAACGGGGAAAACCTGATAACAGTAACAATTAGAAATCTCTTATCTTTGGGTCGCAGTTAAGACTTTCCTATTAGCCAGTCTATTCATAGTAGGCTATTCTAGTTTTCCTGTTTTAGTAGTGCTGTCCATTTCATTTTATCAGTGCGCTTTAGTACAAAAGAGTTTGTCGTATTGCTTGTAGTTCTTCAACTACACTATGTCGCTTGACGAACGTGAACGTATAACACTTCTTATGATGGTTGGGGAAATAACAGACGATCACACGAGGAAGCATGCTATTTATTTAATGACTACTTTCACGAGAGGCAGCCAATTTCTAGAACAACTGTAGGGAGAACTGTTCAACCCTTTATGAAAACAGGAAGTGTATCCGATCGTCATAGTTCGCTGAGATTTCTAATTGTTACTGTTTATCAGGTTTTCCCGGTTATCAATATATTAGGACCAAATTTGTAACCCTTGAGGATAACTAATGTCATAATTCACTTCTGTACAACTGACAAGCATAATGTAGTAGTTAGCTGCAGTATTCGTTTGGTTGCAGTTTTGCTTTACTGGGGTTATGGCTACTAATAAAATGTAACCAAGTAAAATCTTTGAACAGCCGCCATTTTGTACTGGATCAATCTTTTTGAGTGCGGTTTGCGGCATTAAACTCTGCTAGATAAGCCCTTTAAAATGATGTCCATATTGACCTATGCTCCTATTTAAGATTTCCTTCTGACTCCTTGTGGGACGTCCCCATGATATTACAGAAAACTGATAGTTCCTTCATAAAGTAGATTTTTTAGGTGTAGTATTGATGTACCAAATCTTGTTTCTTTATCTGTTATCGTTCAGAAAATATTATACCCGTGCAGGACTTTATGTATATATATATATATATATAATGCGTTTTTCAATAATATTTAAAAGTGACAAAGAAATATTTATTTGAACATTCTATAATAAATATTGTTCAAATATTTTTATTAAAATTAAATGTTTATAGCTGGAAGTAATTTTGATGTTATGTAAATTAGATATTTTTCTGTGAGCATTTTGGTACATGAAAATGCATAATTTACTGCACCATTATAGATTTGTATCTAATATGTAATTAAATCATGACACTAGTTGTTTAATAGGAATTAATTCAATAATTTAATTTCAAACCATATATTAATAATATATAGTGTTACCTTTTATACATTTTTAACTAACTTAGAACTACCTGCTGGTATTATTGTGATAATGAAGTTTCTAGAAACGTGTCTTTTGAGATTTTAGCTACATTTCACTTGCTACGTGCAGTGTCTAATATATGCCTCCCGGAATCTGTAGAGTCGTCCGTCTGAATATATTCAGGGAAGAACAGTAGGAACACTTGGCAGTAATACTTATCCATGATTTCAATAATCTTGTATGCACCAGTATAGCAATACTAGGGTACTGCGATAGTTAGCCAGGCATTAGTTAACAACCCAGATAGTCGGTGATGAAAGACATTTCAAACGTACTCTTAGTAAATAATAAGTTGTTAGTTACTAAGCAGCCCCAGGTGAAAAGGCATTCAGGATCCAAAATATCTGTTGCGTGACCGTTTGATTTGTTGTAAATGTTAAGTTTAGTTACAGTTCACCTTCTGCTTATTCCTAATTTTTTGAATATGACGCTGTGTAATTGTGCTGGGTTTGTTTTTATTCCGAATACGTTGACGTAAAATATAGTATAGCGTGCACTTTAAATTCGTAGAATTCTTTTATGCTTGTTAATTTTTCAGAAATAGTTTTGTTTAACTTGAAACTTGTAATTAATAAAAAATCAATGATAACAATTAGGACAAGTTCTTCCGAAAACGCAGTATGCAACATACTAATTCGTTATAATTTTGGAAATGTCACGAAAAAAAGGTTACTAATAAAATTTCAATACATAAAGTATAACACAAAGAATAAAATAGTTAATATAATTTAGAAAAAGTTCACAAAAACTGAGGAACCTATGATTTAGAGAGTAAAATATTCAAAAGAATAAAGAACTGAAAGGAAACAAAGGTTCTACCTCGGGGAACATATTGGAAACTCCCACTCTTTCCGAGAATTTACTTCTAAGGTAATATTTGAATTACCTGTATATCGGAATATTAAAACTCCATATCTTGAAATTATTACAGCTTCAACAAGTTTTAAATAATATTAGGTTTAGCATTTTTAATCATTAAACCATTAAAATTGTAATAGAACTACCAGCTACAAAAAGGATTCATATGGAATATAAAGGTAAATTATGGAATATTAAATGTTATTGACCAACATCAATAACATTTTTAACTACCGTGGTCTTTTGTTGATTAAACCACTTGTGCCTCGTCTGTCGATTTCTAAACAATGGTGACATGGTTAATTTGTTAAAACAATAATGATGTTTACTGAAACTAACATAGTATGAATGGACAATTATGATCTCCACCTATTTAAGAAACAAATGCACTAAAAATTTATTCTAAAATGATAGCTAAAGATCGTTCGTTCAAACAGAAAATATTGTTTACACATTATAGGTTCTTTAAACGTATTAACTTGCTTTTAACAAACTATTGATTATTTCAATCAATAAAACAAATCTCCAGCAACTTTTGATAAACAGAAACTTCAGTTGCTTTTGTTGACAAGTTTGAAATGTGGAAAATGAATAATTTGTTTTTATAGATCTATCAGCAAATTGGATAGGATATAAGAGATTTAATCATAGTATTGTCTAAATCATGTGAAAAATCTCTTTTGATGTTTCCAAATACTATGTATATATATATATATATATATATATATATATATATATATATGCTTTATTTCAGTAAAGTGATTTCGAAATTGCAGCAGTAATGAAATCACTACAACATCGATATAAATAATCCCAACACATAAAGCAGAAAGGACACAATTTGTATTTGTTAAACAAATTGTGTCCTTTCTGCTTAATGTGTTGGGATTATTTATATCGATGTTGTAGTGATTTCATTACTGCTGCAATTTCGAAATCACTTTACTGAAATAAAGCACAGAAAGCACGACAGAAAGCAGCAATATACATTGAGAACAGTTTACGACTTGAGGGAGTCGTAACACCTGTCTAGACGTCAGAAGAACTGTAAGTTGGTAGGTTTCTTATATGAGTTGATTTACTTTGCTGAAGCATTATAGTTCTTTTTCTGTATGGTATGTTCCTTCAAGCATGGGTGTTATAGTATATTTTTTTATAATTTATGTGCATAGTTTTAAAATATTAGACATAATTTTCCAAACATCTAATCACCCCTTTAAGCTCTATTACGACATACAGTACAACGCACTCATTTTTTAACTGTTTGCACTATTATTTACAATCAACGCAATAATTCATATCTGTGATTTTCTCTTTTTCATCAGGTTCCATACTAATTTAATTTTTTCACGTTTTACCATTTTATAAATAATCTTTTGTTTCAAGGCAGTCCTCACCACTAATTTTACCTGTACACTATTGTCTGGATAAAGTTACTGTGTTTAAGCTCCTAGTCCCTAAACCACTCGCCACCCCTGCCCTCTAAGTATGCACTTAATATACCGCAATGGTTACGCAGAACCTTTCTCCTCCAGGTACAACTCAGTTATAAAAGCTAATCGCAATCTCTCTTAAAGAATATATGAAAATTCCTAACTATAGTAAAATTCAACCTCTGGTAGTTCGCGGATCCTGAGGATCTAGGTCCGAGAATTTACAAAGGTCTTGCAGTACAGTGCTATGTAGCTTCTAGGGAATATCGGAATTTCCAGCTTAGTGCGCGTGTTCCGGTCTCCAAAAGGGCTTGGACTAATGCTGCTGTAGAACTCTGGGAAATTGCAATCCCTTCCATCAGTGAAAACCCTTTTACCAGTTACTTTATATTTGGCTCTAGATGATATATAAAATTCCAAATAATATTAAAAACTGTGCATTAAAAATATATAAGGAGGATCAACCGCTTTAAATGCCCATATAATAATTAATGATTTTACGAGAAAGATAAAACGTTAAAGAACAATAGTTTTAATTATAACTTTTTCGTGTCGGGATCTAGCGTGTTCTCTGCCTAACCTCGCCGTGCTTAAATATTCCGCGTGCAAAACAAGGTCTCACTTAATTAAGATCACATCTTAATTAGTTCTGGATTTAGTTTTAGTGATAGCTATATCAACCTGTTCCACACAATAATACGCTTATTAGTTGCTTCCCATCATTTGTGTAATAGCATTATCGTACGCATTTGCCATTTTTGAGCTACTGATTTAAATTTTGAATTAAAAGTATCGATTTTACCTAGTGAAATGTCGTTATACCATTGTGTGTGTACCGGCATACACGATTTGTTACGACCGGAACGGGGTCTTATCGAAATTTTGTCTTGCCTGTTTGCCCTTCGGTCCATCCGCCTGTGCAATAAATCCTGATAAAACAAGGGTGGGGACTTAAAACTCCTACATCAGTTCCTCTTGTTTCATGGAGGATCACTATTGAATTTGTCTGCCTGAAACATCACACTTTGACACTTCTGTACAGCATCCCGTTCGTATAAATGGCCCTGTCTGATTGCCACTGTTAACTAATTAATTCTGTTTATAGTTTTTTTTTCAATTCCTTTATATTGTTTTTAGGTCATATATACAGCATTGATGTTAATATTGACAGATTGTTCTGTAGTTCTCTATAAATAAACGCCTAGAGGCATGCATAAACAAAATCTGGACACTTTTTTATGGTAGAATAATTTGTCACTTAATTTCCTGTAACTACTTTGTTCCAAAATAAGTAATTCCTTTCGACAACAAATTATATTTGTTAAACAAAATTTAAATGTATTTTAATGGATGATTTTGCAATTCCACTTTGCACCTTTTGCATTGCCAGTTGTTAGGTGATAATGGCCCTTGACATTGAGGCAGAAATATCTCCAAATTTTATTGGTTTACCTAGATTATAGCAATTTTTTATATTTTTATGGTTGCTATTAATTTATTTAACTCGTGAAAATTAAAAAAAAAATATTTTCATTTGCCATTCTTCACACATTTACTTTAGTTTATAACAGATAGGCAATCTAAATCTTACTACCCACAAATTCGTAATCTGTATGTATGAACCCATTTCAAATTTCAACTTACATTCGGTGTTAAGAGAGCAAAAGCACACGTCACAAGTTAAAATATATGAACACATAACAAATATGTAAATGAGAAACATAAAGTTTCTGTTATCGATAGTACAACAATATACAAACCATTTCTTGTAGTTAAACTTATATCTTGGTGTTCTTGACTAGTATACGTCTTTACAATGACTCATATAATTAAACATTACGTTGATATTTCAATGTACTAGTCAATTTAAAAATATTTACTCAATAAGGGTATTTTCAACTTAAATAGTGTGTTTTTAACCTTAATACGTGTGCTTAATAAAAAGAGCCAATATTAAAAATATATTGCGAAAGAATAATTTATTACTAAGGTATTGTATTAAAACGCTAAATATATTATAATTTGGTTCATCTTTGTAACGTCACGTAATGTAGTTAAAAAATTATGTTACACTTTGCACGCATATTAATAATATCTTTGTAACTTCTATTGAAGTGGTTAAAGTTTATAGAAACTCTTCTAATTCTTATATATTATAAAAGTGATAAATATTTGTTGTTATTCAAGTGGACAAGTATTTTTGACCTTGTTTCTTATAAGAAAGAAGGTCAAAAAATTACCACTACATAATAAAATTTGCTGATGCTAACTTTTTTTTAATGGAGATGTAACGATGGTGTAATCAGGAAGTGTTGTAAGTAAATTATTAAGCTGAAGTTAGTCGTAACAGTTATAACATAATTTTTCCGTAAACTTCTCTCGGGTTGAAGCTATAAATCTAGCACCACTTTCAATATAAATTAAATAATGGTAAACTAAGACGTATAACTAACATTTATAAACAAAAGATTAAAACACAATACCGTTTGTGATACGACAGACAGACATAAATAAATGTTATACAGCACGTTGAGTAACAATTTTCGCTAACTGTTAGGGCATTAACATATATAAATTGTTGTTTAATTCAAATGCATTTACAACATTTTTTATCTAGATACTTTATTAACATGTACTAATGCTTGATTTTAGTTGGTTCGTAATGCGGCATACTTATTGTTAGTTCCTGTAACAAAATAGTTATAGCAGGATATGTCAGACCAGGCGGGATGGATAGTTTACACAGGAGCCAGCTAGATGTCTCTCTAAGACAAGTTAATCCACTCCACCGGCATCACAAATGGATAACATCACTTGGGATTATCAGTTGCAAGGTATTTTATCTAAAAATATTGTTACATTAAATGATTATATAGCTTTTTATGGTTAACGATGGAAAATTCAATAGAAGATAAAAGGTTTAGATTTATTTTCTTATCGTTGTTTCAAGTAGCATGTATGTCATAGTATATAACATACATTGAGTAAATTTTCAAACATGGCATGAAGTCCTTTTCGTTCTCTAATATTTTAAGCTCTCAAACAACGTAGCAATATATATATATATATAGTAGCATTATATATAAGTACATAAGTAGCATATCAGTAATACGTTTACATAGACAAGTTACTTGTTCCAAAGGACACCACCGGAAGTCCTTGTACTGCTCCATCACCTGGCGCAGGATCATCAATGGGAGCAATAGGAGCATATCGATGTTACTTGGGATTTTGTTCCTTGTACTGGTGTCTACCTGGCTGAAAGTTCTGTATTTCTTCTTGAAGAGTAAGGTTTTCTCTTTTATATGCGTAGAGATGTGTTTCTTATTTTATAGTACTGGTCTTCAGTTGTTTTGATATATAAGATACCCCAAAAAAGGTTTTGTTTTTTTAAATGCTCTGACTACTTGCAAAAGATTGTACTCAATTTTTTGTAAAAGATTAGTACTCAAAAACACCTTTCTCAGAGGGAAAATCAGCAAAATGACAGTCATATTCATGGGAATAAATTAAGAGACAACAAACATTTTATTACCGAAGTAATGATATTACAGTTGCCAAGCACCACTCGTCTGGATAGCCGCGGACTCATCAACTAATCCATCATGGAATGAATAGTCCTCGTTCCAATCAACAACCGTCAGCAGACACATCCTTTGCTGTCAATCAAGTCCATAGCGCGTTCCCATTTACCTTTCAAATTCCTTCCTGGTATTTTAAATACGAAACTTTTCGACTGAAGTAACTAGTTTTGTTTTCACGAAGTCATGTACTATAAACTAAATAGTGTTTGCTAAACCTCTATGCTGTAACTTCAGTTATACATCGCAGGCTTTTATTCAAAATTTACTACGTAAAAGATTACACTATAATCAGAAAACGAAAATATGTGCTAGAATAAAGAAGTTGTGATCATGCAAGTTCAAGATAGACGAGAATGGAATAATTTGACAGACAATGCTTAGTTTTAGATGCCGCAATTTGCTGAAATGAGATTGAAATTGTTTACTAAATAACAACAACATACAGGCCCGGCGACAGGATTCTCGGGCCCCTATGCAATCATGAAGACCGGGGGCCCCCCCCCCCAAAGATTCAACAGGCAACCAACCTAATTACATTAAAATTCACCCCCCCCCCCAACGTTAGAACAAAATTCCCATATTGGTTATATTAACATAGCAAGCATTATTTTATTCCAAAACTTACTACTCCATTACTTGATTTACTTATTTGTTAAATGATTCACTTCTTCAAAATTATGCCAAATCCGTGATTTTTCCTGTATTTACTTCAATTTAAGTTATATAAATAAATGTTGCTAAACAAATGGAAAGAATTGAGGTTTATAATTATGTAGTGATTATTTTTTTACTATTAAATCAATACAAAACAAAACTCACTGAACTTAATTAAAATCAAAAACACCATCCTTAAAAAATATACACTTAATGAACTAAATGGACAAAACATAATTAACAAAGAATAAAATCATTAAAAATTAAAGTTCAACTCGTGTCGCTCTCCTTTTTAGTAGAAAACAAAAACTTAATGATAGGTTCCTGGAAAACCTAATGAAACAAAAAACTAAATATCATTGAACAATCACTTAACGAACAAAACTAAAAAAAATTAAATGAACAAAACCTAATGAACATTGTACAAAACATAAATTGAAAATTAATAAAGAAACATTGGGCTATGTTACTCACTAACATTAAACATGACTAAAACACAACTCGTCGGGCCTTCTTCCCAGCAAAGTCTTCTATAATGTCGTCATATTTCAAACTACGTGCCAAATCTGACTCCATGGCTAGAATACTCAGGTCATTCATGCGGTCTTGCGTCATCGTAGAACGATTTGCACTTTTAATTCTTTTCATCAAACTGAAGCTCCTCTCCCCTTGGCTGACAGATACAGGTATGCAACAGAACAACCGGATCGCTGTAGTGATATTTGGAAATAAACTACTATCTAGTTTGTTCTTCCTTAGAGCGTTTATTAGACTTAATGGTTGAAGAGTTTGTTCCCCCAAGTTAGTGCGATGAATCGATTTCAAATGTTTAAATTCATTTAAAATTTCCATCTCAATATCCTCTTTGTATGTTTGACACAGACTCAAACATTGCTGCTCAATAAAACTGTCGTCTTCCTCAATATATTTCCAAAGACATTGGAAAAGGTTGCTGATTTTTCCAGCAAACTCGAATCTCTGAGACAGTCCCCCTAAGACTGAGTCTAAGATCTTGAAGAAGACATCAATCCTAAAACGTTCCTCTTCGTTTTTTAATTGATGTTCCGTGCCGTCCCTTGTTTCGTCATGAAAAATCTTTCTTTTCTTTAATCTTTTTTCCTTAAAATCAGTTTCGCAATCTACACTCTCAGCCATGTTGCCTGCCACTAGCTTGGCCTCAGTGTAGAGATTGCTCCATCTGTCTCTCAGTACTTTTAGTTCCTCTATTAAATCATTCAGATTTTTTGTTTCAACGTCTAGAGTTGTTGATCGGGCTTGTAATACTTTATTTTTGTTGTCTATTGCAACAAGCACCTTTAGCCATATTGTCGACATCATGATACATTCGAACGATTGTAGATATTTCAATAGCCCTTTCAGATCTGTCTTGCATTCTGCAGATAGATTCAGTTCTTTACAATCATTGAGGGCATTGATGATGAGAGGCAAATGCTTTACGAAAGGGCGCACACTATCTACTCGGGCTGACCATCTCGTTTGAGAAATACTGTGCAGAGAAGAGCCTATTCTGTTTTCTAAGTACTCCCATCTTTGAGGGCTTCTAGAAAAGAAGTTATACGTCTTTTGCAGCATGCCAAAAAATGTTGTAGCTTCCTCGCAGCATTCAGCAGCATTAACCCCACACAGGTTGAGGCTATGTGCGGCACAGTTATTATAAAAAGCCAAATTGTTGGTCTCCATTATGATGGCTTGGGCACCTTTGTATATTCCAGCCATATTGGATCCATTGTCGTACCCCTGGCCTCTGCATTCCTTCAACGGAATTGAGTGTTTGTTGAGCTCGCTAATAATCAACTTAGCCACATCCATTCCAGTTTTTTTGTTACAGTCAACAAAATTTAAAAATCGTTCGCAAATTTTAAATTCTGATTCACAATCTAAGAGATATCTCAAGATCAACGTTGTTTGCTCAGTATGTGAGGCATCGGGGGTAGAGTCAGCAATAATAGCATAATATTTTGATTTCTTCCTTTCTTCCAATACCTTCTGTCGAACTCTTTCCCCACAAACTTGAATGAATTCATTTTGAGAGTCTTTAGACAGATAATGAGCTTGAACACGTTTTCCCTCTTCTTGGGCCTTTTTTACTTTTGCAATATGTTCTCTTAGTAAAGGGTCATATTCCGCTAACAGCTCTATCAGACCCAGAAAGTTTCCATTGTTGGGATCCCCAATTTTTTTCAGAGGTCCCTCTGAGAGCTAATCCTCGCTCTCCAAGGAACATGACCACGGAGAGCAATCTTTGAAATATATCCCTCCAATATTTGGTTCTTGAAGCCAGTTCTGAGTCGAGTTGAGAATGTATGTCTGATCCATCACTTAGCCTCCTTTCTAACTCTCTCCATTGGATGTAGCAATTTTTGTGGGAAGCGCTGGTTTCATGCAAAGGTAGCTTGTTGTAAAGCTTCCGCCATCCATATTCCTTTTTCCATCCATCGTTACTTAACAAAACTGACTTATTTGAATCGTGTTTTTCACCCCCACTATTATTATTGAAAAGTCTACATGGAAAACAAAATAAGGACTCAGCAGTCTCACTCCATACAAGCCAATCTCTTCTGACGCTCTCTCCGTTCGGCCTTTTTGAAAAAAGAACCGTTTTTGGAAACGCTCTTTTTCCATCACTTGGCAGATCTGACGGCATCAAAGATGGACCCATTTTCACTAAAGTCTCAATCACACTGTCAGTCACCACCTTGTTTTTCAGAAGTCCCAAATCTGAACTGGTAATTATAGTTCCTAACCCCGAATCTACATTAGCATTTAGAATGTCACGATTGTGATCTTCCAAAACAATATCATCTTTAGGATCAGGTTCTGAGGTAAAGCTATCTACCATTGTTTCTCCTTCATCAGCATTAGGCCTACAGCTTTCAAGATCTTCGCTGTCTTCAGTATTAGGGTGTTCATGAAAACTGTGAGAAACTTCGCAAAGTTTCTCCCTGGCGGCGCCAGGGTCGTTAGGGCCGCTGTTAGAACTAGTTGTAGCTACGTCTACTTTGATTCCAACGTCAAATAATGTCCTGGATCCTTTATTTGAACTTTCAATTTTCTTTTGCCTTTCTTTACGTTTTTGAGCACCAGATTTATGTTTGTAAGTGTCCATTTTGAGATATAACGGTGTTTTTTATGCGAAATGATGATAAAATACTGTGAATGGACCTAAAAATAAATATCTTGGATTAGTCAAGAATAATAAATTGATGTGGGCAGATCATAAAATAATATTTGAAATAGAATTTTAGAACCTAAATATCAAAATACAAATTTAAAAATGTATCAAATTGATCATAAACACTATTAGACAATTAAAAATTAGTATTGATTACTAGGCCTAAACCGAGCAGTTGCTAAAAATAAATACGGAATGTAAATTATCAAACGCTGCGTTTAAAGTAGTAATGTATCTCAAACTGGGCTAAACTAATCAAAAACCGACAGGTGCAATCACAGGACACGTGAGGGGATGTGATGAGTCATTGAGCTATTTTCGGATACTGTATCGCTTGCTGCGCTCTCACTCAGATTTCCAAGGTCAAGTTTTTTAAGACGTTCACCCAGCGATCTCTATTGTTTACCTGTCTTGCCAACATATTGGGGGTTTACTTCCTGTTTCTCTCTCTGTTTATCCTGTCCTCACTCCCCATTCCCTCTCGTAAACTGCGCAACTAGTGATGCGATGCGTCGCCTCAAGTTGGTTGTCATAACAACCAATATATCAGCCAACGAGCCAACCACGAAACAATACCAAACTATGTCGTCATTGAATAATATTTTCTACGTGCTAACGTGCATACTGCATACAAGCATGTGAACAACCACAAAAGAGTGAGCGATGAGCCGTCGTTCTCTCTGATTTAATAGGATAAACTTGATTAATTGAAACTTAAAACGACGTTCAGTAGCAGTAGCAAACCGAATTTATGTGTTGTTTTTTTAATTTTTAACCATCCTACTCCTCATATGTTTTAGTTTAGATTTAGATACACAGTAACGTCAGTAACATTTATAATTTCACGTCTTAGTCTTATTACATAGGTACGTTTATAAGACGATTACAACGTCTCAAATTTTGCAGCCCAGTAATAATTAAGTTTATTTGTATTTTTTGCTGTTATGGAACCTTGTTGATCGTCTTAAAGGTTAACCAGCCCTTGGATAATCGGGAGTTAACTGTAGCCTAATTTATTTTATGAAACTGATTACTGTATAATTCAAATTTATAATGAGGGGTAAAAATCATGGCTCCACATGGGTTGGGCTGGTGGACCCCTGGTCCCAGGCCTGGGCCCCTGGGGGCCCGGCTCTGTCCCTAATTTTATATATTTTACAATTTTTATTTTATTATGTTTATATTATAATCATCAGTTAAAATAAAAATCTGCGTTACATTAAAATTAAAAATCTCATGTTTTAATTATGCCCTACAGCATGACAAGTGAACAGAAGGAGCGGGCCCTGAGCCTGATCCTGGTAACAGGGCCCGCAATCAAATGTGGGATCCATGGTAAAATTTATTCAGTTTTTTAATTTTTTCGGAAATTTGGAACTTATTTTTCTAAAATTAAATGATAAAAATATTTACTAACTCACCTGTATGTTTCTTTAATTCACGGTTAAATCAATCTCAATCTCCTTACAACAACAACAACAACAACAAACCTAATTAAGCACGACAACAAACTAAAACTAGAAGTGTACAAAACAACCAATCACGATAACTTAATAAAACCATTACCACCAGCAACCAGCATAGAAATGCAAGATTGAAAGAAACATTAGTTTATTATCGTGTCGGTATCACTGTCATCCGACGCTCAGGTTGCAACTTGTAGTGAGCAAGGAGGGGAGGGGCCGGGAGGGGAGGGGGTGGAGAAGAGTCACTGCCTTCGCGTCTGGGCGATGCGGACCCCGGGCCCGACGTCTGACAGCCACAACCACAACGGTTCGCGCCACCTCAGTGTTTACAATTTTATTGGTTTAAATCGGAGCAAAGAAAGTAGTTTAAATTAACATTGCATGTTATTTCCTGAATATTTTCACCGCACAGGCCCTGGGCCGATGGTAATGGGCAATGATAAAAAAAAATAAAAATACATATTTTAGTCGGCCCGGGCCCCCTGTGGCCCCGGGCCCCTATGCATTTGCCCCCCTTTGCCCCCCCCTGTCGCCGGGCCTGACAACATATAACAACCTTGTTATATGATATTTTTGTAAAGTTATTTGGTAAATATTGATTTGTTTTTTTAAATACAGTAAATGTAATGTATGGTCATAAATTACTATATATTAGAATTGCATAAAAACTGCTGAGATGAACATGGTTTTAGATTTAGAATGTGGTTTCTAATATTAATATCTTTACAAATAACATTTATTGGAGGTTAAATTTACTTCAAAAGTAAATTATTTAAAAGGAAAAATACTGGTAATATGGTAAAAGCATCAGAAGTTTTGAAAATAGTAGATAAGTTTAAGTGTATCAAGTTAAATCTTAAGTTAAAAGACCTCACGTACAATATGACCTAGAGCTAAAAATATTCTATCAACTCAAAATACTATATATATATATATATATATATATATATATATAAAAGAAAGTCGTGTTAGTTACACTATTTATAACTCAAGAACGGCTGAACCGATTTGGCTGAAAATTGGTAGGGAGGTAGCTAAGAACTGGGAAAAGGACATATGATACTTTTTATCCCGTTCCCGAGTATTTAAGAGGAGAGTAATTAAGTAATGGAGACAAGCCAACATATAAGATAAGATATATAAGATTACATAAGCGGAAACATTAATAATTATATGAAGAGGGTTAACGTAAAGATGAAAGATAAGATAGGAAAAGGACACGACTTAAGAAAATTGAGGAAGTCACCGAAGATTTATGGATATTAGGCGACTAGAGATACAGATTTAATTAGTCAAATTCAAATTTAAAAAATTAATTTATTTCCAAATAAAGATTTCGCAATGTCACGATACATAAATTTATACTTTAATATATTTTAAAGTGGTTATTTCTTATTCATATTTACTATCCTTTTTTTACTATCGTTTTTTTCAATCAAAACTCTTGATATAGTTGATAATTTCATCACATAAGTTATTTAGAGATGAAAATTTGTAATTAATAAAAATTGCTGTCACTGAATCTGTTGTAAATAAAGGGATG
This sequence comes from Homalodisca vitripennis, assembly GCF_021130785.1. Taxonomy (NCBI): domain Eukaryota; kingdom Metazoa; phylum Arthropoda; class Insecta; order Hemiptera; family Cicadellidae; genus Homalodisca; species Homalodisca vitripennis. The sequence goes on along the minus strand of NC_060212.1, from coordinate 70,250,183 downwards.
TTTAAATATCCATATAAACCTGTGGATACTTTGCGGTAAACCATTGTAATTCAATATGTAGGTATATCTTTATCATACAATTCATGCTTGCTCGGTGACAGAACTTCATTCAATTGTACTGTGATATATGTTTAAAGATTATAGTTATGTTCTAACTTTCATATATGCATATATTATACACAAAATCGGACGAAACTTAAACTTTCATATTGAATTATAGTTGTATAAATACCAACAATAAATCACTAAAAGTAAGAAAGAAAGCGCAACTCAGTTCCATCGGTTCAAGTAAATCAATGGATTGGATTTTCTTATCAAGATTAAAAGCTTTAACGCTGTTTCAAATTCAAGAATGTTTGTTTGCCCAATAATCTGACAGTTCGATAGGAATAAAGTACTCTCTTTAAATTATGTTCAATACATCTTCCTGCGAGGTATTTGATTTAAAGGAGACAATACATTTCTATTAGGAATCTAAATGCACTTTCAGGTAAACGCTTTGAAGTATCTTCAATCTGAAGTAAATATAATTTATGAATGCTAATGTTCAAGTTAAATATCTTTTAGAGAGAAAAATTAGAATAGTATTTTTTGATACCTCAATAGGTTAACATGTATCAATAACATTTGCACATTTAATAATTATCTTTATATGAGCAGAGTCATCAGGCCATCACTTTTTTGTAAATCAACGTTCTAAGACAATATATAGGAATACACCAGACCATATGCCTAGTAAACAGGCTTCGCTGAAGCTGCATGTAAAAGATTTTAGTTGTAATTCATATAGATAGCATATAAAATCTATTTCCAGACAGCAGAGGAATATTTTCGTTAGTGCTTTAATGATATTCAACCAAATACTTAGGAGGAGAATACACAATGATCTACGTAATCATATTGATTAAGTTGAAAAAAGAGTCATAGTAAATTAAATGTTACAAAGTATATAGTTCATGGGATATCCTCTAGATAGTTCTATACGCTAACGCACAGCTAATTACCAATGAGTGGCATGCATCTTTATCATTTTTGAAATATCCGGTGTGAAATAGACAGCTAGGCACATATACACACAGGTGGAAGAAGAGATTTTCCTGCCTGTAGAGTGGCAGCAAATAACTCAATTCATTTTCGAAATATCACTATGAGTTATAGACTTTGCTAATGCTCATCCAAATCCGTTTAAGGGATATGTACCAATTACCGGATATACGCTGATTGGCGTATATTGCCAGTGCTCACTTCAAGCGATTGCCATTGTTCATTTACAACGAATCGGGAACCACTTACAGTACTTGTAGCTGAAAAGACCACTCCAAACACCAATTACAATCATCATTATCTTTGTAAAAACTAGTTTCCTGGCCTATTGAGTCTAGCTGTGTTTAACCCACTGTAAACAAAATAAGTAAAAATACATACTAAAACAAAATTTATAATAACATCTAATGCTATATTTAAAACATTATTCAGGTACTTTTACCAGTACATGTCATGGATTATAACTTTTAGTAGGCTGAGCGTTAACAAAAATATTTTATTCGTATTACTGACGGTGGTGGCAACAAGAATATAACTAATTTGTAGCGAAGAGATATAGTACATTCATAACAGATTTTAATCAAGTGAAATAATAATACTTACATAAATTATAAAAAAAAAACTAATTTTATGTTGACTTCGCTCCAATATTGAAGTTGGAAGCATAATTCACTCGAACCGGAAGTGCTCATTCTGGTGAAAAACATACGAAATTTCGTGCTAAGCCACGGGTTATTTCTAGTATATAATACAACTAAATAACTGTAAAATTTATTACCATAAGGTTCACAACGAAGACTAAGTGTTATGTTAGGATACTAGCTATCAGTATGAATCGATAAAGCCATTTGTCGATACTAATTTTATTAATTACGAAAAATTACTTAAAAAAATTAAATTACTAGAACAATTACTACAAAGTTAAAAAATTTATTTGCTAACTAAATTTCTGTATGGTCTAAAATGGGTATTTCTACTTTCTTATTCGTACAGCTGTACGTACCTGTATCATACTATGTATTAATCAAGATCGCTTGTAGGTATTACTCAAGTACTCTATAATAATACACAGTTCTAGCATTCAAGAAGTTATATAGGAAACTTCAATTTCATCTTCAATTTTTACTTAATTTTACTATTGGTATTAGTCTGTAGAACTTAATAAAACGAGGGAAACTCGTATATTAAAGTTTTTTGAAACATATAGCCCCTGAAGAAGTCAAATATACTACAAACTCAGTATGTTCGTGTTCAAGACAAAACTATTTATTATAGCAACAATTATACAAATTTAAATATTTTTGTAAATCTTAAAAGCATTAAAATGTAAGTAATTATCATGAATGCGTTGTAATCAAACGAAAAAGACTCAGCACGGAAGTTTTACTGCTATGTATGCAAATTGTATTTTTCGATGAGTTCATGTGGCCTTGTAATCATATTTCAATTGTTCAGATTCATGGCGAGTTGTTTAAACAAACCATTTTACCAATAACAATTGCAGGAAAATTTAAAAAACATATTGTACGATAAATGCAACATTTGTAAGTAATTGGAAATGAAATATTCGCTAAAATTAGCGAAAGAGTAATAATGAACGTTTTAATTGAAGTAAATTAGAATACATGATATGAATTATAAAAACGAGACAAATATTGAAACGAATCGTAAGTGTTCAAACGAACGAATAGACTTAGTTTAGTTGTGTGGTGTGTGATGTATCTTGAGCAAACTACTAAAACAATAACCTACTAACATAAAATCGTATCAAAAGTGCTGGTACTGGAGCGAAACAGGAAGTGGGAGAGGTGGGTTCGCTGGTGAGAGTGAGGGAGAGAGAAGTCAAGTTCAATAGAGAACCTGCAGTAACACTCCCATTAGTTCATTAGTTGGACACTTGTGAATACACGTACAATAATTGTAGCTGACAATGAACGTGTCATAACTCCCACTTGCTTATTGTCAAGTTTCCTGGTTTATACAATGGAAGCCTGGTATTGTCACTTACAGGGATGTTCTCATTGCATTGTTTTAACACGACAATACAATTGCAATACACGATCTACGAAACAATGTCGCTATACAATATTTTTCATAAGTGCTCTTCATATCAATTCAACATTGTGCTTAATGACAAGAGTAGTAAACAAAGTTAAAAAGATCAATTACACATATTTCAATACAATGCGCGTCTCATATAAAGTTTATAACCGATAAATAGAATAATTGGCTGAGCGTTTGCAAATTCTGGAACATTTCTGAAACTGTTGATATTAAACATGCAGTTCCATTTATATTTATCAAAAATCGTGTAAAATAATAGTGAATTTTACTCCATAACATGTTGGTGTAGTTACCGAAAGTTTTATATTGTTTTTGGATGGATTTATTATGGTAAATAAAACATAGCATAATATATGAATTTATGTAATAAGTGAATAAATTGCGAATGACATTGCAAAATGTTACTTAATACATATTTAGCCTAATAAAATTAGCTATAGACTTTAAATTTTGCCTGCAATCTGAGAAAAAACAATTACGCGATACGGGGTGTGGAATACTCCTACCACTAAATATGTAGCAGTTTAATTTAGAATATTTATAATTCTACGGTTTCTATAATGGAATGAAGCTTCATAGAAAATGTAAAGCCCAATAGTAGTTTAAGCGTATAGGTAGTTCGTTCTCGAGGTATTGGATAAACAGAAATTATGTTTTTTCAGAGCTTCATGTTGTAAGCTTCGCTATCGCTCAGCCTAAAAATTCATATCCAATTTCAATAAAAAATTAAATAGGATATGAACTATAAAACAAGTAATGTTCAGATTGTGGAAGGCACCAAGCAGGGAGATAGTGATTGCGTAATTAACTACTCTTTCCTCATTAAAAGTTTCTCTCGTAAGGATTAAAGTGTAGGGCGACGCTCCTCTTTTATAGCTTATTAGCATGCAGTAAAGAATATAAATGTTAAATGAGTTTTGTTTTTAACAATTTGAAAACTATTAATCAATCAATTACTATGAGATCTCAATATCACTTTCAACATCAGTTTCAATCTGTAAACTGATTCATAAAACGAGAGAGTATTAAAAATATATTTGAATTTTAATCTAATAACAAGCTATATGACTTATAACAGTTAATGAACAAAAAATACATTGAATTAAGGGGTTTTAGGCTATGGTAATTCTTCATTATTTTGTCTGATCTTACCTTCAGTCCAGCTTTCAGCTCATTAAGGATATTCACAAACAGATTTATATTGTGGTGGTAGGAACGATAATCACGTTATCTGAGGTTTTAGTAAGTCTGGATTTTTTACTAGATATAAGATACTAACTCGTGTGTTGCCTCCACCAGAATTGAATTAAAAACTGATTTAAACTGCTACATATCTTCCAATTTTAAAATGTATAAAGAGAAATTGAAAAGTATTTGTTTTATATTAGTTTTTTTTCGCTTGACTTTGCCAAAGCCTGTCACTCTAAAGACTAGAAAAATGTATTTCTACCTATCCAGCTGTCATAACAATCATAATTTCATTGTGTTTACATTAGTACAGAGGCGGAATTATGGCATCATGGTCCTTTCGTCCATTTCAACTAAAAATAACCAATTAATAAGAGAATAATTCACATAAATCTGTTTTTCTAATATAATTATTAAATTAGGTTGTTTACATAATTTAACAATTAAAATAAAACTAAAACTAATATTACTTAACTGTAATCACTGCGAAAATATGACTTATATAACTGTAAATTTAGCACAAAGCTTTCTATATAAGCAACACTATGTTTCATGATAGTGCATGACACTCAATGGGATATGGCTGAATATTAGTGAACATTTTAATGTTATCTTATTCGGAACCATTGACGACAACGATAAAATCATAGAATAAAAAAACTTCTTCGAAAACTGAGTATATGGCACTGCAGCACGTGGTATAATAATATGTTAGCCTCATTATATGATAGCTAAAATTTAAATTTTGCTTTAGTGAATACGATACATGACACGTAGCTTACTTGTATATTGCTTACCTGTAGCAGTGTGTATGTAAAATTGTGTTTATGGCTACATACTGTTGGCCGTACTGTAATTTTGTCTATTCAAAAAAAATTTTTGACGTGATTTCTTGAGTTTTAGAACTTCTTCAACCTTGATTAGTAAGGTAAAATCTTACGTTACAGAGTTAGTAAGTTGGACCAATCAACAAGAATGTTGTTGAAAAAGGACCAACTATCACTGAAGTCTTCAGCTTATTCGCAAGTGGATAGTAGTTGTGGTGTCCATGCTAAATCAATAAGGTTAGTATGAGTGATATAAGTTATTTTAAGTTACCCACGTTAAAAATCTTGAAAGAAAAAAATTTTCATCAAAATAAAAAAGTGAATGATTTTAAAACCCACACCCTCCTTAAATTTTAAATCGAAACCTTTGTCACTTTCCATGCGGTTTTTCTTCAAACAGGATATACTCTAAATGTTTTTGTACATTTGAAATGGGTAGACAAGTACACTAGTCTAGCTTTCAGTATATTTTTAATGTGCAATATTAAAAAAGCAGGTACAAAGTTTGCAATGGTACAGTGAATGTAAATAAAAACAAAAGTTATAAAGGCTTTAATAACAGACCCCATTATGATATAAATTAATTTTACTTTTAAAAGTAAATTAATTTGTTAAATATGATATGAAAATTACTTTTTTTACAAATATTTATTAGTTTTATTACGTTGTACCGGATCTATAAAACTTTAAAATTCGATACTCCCAAATTATTACAAAAGCTGACAAAGAACACAAGCACAGATTTAGTAGGTTCGAGTGTAACTTTATATAGTCACGTGACCTTTGGCAATTAAAACTTTTGATGGAAGTCGCAACATTGTTAGCAGCAACTGTTTCACTGATCTTGTTAGAGACAACATCAGAGTTTAGAATTGGCAATCAGTATCGTTGCCAGTAAATAAGCTTTTAATGATTCTCTAACACCCGTTGTATCTTATTACTACTTCCAATATTTCTGACCACTTTTTACTAACTAAGAAGTACTTAATTAGCGGAGCGTTCCACTACTTCGGTTTTCAAGCTTTAATATACAAATTTAATTATCCAAAATATTGAAATAGAATTGTCGCTATTTTTTTTTTTAATTTACATTAGTGGGAAGGGCTTTCTTCGTAGAGTTGTCTTCAATCAATAGTGTTATGTAAAGTTACGTAATTAAAGGTAATTGATACAATAAAATTTTGTTGGAAATAACGCGTAAGATAATAGAAAGTTTTTTAAACTACACTGATTAAAATTAACATTAAACAAGATTAAACGTAGAGAAGTTCTTTCTTGCAATTAATATGTAATAATGTCGTTATTTACGAAATAAATGTCGGCGTAAACCTAAATATTACCATAAAAAAATTATGGTTCCTGTAAAGTCGGTTTTACGGGCGAAGGTTTTACGTGACAACTTCTTTTTCTCGGTAGAATATTTATTGATATGAATATTATTAAATTGCACAATAGGAACAAGGAATTGAATGAAAATAATAATTGCACAAATTTTAACTATAGAAATATATTTTGTTTACTAAAACATTGTACATAATTTGAAATTAATTAAAATTTGTTATTGTAAATGGTAAAGTTGAATAAAACATTTACTAAAATTGGAATTTGAAATTCTTGCTAAACACAGTTAAATTCTAACTCCGCGCGTGGTGATTGGTCGGTTTAGTTCGTTTGTTTGGTCGCACTGTTATGACAGGTTAAAGGGTATAATTTGTTATTTTAAATGTTTGACTAGCAATACGCGCTGTTTCTTCTCAATCGACTGAATTACGATTGATTGCAGAGTGATTTAAACTAATAATTTACTTAACACTATCAACATTTGTCAATAGTATGACATAACCTATAAACTCAGTTTCTCAACTTTTGTGTCAATCTAACAATTAATCAATCAATCATAGTTTACGATAATGAAATATCAGTGTACGATTATTTACCTTTATTGTTGTAGTTGTTGTAAATGACGAATCTAAGCACTCCACATTTTCACGAATAAACATAGTTATCTGCTTTATCCCGTGCGGCGGACCCACAGTTATCTGCTTTATCCCGTGCGGATCCCGTGCGGCGGACCCACGGGACGGGCATCGTAACGTTACCGGGCGTTACACTTTTTCATGAGTGACTCCGAGCCGCAACCTAATTTAAGACGTTGTCACGTCAAAATGTTATAAAGTGCAATAAAAAGGAAAGCTTTGCCCTCTAAATGAAAAGTAAATTCCTTGATTCTGACACTTGTAATAAGATTGTACGCTACTGCTATTTTATAATTTTTAATACATTCCATAAAGTTAATTAATGGAGATTCCACACGTTATATTAAATAAGCTAGCCGTAATAAGGATACGGAAACAGAACTACAGAATGGATGAATACAGTTCAAGCAGAGTACGCAGTTACAGCACATTATACGGTGCATTGCTTCTCAAAGATGTAAACTCAGCTTTTTATCGGTCCTTTAATGGAGCTAAATACACGTGCTTACTGGTTCATTTGTGAGGATTCTAAGAATTTTAGTGAGATACTCAGCATTTTATTTATAAATTATGGCTGAGTTAGTAATGGATATTGTATGCAAGTCCATAATAGTGTTTCTTATTGTTGTTTTCTTGTTAATTATAGTGTATTATAATAACTGTTATCTTTTGATGTGTAACAAAATTTCAAGTATTAAATAGTGTTGTTCTGAATGTAATCGTTCCATGTATGATGCAATATCATAAACAGTGCGTGTGTGAGAGAGAAAAGGAGGGAGTTAGATATATATATATATATATATATATATATATATATATATATATATATATATATATACATATATATATATATCAATATGTATTCACTTCATGTAGAAATAAAAAACCAAATATTGGTAAACTCTTTTTATAAATTTTCGTATGTCAGCATACTTCTTCAGATAACAGTGTATAAATATTTACAAAATTGAATAATGAAACTAACTAAATACAAACAAGAAAATGAACTGAAATAGAATAATAAACAGGCGAAAAATACCTCACAGCTGATGTTTCATCACAAATACCAAAGAGTAAAAAATTTAAGAAATTAACGAATGTTCAAACCGAAAGGAAATTTTGACCTTAAAACAAGTTGATGAGCAGTTTCGCTCCTTCTCAAATTAAACCTATTTACATTTTCGTTGGCATGCAATGGAACATTATTGATGCCTTTTAATTTGTAACATTTTTCAATTTTGTCCTGATTATGTTCTCTGGAATGTACAGCGAGGGGCTTGTCATCTCCATGAACAATACTGTAACGGTGACCTGTCATTCTGATACGAAGAGGGTTAGAGGTTTGGCCAATATATTGTTTATTAAAAAAATTACAATTTAGCTGATATATTATACGATATATATTATATAAGAGGGCTGTGGGAAAAGACAAAAGACTCGAACATTGACTTTGATATCAGACGCCGAATTATTTTAGAATTACCTCAAACCATATTACTTTCATCAGACAATACATCCGCAAATAAAACATGTGATTATCATGTTCCTGTAGAAAACCACCAGCCTGATTGTCATCCATTGTATAATTCTGGTGATACATGCGACACAATCAAACTTGTTGAAGATAACCATGCTAAAATTGAAAACCTATCTAATTATGACCTTTCTGGTGATGAAATATGTGTTTTGTCAAAAAGTCTCACTTTTTGTCCTACACCGAAATTTGATCAAATTAGTTTAGTCGAGGACACTTTAAATTTTGCGCGTAATGTACGCATTAAACATTATTTTTCAACTCACGAATCTGAACCTTCAAATCTACCTGAGTGCTTGGAAAAATTTAAAGAGCAAAGCGACTGGGAGCCTCCACCTTTATTACCTGATCATCCCGTTGAGCAATTTATTAATGTTATCCTCTCAAATTTGTCAAGCTCATCTTTCCAAAATTCGCTAAAATATAAGAATAACTTAACAAAAAATGAAATTAAAGCTATTAAATCGTTAAAAAACAATAACGATATTATTATTCTACCAGCAGACAAGGGTAACAAAATTGTAATTCAAAACATTAATGATTACTGTAATGAAGTACAGAGACAACTGGCTGATGATGAAACTTATCAACTGCTGCAGACAGATCCAACGAAAGAATTTAACGAAACCATAAAAAACGTTTTTGGAACAACGAGAAAAAGACGAAGATTTATCACAGAGAACTATAAGCATACTAACACCAAAATTCCCCAGAACACCAACATTTTATACACTTCCGAAAATTCATAAGGATGTCAGACCACCACCAGGACGTCCAATTGTTGCCAGTTATGGAAGCCCGACTGAAAGAATATCAGGTTACATTGACGACCAACTGCAGCCTTTTGTAAAACTACTTCCATCTTATGTTAATAATACTAATGATTTTATTGCTAAACTCTCCCAAATTACCCAACCTTTACCAAATAATTTAATCCTAGCCACAATTGATGTCACATCACTATACACCAACATCCCACATGATGAAGGCATAAACGCAACTAAACATTTCCTTGATACCAGCTCAGTACATTCAAAGCCCTCTACTTCTTTCCTTTTAACACTAATAGAGTTTATCCTCACAATGAACTGTTTTAAATTCAAAGATGATTTCTATTTACAAATAAAAGGTACAGCCATGGGAACACGAATGGCACCCTCTTATGCAAATCTTTTCATGGGCTTCTTTGAACAAAATTTCTTAAATACCCAAAATAAACTACCTCTGATCTGGTATCGTTACATAGATGATATTTTCTTGATATGGCAACATGGTGAAGATCTCCTTAAAGATTTTCTATATTCCCTAAACAAATTTTCAACATTAATTTTCACTTGGAAATATTCCCACACAATCATTACCTTCCTAGATGTTGATGTGTTTTTTAGAAGAAGGCTTTCTTAAAACAAAAATTCACGTTAAATATACCAACACTATGAATTACTTAAATTATACTAGTTGCCATCCTACACATGTAAAAAAAAGTATTCCAAAAAGTTTTGCCATTCGAGCAAAGAATTTATGTAGCAAAGAGTCTGATTTCACAAATTATATTAACAAATTAACAAACGCATTCAAAAATTTAAATTATCCCGACAAACTTGTAAAAAATCAAATTAATAGGTCATAAAATTTCAATTACAACAAATCTTTTCCCCTAGATGAACCTAAATTTACTACCAAATTCTACCCCGGACTTAACAAAATAAACCCTATAATTAAAACTGCATTCCATATTCTACAGTCATCATCGGAAACTAAAGATATATTTTCAAAACCACCTAGGGTCATCTTTAGAAGGCCGTTAAATCTTAAAAATATGCTAGTCCAAACCAATCTTAAACACAAAAATCGAGAGAAAATTTTTAACGGTTGTAAACCCCGTCAAAAACCACGTTGCGGTACGTGCAAAATTATGTCCTCTAGTCAAAATTTCAATAGTAACATAACGAATAAAACGTATCCAATTAAAGGAACAATTGATTGTAATTCAAATAATATAATATATCAGCTAAATTGTAATTTTTTTTATACACAATATATTGGCCAAACCTCTAACCCTCTTCGTATCAGAATGACAGGTCACCGTTACAGTATTGTTCATGGAGATGACAAGCCCCTCGCTGTACATTCCAGAGAACATAATCAGGACAAAATTGAAAAATGTTACAAATTAAAAGGCATCAATTATGTTCCATTGCATGCCAACGAAAATGTAAATAGGTTTAATTTGAGAAGGAGCGAAACTGCTCATCAACTTGTTTTAAGGTCAAAATTTCCTTTCGGTTTGAACATTCGTTAATTTCTTAAATTTTTTACTCTTTGGTATTTGTGATGAAACATCAGCTGTGAGGTATTTTTCGCCTGTTTATTATTCTATTTCAGTTCATTTTTTTGTTTGTATTTAGTTACTTTCATTATTCAATTTTGTAAATATTTTATACACTGTTATCTGAAGAAGTATGCTGACATACGAAAATTTATAAAAAGAGTTTACCAATATTTGGTTTTTTATTTCTACATGAAGAGAATACATATTGATATATATATATATATATATATATATATATATATATATATATACAGGGTGATTCATGAAGTTCTCCCCCCACTTCTACAGCACATTGTTCTAGTAAAAATAATGAAAAAATGTTATATAAACATAGGTCCGAAAACGCTTCGTTAGCGAGTTACAGCTAGCGAAAGATTTCGCCTGAATTCCTGGGTAAAGAGTAAAGTAAAGCCATACTGATTTTTGGAAAGGTTAATTAAGTAAGAAATATCGTGGATTCTTATGTATTTTTACCTGATAATGCTAATAAAATAGGTTTCAGAACTGTACCTGTAGTAGTTTTTGAGGGATTCAGGGTTAAATGCAAAAAATTGGGGCACGAAACAATGTTTTTTTAAGTTTGATGTACAATAACTTTGTTAAATTGGTAATAAATACATAAAATCAACAAACATTAATTGTAGAGAATTTAATTCTGAGAAAATTGATATAATCAAAGTCTAAAATAAAACAGAAATAAGTACCAAAAAATCGATTTTATTCAGTATAATACATTACTAGCTGTAAAGAAATACCGTACGGTATTTAGTTAAAATAAAACAAAAACAAAATGTTTGTTCCTTAATGATGAGATAAATTGAGAAAACAAGACTAACTGTTAAATAAATTTGTTTGTAAATAAAAATATCATGTTTTATTACGTTGTATTTTTTTTTTTATAAAAATTTACATCAAATGTTCCAAAATAAATGAAGCAAACATTTTCCCATTATTGTTTACTAATCATCGAAATGCAGATTTTTGTTTTATTAATTTCTAAGTTGGTAACGCACGAATAACAGCTGATCTACAATGGTATTCTGTACTGTTACGTTAGAACTGTGTATTAGTGGTGTTTTGCAAGCTACAGCAGGAGATCTGGTTCTGTGAATCGTGTTATTAAATGCAATTTTTCTGTGAGTTATAATTCGATTGTTTATTCAGCGAAAAAATGCCTTACTTATTTACATCAGAGGAATACGCGGATATGGTTTTTATTTTGGGTTACTGTAATGGTAATGCTAGAGCTGCTGTAGAAGAATATGAACTACGTTACCCTAATAGGAGGATTCCAGATACCAAAACAATTTCAGGAACTTTTCGTACTCTTCGGGAAACAGGATCACTACCAAGTACTAGAACCAATTATGAACGAGCTGTCCAACTTGATGATGATATTGTTATTAATGCTGTTCATCGCAGTCCAGGTGTAAGTACACGACGTATTTCTAGGCGGATAGGAGTTTCGCAGTCAACGGTGTGGAGGTCACTTAATCGAAACAAATTTTATCCGTTTCATAAACAAAAGGTTCAACATCTAAAGCTAGGGGATGGTCCGCTTCGCTTGGAGTTTTGCAACTTTTTGAATATTAATAATCAACTCTACAAGCGTATTTTGTTTACGGATGAGGCACAATTCACTCGGGATGGTGTCAATAACTTGCACAATGAACACTCATGGGCAGAAGAAAATCCACATGAGGTAGTGGAACAGAACTTTCAACACCGATTTAGCGTCAATGTCTGGTGTGGCCTTTTGCACAATCGGCTGATTGGACCTTTCATATTACCTGGACGCTTAAATGCTGAGTTCTATTTGCATTTCCTTCAAGAAGAGTTGCCGCAGCTGTTAGAGAATGTTCCTTTACATCTCAGACAAAATTTGTACTTCCAGCATGACGGAGCACCTCCCCACTTTTCACGTGCCGTTTCTGCTTACTTAAATCATCAATTTCCTGGACACTGGATTGGTCGTGGAGGGCCTCACCCTTGGCCACCAAGATCACCAGATCTATCTCCATTGGATTATTGCATCTGGGGATGGATGAAAGACATTGTATACAAGACAAAAGTGAATTCTCGTGATGAATTAATTGCCCGTATTATGGATTCGGCTGTGCAGATACAGGGAAGTCCTGAAAAATTAAGAAACGCAACAAAAGCAATACACAAACGTGCTGTAAAATGTATTGATAATGATGGCCTCATTTTCGAAAATCTATTATAAAAAGGTGCGTACGGTTGGCCCAACCTGATTAATTTTGCTTAAAACTAGTAATGTATTATACTGAATAAAATCGATTTTTTGGTACTTATTTCTGTTTTATTTTAGACTTTGATTATATCAATTTTCTCAGAATTAAATTCTCTACAATTAATGTTTGTTGATTTTATGTATTTATTACCAATTTAACAAAGTTATTGTACATCAAACTTAAAAAAACATTGTTTCGTGCCCCAATTTTTTGCATTTAACCCTGAATCCCTCAAAAACTACTATAGGTACAGTTCTGAAACCTATTTTATTAGCTTTATCAGGTAAAAATACATAAGAATCCACGATATTTCTTACTTAATTAACCTTTCCAAAAGTTCAGTATGGCTTTACTTTACTCTTTACCCAGGAATTCAGGCGAAATCTTTCGCTAGCTGTAACTCGCTAACGAAGCGTTTTCGGACCTATGTTTATATAACATTTTTTCATTATTTTTACTAGAACAATGTACTGTAGAAGTGGGGGGAGAACTTCATGAATCACCCTGTATATATAGTGATAGAGGGGGGGAGAGAGAGAGAGAGAGAGAGCGCGCTACCAACGCCTTGTAAGGCTAAAGTCAACAAGCAATAATACAGATTGGTAACAACTACGTGAGTCTAACTAAGCAGCAAAGTGTTGTAGAGGATAAGTAAACAGTTAGGAGTCTAAACTTCCCCAATTAAAAAGTTTCTTGAGAAGTTAAGTGTTGCCACTACGATACTCGTAGAAACTCGGAGCTTCGATTTTATTGGAAACAATAATTTTATTCTTGGAAATGTTTACACATTGTGTTCCTCAATTTAAATACGAGTGGTTGTTTGATTGTATTTGATAATATTTATAATACTATATATCAACTCACCTTAATATGTTGCAAGATATAGTTTTACGATAAATGTACTTGTAAGAGATTTGACAAATAGAGCGTTGAACGAATAGTACAAAAATGTTTAAAAAACCTCCACGTAACATTTGTCATTTCATCCTAATAGTGTACTCCTAAATATTCTGTAATGGAAACTTTACTCTTTTTAATTAGTAACACTTTATTTGTTTTTATTTATTTATTTTTGAAATGGATTATACTCGTATTAATATACTCGTTTGACACAAATATGTTCACCAGTAGCTTAAACTCCATATTATATTTATATGTATATTAACTCCATATATATAATAACTCGTTAGAATTTTTACACGGATAGTCATAGACTTCCTGAGAAATGTAAATATGGAGAAACTGTTAACATTTAAATAAAACCTTTAAATTCAAGTTATGTTAACCGTAAAACTGCTTTACCGTAAAATAGCTATGGATCAAAAATTATAATGAAGCTCACAGAAATAAAATGCATCGTATTTAATTAAATACAGGAAACTTTCGCTCAAATGAATGTTCAGTAACAAAGAAAATCCTCTATAAAATACATGTGACACATATTACTTTTTACTACCCAATGTAAGCTCTTAAGTACATCTGTAACTCTTTCCGCTCCTTTAATCCAAGCCTTTTAGTTTTGATTGGAATGTCATAAAGCCTTTGAATCGTGGAATAAAATCGAGATTTGTAAATCTCCAATAGCTTTAACCGGGTGTAAATGTTACTGTTTTAATAAATTTGTTCAAATACAAGTTCACAAAAATGTTATGTTGTTTTTTAATTAATTAAAACTAAATTATTAAAACGAATGTTTTGTAACTATAGAAAGTCATTTCACCACTGTAGACTAGCTTTCTTGAATCTTACAATGGTAAGTTATTATAGAACTTCTCATTCTACAATATTAGTTAATTAAAATTTTTCACGATATTTTCAGAATACCTATGGTGATTGTTCTTATCACCCAATTAGGTAATTATGAATTAGTACATACCTCATAATTACCTAATTATGTATAAGATGTAATTGTTTCCATAAATCATATTGCTCTACGAAAAATGAAGAAAAATTATAAACATTAATAATCCTGCCTTACAATTATTTATACTTGACCCTGGGGTTTTATATGTTGCTCCAATAAAGATCACGATTTAACATTAGTTACAATTAGGATTGATACAATTTCTATAGCAATGCTGGTTCAAATTTATGTCGGAAATGTAATTTCCTGTGCGATATTATAGCTTTGGTGTGCCATCCATTGGCTTCTCTGAACTACAATTCTAGATGTGTATTTAGTTATTTTAATATCCATGGCAGTTTTTTTAAAGTATATTGCTTATCTTAACTCACTTTAGAATTATATTAATTAAAACATTTTTTATGTAACGTTCATACCAATGTTTTCCTTATCCATATAAGAACCTAAAGCGAACTACGCCCGTTTTGCTTGTGGTATCATTACAAAATGTCCTAAACTGGCGTTTAATTTTCATTCGACGTGTTTCAATAGGTTACTATAGTTTTGGCTTCAATATAATTTCAAGAAATCATAAACATTTTAATAAAGATTTTATTATTTACACTTTGAACATTAAAATGTTTTTATTTCAGATGGATTTTGTTTATCTTGTCAGTGTACGTGTTTCAGTACGAAAATTATTGTAAATCATTAAAAAAAACAAATTATTATTCTCGGGGGGTGTAAAGACTTTATACTCTGTGGCTGCAGATGAGGTCAAAAGTGGGCCGCCGTCCATGCGTGTAGTCGACTGCCCGAGGTACATTCCATAAGCACCCCCCTAAAAACGCCCTCTTAGGTTAGTAGAATCCTGAATTTATGAAAAGTACAGACCTTCCAATTTAAGGGATTCATTAAACCCTAGACAATGTCAGTCTCAGATTACATATCTATGCAATATAGGAGCATTTGGCTTAAATGATCGTAGACAAAAAAGAAACTCTTTCGGGAACTGTTTAGTATTGAAATTTTCTTGCCTCTTGAAATTTGTAGTCTGTGATAACATCATGTATGAAACCCTTCGTATATAATTTATTACCTTTAATTAACTGTGACAACGATCATAGAGAACAGACCGAATTCTGATAATAATGGCGGAATGTCAGGTCAAGACAGGATATGAGTGAATAGACAAGGACAGTCGGGTTCAAATCCATTTGTGCTGTAAGCGTGTCTTGTCAACTTTCAAACCGTAAGGACCTATATTACATTCTCAATATTAGAGTTACTATACTCTTGTAATCATAAATTACGGTTTATCCATAAGAATAATGTAAGCAAAGACTTAAAAAAATAAAGTATAAAGAAATTGCAAAAAGGTTAGACGCTTTAAAATCTCAATCACTACTGATAAAATTAGGGTACACGGTAGCGAATAAAAGAACTGTAAATATTAGATTGTCTGATACGTCCATTTAAATTTGAATTTTACGTAATTGTCTATTATTTCATTTTCACTGTATATTTTATAATTATGTATATACACGGAGCTATTATAATAATACCATGTTTTAGTCGCAACATATTGTTTTATACAATTTCATGGCAAAAAAATATTTATCATCATTTCACTAAATCTACAGAGTACTATAAAAAAATTGTAAAAACTAGTTAAAACTACTATTTTAGCGAACAATATTATTGAGGCACATGTCCCGTAGTACATAAGAGCACTAGCTGTATTAAAAATCAACTAGAGTTTTAGGAAATTAGCACGTGACTGAACTCTACGGCGGATAAAATTTAATAATAAATTGCATTATAATATATGTCAGCTACGTGTTTCTAATAATGTCAATAAGCTATTCTACACTAATTATGTATAATATGATATATTTCACAAATTGGTCTTTAAAATATATAGTCTCGTAGCGTTTATAGAAGACACCTATTACAAATCTAGGACTATAGATTGTTTTGGGTTTTTCTAATTTAAAATTGTATTAAAATCATTATTAGATCGTAGAATAGGGATTTCATACTTATTTAATATTTAAAATATATCATAAAAATTTTTGGATGTTAAGGTCACTTCATTCAATGAAATTTTAATTTTTAACATTATTGGTGTATATATAGATAGATAGATAATATATTAATAATATATATATACCAATATGAACATATATATATATATGTATATATATGAACACACACACACACACACACACACACACACACACACACACACACACACACACACACACACACACACACACATATATATATATATATATATATATATATATATATATATATATATATACATATATGCATATAGCAAAGAAAACAAAGAAATGAAGAAAGTGTTTTTGTTTTCATCCCAATTTTAATAGTATCCTTCAAGCTCCCATAAGTCCCATTTAACACTGATTTCAAAGTTGGTAGTCAACCAAAAACACTTGTGACTTGTATTTAGTAGTTCAAACTACCATTTTCCTAATTTGAAGTATTTAATATTAAAGCTAATTTAGTACAGATCTCACAGTGACTTGGCACTGATTCAGAACATATCAGTGTGCCACATTTATAAAATTATTAGGTTTCATTTCACATGTTTAACGCGAATCTCTAATCGAGTTCATTTCATTTTTGCAGTTTTGAGTTTGATGTACTGCACTCTGTACAATAATATTATATTGAAATATAATGTTCACATACATAGAATTAATGTATTAGGTAACTTATTGCCATTGAATTAAAGCATTTTCTGTAAATATTAGAGTAAAAGTATTGAACAGGTGCGATATTTAACAAAAATACTGTTTAATTATTTTTGTTTGTTAACGAAACGTGACTGAAAATCCCTAGAATTTCCCTTACCTCAAGACATTAAGCTGGAAAAAGCAGAGAGGGCGGCCTAATGCTGCTAAATGTTATATATGTGTAATTTTCGGAGGGGAAACATAATCATCGTTTAGGGCTAAACTGTTCATCTGAAATCTGGCTAGATTATTTTGTTATATATTAGGTTATTAACAATGATATACGCACTAGGTCTAAACTTAATATTGTGGATGGAACATAAATATGTTTGATATTCTTTAATTATTATTGTTAAAATCCTTGAAAGAAAATTATAAGTGTGTATCTAATAATAATTGAGATCCTATGTGAATTAAATATATTTTATAGCATTGTAAGTATACGATTTAAATATCTAGTTTACTACCAATATTTGCTCTACTATATGTCACTTGATGCGTAGTAAATGTGTTTTTTGTTTCAAACTAATTTCAATTCTTTTTAAATTTATATAAAATCATGAATTTTACTGAGAAATTGATAGCATGATAAAAATGCTTTTAAACACAATTATCATAAGTTTTTTTTTAATTACTTCTAAACACCGGAAAAATATCCTGCTTATTTTTATTTCAATTTAATATGCATCTTGTGTTGTTAGTTAAAAGTCTGGTGATAAGGTCAGGGAAATCACATTCAGTTTAAATATTTTCAAAAAAATTCGAATCGCTCAAACATTAATTTATTTAACAATAAACAATGGAGGGTTCTAATTGAGATACAATTCTGTCTGCAAAATGTTTTTTATCAAATTTGTCTTTATTTACTGTAAATACTGTTTATGATAACTTGTAATTACTCGCTGGTATCATTGTTATAATAAATAGGGTACGTATTTAGTAACGTGCCCCTTAACTGACTTCCTAGCAGCTAGATTACAACCAACGTCATTCTTTCTTGAAAGATTCGATATTTTCACAGATGAATATGGTTTAAAGAAAAATTCTTTAGCAGACAAGAGATATACTTACATTAATAGGCAGTATGTAGCTCAAGCTATATTTCAGCGTGTTTCCGTTTATACATAACCATAGCTATGGCAAGAATAGTAAGTTTAATGTATTCCTGGAATTCCTGGAAACTAGAGTCTCGTCGGTCTGAGGAGATCCAGTGAAGAGTACCTTAGAAATAATACTTAGTACCTCAATATCCTTGAATGAATCAGCAGCACCAGGGTACAGGGTACAGTGAACCGACCAATAGCTGACAGCCAACCTAGCCAGTAGACACCGAAGACATTCAAAACGTTCTCTTGGTAAAAAAAGTACTTATTTACCAAACATCCATTCTGTGCAATCCACGCCAAGAGATATTCTCATTCACATTGTCTCATTGGGTGCAAAATGCAGGTACCTCGATTTTTATGCAAAATTAGAAAGAACTGTGGGGAGAAGTACAGTTTAAATGTTGAATTTTGCTCTATCTCACATTTTGCTCAGTTCAACATCTTTAAGAAAGTGTATAGTAATTGTCTGATTGTTCTTTGTTTTATTTTTTATAATATAATGTAAAATGTATGATATCGTGTACTAAGCAAACACTTTAAATTCCTAGGAATTGCTTTTTAGTTGCTAAGATTTTGTTTACCATTAAACACGGTGATGAAGCGTTTCACTGTAAACATACAGAAAATTATATATATATATTTTTTTTTAACTAAATACGATACATAGATTACATAGATCTGTAACAGATGTATGTCTTTCCTATTCAATATAAAGATTTGTTACAAGTGTGACATTTTTACGTAACTATCCAAAATGTTTTGAGGTACTACAACAAAGTTGCTAATCAAATGTCCATACATAAATTATAACACAAAGAATACAGTACTTAAGACAACTTAGAATGACTTCACAAAATAACACTGTGGACCATACCATTTTGTAGTCAGAGGAATACAGAATATGTAGGAAACAAAGTTTCCACTTCGGGGGTTATATTGGATACTCCCACTCTTTCCAAGAATTTACTTCAATATACCTATTATTTGAGTAATATTTTAATATTAAAATACTATATTTTGAAATTCTTGTAACTTCATCAAGTTTTAAACAAGATTGTGATTAATGTTTAACGTTTCTAATACTAAAACTATTAAATACTAATAAATCTACCATAATATTTACTCCGAGAGAGACTGATGTGGAATATAAGGGTAATTTATATACACTTTTATTGTATATAACTTAAAGTGATCAATATTTTAAAAAAAAATATAAGCAACTTGTGTTTTTGTTGATTACTATAATTTTCATGTTATATTATTTAACTCGTCTGTCAAATTGAAACCATGGTGGCTGCATAATAATTAACGATTGAAAGATAATTCATATTTTTTCTTTATGATTTATCCGTTTTGAAGATACAATATACTTTTTTTATGCAATAAAGTAATATTAAGTTTTTTAGTCAACCAGAATTAAATATTTTACCACATATTACTTTTGTTTCAAAATAATAAGAAATTATTTACAAATATATTTGATAGAAAGAAATACATTTTATTTATTGAACTATAAGTTTCATACAATACTCTGTTTTCATTAAATTACATTATTATTATTAACTTCAAAAATATCCAATTTTAGACAAAACAACTTTATACAAATTACATTGAATCTCTATAATTATTATAAAAAGTTTGCTTTGGGGTAGAAGCTTAAAGAAATTATTTTTATCGAATAATTGAGTAAATAATCCTAATTCTATGTAAAATTTAAATTGGTAAATGCCCAGCTGAAGCAATCTGTTCAGTGTTTACCTCTCTCCCTACAGAAACACTGTTCACGGACCAATCTCGTATGCACTTATCACTCCGGATATAATAACTGAGTGTCTAAATATTTGCAGTTACTTATTTGAGAAGCAAACTTAGACATTATTTAAAAACCACACAGTTATTTTGTTATTTTTATAATTTAAGCCTGTTATTAAGACATAAAAGAATGTAACCATTGAAGTAGTGCAAAGACGGACACACAGATGAAGGACTGCCCTTTTACTTGACCCTAAAACCAGTAGATCTCTTCCTTGTACCAAGAGAAATCTACGTAACAAGTTTCAGTCGTAGACCAAGAGGAAATCAGTTTCAAGGCTCTAATTTCCTTTATCAAGTGTTATCCCACAGATGGAACAGACAAGTCGACAGTTTTCTCTTTAACCTAAAAGCAATAGGATTTTCCTTGCAGCAAGCGAAACCTATGTGCCAAGTTTAAAGTCTTTTCCAGACGGACAGAGAGAAAGGTATGCGGACAGTCAACTAAACTATCTCAAATAAGCCTATCGAGTCGTTAATAATGAATTTTACATATTAGTAAACGGAGAACAGAACACAGTTTGCTGGATTGTGCTTTTCAACTAATGGACCAATTCCAGCTCTAAATGTACTAAACTGTTTTTTTTTTCAGTTTATAAAGAAGCAAACGTGTATTATCATTTTTAATATAGTCTTAACTGTAAATTATTACCAAATAATAAGTATTAGATTTAAGATTAATGTTACTATCTATATTTTTTTTTTCTCTTTGGGATATTGGGGTGGATTCCTAGATCCTCACACGTCAACCTGAGCTTATTGTGTGCCCCTTTGATGTTAGAGGGGTAAGCCTATCTTCGTGCCCTTAATTAGGTTAAGAAGCTTTTCCCCGATACTAGCATCTGGTTCGTCGCCTGGTTGTTTATCACCGAAAAGAGCCCTTCTCCTTGCTCCCAGTCTCTCACAGTCCAGTATTATGTGTTTTGCAGTCTCTTCAGACTTATTGCAGAGTCTACACTCCGAGTCCTCATTTCGTAAACCTAGATATACATTTACAGAATGATATAAAACTCATCTTAGTTCACTATTCTTATCTAAGTGTGCTTATATATATTTTCTTAATCGGAAAATAAGGGAAAACTCAAATATGGAACAAATCATACTGAGAAGAAACAAATTACAATGTCCATAAGTGTAAACATTTTTACGTATTTTCTTGATCGTCGCAACAAGACAAACTCAACATTGGCGTCGGATAAAATTAATAATTCACTCGAACCAGTAGTGGTCATAAATGTGCAATACCTACTAAATTGAGTGCAAAGCGGCGGGTAACTGCTAGCAGTGCAGATATAATAGACGATGTAGTCTCTTTTACTTTAATTTTAAAGACTGTTGTGAAAGTAGGTTGTCTAAATTAGTTTCTTTTTTTATAAATAGGCTTTTCAGAGCTATGTATGTATATTTTCTTGATCAGGAAAGAAGCAAAACCAGCTATGGGGCAAATATACGGAGTAAATTAAAAATACACCATAAATATACACTTTTTAACATATTTTCTTGATTGTGGGAAGGCAAACTAACCACTGGTGTCAGACATGGAATTCACTCGAACCAGAGGTGCTCATAATGTTTCAAAACCCTGGGAATTTGCGTTCAAAGCCGTGGGAAACTGGTAGTATTACATATTCCAGAGTGCCTAATGATAGTAATCATTACTTAAAAGATCCAGTAAAAATTTAAAATTTCTCTATACTACCTGAGTTAAGTGAGAAGAATTTGATCTAGAGAAATCGTGATCTCTATGTACTTACCACCAAGTAGGAAGTTAAATTTATGAAAGAAAACACCTTATTAGCGTACTCAACTTTCTGTCTTCTCAATAACTGGTCATTGGGACTTTCATAAAGGAGGCTATCTTTAAAAAGAGGTCCATCCTTATTAAGAGAGGTTTGTGCTTATTCTACCTGTTCTCATTAAACACTAGCCTGTGAAACGATGTTATTACCACTCATAACAAAGAGGGCCATCGGAAACAATCACAAGAAACACAAACATTGTATTTGTTTTTTGGTTCATCAGTTCCTTTTAATTATTAAAAACCACCATATTAAATTTATATATTGCAGTTTCCATTTAGTTCTCTCATATTTCCTTCTATTCTGTTAATTTACGACCATATATTGCTTCTTATTTTGTCCCGTTAGTCCATGCTATATCTCTGACCGTCAACAACCTTCTCTGACGTAAGTAGGGAAGTTCCCCACGTCATACAATGTTATTCTATATTTTTTAATCTCTGCACTCTATTATTTCTCATCCCTGCATGATGAATGGTAGCGATATACTGAACGTCATCTGGAAGCCAAGTACAAATGTTTACATGTTTTTTTTTTTAATTCAATTTTTAAAACTAGTATTAATGTTTTTTCGGGGGTAAGTTGCAGCAATTTAAAGACAACTACATCCTTGCAAACTTTTTTATTCTGGTTTATTTATGAAGTCGTATATGAGTGATTCCTTAAAATTTTCACTGGTTACAATCTAGTCCACTCCATGCAAGATTAGAATAGCCGTACTGTAGGTCCTAATTTAATTCATAAATGTAGATCTGAGAAAATAATCTATTAGTTTGGGAAACTTTCCTGGAAATAACATAACAATAGTCATATAAATATGCATGTAAAACTCTTTATTATTTCAGATAATAATTATTTTATTACCACAGCCAGAATATCACTTTTTATTACTACATAAATTTGACACATCCTTAAAACCCTGTTTATGTTACCGGCAATATTTAATAACCGACGATAGTTTATTGTATAAATAATTTTTAAAAAATATATGGAAGAAAAGTTCAGTTGGTTTTGTTAATAAAGGTAAAAAGAAAACAAAAGTTATAGAAATATGTATAGACAATCCCTTATTAATTCAGATAATAATTTTTTTATTACTACAGCCAGGATATTAATTTTGATTACCACGTAAATTTGACAAATCCTTGAAAACCTTCTTATGATACGTGCAAACATTTAATTACCAAAATTATTTTATTACATAACAGTTTTTAATGCCACACTCATTACATTTAAAGAAGAATTAGTCATAAATGATGACAGTAACTTTCGAAAGAAAACGTTCAGATGGTTCTTTTAATCAAGGTAAAAAGAATAAAGATTAATTAATTGGCATGAAATCACCAGTTAGTTTGAAAGAATACATAAAACTTAACTGCAATCTTGAAATCGCGTACTGTAAATAAACACAGAGAACATGACAGAAAGTAGCGATATACAGAAGAACAGTTTACGACTTGTGGGAGTCGTAACTGTTGTCTAGACGTAAGAAGAACTGTAATCTGGTAGGTATCTCATATGAGTTGATTTAATTTGCTCAAGTATTATTCATATTTTTATGTTTGTTAGTTGAAGCGTGTATTATTCTTGTTTATTTTTTATAACTCATAAAACTGCATCATTTTCAAATATTATGCAAACTTTCCCGATCAATAATCACTCTCTTGTGCCCAATTTGAAAATATTAGGTGCAATTCCACTATGTTTTATTGATTCCACTATTATTTACAATCAATTTAATTGGTCAAATATGTGATTATCTTTTCAATTACATTATATGATAGCATCTACTAGAAATATAGATATAGAATAAGTATAGCATAAATATACTCGTAGATTTACACATTTTACCATTTTGAACATAAGAATTTTTTTGAAAGACAATACTCAGTACTAGTTTAGATTAGTATTTAACTTTCTTAGTATTACAAGAAACTTAAAAAAGCCAAGCAACTCGTCCTATACTAGCCAATGTATTCTAATTATACACTAAAACTATCACAACAGTGAATAGTAAAACATAGGCCATCAGTTTCTGGCATAGCTCAGTTATGAAAGTTATTGGGAGTTCCGATTCTCATGTAATTTGCGGTTTCCTTAACATATACAAAATTGTATAACTGTGGTTGTATCAAATGTCTAAAAGTTCACAAATTCTAGATATTTAAACAGGATAACTTGCTACTTTCTGGCAATTTCAGCATCATATGGCTTCTAAACTTTTAGAGAATTTATATCTTGGAATTTCTAGGTTAGGGTGTGTTCGGTCTCCAAAAGGATTTAACCTAATGGTGCTGTAGATCTCTGGGAAGTCTATACCACTTCAAGTCCAAGTTCCTCACCTCAGAAAGCTTGGTAAGTCACACAATATTGCAAAAGCCATTATATATTATATACAAAAAAGTTATATTAAGATGTCAAACTTAAAGCCTTCAATATAACGTATACGTTGTAAAAATGCATAATTAATAATGCATCTTCATTATTATATTGTATCATTATACATGAAACAGGCCTACCCTCTACAGGTTCTCGTAAGTTTATTTATTTTCAAGTTCATTATGCAATAAAATTTCAAATTTATTATAAGTATGATTTTTAATATTAAAAACTTGATATTATGACAATTATTAATATACATTCTAATACCATACCTTATTCATCTTATTTTGTATATAATATTTCTACACCGCAGAGCTAACACTTAGGTCACTGTTGTTAAAACAATAATTAAGAATCTCAGTACTACTCAGGAACTTTACTAATTGGACAAGTTTCAACTTCAAACTACCCTTACAGCATTTTACTAATCGGTTGAATTAGGTTGGCATTATTAATTCTACATCCATCGACAATAAATGAGGTTTGGCCTTTGTGTAGCATGAATGCGTGCTTACATTATGTTTAGATCTTGATCTCAAAAATGTAACTATGATATACTTATGTATATATGTAACTATTGTAATACCGACCATTTTTTTATCCAAAGCTTGAATAAAAAATAATATTTAAAGATTCGTGGATCTCATTGGTTGCAAATTAAATAAAAAAGAATTCACTTGTTTAAAATGAAGGAGAACATTTCACAACTTGAAATTTAATTATATTAAGCAACGAAAATCAAATAGTTGAAATACAATTTCTCTCTGACAGTTGCTATGGTTTCTAATTAACGTCTGATCTCCTCAACGTAATATAAAACCAAAACAAAACTATGTCTCACATTTACGTTAATTTTTAAAACGGTACAGACTTGATGGTTTCCCATTATTACGCAAACATATTTATGAAATACTGTCGTGAAAGGAGTGTACATTTACATAAATCACCCAATCTGATGTTTGTTTTCCATTATGATATTAATTTGTAAAAACAAAATATTATAAAACTGTAGGGTTGTTTAATATTTCCGTAGTAGGAAAAAAATGTTTCTCATAATATGGATTCCCAGGTATATTGGAAGAGAACCGTTCCATATAACGGCAGTAATATTACACGTGTTTTCATGCTGTCCACTGCTTTGTTAGTCATTGTTAATTTTCTTTTATATGGGTGAATTGCCAGTTTATTTTATATTCAACTGCAAACGTTTAGACACTTTAGTATTACAAATCAAACTGCTTGCAGTTCATCTTAAAAACTGCTAGAGGACGGAAATACAACCGCTTAAAACAAAATTAGAATTAATGTTTTTTTTTTAAGACACATAAATAACTTTATAAGAAAGGTTTTAATTAGCTCCCTGTCGTGTCACGCGCTAGTATGTTCTTAGCCTAATCTCGCCGTGCTTAAACATTCCGCGTGTAAACAAGGTCTCACTTCAGATAACATCTTAATTAGTTCTGAACTGCGTTGTTAAAAATTTTATCAATATTTTTCACACAATAATACGCTATAATAATTATTTTTAATGGTTTTATTATACATATTTTATTTTATGTATAATTTTGCGCTTTTAATTTTAATTTTGACTTGTAAGTATCGATATAAACCTATTAACCGTTATTATACCGCTAAGTGTATAACGGCATGCACGATTTCTTAGGATTGAATTTATGGTTTTATTAATTGTTTGTTGTCTGTTGGTCCCTCTGTCTGTCCATCTGTGCGATGATTCTTGATATAAAAAGGGTACAGGGGTTTTAATTTGGCACATTAGTTCCTCATTATCCATGGAAGATCAGTTCCGTACTGAATTTCTTTGTTTATCAGCCCGACTGCCCGTTTGTTTCCATCTATAAATCTTGATATAAAAGTGATATAAACTTCTTATTCATCTGTCCGATGGTATCTCGAAGAAGCTATTGATATTAAGGGGAAAAGATATAGGGACAGTCCATCCGCCTGTCCCGTCTACTCGTTTCTATGTGGGATGAGTAATATCAGAGATTTTTTAACAGTTGGAACTTAAATTCCTCTTGGTCAAAGCACAAACACTATTTATTATTTTTTGGGTCAAAAGTCTGTCCATCCATCTCTCTGTCCACGTGTTTCTTGATGGGAAAGTCACGAATACGTCAAAATTGGTAATTAGTTTCATTTATTTAATTATGTAACTCACCATACGCTAGAAAATTTTATTTGGGCTTGTATGTAGGATTTCAAGTAGAATATATTTTATTAAGTGCGGGTGGAATTAAAAATAAATAATTTAATTGTTCATAAACCGCTTTAATTATTTGCAGTGTATTATGTGTTACAACGAGAACCAGAATGAGTTGAGCAACTATACATCCACACACATGACAATAAATGGTATCGATTGTCTCCACGCTATTTATGAATATGAATGATTAAAATAAACTAATAACATAATCGATTTTTTTTATTTTATAGTCTAGAAGCCGAGAAGTCTGCATACTATAGATAAAAAAATCCATTTACTTAAGTAATTATAATATTTTTATTAATTTTTGTTCATTCAATATTTTTATTTCTTTTTGTCGACTTCCTCTACAATATTGCAAATTATCAGAATAACAAGTCATATCCATCAGTTATTCTGCTTCACATTACTTCTTTTCAATTAAAAAATTTTATAAAATTAATCTGCACTCTGCTCAAGGTAAAATACTAATCGTAACGATTTCAACTCCAGTCTACGCACAGGCCATTAAGGCCCATGTAGACTCTTTTCCCATATTATTTTAAATTGTTCAGAAATTATGTAGCATATTTAATGCTATTTTTAAGGTATGCGTGTAATTATATGGATATGTATGTATATATACAGGGTGTCCAGCAACCATTCGAACAAACTTTGCCACATTGTTCAGCAGGCCAAAACTAACAAATAATGCAATATAACAGGTGCCCTATTTCGCTTCGTTTAGCGTCTGTCTGTCTGTATGTGTTTTTTGGGAAAAAAATTACTACTCAAAAACCACTTAAGATACAGAATTCAAACTTAACAGTTATGTTAACCTAGTGTTGGTACTTTTTCAGTGAAAAAAAATAAAACAAATATCTCATTGCATTTCAAAATGGCGGTCGTTCTAAATTTTCAAATTGTATTAGCTTTGAAACGGCTACTTTGACAAAAAATTCACCAGGATAACTTTTTTAGCGTATTTTATTATCAATTCAACAATTTTTGTTTCAAAAAGAGTGAATAACAAATAACTGAGTTACAGCACCAAACGTAAAAACAGGTTAAATCCATGCATTGCAAGTACATACAACAATGTAGTGGATTTTTACGAATAAAAAAGTTATAGTAATTAAAACATTTTTGATGTAACGTTCATGACAATTTTTTCATTATCCATATAAGAACTTAAAGCGAACTATGCCCGTTTTGCTTGTGGTATCATTACAAAATGTCCTAAACTGGCGTTCAGTTTTCATTCGCCGTGTTTCCATAGGTTACTATAGTTATGGCTTCAATAACATTTCAAGAAATCATAAAAATTTTAATAAATATTTTATTATTTACACTTTAAACATTAAAAATTATTTATTTGAGAAGGATTTTGTTTTATCTTGTCAGTCTACGTTTGTCAGTACGAAAGTTATAATAAAATATTAAAATAACAAATTATTATTCTCGGGGGCTGTAAAACTGTGTACTCTGTGGCTACAGATGAGGTCAAAAGTGGGCCACCGCCCATGCGTGTAGTTGAATGCCCTAGGTACACAACGCGACCTATTATGTAGGTCTTGTGGGATTTTATTGTTTCCCACCCAACTAACTCAACTACTGAGTACCTCAATCAATCAGCTCAACTAACCACCATTTTGTAGAGTTTTCAAAAATGTGAAAAAGAAAAAATGGCAATTTTTTTTTGTGAAATGTAACTATGACTATACATTTATTGAAATTCCGAAAATTATAACCTATTTTTTTCTTATTTAAGACTGAAAATGGTGACATATTTTATAAAATTATCAACAATTAAATTTTGTATAAGGAAATAAATCATATAACTGGCTAAATTATAATATTTAATTCTTTTATGGTTTTCATAGGTATAATATCGTAATTTTTATGAAATTAAACAATAATCTTTTTGAAGTTTTTCTTACAGTTTAAAATTCTTGTGTACGAAAGTTGTTAACAACGTACTATTCGTTTGTTTTATAAAGTAATGTTTTTGCGATATACACTGACCTTTATAACAGACTTCAGATGATCATAACGGGTAGAGAGTTACAGGTATATGGCTTAATTGTGTTTCTTGTGCTACGTCCACTGGTACATAAAAGTAATACAAAAACTTTCTATTCTGTGGTATCCAGTAGGCTTGTGTAATATTCACAATCCAAGTATGATTTCTTGTGATAACTCATCGATAATTTAAAACTACTATTAAACCGTTTCACAGGTAAACCCTAAGATAGATGAAAAGACGCTTGCACACAATTAGTGCAATGGGTTTACAATGAACCTCATAACGAAAGGGCCATTCACTGGTAACATTATAGTGTTGCATTATAGTATTCCAATACTGTGAATATACATTCATCTAGTGTAAATTAATGTTTATTCCTTAAACACGTTTTTAATATTTGTCATTACATACGAAAAATACAAATTATAAATAAATAAAAGATATAAATCAGCTCATAATTTTGATAATTTTATATTTATAATGATTGTACTAAAATTTCCCAAAGATTCACGAATGATCACGAAACATATAAATGTAATATAGCTCAACAGAAACTGAACTAAAACAATATAGGTTACATTTTTTATCGTCATAATTCAATAATATGTTTATAATTTTATAATATAGAATGTAATAATTAAGTAAAAACGTTGAAAAGGATAACTTCCAAGTCCCTTTTAATAAGCACATATGGTTGAAAAGTGATATTAACAAGAAAGGAATAGTGGTAATAGCAAGGGTGCTTTTAATTACAAATCTCAACAATTGTCCAACAATTCATCCCACTCTCACACTTGAGATGAATATAGTAATTAAACTGTACAGGACGCAGAAATATGATGATCATATTTGTAATAGGTAAGTCTGAGAAACTTGGTTTTGGTTTCATTAAGCAACCTAAACGTAAGACGAATATTATAATTAGCTTAGCTACCTGTATAATTGGCATATACTAATATACAGGGTGATTCATGAAGTTCTCCCCCCACTTCTACAGCACATTGTACTAGTAAAAATAATGAAAAAATGCTATATAAACATAGGTCCGAAAACGCTTCGTTAGCGAGTTACAGCTAGCGAAAGATTTCGCCTGAATTCCTAGGTAAAGAGTAAAATAAAGCCATACTGAACTTTTGGAAAGGTTAATTAAGTAAGAAATATCGTGGATTATTATGTATTTTTACCTGATAAAGCTAATAAAATAGGTTTCAGAACTGTACCTGTAGTAGTTTTTAAGGGATTCAGGGTTAAATGCAAAAAATTGGGGCACGAAACAATGTTTTTTTTTAAGTTTGATGTACAATAACTTTGTTAAATTGGTAATAAATACATAAAATCAACGAACATTAATTGTAGAGAATTTAATTCTGAGAAAATTGATATAATCAAAGTCTAAAATAAAGCAGAAATAAGTACCAAAAAATCGATTTTATTCAGTATAATACATTACAAGCTGTAAAAAAATACCGTACGGTATTTAGTTAAAATAAAACAAAAACAAAATGTTTGTTCCTTAATGATGAGATAAATTGAGAAAACAAGATTAAATGTTAAATAAATTTGTTTGTAAATAAAAATATCATGTTTTATTACGTTTTATTTTTTTTAAATATAAATTTACATCAAATGTTCGGAAATAAATGAAGCAAACATTTTCCCATTATTGTTTACTAATCATTGTTTTTTGTTTTATTAATTTATAAGTTGGTAACGCACGAATAACAGCTGATCAACAATGGTATTCTGTAATGTTACGTTAGAACTGTGTATTAGTGGTGTTTTGCAAGCTACAGCAGGAGATCGGGTTCTGTGAATCGTGTTATTAAATGCAATTTTTCTGTGAGTTATAATTCGATTGTTTATTCAGCGAAAAAATGCCTTACTTATTTACATCAGAGGAATACGCTGATATGGTTTTTATTTTGGGTTACTGTAATGGTAATGCTAGAGCTGCTGTAGAAGAATATGAACTACGTTACCCTAATAGGAGGATTCCAGATACCAAAACAATTTCAGGAACTATTCGTACTCTTCGGGAAACAGGATCACTACCAAGTACTAGCACCAATTATGAACGAGCTGTCCAACTTGATGATGATATTGTTATTAATGCTGTTCATCGCAGTCCAGCTGTAAGTACACGACGTATTTCTAGGCGGATAGGAGTTTCGCAGTCAACGGTGTGGAGGTCACTTAATCGAAACAAATTTTTTCCGTTTCATAAACAAAAGGTTCAACATCTACAGCTAGGGGATGGTCCGCTTCGCTTGGAGTTTTGCAACTTTTTGAATATTATTAATCAACTCTACAAGCGTATTTTGTTTACGGATGAGGCACAATTCACTCGGGATGGTGTCAATAACTTGCACAATGAACACTCATGGGCAGCAGAAGAAAATCCACATGAGGTAGTGGAACAGAACTTTCAACACCGATTTAGCGTCAATGTCTGGTGTGGCCTTTAGCACAATCGGCTGATTGGACCTTTCATATTACCTGGACGCCTAAATGCTGAGTTCTATTTGCATTTCCTTCAAGAAGAGTTGCCGCAGCTGTTAGAGAATGTTCCTTTACATCTCAGACAAAATTTGTACTTCCAGCATGACGGAGCACCTCCCCACTTTTCACGTGCCGTTTCTGCTTACTTAAATCATCAATTTCCTGGACACTGGATTGGTCGTGGAGGGCCACCAAGATCACCAGATCTATCTCCATTGGATTATTGCATCTGGGGATGGATGAAAGACATTGTATACAAGACAAAAGTGAATTCTCGTGATGAATTAATTGCCCGTATTATGGATTCGGCTGTGCAGATACAGGGAAGTCCTGAAAAATTAAGAAACGCAACAAAAGCAATACACAAACGTGCTGCAAAATGTCTTGATAATGATGGCCTCATTTTCGAACATCTATTATAAAAAGGTGCGTACGGTTGGCCCAATCTCATTAATTTTGCTTAAAACTAGTAATGTATTATACTGAATAAAATCGATTTTTTGGTACTTATTTCTGTTTTCTTTTAGACTTTGATTATATCAATTTTCTCAGAATTAAATTCTCTACAATTAATGTTCGTTGATTTTATTTATTTATTACCAATTTAACAAAGTTATTGTACATTAAACTTAAAAAAAAAACATTGTTTCGTGCCCCAATGTTTTGCATTTAACCCTGAATCCCTCAAAAACTACTACAGGTACAGTTCTGAAAC
Organism: Homalodisca vitripennis; assembly: GCF_021130785.1. NCBI lineage: Eukaryota > Metazoa > Arthropoda > Insecta > Hemiptera > Cicadellidae > Homalodisca > Homalodisca vitripennis. The sequence goes on along the minus strand of NC_060212.1, from coordinate 70,217,813 downwards.
CTATTTTATTAGCTTTATCAGGTAAAAATACATAAGAATCCACGATATTTCTTACTTAATTAACCTTTCCAAAAGTTCAGTATGGCTTTATTTTACTCTTTACCCAGGAATTCAGGCGAAATCTTTCGCTAGCTGTAACTCGCTAACGAAGCGTTTTTCAGACCTATGTTTATATAACATTTTTTCATTATTTTTACTAGTACAATGTGCTGTAGAAGTGGGGGAGAACTTCATGAATCACCCTGTATAACTTCTAACCGTCATTTTATATTGCAATTTGAAGATAGAGCCAAACCAAAAAAGTTTTTCAGATAACTTTTGGCCTTAAAACCACACAGACTCGAACATATTTAAATACTCTATTGGCTCTATTTTATATTAAATAATTCATGTATTTCATGCATCCCATATCAGGATTGTGTGTTTCAAATAAGCCACCTAACCACTCACTCCACCTGTATCCTTTAAACATGACATGGTTTAAATATGATCGTTCTTAAAAATATATATTTCATATTAAGTTTTAAAATGTATAGCTATTTTATTTTACTAGCATAGTTATAAGATAAAACGGTATGTTCACACTCTGTATTTAGAGAGGTAAGTGAGAGCGAGGAATGCCTAGCAATCTTAAATGCAGGAGTTAGTTCTTCTCCAAACATCAAGCCCATCTGTCACTATAGCGTGCATACCGATACCATAGCCCGCCTCTTCTCTCGTGGTGTCCTTAGGCTCTCCATATTTTGGAAGTTTAATTAAAAACTTGATTCTTCTGAGAAAATTTACGTAAAGCATGTCGGTCGCTATAGTCTGGTTACTGAAACCACTTTATATTGCATGCATTTCCTTTTGTGGTATTCTTGGGCTCTCCCCATTTAGGAAGTTTAATTAAACATTTTCTTCTTCTCAGAAAATTTGCGTAAAGCATGTTCCTATTTTCACCTCCGTAAAACAATGAATTTTCGCACCAGCATGGAATTAACGGACATAATCTTAATAGCGTATACGATGAAGACATCATTAGCCAAACGTAGGATAAACCTTCGACCCTGTCACTGTCTACTGTTTACGACCAGAGTAATGACCGCTTCTTCCAAGATCGGGTAATCGACGTAAATTACATTAACCCCATACACATACACTTCTAATGTTCCACAATAATAGAGATCCCGTGACGGATGTTATATTTATTTTAATTTTATTCGATCATTTTGTGTAGTTTTGGGGTTTTTAATTACTCAGATGTCTCTGATAGATGTGGGAAATCAACTGCCTTCGTCCTCTCGTAAAACACGCTTTCTGGAAGGAGAAACCAATTCGAATGTATAAGAACTGAACATAAACCTAACTCGATGTTAAATCGAGTAGAGTTATTCAGGGTGGTGATATTGGATTTCTCCACATGTTCAAAATTGTACATAAGCCCCTGCACTACTCTAGACCAGCACCTTATAGGGAGGTACTATTATTGTTAACAGTTGATTTCCACCTACAATACAAATTGTTGTTTGCAATTAAGAGGTTCACGTCTCAGCCAATTCCCACCTTTAAACGACTTGAAATGTCGGCTTATATCAGATTAACAAGTAGTACATATTTTATGGCCACCGTGATCATAGAACGAGCATATTAACAGAGTAATCCAACAATATTAACTTTCCAGTTATAATTAAACAAGCTAGTAAGCAATGATACAGATTTGCAATAAAAATTAAAACAAAATTAACACTATAGGTATTGCTGAGTTCTGATTGCCAGTTTATGATATTCGTAGAATCTTTCACTGATAGTCTATTTTATTGAACAATCTTGAATATACCTAACGGAGGCAATGGCATTCTACAAAATAAGACTATAGGTGGATAACCTATATTTTCTTAAAATGAATGCAGGGAAACTAATTTTTGTGATTTTAATTAATTGAGAATGGAGAACTGAGATATGATGAATATATGACCTTTCCCATTGGTTTTAATTGTTAGTAGATTAGTATATCTCAATTAAATTTTTATCTAAACTTGTTTTCAAGAAAAATTATTATTTTGCTCAATAAATCATAAATTACTTTATAACCCATTTTAATATTATTTTTTCTTATATTTATTATTTAATTCACTATTCAAACTGTATTTATACACATTTATGTGGCTATTAGAAGTGTATCAATAACCTATTACAGTAAACCATTTTGACAAGTAGTTACATTAATAAAATAATTGTATATTTTGCTTGTTTACTTACCGATTTATTTATTTTAATGGTTTTGGTGAATCACTGAACCAATCCAAAATAAGGAGAAACAGTAAGGTATCATTTGAATTGGAATCAACTAAAAGTAAAAATGTTTGCAGGTACTTAGATACTAAAGAATAAGTGACGTAAAGCCTACAAAAGCTTAGCAGTCTATTTTACTGTCTACTTACTTTAAAGTATCTCGTAACTCGTGAGACTAATGTCAAAAACTTGGCCTTTCTAAGTGAAACGTTATTTTAGGAAAAGACGTGATATTTTTAAAATCATAAAATTCTGAATTTGTAATACTTTTCTATGAGGTTTTGTAAATTATTATCAACTTTCGAGTCAATAGAGGTTCTTGTCTTTTCCATTAGTTACTTAAAATGTATAAATAAGTATTGCCACAGTGCACAATAAACTTTTTTGTTTTATTCCTCAAAAACTTACTGTATTACTACCATCAACTAAAGTTTACTTGTGCTACTCAGGCATTTTCATTCATATACTTTTATAACTTCTTTCTCCAGTCAACTATAACAACTATGTCCCATATTTTAATTCCTATATTTTTAATTCATACTTTAGTTCGCTCTTTGTACAAAATTAACCTTTATTTCACTTGCTTATTTTAGAAGTTAAACCTACTTGATACAGACTTTGTTTAAGTGAAAAAGAGATGTAATACAGACTATTGTACTCTTTCCATCGTTATGAATTCATTTTACACATATATTTACAATATTTACAGAGCAGAATCAACCAAGAATAAAACAAACACTTTACATCTAAACAACTTCATGACATTCTCTATATCCTTCAGGAAACGTATTTCTAATAAATACAGCATATTGGTGTATCACAAATCTGATATAAATTGCATACTCATACTAAATATTAATAATTTAAGGGATCAATATACTAACATGATTTGATTACGCCACACCACGTATTACGCAGCAGTCCTCGCTACGGTATTTAATACTTTGCAGCAAAAGTATGGAGCACTTCTAAGTATATAGCTAAAAGTTTTATTACTTCACATTTTAAAGTCATCAGTCTGTTTAAATTATTTCTATTCTGTGCATTTCTTTTTTTATCATAGTTACCTGTAAGGCAAATGTAACAATTGTTTTAACGCTTAGCCAAATACAATGTAGTGTGACATGCAGCAACATGAAACTCGATGATTTTTAAATAGAAAGGAATTATTTCAAGTCTAAAGGTCAGTTCCTTTTAGAGATATCATGGGTACATGTAGAGAGAATGATAAACTAAATAACACTTTTCCAGCCCCTGTAGATCGGTACGATAATAAATTATAATGATGAATTGATTATTTGTACTACTGCTATGGACAGGTAGGCCTACGGTTATTCTTAAATCTGTTTGATTTTGAAAACAGCCGCAGACAAATATTCTTTATAACATTATTTATAACCACATTCTTATACCTATGCATATTTGGTTCAGAACTGGAATGTTGCTATCAAAAATTCTTTAATTTATAATACATTTAATAAACCAATTATCTTTGAAATTTAAATTCCTAAAGAAAATTTTCAATATTAAATCCCAAATTTTTCAAATCATACTATTACAAACTGTTTAGCGTTGAAATTTTCTTGCCTCTTAAAATTTTTAGTCTGTGATTACATAATGTATGAAACCCTTCACATATAATTCATTACCGTCAATTAACTGTGACAACGATCAAAGATAACAGACAGGGTTCTGATAATAATGGCGGAATGTCAGGTCAAGGGAGGAGATGAGTGAACAGACAAAGACAGTCGGTTTCAAATCTAGTTGTGCTGCCTGCGAGTCTTGTCAACTTTTAAACCCTTAAAAACATTTAATATTATATTCTGAATTAGATTTACTGGACCCTTGTAATCATAAATTACGGTTTATCCATATGACCAATGTACGCAAAGACTTGAAATAAATAAAGTATAAAGAAGCTCTTTTTTGGTTGAGCAAAATGGTTAGAAGCTTTGAAATTTTAATTACTACTAATACAATTTCGAGTACACAGCTAAAGACCGGTAAATATTAGATGGTCTGAGACGTCCATTTAAATTTGATTTTTACGTAATTGTCTATTATTTAAATTTTACTCTCTATTTATTTTATGTATATAGTTTACGTTTATAATTATGTTATATATTATAATTATCAACTATTATAATAATACCATGTTTTAGCCGCAAGAATATTGTTTTATACAATTTCATTGCGCAACAATATTTATCATGATTTCACTAAATCTACAGGGTACTATAAAATTCTTTTTAAAACTAGTTAAAACTACTATTTTAGCGAACAAATATTATTGAGATACATGTCCCGTAGTACATAACAGCACTAGCTGCATCAAACATCAACTACAGTTTTAATAAGTTAAGACGTGACTGAACTCTACGGCGGATAAAATGTAATAATAGATGACATTACACTATATGTCAGCTACGTTTTTCTAATAATGTCGATAAGCTATTCTACTCTTATGTCATAAATTGGTCTTTAATACATATAATCTCGTAGCGTCTAGCTATACTTTGGCTGGTCACGTACCAAAAATAATAGGAACGTTAGACATAAATGAATATTTGGCAAATATTTGGATACAATGCTAAAAGATCGTAATTTTATTCTGTTCTACGATGATGTATTTTAATGGGTTTAATCATTTAAAAGTACTAAACTATGTAACCCAACATGGATTCTACCCCTTCACAATTGCTGCAGTGTAAAAACGATCCAACAGTGACAACAGTGTGCTCAGTGGTTACCACTTATTCTGTAGTGGTGTTTGTTTGTAGTGACCCCTTTGTGTCTAGAATTACATTGAACATCCTAAATACACTAACGAAGTTCTTGATATAATAGAGAATTTAGCTTTAAATACTTCTCGTTTTACACATTATATACAATTCATTAGTGAAATTAAGAAACTGTACTTTCTATTATGTACAACCACTAACTCATAAAAACAGTAATATAAATTTAATTTGTAGAAATTAATTTCTTCACGAGTTTTATGATTTCAAAGACATATGTTTTAACAATTACGTTTTTCAGAAGCATACTCTCTAGCTTAGAAAGGTTACAGATTCTCTTAACCTTTAGATTTCTGGCATATGTGTTTCTATGTCTTTTAATGTTATCACCTACACTTTGCAACAATCCTCAAGCTCTCCATCAGCCAGTGGGTGAAGCTCCTGGAAAATTTCACCTCCTGGTCCTTTCTCATTCCATACAGGGATCTCCAGATGATTTCCCATTCAATTTATCTAAGCTATGAATCTATGGACACCTAATACAATTCGAGGACTATAGATTGTTTTGGGGTTTCTTTATTTCAAATTGTATTAAAACCTTTATGAGATCGTAGATTAGGGATTTCATCATTATTTAATATGTATCATAAAGTTTTTTGGATGATAAGGTCACTTCAGTCACTGAAACTTTTATTTATAACATTATTGGTATATACAGAGTGAGTTTTATGTCCTGGCACACCTGGATATAATTTAAACGGCCCGAGATATCTATGTGAAACCCTACCTATTATCTCATATTTTTTGAAATTTTCAAGTTGTTCAAAAATTTTGCCCCCCTTTTCTAAAACAAAACAACTATATATATATATATGCTCATGTATATACCAATAATGTTATAAAATAAAAGTTTCAGTGAATGAAGTGACCTTATCATCCAAACATTTTCAACATTCGACAATACAGTCGAAATATTAAAGGATTTATGTGAAGTCTTTTTCTTTCATTATATATATATATATATATATATATATATATATATATATATATATATATATATATATACAACAAAATATGAAACAATGAAGAAAGTTTTTTTTGTTTTTCTTTCCAATTTTTATAGGATTCTTCAAGCTCCAATAAGTCGCATTTAACACTGATTTCAAATTTGTTAGGCAACCAAAAACACTTGTGAATTGTATTTAGTAGTTCAAACTGCCATTTACCTAATTTGAAGTATTTTATATTAAAGCTAATTTAGTACATAACTTACAGTGACTTGGCACTGATCCAGAACATATCAGTGTGCCATATTTATAAAGTATTAGGTTTAATTTCTCATGTTTACCGAGAATCTCTAATCGAGTTCATTTCAATTTTGTGGTTGGAATAAAGTAAAATTCAGATTTAAAAGTACGGCGCTCTGTACAATAATAAGATATTGAACTATAATGTTTAAATACATAGAATTAATGCATTAGGTAACTTATTGAAATTTAATTAAAGCGTTTTCGTTAAATATTAGATTAAAAGTATTGAACAGGTGTGACACTTAACAAAAATAATATTTATTTGTTATTGCTCGTTAACAAAACATGACTGCAAATCCCTAGCATTTCCATTACCTAAAGACATTAAGCTGGGAAAAAGTGTCCTCAGAGAGAGCGGTCCTAATTCTGCTGAATGTTACACATGCGTCATTTTCGGAGGGAAACGTAATTATCGTTTTGGGCTAAACTGTTCATTTGAAATCTGGCTAGATTATTTTCTTATATATGAGGTTATTAAAAGTGATATACCTAGTGCTATCAACTAATATTGTGGATGGAAAGTGAATATAAGTTTGATATTCTTCAATTCTTATTGTTCAAGTCCTTGAAAAAAAATTATAAGCGTATATCTGTAAATAATTGAGATCGTAATTGAATTAAATACTTTTTATAGCATTGTAAGAATATGATTTAAATATCTAGTTTACTATCAATATTTACTTTACTATATGTCACTTGGTACGTAGTAGAATTATTTTTGTTTCAAACTAATTTCACTAATTATTTAAATTTATATGAAGTCATGAATTTTACTGGGAAATTGATAACATGATAACAATGCTTTCAAAAACAATTATCATTAGTTTTTTAATTACTTCAAAATACCCGAAAAATATCCTGCTTATTATTATTTCATTTTAATATGTATTTTGTGTTGTTAGTTAAAAGTCTGGTGATAAGGTCAGGCCAAATCACCTTCAGTTGAACTATTTTACACAATTTCGAACCGCTCAAACACTAATTTACTTAACAATAAACAATAGAGGGTTCTAATTGAGATACAATTCTCTCTGCAAAATGTTTTGATAAAATTTGTCTTTATTTACTGTTTTTGATAACTTGTAATTACTCGCTGGTATCGTTTTGTTAATAACGTGCGTATTTAGTGACGTGCCCCTTAACTGACTTCTAGTAGCTAGATTACAACCAACGTCATTCTTTCTTGAAAGGTTCGATATTGTCACAGATGAATATGGTTTAAAGAAACATTCTTTAGCAGACAAGTGATATACTTACATGATATGTACTTAAGTGATATGTACTTAATACGTATGTTCTACATGACTATAGCTATGGCAAGAAGAGTAAATTTTATGTAAACTAGACGCTCTTAGTGAAGCGTCTGCCTTAGACTTCATTACTGAAAACTAGAGTCTCGCCGGTCTGGGAGAACCAGTGAAGAGTACCTTGGAAATAATACAGCACCAGGGTACTGAGTTAAGGAACCAACCAATAGCTGACAGCTAACCCAGCCAGTAGACACCGAATACGTTCAAAACCTTCTCTTGGTAAAATAGGTACTTAGTTACCAAGCATCCACTCTGTGCAATCCACGCCAAGAGATGTTTTCATTCGCATTGTCTCATGGTGCAAAATACAATGTACCTCGATTTTTATGCAAAATTAGAAAGCACTGTCAGGAGAAAGACAGTTTAAATGTTGCACTTTGCTTTATCTCACTTTCTGCTCAGTTAAACGTCTTTAAGAAACTGTATAATAATTTCCTGATTGTTTTTTTGTTTTTTGTTCATGCTTTTATAATATAAACGTAAAATGTATGATATCGTATACTAAGCATACACTTTAAATTCCTAGGAATTAACTTTTTGGTTGCTAAAATTTTGTTTACCTTTAAACACGGTGATGAAGCATTTCACTGATAACAAACAGAAAAGTATATTTCTTTCAAAAATAATTACGATACATACATTACATAGATCTGTAACAGATATATGTCTTACCTATTCAATATAAAGATTTGTTACAACTGTGACATTTTTACGCTACTATCCAAAATGTTTTGAGGTACTACAACAAAGTTGCTAATCAAATGTCCATACATAAATTATAACACAAAGAATACAGTAGTTAGGACACTTTAGAAAGACTTCACAAAGTAACACTGTGGAACATACGATATATAGTCAAAGGAATGTAAAATATGTAGGAAACAAAGATTCCACCTCGGGGGTTACATTGGATATTCCCACTCTTTCCAAGAATTTACTTCAATAGGTATACCTATTATTTGAGTAATATTGTAATATTTAAGTAATATATTTTGAAATCCTTGTAACTTCAACAAGTTTTAAACAAGATTATAATTAATGGTTAACGTTTCTAATACTAAAAGTATTAAAGTGTTCTTAATAAATCTATCATAATGTTTTCTCCGAGAAAGTGATATGGAATATAAGGATAAATTAAATGTATTTATCAATAATTAAAAAATATAAGTAACGTGTTTTTTTTGACAACTATAATTTTTATGTTATATTATTTAAGTCGTCTGTCAAATTCCAAACCATGGTGGCTGCATAATAATTGATGATTGAAAGATACTTCATATATTTTCTTTATGATTTATCCGTTTTGAAGATACAACGTACTATTTTTATGCAATAAAATAATATTAAGTTTTTTAGTCAACCACAATTAAATATTTTATCACATATTACTTATGTTTCAAAATAATAAGAAACTATTTGCAAATATATTTGATAGAAAGAAATATACTTTATTTATAGAACCATAAGTTTCATATAATACTCTGTTTCATTAAATTAAATTATTATTATTAACTTCAAAAATAAACAATTTTAGACCAAACAACTTTATATTAATTACATTAAATCTCTATAATTATTATAAAAAGTTTGCTTTGGAGAAAGAGAAGCTTAAATAAATTATTCATCTCGAATAACTGAGTAAATAATCCTAATTCTATGTAAAATTTAAATTGGTAAATGTCCAGCGGATGCAATCTGTTCAGTGTTTACCTCTCTCCCTACAGAAACACTCTTTACGGACCAATATCGTATGCACTCACCACTCAGGATATAATAACTGAGTGTCTAAATATTTGCTGTTACTTCTTTGAGAAGCAAACTTAGATATTATTTGAAAACCACGCACTTAATTTTTTAATATTATAATTTAAGCCTGTTATTAAGTCTAATATAAATAAAGGAACGTAACCAATGAAGCAGCGCAAAGATGGACACAGATGAAGGACTGCCCTTTTAATTGACCCTAAAACGAGTAGATCTCTTCCTTGGACCGAGAGAAATATACGTAACAAGTTTCAGCCTTAGACCAAGAGTAAATCAGTTTCAAGGCTCTAGTTTCCTTTATAAAGTGTTATCCCACAGATAGAACAGACAAGTCGACAGTTTTCTCTTTGACCTAAAAGCATTTGAATTTTTCCTTGCAGCAAGTGAAACCTATGTGCCAAGTTTCAAGTCTTTTCCAGACGGACAGAGAGAAAGGTATGCGGAAAGACAAATAAACAATTTTAAATAAGCTTATCGGGTCGTTAGTGATGAATTGTAACATATTAGAAAACGGAAAACAGAACACAGTTTGCTGGATTGTGCTTTTGAACTAATAGACCAATTCCAGCTTTAAATGTACTAAACTGTTTTTTCAGTTTATAAAGAAACAAACGTGTATTATCATTTTTAATATAGTCTTAACTGTAAATTATTACCAAATAACAAGTATTAGATTTAAGATTAATGTTACTATCTATATTTTACTATACATTTACAGAATGATATAAAATTCATCTTAGTTCACTATTCTTATCTAAATGTGCTTATATATATTTTCCTTAATCGGAAAATAAGGGAAAACTCAAATATGGAACAAATCATACTGAGAAGAAACAAATTACAATGTCCATAAGTGTAAACATTTTTACGTATTTTCTTGATCGTCGCAACAAGACAAACTCAACATTGGCGTCGGATAAAATTAATAATTCACTCGAACCAGTAGTGGTCATAAATGTGCAATACCTACTAAATTGAGTGCAAAGCGGCGGGTAACTGCTAGCAGTGCAGATATAATAGACGATGTAGACTCTTTTACTTTAATTTTAAAGACTGTTGTGAAAGTAGGTTGTCTAAATTAGTTTCTTTTTTTATAAATAGGCTTTTCAGAGCTATGTATGTATATTTTCTTGATCAGGAAAGAGGCAAAACCAGCTATGGGGCAAATATACGGAGTAAATTAAAATCACCATAAATATACACTTTTTAACATATTTTCTTTATTGTGGGAAGGCAAACTAACCACTGGTGTCAGACATGGAATTCACTCGAACCAGACGTGCTCATGAAGTTTCAAAACCCTGGGAATTTGCGTTCAAAGCCGTGGGTAATTGGTATTATTACATATTCATATACTGTAGAGAAATCATGATCCCTACGTACTTTCCACTAAGTAGGAAGTTAAATTTATGAAAGAAAACACCTTATTAGCGTACTCAACTTTCTGTCTTCTCAATACCTGATCATTGGGACGTTCGTAAAGGAGGCATATTTTTAAAGAGAGGTCCATCCGCTGCTTGTCCTTATTCTAACCGTTCTCATTAAACACTAGCCTGTGAAACGATGTTATTACCACACACAATAAAAAGGGTTATCTGAAACAATCACAAGAACCACAAACATTGTATTTGTTTTTTGGTTTAGCAGTTCCTTTTAATTATTAAAAACCACCATATCAACTTTATATATTGCAGGTTCCATTTAGTTCTCTCATATTTCATTCTATTCTGTTTATTGACGACCATATATTACTTCTTATTTTGTCCAGTTAGTCCGCGCTATGTGTCTGAAGCCTCGGGAGGACCGTCTCTGACGTAAGTATTGAGGTTCCCTACGTACTATTACGTTATTCTATATTTTTTAATCTCTGCACTCTATTATTTCTCATCCCTGCATGATCAATGGTAGCGATATACTCATCTTGAAGCCAAATGTTTACAAACAAGACAAATGAAAAACAACATGAAGAACAAATGTTTACATGTCTTTTTTTAATTCAATTTTTAAATCTAGTATTAATGTTTTTCTGGTGTAAGTTGTAGCAATTTAAAGACAAGTATATTCTTGCAACCTTTTTTATTCTGGTTTATGTATAAAGTCGTATATGAGTGATTCCTTAAATTTTTCACTGGTTACAATCTATTCCACTCCATGCAAGATTAGTATAGACTTACTGCAGGTCCTAATTTAATTCATAAATGTAGATCTGAAAAAAAAAAATAATCTATTAGTTTTGAAACCTTTCCTGGAAATAACATAAAAATAGTCATATAAATATGCATGTAGAACCCTTTATTATTTTAGATGATAATTCTTTTATTACTACAGCCAGAATATCAATTTTTATTACTACATAAATTCGTTACTTCCTTAAAACCCTGTTTATGTTACCGGTAATATTTATTTACCGACGATAGTTTATTGTATAAATAACAAAAAAAAATATATGGAAGCAAAGTTCAGTTGGTTTTGTTAATAAAGGTAAAAAGTAAATAAAAGTTATAGAAATATTTATAGACAATCAGTTATTAATTCAGATAATAATTATTTTATTACTACAGCCAGGATATTAATTTTGATTTACCACGTAAATTTGACACATCCTTAAAAACCTTCTTATGATATGTGCAAACATTTAATTACCGACATTAGTTTATTACATAAATAATAGAATATAAAAGTTTAGAATGCCACACTCGTTACAATTAAAGAATAATTAGTCATAAATCATGACAGTAACTTTTGAAAGAAAAATTTTAGATGGTTTTTTAATCATGGTAAAAAAATAAAGACTAGTTAGTTGGCATGAATTACCAGTCAGTTTGAAAGAATACATAAAACTTAAATGCAATCTTGAAATCGCGTACTGTAAATAAACACAGAGAACATGACAGAAAGTAGCGATATACAGAAGAACAGTTTACGACTTGAGGGAGTCGTAACTGTTGTCTAGACGTAAGAAGAACTGTAATCTGGTAGGTATCTCATATGAGTTGATTTAATTTGATCAAGTATTATTCATAATTTTGTGTGTGTTCCTTGAAGCGTTTATATTCTTCTTTATTTGTTATAACTAATAAAACTGCATCATTTTCAAATATTATGCAAACCTTCCCGATCAATAATCACTCTTTTGTGCCCCATTTGAAAACATTAGGTGCAACTCGACCATGCTTTATTGTTTCCACTATTATTTACAATAAATTCAATTATTCAAATATGTCATTATCTTTTCAATTACTTTAGATTATATCATCTAATATAAATATAGACACAGATTAAATATAGCATAAATAAAGATTTACACATTTTTCCATTTTGAACATAAGCATTTTTTGAAAGACAACACTCAATACTAGTCTAGATTACTATTACAAGAAACTTAAAAAAGCCAAGCTACTCGTCCTATAATATCCACTGTATTCTAATAATACACTAAAACTATCATAACAGTGCATAGTAAAACATAGGACATCAGGTTCTGGCAGAGCTCAGTTATGAAAGTTAGTCATTAGGAGTTCCGATTCTCGTGTAATTTGCGGCTTCTTTAACATATACAAAACTCTGGTAGAACCCAATCTCTAAACGTTCACAAATTCTAGATATTTAAACAGGTGTGTACTTGTTAATTTCTGGCAATTTCAGCATCTTTCAGACTTTTAGATATACTTTTAGAAGCCAATTTCATTTGGCTTCTAGACTTTTAGAGAATGTATATCTTGGAAATTCTAGGTTAGGGTGTGTTCGGTCTCCAAAAGCATTTAACATAATGGTGCTGTAGATCTCTGGGAAGTCTATACCACTTCAAGTTCAAGTTACTCACCTCAGAAAGCTTGGTAACTCACACAATATTGCAAAAGCCATTATATACAATATATTATACACAAAAAAAGTTATATTAAGATGTCAAACTTAAAGCCTTCAATATAACGTATACATGAAACATGCCTAACCTCTACAGGTTCTCGTAAGTTTATTTATTTTCAAGTTCATTATATAATGCATTTAAAATTTATTATAAGTATGATTTTTAATATCAAAAACGTAAGATTATGATAATTATCAATATACATTCTAATAACATACCTTCTTCATCTTATTTTGTATATAATATCTATACACCGCTGTGCTAACACTTATGTCACTGTTGTTAAAATGATAACTAAGAACCTCAAAACTACTCAGGAACCTATTTGTGTAGCATGAATGTTATATAATTGAGTAATAGGTTGCATAAGTACATTGTGTTAGTTTCTTGATCTCAAAAGTGTAAATATGATATACTTATGTATATATGTAACTATTATGATATCGATCATCATTTCTTTATCCAAAGCTCAAATATAAAATAATATTTAAAGATTCCTGGATCTCATTACTATCCAATTAATTAAAAATTCACTTGTTCAACATGAAGGAGAAAATTTCTCAACTTGAACTTTAATGACATTAAGCAACGAAAATCAAATAGTTGAAATAAAAATACTTTCAGGCAGTTGTTATTGTTTCTAATTAACTTCTAAACTCCTCAACGTAATATAAAACTAAAACAAAACTAAGTACCACATTTACAATAACTTTTAACACGGTACAGACTTGATGGTTTCCCATTATTACGTAAAAATATTAATGAAACCTGATCATGAAAGCCGTGCACATTTACATATATCACGCAATCTGGAGTTTGTTTCACATTTTAATATTAATTTGTTTTCTCATAATATAGATTTCCAGGTAGTTTTACGCAGAACCATTCCATATAACGGTTAGTCATTTTAGACATGTTTTCATACCGTCCACCGCCCATTGCTGTGTCAGTCATTACTAATTTTCTTTTATTTCGGTTAATTGCCCGTTGTTTTATATTCGGCTACAAACGTTTAGTCTCTTTAGTATTACATATTAAATTCCAAATAATCTTAAAGACTGCTAGTGTAAGGAAAGTCAACCGGTAAAAGTTGAAGGGTTAAACAACATTAGAATTAATGTTTTTTTCAAACACATAAATAGCTTTAGAAAAAAGGTTTTACTTAGCCCTTTGTTGTGTCAAGAGCTAGTATGTCCTCTGCCTAATCTCGCCGTGCTTAAACATTCCGCGTGTAAACAAGGTCTCACTTCAGATAACATCTTAATTAGTTCTGGACTGCGTTGGTGATAATTTTATCAACCTTTTTCACACAATAATACGCTATAATAATGATTTGTAATGGTTTTGCTGTACAGATTTTATTTTATGTACGAGTTTGCGCTTTTAATTTTAATTTTGAATTGTAAGTATCGATATAAACCTATCGAACCGTCATTATACCGCTATGTGTAGAGCGGCATACACGATTTGTTAGGACCGGATATATGGTCTTATTAAGTTTGTGTTGTCTGTTGGTCCTTCTTTCTGTCCATCTGTGTGATAATTCTTGATATAAAAAGGGTATAGAGGTTTAAAACTTGATCCATTAGTTCCTCATTATCCATGGAAGTTTAGTATTGAATTCCTTTGTTTATCAGCCCGTCTGCCCGTTTGTTTCCATGTTTAAATTTTGATATAAAAGTTATAGAAACTTCTTATTCATCTGTCCGTTGGTATCTCGAAGAAGCTATTGATATTAAAGGACAGAGGTAAAGGGACATTCCATCCGCCCGTCCGTCTACTCATTTCTATGTGGGATGACTAATATCAGAGAGATTTAACAGTTGGAACTTAAATTTCTCTTGGTCAAAGCACAAACACTAATTATTTTTCGGTCAAAAGTCTGTCCATCCATCTCTCTGTCCATTTTTGTAAAGGATCTTGATGGGAAAGTCACGAATACGACAGAATTGGTAATTAGTTTCATTTTTTTAATTATGTAACTCATTATACGCTAGAAAATTTAATTTGGATTTTATGTGGGATTTCAAGTAGAAGATATTGTATTAAGTCCGGGTGAAATCAAAAATAAATAATTTAATTGTTCACAAACCGCTTTAATTATTTGCAGTGTATTATGTGTTACAACAAGTATAGGACCGAGTTGAGTAACTATAAATCCACACATGACAATAAATGGTATCGATTGGCCTCACGCTATTTATGAACATGAATGATTAAAGTTAAATTAATTACGTCATCGATATCTTTATTTAATAGTCTAGAAGCCGAGAACCAATTAGTAATGTATATGCACAAGGCCGTAATCGATACAGCAATATATAAATAAGCAGACATCGATCGTTACCAAAAGTATTAAAAATATACAACCTAGTAAACCTTTTGAAACCCAGTAAACCGGTATCAGGTTTTGCCAGCTGCTAACAATAACAACGGTTCTGTTTCTATCTGATGTTCAATTAATTGACAATAGGTCACGTGACTGGATTCAATTTATATTGAAAACCCCTTAACTCTAGCTGCTTACTTTGTGCTTTCTTCTCTTACGGCGTCTTGGAATATTATATAGAATTACCTTTGACACGTTTTAAATCTTCTTGTTTCGAGAATCAAGTTGTGTTTTGAGAATCCCTATGTTTCCATTGTTATACACGTAACCATTGTTATATGGTTTCTGGAGACGTATTAGTTTTACCCCAGGGATCCCACCTCGACCAGTGGCTAGTCATAAGGGCCTCTTTAGTCAGTTCTTCTTGCCAACACTGTCTTATGCATCATGCGTATCTGCTTTCTCAGACACTTGCCGTGTTACCCTCCCCACAGCGCCCTCTGCATTACCGTTCATCGGAACTTACGTTTCTCCAATAAATTATGCCTCCTGCCAATTACCTCTTACCTGGGATAATCAGTCTCATATCCTGTACCCAAGAGTACAGGTTGCGGTAGACCACGGCCCCCTCCCTCAGGGGTCTCAAACCACCGGATCCGTTGCCCACTGTATCCATGTGAAGCTGCGTGGGACAATTAAATCTTCATTTTCGTTAAACTAACTTAGCCATGTCAGTGCTTATGATTTGCCCGCTGAATTAATTGTTTTAAATTGGTGTTTTTTTGTTACTAAGAAAGAATAACATTCAAAGCATTCGTTGCAGCAATGCGCAATATAACTTTTTCTGTACTACTATTTTAACAAAAAAGTATATAAATTAAACCAATGATAAATTTTAAAATGTGATAAATATGAATTCACCAAAAGTATATTCATAGTTTGAACTTTGAGCTATAGTATTTGAACATCGTTAAGTATAAAATTGTTTTATAATTTAGTAGTATAACATACATATTGAAGATCAAAAAGGCATAGTATCTAGTTATAATCATTTGTTGTATGTAACGAACATAAATATATAAATATAATTTAATATATAGCATAGTAGTGATATTGTAATTCAACGGTTTAAATAAAAGATACTGTGCAATACTGTTAGTTTAGAATCTTCTGGTTCTACTCCAACGACTTAGGTGTGACAGATCCGTAATTGAACGCGGTTTCTGGAGACGTATTCCAGACAAGAACACCTGGAGTCTAAGGGATCGAGGGCATAACTTTCTGTGAAATACAAGGGAACAGAACTTTGATCCAACTGATCTCTTGTAAATTTTTAGTAGTAAACTTTGCCAAGCTCATTTTTATTTACCTCCTTTTTAGTAGTTTATAATAATTTAGTATATGTTTGCATTGTTGCAAACAATAGTTTAGATTTTATTGACATATATGATCAGATGTCATTTTTTTGAATTGTAAAAGTGTATTAAGTAAAATTAATATTTAATGTACAAGTATCATTCTCTTCTCTTAACATAGAAAGTCGTGTGATCTCCCTCATATTTTAATTTTAATTAAAGTTCATATAAAATAAGTTACTTAAATACACACTTCCGTAACAGTTTGTTATAAGATCTTGAAGGGCAAATAATGTTTAACCATAACCAAAATTAATTTTTGCTGTTACAGCTCAACAGTTGAAAATTGTTTTGATAAAGTTTGTTGTTTGAAATTAAATTCCTTATATTTTACAGTTACAGATAGACCTGTATTTCACTACAGATATATTTTAAAACGTTGGTTTGTTTACTCGCGTGGTTAAAATGTGTTTACAGCTGTGTAGCTAAACCAATTTTGCCGTCAGAAAACAACGTTGAAGAAACTAGTCATTAATTTCATTTGTTTGAAGAATCATCCTTCTATAATTACAATTATTTACAGTATGTGTTATAATATGAAGTATAAATAATACTATCTGTTTAAAATTTAATTCCCTCAAGACAAACTGAGCTGTTAAAATTAATATAAGTATTGGCCCACATTCATCTGGGGTTCATTGACCTTAAGACTGATGTCAGTGAGTCAAGACTGAGTAAGTATTTACATTGTGATTGCTAAGAGATGAATAGAGTGCAACTCAAGAAAACTCATACAGGTGAGCAGATGCTTGACTGGTGAAGGGCTATATTTTAGAGATAAGGCAGCTTGCTGCTCAAAGATTGAAAGTAAAATTAAATATTTATATTTGAAAATTAATGTTTCCAATAATAAATTAGTCTGTTTTAATTAATGAATGTTTTTATAACCACATATCTAGATTAATTTTTGTATATATGTACATAGTTGAATTTGCTTCCTTTTTATTTTAAATTGTTTGCTTAGTATGCTTTCAGAATATTTAACTTAACAATTATTTTATTCGAATTGGATTCTTGAATGTGTTAATAATTAACAAAATATCAACGAGGCTTTTAAATTGAATGAGCTGAACTACTAATACCAGTATATGGTAAGTATCAATAATACGAGGTACTTCTATTACATTTGCAAAGCACCACTCGCCTCGATAGCCGTAGGCTGATCAACCATGGAATGAATAGTCCTCACCATAATCAACAAGCGTCAGCGCATACATCCTTTACAGTCAATCGAGTCAATAGTGCGTTCTAATTCATTCTCTTTCAATGCGTTGCTGACTTTTTAAATACGAAACTAACGTTGTTCGCTGAAATAGTGTTAAGTCCTCGATTATACACGTAATACAAACTAGCAATTTTGAATATTCGAACTACAGCACACTCGAACTCGTAGAGTAGATAATTAGAAATTGTATTTTATTTTTAATTTCTTGATCATAAAATCAGGTTTAAATTTTTTTTTTAATATTTATAATTTAAAAAACATATGCCAGACTTTAATTGAATTATTATGCTATCATTAATATTCATAATGTATATATATATATATATATATTTATATATATATTATTTTAATACCTTATAGTACACTCAGTTATACAATCAAGTAATTCAATCTTGTAATATAATAAAATCCATGCAATGCAACAATTCAGCTATACAATAAAGGTAGATTTAGTCTTACTGTACATAGAAATGGAGTAAAAGAGTGAAACCTGATCCAATCGTATTATAAGAAGTAATGCAGTAATACCTGAGTGATTTGGTTCACTAGTATTGAAGAAAAATTGCCTACACATTAATGCTTCTTCCTACTAAATAGTAAACAACACACACCACACTAGGATATAATAGAACTTCACACAAATATAAAATGCACTTTATGTCACATACCTTGTTTGACCACTAGAAAACACTGACACATTACACTGAAAGTTACACATCTACTGCATTACATTAACTATAGGAGAAGGTATGGGAGAAGCAGCTTACTTTTTTCAATTTCCCGCACTACTGTCCTAACTATTTATTTAAAAAAATCTGAGATATGACGAAATGGCTGTGAGATTTACTTAAGATTTTAACAGAACTGTACACGTTTGTATTCCTATTTTACAATAATTTTCTTTCATTACTCTTTCTACTAAAAATCTCTTTATTACTTAAGTTTGAAGTATCCATTTTCAAACTCAAGTAGGGCATGAAAACAGCAAATTAAGTTAATTAAAATTAAGTTGGTTTTTTTTAAGGACGTAGTTTCCTCTATTGCTTTCGTAGTTGGACTGAAGTCAAAGACACTGGATAACTTACTTATAAAAGTATCTTTTTAAAATGCAAAATATAACGTAATTCAGTATTTCTTAAAGTTTCTTTCTTAAGAGTTATTTAAGTATAATCAATAAATCACTAAGAGCAAAAGAGAAAGCGTGAGTCTGTTCCACTGCTTCAAGAGAATCAAGTGATTGTTTTTTCTTATCAAGATTAAATGCCTTGGCGCTGTTTAAAATTCAAGAGTGTTTCTTTGTTTAAATTTTTGACACTTCGATAAGAATAAAGTACTTTCTTTGAATTAAGTTCAATAGAACTTCTTGCGAGGTATTTCATTTGAAGGAGACAATACAACTTCATTAGGGTTATAATATGTAGGGGAGAGTTGCCTTGATTGGACCAGTTTCACTATTTTTGCTTATAACATAAAAAACATGATTATAATGGCTTACCAATTCGTAGTAATCAAACAGCTACTTTGGTTGTAATTGTAATGACATCGTCAAAAATCATATATTAGTACATAGTTTTTATGTACAATTAATTTAAAACAAAGTGTCAATCAGTCCATTCAAGGAAAACCTAGTTGCCTAGAATGGACCTATGGTTGCCTTCATTGGACCAGTGTCAAATTTAATGAAATAGGACATGTATTATTTTGTAATATTGTATTTTGTTGTTATAAGTACATTGAAACTAAATAGGTATATAACAAAAGTTACATTTGAAAGTAGAAAACGCTAAATAATTATTCTAAAAAAACACCTTGAAAGAATTATGAAAATTATTTACAATTGATACAGTAAAATATCTTTTTATTTGCGCTTACACCAGCACAAACTGTATGGTACCAATTACGACAATCCATGCATTGTATCATGTCCTCCTCCGTCTCCATTTCACATAATTCACATGTCGTTGTTAATGTTTTGTTCTGTGACATAAATTTCACTCGTTTGTTTACTTTCCCCCTTGGTGTCTTTAAATAACGCCTTCTTAGTTTGTTGTTCCTTTTTAGGAAGTTTATTTTTATTTTTTGAGGCTTCAAGCTCAGATTTATAAGGGCTGCTTGTAAGAACTGTAGCTTTTTGGGCCCCTGTATCCCTTGTTCTCTTGCGGGTGGGTAGAAAATTTGGTGCTGGTAAAGGGGAAATTTCTATAGAGAGACTTTGTGAAGTTATCTTTAGATGTATCCGGGCTCTTGGCTGAAGGAGTAAACACTAGCCACATTTTTATCAGCCCTACAGGATGAAGAACTCCTAGAATGTCCAGGTGCAGTAGGGTGTCGCTTCATGGGTTACCAAGGCTTCAGCAGGTGCAAAATCTGAATCCTTAAAATACATGCCTATTCACAGGCCATATCCCAGAGTGTTGAAATGCACTCACCGCATTTCCTACTGTAGCAGCCCCGACCATATGCCTCTTTCAATAATTGTGGAAATTTGGGGTCTGTTGGATTTTTTCACCCTTATACTGACGAAGAAAAGATTCCTGACCTTGGATAAAATATGTCTGCATTGGTCCAAATATCGCTACATCTAACGGTTGTAGGCGATGTGTAGTGTGCCCTGGTAGTTGAAGCAAAATGGTACCATGTTCACGGGCAAAATTCAACAGCTTCAAGATTTTTACTGTGTGTGGTGTGGCCGTCAAGTAAAAAGAAGTACTTTTTTTATTTTTACTGACATTTATGTGACTTGTAAAATGTCGTAGCCACTCCAAAAAACAATTCTGAGTTTATGTAACCAGTATCTGAAATAGTTACCAAACTACCAGAAGGGGCTCCAACCTTCAAATCGTCATTCCACCTTTTTTGCGCTTGAAAATGATCATCGGAGGCACGTAGACTCCTGCGGCGTTAACACACACAACCATTGTTGTGTTTAGACCACGTTCACCACTGGTTATTGTGCCAACTTGCCGCTTCCCCTTCAAGCCAACTATCTTCTGCAGACGCTTCTGAACTGTTGAGAAACCAGATTCATCGACATTAAAAATTGAATCTGGCTCAAACTTCTCGTCATCCATAACCTTTTTAAAAATTTCAAAGAAATGGTTGACATTTTCTCTATTAAATCCTTTTGCACGAGCTATCGATATATTTTCCGGTTTACGTAAAGACAGACGGGGGTTGCGTTCCATAAAGTTATAGAACCATTTTTTGCCAGCCATTTTTTTATCCTTATTAAAGGTATGAGGAAGGGAATGTTTTTCAGCTACATCATACGCAAGTTTTCGTATGTCAGTTATCGTGAAACCAAAGAAGGATTCCTCAAATTTTAATATGTTGTCAGACAAAATTGTTTCCATTTCTTCTGAGAAAACCGGCAACTTCCCTAAAGATTTTCTCTCATTTATGAAGTAATTTTTTTTGATCAGCATGTCGTTTTTAAGGTTTGCTTTAGGAATACCATAAACTCTGCTGCATTCATTTAATCCATAGTCCCCGTTTTTATAGGCCGCAATAGCTTGCTGAAGGTTCTCTTCAGACCACTGCCCGTACTTTCTTTTCTCCATGTTCAATATCTGTAATAAATTAAAAACTTTAAAAGTTGTGTATTTATGCCGAAAGGACGTCAAAAATACATGTAATAAGCAAAATTAATAAGGTATCCTAGGGTGGACCGGTCCATTGAAGACCAACTCCGTGAGGTCCAATCAAAGCAACTTTACCAAATTACTGAAGATTCGCGTAATTTCCTAAACTGTCTGCTAAATTCACCTAGCTATTATATTAATTTAAAGCTAAATAGATACACTTTCCTATGATACTATCATATTTGGAGTTACTTACGTTAAGAATGTAGTAGATCCTTCTGAATGAAACGCTGAAAATTAAAACCATAACAGCAAAAATACAGAAAACAAAACCACTCACTGACAGACGCTTATACAGTAATGGCGATAACTGCGCCGAAGTAGAACGTTCTGGAAACTATGACTGTTGCCAACTAAACAAACCTAAATTTCCCAATATTTCAAAATATATCGGTGGGTCCATTGAAGGCGCCGGTCCAATCAAGGCAATACTTTCAAAGTGACGTTTATGAATATTTTCAATCTGGAGTAACTCAAATTTATGATCGAAACTGTTTAAAATGTTTGGTTTCATTTTAATTACCTTTTTCGTGAAGAAAGAATAGGACAGTATGTTTTAGTACATCAAGTAGAACTATGGATAAACTTCTTTTGCAAATTCATTAATTATAATAAAGTAAACAAATAGTCGTGGAGCCATCAGTGTAAAATCAACTTTTTAAAACACGATACGAATACATCAGGCTATATGCTGAGTAAAAGGCTTCGCTAAAGGTACATGAAAACTGTCAAGTATAGCTCATGGTATTCTCTAGATACAGATAGATAGCAAAGAGACATTCAGATAGAAAATAAATTATGCTAGAGCTTCAGAGATACTTAAATTAATCTTATTGGGGAAAATGCGCGATCATTAAGCCTGATATAGTTTTCAAGTATTATAATTTATCGGGTTATCTGGCTATGCTTACGCTCACCCAAGACCCAAGGAGGGGTGTGCACCTTTATTTTTTTTATTTTTTTATATAAAGGAAAAATTCAGACAGACACACACACACACACACACACACACACAAACAGACAGAAGACGGAGTTTTCCTACTCATAGAGTGCAGAAATATATACATAATTCAAACCTATAGCTTAATTCATTCTTCAGATATCACCTTGAGTTTTAGGCTTGTTGACACTATGTTAATTATCATCCAAATGCTTTTAAAAGACATGAGCCATCATAGATTCCAATGTTGCCTTTGCATAAATGAATCATGGAGCAAAACATAGAGTCTTTAGGTCTCTCTGTCAGAAAATATTTATTCTTGCCGTAATACTGATTATACCTATTTGAAGATCAGAAGATTATTTGATAATAACATGAAACGTCTAGGATTATCTTAGTATTAACATTTTGTTAATATTTTGCGAAATTTCTTTATCATTATTGTGTATACAAATAAATTATTGAAATATAAAAATGTAGATTATTAAAACAATTCTCAACTTAAATTGACGTAATAAAAAACCGTGATAAAAATTCCTCTATGGACTTTAAATTTAGCGCAAAGCGTCCTTTATATATATTTAACATCCTACTCTACGATGGTGCTTGTCAATCCACAGGATATAGTTGTGCATCAATGACGCCTATCAGTGTGTTGTTTGCCACAGTGTATCTTCTATCTGCCAGGAATATGCAAAAATCTCTTTTCTTTACTATAGCCTGTGTGTCTGTTCGCAGAAAAACAAGAATGGTAGGAGCTATAGATTGTAGACTGCATGCCCTCACAAGAAGCCTGTTACTATCCTTAAGGGGCTGCTTTGTTAAGCATAAGTGTACAATATTGTTCTGCTTCGAATTAAAACGTTTTTTGAAGCTCTTTAATTATATATTGTTATACCACACAATATGATTTTCAGTTTATGGATAACTATATAAGGAAATAAATAAGGTTTCGCCTAGCCGTTGTGCTCACTGATCCGGACAATTGTAACGCTGTGTAAGGGGAGTAAATCAATTTAAATTATTAAAAAAGATAAAGTAAATTAACAATAATTCATTAGGCAAAATACAAGCGTATCATAAACACCGATAAGACAAGAGAGGTGACCACAGTTCCACACAATGGCTATTGTTGTCTCTGTTGGATTGTGTAAGGGTTGCTAAGGGTTATAGAGACTATTATACTGCGTGCGATGATCTGTTGTGGAAACTCTACGCTTATTATGTGTTCTCACAATCAAAATTATGAACATTAGATTTTAGTTCTTACTGTCATTCGGATTAAATATTTATTGAATAATTTTATTTTTTATTTGGAGGATTGTATCTGTCAGGCAACACGTAATATAAAGATATGCTTCGGCATAACAGAAATAAGTTGTTATGTTGGAAAATTAAACACCCCTAATCGAGTGAAACTTAATAGTAAAACCCAAATACAAACAATATAAATATTGGTTATGTATTGTTCTAAAATGTGGTAGAGAGGTTATTGAGGGTTAATATCTTCATTCGAAATTAAAAATATAGTGCATTTATAATTAATCTAACTGAAGTAAACTCTAAAAACTAATATTGAATTTAATAACTTACCATTACTCTGTTACCTTCCAGATCAGCATCAGTTATAAGGTTCTGAGTTATATAGACTAGTATTGAATTTAATAACTTATCATTACTCTGTTATCTTCTAGATCAGTTATAAGGTTCTGAGTTATATAGATAGTCTGCGAGTGGTATTATATGGAGATGGAATGCTTCAGTTCACTATACTTGTGTGAGTTTCTGTAAAGTTAGACAATAGCTTTAGAGTGTGTGACGTAAAGAGCTTACTTGTATTGTCACTCACAGTACTCTCATGAAAACAATGAAATTTAACTAATACTACTAGTTCATATAGATGGAATCTAAACATTATTATTTCATTAAAGGGATTACTAATATTTATTGCTAACTGCCATCTGTAACTTCACGTGGCAAAATTAATTATCAGTGTTCTTTGAAATAAACAGGAAGAGGAATTGCAATTTTTAAATAATTACTACTCAGGTCTTTGCATGTGATACCCTATTGAGTAACAGTTACGTCATATGCATATCGTACACCATATCTTATAATAAACACTACTGACAATAAATGATGATCACTAGAAAATATATAGCAGCCTTCAGATTTAATTAGGAATAAGTTTAAAGAGGAATATATTGGGATGGGAAAGTTGTCCTGTTGAAGTCGGAATTTTTTATGAGTAACATTTATATTCATAAATATCTCTCATTTATTCCATAATATGCATAGCTCTAAAAATCCCATAGTAGAGTTTGGCTTGTTGCGACGATTAACATTTTCATCCTCGATGTTAGAACCTTTTGCAGTGTAACATCTATGTGTCTACTTCTAACCTATACACCATTCTTCTTGTAGAATTTTCTACCTGTATCCTAGTGAAATTTGCAATGTTACCCAGATTAGGAAAATGGTTAAAAAAGCGACATTCAAAATAATATAGTTACTATCATAAGTATTTCCAGCAAAGAATAGAATTAGTACAATAAAGAAATGCAGTCACCTAAAACAGAATAATATAGTTATACAGTGCATAAAATTAAGAGGAATATGATTACACAACAAAGAGATCCAGTAATTCATTAAATATCAATGCACTGAGATAATTGGGATCCTTGCAAAATAAAGAGTGATGTTATCATAATTTAGTAATAAAGTCGTAAAATAGCAATGGCTTAAAGGATATAAATATAGGAAAATAATGAGTAAAACAATAAAGTTAGATCCATACACACACTAATAAAATTTGATACAGATATATTCTAAAAATAATCGTAGCTTATAAAAAAGAATCATTTGAAAAAGTTTAGCTCCAATAAAGGATTATAAATATAAATGATATTGTTAATAGTTTTTCAATTCTGTAAAATCCTAAATAATTCCTTTAATTTATACATGCAATATATTTGCTGTTGAATGGCAGTATTAAAGTTATTATTTAAGACTTACCATAATCCTAAATGTGTTGCATTCCTATTTAAAAAAAAACCCTGTAGATTTTTTATTGTATAAAACATTTTATGTTTTTTTTACAAAGAATACGTGTACTTTAACTCTCTGGGATTTTTGGAAGTGGGAGAATATGTAAGCAATCGCGTTTATAATAGGAAAGAAAAACATGAAGTGGTCATTTTTAGTTTGAACTATTGGAGTTTTTTTGTGTGTCGACTGGACGAAACACATGAGGTTGGAAATTTCTGAGGTCATAGGAATAAATATTAGAGATTAAAAAGTTTACGTGTAACTTTAAATGTTGCAAATAACATTTAACATTACCACTAGATGTTAAATAAAAATATTACTATGCCTCGTCACTGGAAAAATATAGAAAGAATGATTCAAAATGATACCGGGAGGTTGGGCCTAGTGGTTCTTAGGAATATTACCTACAAAAGTCAATCATTTAACAAAACTTCAAAATTGACTTTCCCTTAACATTCCCGTCAAATCACACGCCGCGATCATCTAATCTTCCTATCATATGTTACTTTGGCTATTTAAACGCATATGGGACAGATAATGGCCAAATACAAAATAATTGAATCGTAAAAAGTAAGGCCTCTGTGGTGTATTGGTAACACATTCTCCCGGAAAGTGAGAGATCCGGGTTCGAGTCCCTGCGGAACAAGTATTTTTTGTCATTCAATGTTTATTGAAATTATATTCGGATAATACCATTTGTACAAATTTAATTAATGTAAATAAAATTAGTTTGACATATATTTGGTCTCCTGATCATATATTAGTTTGTTATTTAAAGCTTATTGTAAATAGTGAATATTAAAGTATTTATTGCGGAGACAAAAAGTACGTTTGTATATCAAACGTCAAGTATCTAATAATTTTGACACACCTGCCACATCGAGCTCTCATTTAGTACACTCACTCTGCTCCATTCATCGCCATTTTTTCCCATGTCAATTCGAGAGTAAGTCAAGATTGTGCGGTCTCCCAATTGTACTGTACGCCATTAAATCGTTCACACTATAAAACAATTTCGACTCTAAACAGCGTTTAAAACGAGTTTTTAATAATTTATGCGTAGACGAATTTTTAATTTCAATTGGCAAGCTGTTGATGAGATGAACTCCTGCCTGTAAGGGCAAACGCTCATGAACTAACTGTCCTGTCTCTCCTGGTTCGGTAGTTTTCTCTGCCTCTTGTCTCGTACGAGTGAACATCCCGTCCGTTGGTCAAGGTGCATTTAAGCATACAATATGATGTTGTTTCTAAATGTAGAGACGTGGCAGAGTCAACAGTTGTAATCTTTTTAAAACTAGCCTGCGTGACTCTCTTAATTTTAATTTTGCAACGATGCGTATCACTCATTTTTGAAGCTTGAACCCTCTTAAAAATTGGTTACTTGCAAATGAACCCTACAGTACTATTGCGTATATGAGATGTGGATAGATCAAGCAATAATAAGTCGGCATCATAACCTGAATAGGCAGTATTTAGCTAGAGACCTCAACACATAAATGTCTGAGGCTAATTTGGAGCAAACGTAATAGATATGAACATTCAATGTAAAACCTTGATAAAGATAAATTCCAAGGAATTTCGATGAACATACCTCTTCTAGTATGGCCTAATCCAACACGATGGCCGGGCCATATTCGCAGTCTGTCGAGCATAAAGAAAATTTAGAACATTGGATTTTGAAGAATTTGCTTTTATATTGTTTTATGTTTTTATGTATGTATTTTATGTTCTAATAATTTTATATAAAACCTCAGCGAGTCCTTGTACGCGGCACGTGGTATAAGGTACTATTACTTATAGAAAAATTGCAAACATGCTTTTGTAAATTTTCCCGACAGATGTGGTTATAATAGTATTTAGAAAAGGATTAGAAACTCTACATTATCTGCTATGTAGTTATAGTACAAAATATACATGGTATGAGTATTTCAAACCACGCGTCGCGTAACTGGCTTCTCTAAGGTTCCATGCAAAAGTGATTGTATTAGGCTATATATGTTATTCAGTAACATGTTGCAATGTCATATAGTTTTATTTAGTTTGTAAATTTTTATATTGTGCCATTTTTTATTTAATATCATAGTTATCCAAAACCAATATTAAAATTGGCGATTCCTTAACCAAAATCCATGGAGTCAAATTTACTACTATATTACACGATGTAGGCTAAATAGAAACAGAACACCATAATGAATATAAAAATATCTAAAACTTTTTCCAGCCTCTCTAGTGATATCATTTGCAAATACAGCCAGGTATTCTAATCATTGACATCAAGCTTCCTATAATACATTCAGATTATTAAAATACTAAAAAGTTTTAATTATATATTTTCTACTGTTCAAATATATTTAGTACTGATGTCATTAATCTAATTATTTATAGAGCACTTATGAAGAATTGAGTATAGTAACACTGTTTCGTAGATCGTGAATTGCTCTAGTATTGTCCTGTTAAAACAATGTAATGAGAACATCCCTGTAAGTGACAATAGCGGACTTCTATTGTATAAAGCAGGAAACCTGACAATACACAAGTTGAAGTTATGACACATTCATTGTCAGCTTCAATTACTTTCATTACTGCTGACTTGTGTCCTTACATCAAGTTAAAACGGGAAGGATGGAACAATTAACAATAATAACAAAGATAGGTAATGACTGAATAATAGTAATAACATAACAATAACAATATATAAATATAACAATAATAATCACAGAAAAATTTAAAACTATATATATTTTAGAATGGTTTTTTGTTGATTATCGCATTATTACAGTTATGCTGACAATTATTCCAATTGTTTCTGAAACTGAAAAATTTGTGAAACAAGCATTTAGAGATTTTATAGAGATCCAATCCTAAATTTCAGTCCACAATTTAATTGCTGATACTCAGAATCCAAGTAAGTTGCGGAAAATGTATGTTTGTCACGAATTTTTACATTTAACAATCTTTATGAGTCTTTTTTTAATTAATTACCAACAGAATTTAGTTTTTTTGGGACATTTAACACACTTTTCTCATTATCGTAATCAATATTTTTAGCGCAGGAAATCTGTAATTGTAGTCTAGTGTTTATTTGTTTTATTACCACGTACAAATACATTTATTAAAATCAACGTGTTTAGTTAAAATTATATTTTTTTTTTGTTTTTATATTTTTAAATAGTGTTCTGGATTAATAATAGTAATTTAAAGTGGAAAAAAATTATATTAATATGTTATTACGTAACATGAACCTGATGTTTAATAATTTAACATGCTCGGTATATAGTTAACCGGCACCCCTTAACTCTTTGAATACGTACAATATTTTAAAGAGCTTTTAGAGGTGAATATAGATATAATATATCCGACCACCTGGCTAAAAATGTTACAATAACATCTTTGAAAACAGGAAAAAACTCTTTTTTATAATTCCACGACTTAAAATTTTACAATTTATATATTTTATTTATAGTTTTAATAATAATTTAGATCATCTTATAATCAGACCCAAAGGAAATACTAAATTGATGGATATGAAATTTTAAAGCATTGCACAAAATATGGCTGAGAGAATGTTGATTTCATTTTGTTATATCGTATTTTATTATAAAATATCATCTCCTTAAGTTATAAATCTTTAAACAACATTACGCCGCTTAATGATGCTAAACCTTATTTTCATATTATAAAAATTTTCCTTTTAATCTTAAGCCTTATACAGTTATTTAGTTTCATTACATATTATACATAATGAGTGCAGTATTAATTCAAAGTTCAAGAGAGTAAAATCACTACGCGTCCCAATTAGGTTGTTATTCTGACAAGAATTTATTCCTAGAACATCAGAGAAAAATAATACTAAGCCGTAATGAGTAACAGTAATACACATATTTACGCAGCCATGATATTCATTACTGCTAGGTAGTATTTTTTACGGTTTTCTTGGAATACATTGTTGGTGGAATATTTATCGAATTGATACGTTTAGTAATTTATTCTCTCTTGACATTTGTAGCAGTACAACAGCTTACAGTTACCACTTCGCGCGCCTTATCCATACGTAACATTTAATTAATTTTTCGTTTTATAAATTAGCCCATTCATACTAGACATCTGTGTTAAATGTTATAGAAATTAAATTTGTAAATAGTAAAATAACATACCTGTGATGATATTTTATTTTCCATATTAATACGGATATTATTTGAGAGGACGTCCTTCTGAAGACCACTTTGTCATGGGTATAAGTTGTCACAATAAATGGCTTCCTTTATCTGGATAATAAATAAGTTACCTTCGCAATCTTGTTTTAGGCAGGACGAAGTTCTTGTTCAACTTCGAGTAGAATGATTCTTGTCCAACATTTAGTACTTCCAGTATTCATGTTCTGGACTTCTAATCTTCTAGTCACCCTTTTTATGACTACAGCTGCAATGTTGAGCCATGATGCTGACGCCGCGATGTGTGATTCAACATCAACGTAAAGAGAAATCATTTTAAATTATTCGTGATTAAGTTCTTAGGCGTATTGCCAAGAAAATATGAACCACCAGGCCCACTCCTAAGATACTATTTTAGTTCGTTGTCATTCTATTTTGCCAGTGACGTGGCAAGTAATAATTTTATTTTAACATCCAAAAGTGGTGCTTGTAGGTTTTATTTGCCATAATCAAACTTATAAGTAAACTTTGCAATACCAAGTATTTATTACTATGACCTCAGAGATCTCCATACAATACAGTATGGAGACACATACTGTACCCACTGTACAGTACTGTACTGTGCTGTAACTGTTTCGTCCATTCGATACAGTTTTTTTGTAACTTTCAACAGCTGTAATTTCTCAGTGGGTGATAAACAATTGTCTTTTATAATGTCACCTTTATTGCTTTGACTATAAATAAACACTTACCTAAAATTTAGTGAATCATTTTAAGAGGAAAACACATCCGCATCTGTGTGCTGCGTTGACATTAATAAGTTATGCTTATCCATTTCAGATTGATAAATACATTGAAAAATTAATTTTTGAATTCTCAGTAATCAATACAAATACTGTATATGTCATCATATTTAAACTGATGAAGTGGAGACCTCAGCGAAATTCATTTTTTAAGATTTAATATAATAATTTCGTTAGCTTTGATATTTTAATAAAGTTTGTACTAATTTGAAAGATAATCCTGGTACATAATGCTTTCCTCTTAGAGCTAACCCACACCACACACCAATAATGCTATTTTGATATACGTAGTTAAAGGAGATTGATACAACATTTTTTACTTAATGCTTAGATAATCGATTTATTGTGCACTACACTAATATAAGTTTACCTTTGAACATATTACATGTTGGGAGGTGCTTTTTTTAATACATAGGTATTAAAATTCATTAATTACCAAATAAAGCTTATCCTAAGTGAACGAAAGCATCTAAATTAGAACCTTGCTTACGGTCAGCTCAAAAGACAGAGTCTGAGAGTTTAAGCATTCTGAACAAAAAGTAAATTTCACAATTTTTGGGTCTTTTATAATATTTGTTTAGGCATCGGGTATTTTGCTATTGTCATTAAATTAAGTAGAATTTATTGTAGAACAGTTATAAATTATATTAAAAAAATAGGATGTAATAAGAATTTTTAACAAGATATAGCGGAATTTCTAATACAAAATGGATGAATAAGGAAAAATCAAAGCAAACATTTTACATCATATTATCCGGAGAATTGCTTTTCAAAGTTGTAAACTCGGCTCTTCATCACATCTTGAATGTGAACTCTATACATGTAGTTACTGGCTCATTGCTCACGAATTTTTAATGAGGTTTAAAAGAAATCTTTACTAAGCATTTTATATGTAAATTATGTCTGAATAAATAGTTTAGAGGTATGTTAAAAGCCCATATTTTAATTGATGATTTCTTTTAAATTTAAACCTAAATTTAATATATTAATATTATGATCTTATTTTTCTATTTGTGATAAGGCTAATTGTTATAAATATTTTTAATATTTCTATATATTGTAATTTACTTATGACAATGCGACATAAGCAAAACATTATATTTAAAATGTCACATTAATAACATATATTATTGTTTACTCATGACTAAATATCATAAATGAACAGTTTCCGATCGTAAAAATGTGTTGCGCCTCATCCAAAAGTTATAATATAGACCTATTATACATCAATGGTTATATTTGCTGATTGTTAGTGAACATTTATACATTGGTCTTATGTTTACTCTTAACACTGTTTAAGCGTAATTGTAATTAAAGCATGAGTTATGAAAACATTGCAGCTATCATGCATTGATTTCCCATATTACGCAAGGGCAATGAGTAATTGGATAATCTAATAACATTTCATCAGACGCTCAAAATGAGTCTCGTCGAGTTATGCCTTGGGCGGTTGACGACATGTGTGGCTGACGGCTCACTTCTTATCTTATATGCAGCTTAACACTACATTTTTCACAGCATAACAGGTCTAAAGAAAAAAATGTCTTATTAATCAAATGGAAAGCAAGTTATTGTTAAAAATTTAGAATAAATTTCATTTCGACAAAAATGCCTAACCAATTAAAAAAACCTACCCATATAAGAAATTTTTAATATGTTTATATAAGAATAGCTTTGTTAAAATCTTTAATAATTTGTTTCAGTAGAAATAAAAAACGAAGTATACCTTTGTAAAACAAATATCATGCAAAGATACCTTTTTAGTAATCGGAAAGTTATGACATTATCTTTAAACCATATCTACGGTTATAATTGAAACAGAGTGAATTAAAATTTAAGAAACTTTATTAATAAAGACAAAAACTTGGGCGTGAGTAGCTTTAATTCTGTACTGATTCTAATATTAGTTTTACGAATTCGAATAAACGTCATATAAGAAATTCGTTTGGCTGAATATTGTTCAAAATCGGGTGTTTACTACTCAAGCCATTAAGCACAAACGTTTTAAAAGCACTTATAAAGAATTCTGTACAGCGACATTGTTTCGTAGATCGTGGATTGCAATTGTATTGCCGTGTTAAAACAATGCACTGAGAACATCCCTGTAAGTGACAATAGCAGGCATAGCAGTGGCATTGTGTAAACTAGGAAACTTGACAATAAGCAAGTGGGAGTTATGACATATTCATTGTTAGGTACAATAATTATTGTATGGGTATTCACAGCTGTCCAACTAATGAACTATTGAGAGCGTTACTGCAGGTTCTCTATTGAACTTGACCTCTCTCTTCCTTGCTCTCCCCAATTCTCCTCCTCTCCCGCTTCCTCTTCACTTCAGCACCAACACTTATCAGTACTTAATGTTTGTTTTTAGTTTATTTCACTAAGTCACGTACATGTTTCGTCCTTTTTAACATTTCCGAAATACACACACACACACACACACACACACACACACACACACACACACACACACATATATATATATGTATATGTGTGTGTGTGTGTGTGTGTGTCCTATTTTTGTAAGTAATATGATGTAAGCGACTTCACTTCATATAGTGTGTACATTATTAATATTTTGCTAAATTCGTCAGTTCTTTCTAATCAAGTAAAAATGCTTCAATATTATCGTAAAAAAAATATTTTATCCATTTTAAATTGGTAAACTAGTTTAGTTAAATTATTTATTACAAATTATTGAAATATACTTTCAAGAAAGATATTTCAAATATATTCTTTTTACAGTAATAGTGTATTTCAAAATATCCAGTCAATTATATAAACAATCTAGAAAATACACATGTTATAATTCCTGAGGTTTTATATAGCAAGCTCAATAAATGTTCAAATTTTCATACATAGTGATAATATTCCAATTTTGAGACTGTTTTAGTAGAATACACACCCAAGATAATTCTTTACATTGTAATACCTTTAAGAGTCGTAATAAAATATTTAAATTTACATGATTTTTGTTTTACCGAGTAATGTCTATACACTAAAATACTGTTTGTAGTATATTTTAATAAATATAGACTTACAACAAATATTATAAAAACCTTACATCCATGATTATTCCTCATTTTCATAATGCTCTATTGAATAATGCCAATATTAAAATTAAATGAAAAGTTAACCAGAAATAATTTTTCTTTACATAACTCCTTGACTGTTT
Source organism: Homalodisca vitripennis (assembly GCF_021130785.1). Lineage (NCBI taxonomy): Eukaryota > Metazoa > Arthropoda > Insecta > Hemiptera > Cicadellidae > Homalodisca > Homalodisca vitripennis. The sequence continues at coordinate 70,183,816 of NC_060212.1, read as the reverse complement.
AATATTGCTGAAAACTTTTGTAATACCTTCAAATAAATTAGCGGTCTGGATTAGTACGTAGTATTATATAGTAAGTGAATGTACAAATATTAAAGTATATTTAGCCATTTCAAACCATATAGTATAGTATTTTAGAAAGTTATTTTTAAACTTTGTATTAATTCTTCTGGCAAAGTATTTTCTTTCTTGCAACTCATTAATGTCGACAACTAGCCCTAAAGATTCTTTCATACAGCCAGCATCCAAACCTAACACTCACTCTTTGTCATGAAACTTTGCCGTAAATTATGAAAATGATAATTGAGTTTTATTTATTTGTATTATAAAGTAACTGTAACCCACGGCGTCGCACGAATTTTCGTATGGTTTTTATCTTGTGAGCACTAATGGTCGAGTGAATTATATTTCTGACGCCAATTTTGAGCTTTTCTTACTTATTTCCACGATCAAAAAATAAGTTAAAATGTGTATATGTATGGCCTTTGTAATTTACTTAGTTTTTAGTATGCTTTACTATACTTTAATTTACAAAATTAAATATAACAGATTAGATAAGCCTACTTCTTTCAAAAGAAACAGTTCATAACAGCCTTGTTTATAGTTAAAGTTACATAATAATAATTGTATTCTACATTTGATACTCAATTTTTTCAGCACATGAACATTGACATATTTAGGTGTTTTTTTTTTTACCAGAAATGTATTTATAATACTATAGAACATTATATGCTTGAAATGGGACATTAGTCCAAAAGCACAGAGTAGCGAAATTTCTTCTTGAATATCTCTTGCATAGTTCTAATTAAACCAGAAGCCTGAGATCATTTTTTTATTTTAAGGAGTGTTTTTTTATAAATGGTTTAGAATATGCCTATGGTGTACTTGATACTCGATAAGATATCACATGCAAAACCGCGATTAGTGATTATTTATAAATTACAATTCCTCTCCACGTGTATTACATAGAACGGTAATAATTAAGCCAGGTGAATTTACAGATGGCAGTTAGAACTAAATATTGGTAATCCCCGTAAGGTAAATAACAGTGTCTGGATTCGATCTATAGGAACTGCTGGTGTTAATTATTTCATGAAGTGATTCCATGAGAGACTTGAGAATGAGACAGTACGAAGTTAGCTCTGTACGTCACACACTGTAAAGCTATTGTCCAACTTTACAGAAGTTTGCATCACCCCCGTATAGTGAACTGAAGCATTCCATCTCCATATAACACCCCTCACTCTGTCTGCTCATCTGGAAAATAACGAGAAGATAATGAGAAATTGTATAATTCAATATTATATTTAAAGGTTTATTCAAATTATATTACATTTATAAATCCACTATATTTTAAATTAGGAATGCAACTTTTATTTTAAGGCTCAATAACATCTGTACAACATTTCCAAATAGTAGATAGAAAATATTTATATTTTTATATTTGAGTTGTAGTGGTAAAGTTTTAGCTTGATTAGGAGATAAGGAGCCAATATAACTGCTTCATTTTTCTGTGCCGAAACATATTGTTATATAAATGTTTGTCTGAGATAAATACCATCCTTCATCAAAATATTAACCGCATGTGAATAAAATTCTTGCTTGATGAACATTTATGTATTGTGTTACCTCATAGCTTTTCTGTTTTGTATGGTCTAAATTGAGCGATGAATAATCGTGCAACTCAGAATTATGCTTAAGGTAGTATACCATTAAAACCTTTTTACATTACGCGGTTTCAACTAGAAATTTAAGGAATTATTTTACAATAAATTAATAGAATTATAAAAATCAGGATAAACTTTATATCAGACTAATCAGTTTTTTATGAAATATTAGATTTTCAAATAAATCAAGAAATGTTACACTGCCCCTTTATTTAATAAGTCTATGTGTACCTTAGAGTTAAAGACACACAAGAATTAAAATAAATAATCATTTTCTAATACAAACTTAGACATTTTCTTAAATTAAATAATAATAAATGAACATGTATACCTTCTATGATAAAACAAAATAAACTGTTAATAAAAAAAAACAAAATCGTAAACACAATAGTCAACTGAAATATTTATCTTCTTGAATCAAAACTATAAGATAAAGTTAAAATTAAAACGTAATGTATAAAAAACATAATTTTTGGTCACTTGAAAATTAAGTTAAATATTTTATTTCTAAATAATTAAATTAAATTTAAAAATAATATTTCTTAAAATTATAATAACTGTTGTGGTATAAACTTTGATGCTCCGACAGTATTGAAGTTATAAATTTAAAATTTAGAAAGATTTACTACATTTACATAAGGGAGATTGTTTTAAATTTTGATTATTTTTGTAAAATACTACAAACTAAATTCCGTAATGAAATTCGACATATTAAATCTTTAAGAATACTTTAAATGTACCAAGGAAACTAAGTACAGCTCTACACCTCCCGCATTAGCTCTGCTGATTACTGCTGCTTATCAGTCAATGAGTTACATATGGACTAACATGAACTACATTCTTACTGCAAACTAAAGACTATTATCTGTCTCAATTCTATTCCCTAACATTCTCTAATCTAAAAAAAACATAATTTAGTGAAATCTTAAAAATCCAAGTAATTATTACACGTATCTATTCTAAAGAGCCAAAAAATTTTATTTGTACTAGAAATGTTTCATGAACTTGTAATATCCAATATTAACTCATTAATATTTTTACAATTTTATATTTTTGAAATAATATAACGTCAAATTCATTAACATTAAATAACAAGCATCTTGCATGTTTACAGATTTCCCCCTAACCATGTTATCTACCTATTGATAAGGCACAATAAAATAAACCCATTCCACTACTGTGCTAGACAATAAAGTCAATGTAATATTTGTATATTTTTATTTAATAAATATAAAATATTATTTTTAATATAATATACGATTGATACATGTAGAATATGATGTTTCACTATCTGGGCTATATCACGCAATCTCTCTTAAAACTCAGCATCATCCATGAAAGTCTCAGTTATTTTATTTCTTATTTTAAAAAATTAAATAATTGAACACAATCAGAAAACATAAAAACTAAAAATAGAACTATAACGTAGCTCATTAAAAATTTAATAGATTTTTGCCTCTGTTATTAGTAGGGTATAATTGATATAATACATATTTACTCGTATTAAATCAACATGAACGGATATTTATATATAAATTACATTCAATTAAATTTATATGAGGTTATCTTTTTACTTTCGTTATCACTGGAGCATTTAGTAGAATATAAGGCATATTTTTGCACTATAGTAATATCAAATCTAAATTTGTTTGTAACAAATATTCAATAAACTTATAATCTGAATATCAACAAGAACTGAAATTTTATGTTTAATGATTGGTTTGTGAGAAACAATAATAAGCTTGGAATTCCCGCAACAAATCATCGCATCCAGTATAACAGTCTCTATAATACTTAGCAACCCTTTCACAACCCAACGAAGACAACAATAGCCATTGTGTGGGACAACGGGCAATGGTTACCTCCCTTGTCTTATCTTTGTTTATTATAAACTTGTATGGTACCTAATGAATTACTGCTAATTCACTTGCTCTTTGTTAATAAGTTTAATTGCTTCTCTCCCTTACACAGCGTTACAAGTGTCTGGACCAGTGAGAACTACGGCTAGGCGAAACCTTATTTGGATCATTATATCATTTTTGTCTGTAAAATGACACATGTAGTGTAATATAAGAATATTATATATATATATATATATATATATATATATATATATTATATATAATTCAATAGATTTAAGTTAATCAATATTGTACTTTTACGTTAAACACAATAGCCCCTTATCTGTTCTAGTTCTTTTATCTGCAATTGAGACATCTCTGCTGGAGAAATCGATTTGTGCGTAAGGTGTGTTGGTGGATGCGAGAACTTGTTTCACGCTCTGTGTGTAAAGAACGATTTAGAGGGTAAAAAAACACGTTCTAATCGAGATTGGAAGTGCAAAGAATGTCGAAGTATGTCGTCTGATACAAACTCTGACTCTTACACCAAGGACTTTATTTTCAAAATGTTAAATGACTTTAAAACCGATTTTTTTGAGGAGCTGAAAACTTTCAGAAATGAAATGAGCGACCTGAGGTCAAGCGTTTAATTTGTTTCGGACAAGCTTGATGAATCTGTACGAGTCATGAAAGACGTAAAGACCGAGTTTGCTGTTATAAAAAAAGGAAAACGAAGAGCTTCGCATGAACATAAGTCTAACAAATGAAGTAGCTAAACTAAATGAGAAAGTTAGAGCGTTAGAACAATATTCTAGAAAGAACAACGTTGAAATCAGCGGTCTTCCAGTCACCCCGCAGGAGAATGTTGTCGAGCTCGTCAAAGACGTCGGAACAGCCCTGGGGATGGAGATCGACAAGAAGGGCATCTCAGCAGCTCACAGAGTACCGACATTCAGGAAGGATCGCCACCCTCCACTTATTGTCCAGTTCGTCAGCAGATTGACCCGAGACAACATTATTGGCAAGTTCAGGGAGAAGAAAAAGATGACAGCTCAAGATGTCAACGCGTCCTTCCCAAAAGACAGTATGTACGTAAACGAGCATCTATCTCCGGAAAATAAGGTATTCCTGTCAAACTTAAAAGCCAGGTGTAAAGAAATAGGATATACGTATGCATGGTGTAGGGGCGGCAAATTCTTTGTGCGGAAGTGCCAGGGGGAGAAGTATAAAAAAGTTAAAAGTTATGATGATCTAAACAAGCTTCAGTAGTTTTTTGTTAACGTGCTAGTCTTAAAACCAAATTTCAACAGATATGTCTTTGTGTTTACTTTAAATTTGTCCCAACAATCCTTTTTTATTGCGCCAACTACAGAGGACGAGATAAAGTCTGTCGTAAGAAGTCTAAAAAATAAAAAATCTACTGGATATGATAATATTTCTGCGAAACTATTGAAATTTATTGTTGATGATGTAGCGCCAGTACTGACTTATATTATAAATAACAGTTTTAGTCAGGGTATATTTCCAGAAAGCCTAAAATTGAGTTCTGTTGTTCCAATTCTTAAAACTAAAACTTCCTCAAAATTGGACAATATACGTCCGATTAGTCTACTTTCGGTTTTTTCTAAATTATTTGAAAAACTAATGGTTATAAGATTGCATAGATATTTAAACAAAATAAATTTTCTTAGTAGTAATCAATTTGGATTTGTAAAGGGTAAATCAACCGAAGATGCTTTATTAAATGTTACAGAAAATATTTACAACAGCCTTAACTCTAATTGTAAAACATCGGGACTTTTCATAGATTTTAAAAAAGCGTTCGATTTAGTTGATCATGAGATTCTCTTAGGTAAGCTGGAGGCGATAGGTATTAAGGGAACAGCATTGTGTTGGTTTAGATGTTTCTTGGTAGGCAGACAACAAAAATTAAAAGTTTTAGGTAATTACAGCTCTCCTAAAGTAGTTGAATCTGGTGTCCCACAGGGATCAGTGACCTCTGCAGTTCTTTTCCTGATATTCGTAAATGATTTATTGGAACTTAATTTTCATGGAAAAGTCAGTGCTTTTGCAGAAGACATAGCTTTGTTTTATTCAAATAAGGATTCTATTGTATTTGGTGATTTAATAAATCAAGATCTCTTACTGCTAAGACAATGGTGCTTCCAAAACAAAATGCAAGTAAATGTAAACAAAACCAAATTTGTCAATTTTGATCTTCGTGGTTTTGAAATACCACTTCCTCTCACCTACCATTCTGTTTTATGTAATTTAACAGTGTGTGATTGTCTACCTTTGGAAAGAGTAAACCATTTTAAGTATCTGGGGATTATTTTGGATGAAAGAATGAATTTTGAACAACATATTATTAGTTTGAATAAAAAATTAAAATCTTCTATTAGAACTTTTTACTTTTTAAGAAATTTTTGTAATAGTGATGTTCTAGGTTCCCTCTATTTTGGTTTAATAAACTCTAGATTGCAATATGGTATAATATGTTGGGGCGGGACATATAAGTATGTGATAGACAAATTAAGAACCACCCAAAACTACTTTTTACGTGTCATGTTAAAAAAACTAAAAACAGAAAGTTCCTTTCCCCTCTACAAAGAAATAAATATTAAACCTATTCAACATCTTTTTGTGTACAAAGTCCTAAGATTGTTTTTTCGTAGAAGTGAGAATGTAGGCAATGATAATATACATTATTATTATACTAGATATGTAAATAGAAATAATTTTAGACTACCAAAAGTAAATAAATCCATTTTTCGCCATTCTTTTCAGTATTTAGGACCAAAGTTTTTTAATCATATTCCATTACACATTAAAAATATTCCAAATTTAAAAAAATTTTGTCAACAAGTAATTATTTGGCTTACTTTGCAGCAAGACATTGGCTATTTGAGTACTGTGATGTCATAAGGTGTAAAGAGTTTCATGGTCTATGTATATATTATATATCGCTTATCATAATTGTTTATTGGTAATTTATTGATATTTATTAGTATTTATTGTTAATTATATTAGTGTATGTATTGTGGTGTATAATTTATTTATTTTGTGTATTTGTTTATTGTATGTAATTTATTTTCTGAATTGTATTATTGCATAAATATTTTTTTGTAGATACCCAAATGGCGGCTCAAAGTAATATATGATCCTAGACTCTCGTAAATGTGAATTTATTGTTTATTTTTTCAATTTACTAACTGGCCACACTACTTGTAAAAGTGGTCAGTCAATTTCCAAAAATGATAATGTTATAATTATGTTTATATTGATTGGAAATAAATTCATTTATTCATTTATGGCTAGTAACAGGTTTCTTGTTGTGGCATGCAGTCTAAAATTTATAATTCTTATTGATATCCTTTTGACGAACAAGGATGTTTTTAATACATTTTTGACATTACAAAAAACAATTAAAAATCAAAATTATAACAATTAAAAAATTTAAACTTGTTTAATAAGCTATATTTTCATATTAAAATATTAAATTTTCGCAAAATATTTACAAACTTTTTTATACTCATATGTAAATGTGGAAGTTTCGTGTTACTGCTTACGCAGTGTAAACTTGTTTTAAAACCCAACAGCTTTATACACATTACGTCATAGACGTTTTGATTCATTATATATTTTTCCATGTGATGAATGATATCAGTAGCTCCATAGTAGCCTGTTCAATTAAGATATACCTCATTTTGTATATTAATATTAAAGTAAAATTTAAAAAAAATTACAAAACATAGCAGAGTGTCGAAGGACCCCACATAACGTATGTCGAAAATATTTCAAAATATTCAATAAAGTAACTTTATAACACGTTTTATACTTTCACGATTATTTGCCAAATATTTGTAATCTGAAAAGTTTAAAATTCATTTCTCCATCGTACTTGCTATTTGCCATCATGAATATTGATAAGATAAATCTAAAAGTGTTTATAAAAACTTGTAATTAACGTTTCTTAGACGACAATGAAAACATTAAACTACTTTACAAGACAACTTTTATGAGCAAAAATGTCACCATATATTCAGAAATGTTAAAACCATCGTAAACATATCACTATGCGTGCGTAGTAAACCTCAGTATATAGACTATCACTTAAATATAAGAATCTATCATAGCTATGGCGGAAAACAATTCCTGAACCTCTCACTTCATATTATGTACTCCGTTTTTCTTACTTGGTATTAAATATAATGTATAAACATTTCTGAATTTAAGGTAATTCTTAATTTTCAGTGAAAGTTGTAATATAATTCAGTTAAGAAACTAATAATGAGCAATTTAATTTTGTTCTAGGCATACAATTAAATTTGATTTGAGATTACGTTCAAATAACATATTATTTTATGTATTCTTTATAAACACGTACTTAAGAAAGGTATAATATATTTAAGTATAAGGGTAATTATTTATGATTTTTATTTAAATATAAAGACTTAGACTTTAAATATAAAGGTATAAGAAATTTAAGTTACTTTTGATTCCGTTGCCATACTATATAAAAAATAGTATATAGCATGTGATCGTAGAAACTTCAAGCTTATTTATTTATTCTTCCAATGGAATTACACCACTTGTACATGTAATAAGTTAAAAAGAGTATAAATTATTAATAGCACTAATATAATGTATACATATATATAATTAAATAACAAACCGTGTTAAAATAAATAATCAAAAAACAGCAAATTAGTAACAAAAAAAACGATAAATAAATCAAACCGATAAAATAAATAAATTAGGGGCAAATATAATGATGATAGTGATTGGTGTTTGTAGTGGTCTTGTCGGTTACAAGTACTGTACGCGGTTCCCGATTCGTTGTAAATGTACAATGGCAATCGCTTGAAGTGAGCGCAGCCAATATATTCCAATCATCATACTCATCTAGTAATTACAACTGGCAGTCAATTATAGACAGGACTACAAAATTCTCTTACGGATTACAGAGAGACTTATATAATTAATATTTTAGATGATGTTTCATTTATATAAATGCAATATTAAGTGCTATTATGGCGCATAACCTTTAAAAGAACTTGTATGAGCATTAACAGGATGTTTACAAGTCTATAACTCAGTGATATCTCAAGAATGAGTTAGGAGCTAAAACATTATTTTACTTAGGTATATATGTTGCTGCTACTATGTGGGCTGGTAAAACCATTCTTCTGCCCGTGTGTCTATATGATATGTATGTCTTTTTCTGGTTATTAAAAAAGCAACAGTACATACCCCTCAATAATATTTGTGTGATTTTTATCATAACCAGTAATTAAATCATTTGTAAATTTGTCTAATTAAGCAGTACAGGGTTTGATTATCATAATGTTAGAAACACTAAAAATATTTGTTCTGGATGTCTGGGATTAAATAGTTTTCTATCTGATTATCTCTGTACCTGATTATCTCTGATTATCTATCTATCGAGAATGACATGCGCTATGTACTTGAAATTTGCATGCAATTTCAGCTAGTCCTGTTTTTCGCCACGTGGTCTGGCGTATCCTATCACGACTTAAAAGGTTGATTTAAACTAAACTAATGGCTCTACGACTATTGCTTAATACATATTAACATATTGAGTATTGAAACATACTACCCTACTTAACCAAGATATTTAAAATGAAACAAACATTGTAAACAGTTTATATCATAAATTTGAATTACTCCAAATTGAAAATATTAAAAACGTTAGCCTGAAAGGGAATATTATAACCGTAATGGAATTGTGTTGTCTCCTTGAAATGAAATGCCTCGCAGGAAGTTCTATTGAACTTCAATCAAAGAAAGTACTTTTTTCTTAGCGGACTGTCAGAAATTTGAAGAAACAAACACTCTTGAATTTTAAACAGCGCCAAGGCTTTTAATCTTGATAAGAAAATACAATCCATTGATTCTCTTTAACCGGTGGAACTGAGTTGCGCTTTCCCTCTTGCTCTTAGTGATTTATTGGTTATACGTAAAGGACTCTGCAGTTGAAGAAGCATTAGATTTCGGTATATTTTGTGACGATAAAAACTGATACTTTTAATCAAAAGTTATTCAGATATGGAAATTTAATTTTTTTTTAAATCATGTTATTATATGTAGTGAAAGTAAAGACATGGACTTTAAAAATTTGACATTGAAATTCATTATGGAGGTATTCAGGCCTAGCCATCTTTTATTAAGTCAAATAATAAAAAAAAACTAGCACACTATCTAAACTATTTTGTAACACAATACATAATTTTATAGCACCATACTTACAGAAATTTAAAGATCAAACTAACATACTCGTAGCATTTATATAATTTTACTGAGATTTATGTTTCAATTACAGGGTTCATTCAAATTTATGTAAAAGTTTATATATTCTCTTTGACTTCGGTCGAACTACGGAAGTAATGGAGGAAAAGACAAACTTAAAACAACAATCTAATTTTAAGTAATGCAACGTACTATTTTCACACACTACGTGTGTTAGAGGAAACTTAAGTAAAAATAAGCTTATTATTAGATAGAGTTATGAAAGAAAACTTGTTTAAAGTACGATAGGAAAGTTGTATACTCCTGTTAATATTTTAAGTAAATATCACAGCCATATCGGCATCACTCAGAATTTTCGTAAAAAAGAATTAGGGCAGTAGTTCGGAAAAAAATTTACCATACCCTTTCCTATAATTAATGTAATGCAGAAAATTCAGAATATGGGTACAGAAACCTATTTAATATGTCAGGGTTTCCTAATGGTGAAACAGGATCTGTGGCATAAAGTGCATTTTATATTGTAGGCCGACAAAGGTAAAAGACATATATGACGTAAATGCTGTTGTGTGAAGTTTTATGTTTTCAGTCTCATTAAATTATAGGCTTGTGCAGTGTGCTTTGTTTACTATCTAGTAAGAAGAAGGGTTATTGTGCTAAAAATATTTCTTTATAAATTTTATTTCATAAATTATTTAGAAGTAATACAGCACCGGTGCCGATAATATTTATGAGAGGATAATTTTGTGTCTGAAAATGTTATTTGAGACCATGCAAGAACATTCAGCATTGTGGTATATCTTAAATAATAGCTGTAATACTACCATTATAAAACAAAGCTGTGTATAAATTAAAATAAATTATTTAGGGGTTTAGTGGAATTTACATTTATCGACGATTGTATTTGAATTTTTAATATTTGTAGTTTTCAAATATTATTCTACATACATATTTTCTCAGCTGAACGCTGTTTCAAACTATCTTTATATTATATGCCAGAATTTCTTTATATAATATGACTATATTATTCTGTATGCGTATATAAATCATTCTAAATTTGTTCTAGATCATTTTACTTACTTTTACTCTTACTATTAAGTCATTGTCACTATGAGGCTAGACCACTAAACCATTATTACATCAACCTTTATTACAATTGGATAGCAATACTTTCAATGGATTGCTTTAAATGAATGACTGGATGACTTTAGTATATAACTTGAATGCTATTCATAGTATGCAGTGTATGACTATCTTACTTTCTTAGGTGACAGTATTTCATTATCGTACAACCAAATCACCGTTGAAAGAAAATCGAGGCACAAAAAAGTGGTGAACCAGATCACCCAATTATTATCATATCACTTCCTGTAGTACTATTGGATCACGTTTCAATCTATTACTGTATTATTATGAACAGTAAGACTGAATCAGTCTTTATTATATAACTGGATTGCTCTTCATTGCATGCAATGTATGACCACATTACTCTCTTTTAGATGACCGTATTGCTGTAGTGTACAAGTGCACTGCAGAAGGCGACCTGAGGTACAATACAGGGTTGAATCAGATCACTTCAGTATTACTGCACTGCTTTTTACAGTACGATTGGATCACGTTTCATGCTATTACTCTATTACTATGTACATTAAGACTGAATAAATCTTTATTATATACTTGCATTTTTTTCATTGCGTGACTAAATTACTCTTTATTACATGACTGGATTACCTCATTTTATAACTAAATATGCTGTATGGTATCCAAATAATATATATATATATAATGGTAAACATATGGTTTAATTTTATAAATTCACTTTGTTGACTAAGTCACCTCAAATTTAATCCACTTGGAAATTTTGATTTAGTGACAAGTTGATGGGCTTGTTCCATGGTTCTTAGACTGTTTGTACTTAAATTTTCTGATTTTTTTCTAATTTTTTTCACTGAATATGTTTCTTCAAAATTTAAATTATGTATTAAACCATGTGCCACTAGAGGTTGCTCTGTCTTCTTATGTTTATATGTGTTACCGGACAAACCCGATTTTAGGACAAACTAGTTTGGACTAGGATGTTCTAGTTTTTCCTGACCACACTAGGATAAACTAGTTTGGCCTTATTGATTACAGGCTGAACTGGTTTGGCCTAATAGCGTTAGGATAAACTAGTTCAGCCTGGTAGAATTGTTAGGCCGAACTAATTTGGCCTGGTAGCGAACGGATAAACTAATGTGGCCGGGTTCAAGGTCAGGCCAATCCCAAGCAGCCGGGTGGTGGGGGTTGCAAGTCTCGACGTGCTCGTCGCATTACATTGTTTGCTCCTACCGCTCACTCTCATTCAGTATCCGCTGTGCGTGGAGTGCGAATATGAGTGCGTCTTAGTTGTTATTTGGTTGTTCGTTGTGCTTTGCACCGTGCTTTGGAGTGTGTCGTGTGGGAGTATTAGTGTTAGTGAGCTAAGAGAGTGGTACAAGTAACGTATACTTTAGTAGGTGGGACTATGGAGGAAGATTCTGTTAGTGGTGGGCATAGCCAGAAAGAATGGAGAGAAAGATTCATGACTACAGTTTTACAAAGTGAAAACGAGAAATCAACACATTTCAACGTATTGACAAAAGATAAGTACCAACAACTTATAAATGAAGTCGAAACTGCTGCAAACACAGATAAGAAGACCCCGTTGCAGCAGAGACGCCTGAAACGATTTGGTGTAATTGACATCGGAGGAGTAAAAAAATTGGCAGCCGGTGAGAGAAACCAAGACATCAAGTACTATTTGACGGTAGATGAACTGTACGATGTTATCGATGCTGCTCACGGGGCAGTTGGTCACGGTGGCCGTGATAGAATGCTTGCCGTAACATGTAACATATGCATACCTGTGCCCTGTCATCCTTGTTCTAAGAGAACTTATCGTTGAGCCAATATAGTCTTTAGGGCATAACGCACTGAATTTGGTAAACAATGTTTTTTGATTCGCATGTTCAGTCTTCAAATATACTGTATGATTTTTTTGTAGAACTACTTGTACCTGTATATTTTTGAAGTAGAGCACATGTTGCAAACTAAACACCTGGGTTTATTGCAAGGATGTGACCCAACTGCCATGGTTTCTTGGTCTTTGTGCTTAGGTAATTTTGGATGGACTAAAATATCTTTCAAAACTGGTGGTTTTCTAAATCTTATTTTTTGAATGCATTTGAAAATGTTTTTAGTTGAAGCAGAGCTGTCCAATAAACAGTATGCTACTCGAAGTATATTGTTAATTTTATAAAGTCCAGGGTGGTATTTTGTTAAAAACTTTGGATCATTATTGTCAAATTTAGATTTATTTGTTCCAATTGATAGTGATTTAGTGTTCAGTTTGTTGTTTAAAAGTTTGCGTGGATAACCCCTTTTGGAAAATGCTGATAATAAATTATCAATATATTGTCCTAAGTGATATTTGTCACTGCATAAATTTTGGCCTCTTTTAGCTAAACTCTTAGGAATGGCTTTTTTGACTCACAATTCAATCAGATATCTCCCACGTAAATTTTAAGTTGCAGAAAGTGTTCAGTAATTGTAAAAAATGTTGTAATTGTTCGTTACTATATGTCCATATCATGAAGATATCGTCAATGTAACGTTTCCAAAATATGGGTTTGTATGTTTTTGTTTCCAGAAAATCATGTTCAAGCTTGCCCATCACAATATTAGCATATAAGGAGCCATTCTTGTTCCCATGGTTGTCCCTTTTTGCTGTAGATAAAAGATATTTATCTACAGCAAAAAGATAGATTTTTCAACAAAAGACCACTTTTGTTGTAAAATCTTTCTCAAGGAAATCTACACATTCGTTTAACTTAGAAATCTTAACTTTTGAAAACTTATGTACTTCATTTTTGTCATTTAATTCTACTGTAACTTAATACCGGTAAAAGATAAGACTTACTGGAACTAAATTTAAAACAGTATTACTATGGAAATATAAATATTGTTGTAAAAGAAACAATATAGCATTGAAACCTGCAGTTAAAACATTCTTGACCATTGTATATAAAGACATAACAGGACTAATATCATCTTTAATAATTTCTAATATAAGTCGTATATTCAGATTTATATTGATATAAAGTAAATTTTCAGGACCAAGTACTAAGTTTTGTTTATAGAGCTTGTTTAGCTATTAATTCAGACAGCGATTAGTCAGTTTACAATCCAATTTGATTTATACAATGAACAATTGTCAGCTTTGAAGGCTAGCGTTTATTTACAGGTGTACACCCTCCTTAACTTTAGTATAAGTTAATAGACATTTTAATCAGTCCTTTCTACAGGATATTGCTTGTGTAATGACTCGTATATAGCATGGCCTCGGGGGACTGTTGGGACATGTAATACATGAGGGGAGATTGTTTACATTATACGCTACTTTGTGTTTTACTGGCTGTGTCAGTGAAACTGTACATCTGCCATACACTGATAGTTTAGCGCATAAAAAGCTTATCAGGGATTGCTAGGAATATATTTCAAGTATTTTACGGTTCCAAATTATTTAAATGTGTACTTTAAAATAATTCTAAAGGTACTCAAGAAGCTTATTCAGTGAAGTGGTGGAGTAAGAACATGATGAAACATCATTACAATTCATTTTCATACAATAATTGACTTGTTAGTAACAGTTATAAAAAACTATGAGCTAAAGCGATGAATATGATACATAACTGTTTTCACTTAATTTTATTAGGAGTGGAAAAGGAAACATTACATTAAAAGTAGCTGTATATTTTATCATGCCAGCATAAAAATGGCTCTATATATTGGGTTCTTCCTTTGTTGCTATGGGAGAATTATGTTACCTTTTGTTTGGGTCAATCTTTTATCTTTTATTGGGGATGATTTTCTGAATATACTCCTACCATGTAGCTTTCATGACGTAACTGTATTGCTAATGGAGAAGCCAACACTGCTACATTCACACCGAATACAAAAGAATAACTTGTTTTTGTGCATTTTATAACTTTTTTATAGTTGCACATCACTTATTTATTTTCTCACAATTAGGCCTATGCTGTCCATATTGAATAAAAGTATTAAATTTACTGTAACGCCCTGTTAGGGTTGGAGATTTAGACAGTTAAAATATGACAGGGCTCGTTTTTAGTGTACGATTATTATAATTCATAACCACAGGAAACTTAATGAACTGGTTAACTTGTTTAGTGACTTGTTTGAGACTGGTGGCGGAGGCCGGTGTAGTTCACTCGACTACTCGCAGGCCTTTGACCCAATAATCCATTCTTTATTGCTTGCCAAGATGAATTGCCTTAGTTTTAGAGATCATGCAGTAAAATGGTTTAGGTCACATGTGTTTGGGAGGCAACAGGTAATGAGGATGGTTTCGATGAATTCTTCTCTGGTGAAAGCTAGAGGCGTCCCGCAAGGAAGTTGTCTGGACCCGATCCTCTTCACTTTGTACACATCAGATCTGGACAACTTTATGCGCCACTCGATAGTGCATCAGTATTCCAATGGCAGCAATTTGCACATTCCCTATGGGTTAAATGGATTGGAAAAGGCTGGAGTTAATTTGGATTTGAATATCAGAGGGTGTGATCGGGAAGACATGGTCTTAAGTTGAATGTTAATAAATGCACTGTTCTCTACATAGAACCATTAGCTCAGCTGCAGTGTATTGGTAACGAAAACTTAAGCAGATAGGCTATGCAGTCGCGGCGAAGTCGTTTGCCGCAGCACTCGTCAGAATGACCAACTTCAATTCAATAAAGTGAGGTTGGTGATTCGCTATGATGTTTTCTTTATTTATTTCGGTTTTATTTCGGTTCAAAGTTGTGCCATGGTCTTCCCTGTGACCTCAAATTTCTAAAAGGTTGCCATTTGTAACTTATTATCAAGAAACTTATCTTTTCACTTGAGTAAGCGTTTTGTTCTGGTAATTGTTCTAAATAAGTTTTAACCAGTAAAGTATATCGTATTAAGTCGTTGACGGGAGTTATTATAAAAATAGATGTATCTGATAATCGCTTAAAGTAAAAGGCGATTTATTTACTTGAGCATGAGAAGAGATAAAATATCGGATACACTACATTTTTGTAGGGTGCAATTTTTTGTTACAGATAACTAAGCTTATTATAATATGATTCTTATTTTTTGGCTGTTTAGTTAAATAATAACCAAGGTCTTCCAACTTAGCTACGATAAATGTGGTCATCAGATTTTGATACTGTACTGGTAGTTATTACGCTCATCCCAAATGTGAGAGTTAGATGAATCATTGGACTTTTTTTATCAATACTACCCTTGCTATTCACACTATTCCTTTCCTGTTAATATTCTGTTTTATATATGCCTGCCTGCATTATTCGCGACTAAAACGAATACATTTCTTAAAGTTAATAATTTAACAGATTTTTTAGATGCCTTATGGAAAAATTAAAAGTATTAAAACTGATTTCGTCACTAAGGCATCTTTTAACCATTTATCTAAATCAATACGTTTCTCCGGAAGCTTTTTCAACATTAGTCATATATTTCCAGAATCAAGACAACAGTAGTCTCTTTTCCCATAACTTTCTGATAATATTATAGGATGGAACTTAGAAGTTATTAATTTTCAATGTGTGTTACCTTTTTATTATTGTTCTCTATTTTGACTTATTTTAGTTTCATTTCAATTACATTTATTTTAGTTAAATATGTAAATCCTCACGAAACCTTAATACGGTTAAGGAATAACATTTTTTAGAATATTTAAATGTTATACTTATTGATAGTTTATAACTTTATTTTGTATATAAAAATACAAACGAAAATAATTCCTTAATACAAATTGAGCTACTGGAGATAAACAGCAGTGACACATTTACAATAATCATCGTTACATTGTTGTACTGAGCGCCCCTTTCATTGTGAGGTTCGTTGTAGACCTATTACACTAATTGTGTACAAGCGTCGTCTCATCTGTCACAGCGTTTACACTTATAACTGTTTAAGCGTAACTGTAATTGATGCATGGGTTATAAAAACATTTGAGAAATCATGCTTTGATTGTGCATATTATACAAAGGCAACGAGTTTTGGATACACTGGACCTCAAACTTTGTGTAATACATTTATCTTAAGAAAAAAAATTAAACCATATAACAATGTATAGGTACTATAAACTATAGTATTACATGAAGAACTAAAAGTCCCTTTGCACCAATTTCTGTCTGGTTTCACAAACGTCTGTAAAAATACAAAAAACTATTTTATAAAAAATTATGTTTTTTATTTAAACATTTATCAACGGAAAATTTCATATTTAAAACAAATTCACAAAGCATTAATATTTTTAAAGTTGTGTAAGAAATTACAATATTTCTTTATGAAAGTCACACATAAATCAAGTGTAAAATGTCTTAAGCAAGTTAAATGCTTAATTACTAAATTCAATCATTTTATAAAATAGGTCGCCAAATTTTAAACATACTTAGGCACAAAAAATTTATTATAATTATAATGATATCAGCAAATGTACATTGATTTAGTAAATTTATATATCCTTTTACTTTTTACATAAAAAATACAAAATTGCCTAGTTATATTTTTTTTTAATCCATTACAAAATTTAGGTTTTTAGTTAATCCGTTAAAACTTTAGTTGTCATACTGGGATACGTATGTTACATGCTCAAATTAATTGGCAAATATACGTAAGAAAATGTTCTTTGCAGTATACATAATGGGATAATTGAATAATATTGCTTCAGTCTTACAAAATGGATTTCGTCGAGTTTTGGCTCAGGCGATGGATTACCGTATGGCCGACGGTCCACTTCTGACCTTATATGAAGCCTCAAACTACAAAGTTTTTACAACATAAACAAGAATAAGAACCTCTTATTTTTCAAGTAGAAGAAAAAATACTGTTCTAATTTAACAATAACTTTCATTCAGACAAAAATCACCAAACCAATCAATTTAGAATGTTTCCAAATAAGAAATGTTTAACGTTTTAGGTAAGAAAACCTTTGTAAAAATTGTTTACAATATTTCGTATTACAAAAAAGAAGCAAACTATACTTTTAAAAAACAAATATCATTCCAATATACTTTTTTATTATATTAGAAAGTTATGACATTTTATTAAACTCAGCTATGGTGAGAAGTATTGATTTCATGTGAATGTTGGTTTACTCCAGTTTACCTTCCTCTTACGTGCAGCATCTGAAGTTCGATGCTGTTGCAGACTTAACACCTGAAATCTGGATCCAAAGATAGTCGGTGTCGAGGAACGAAGGAGCTCAAAACGAACCCTCCGCATCGTTTCGACATCAGAGACGCCCAGACTACAAAAATTATTGCAATCTAAGTGAAAAGGCATTCTTATTGTCTGATCAAGTGCACAATTGAGTGCCTTTTCACAATGGCCACATTACTCTAAACGACCTGATAATCAATATATTTAAAAAAATCTCCAAGGACATAACATGAACTAAACAGGATACAGGATTGCAGTTCAGTGAAATTATGCAAGTGGAATTGCACTCCAGAGCTAAAATTTTGACGGCAAATTACCTTCGTGTCATGAATTTGATTCAATGTTTTTATAAACATTTTATCGATCCAATTTTACCTAACAATAAAGTGATATTTTTGGGGCAATGTGTAAGGCTCCAAGGCGAGTAAAAATAATTGACAGTCAGGATTGTTTACATTTGTATTTATATTTTTTCATATTTCGCATTTCAACATAATTTTTGGAAGAACGTGAACTTTATCAAGCAATAATACGTTAATTATTGCATATGGTATGGGATGGCATTTGACAATTTTACGACAGAGAATCTGAGGGATCATGAAAAGTTATGTATAAGATCCGTTCTTTTCAATGCACCTATTGTAGAATAAGAAGTACTATAGTGACATACCCTTAGTCTTAATATTCAGGAAACTGGGTTTTTTTTAATAACGTTCTACAGTTACAAAATATCTGTTTCTCTTAATTTTAAGTTAACCATTAAAATAATTCTTTTTCCACAAACCCTTTTTTCTGACCTTTTATTAAATTAATTATATTATATTAAAGCATTGTATTTGAACAATTTCACCCGGTTATAGCTATCGAAGCTTTATAAAAACTGGAGTTTATACCATTACTCAAAGGCTTTATAATATCCCAATCAAAACTAAGGGCTTGGTTTAAAAGAGTAGGAAGAGTTACAGATGTACTTAAGAGCTTACATTGGGTAGTAAAAAGCAATATGTGTCACATGTATTTTAGTGTGGATTTTCTGTGTTACTGAAAAACTCTATTGACTGAAGGTTTCCTGTATTTGATAAAAAAACTATGCTTTTTATTTATTGTTACCTTAACGATTTTGTGAAATAGAATTATTGTACAGAATATGAGTACTTTATGCATTGTTTATAGAATGACTACTCAACGCATATTTTATACAAACATATTTAAGTGGGTTTTATACATGAACTATGGAGTATAAAAAGTTTATATAAATATTATTTTCATATAAACATACTAAAGTTATCTATTTCAAAAATACAGTAGTCTTATAATTAAAATGAATAAAGATGCTATCAATTTGAAAAAAGTAAACAAAGAATGGTTTTAAAGTATTACATGGCTTAACACTTACTTCGACCATTTGTTGAACATTTATGTCCTATTAGTTGAACGCTCTGTTTGCCAAATATCTTACACACATATTTATCATCCAGCTATAAATGTAAAGTAAGCCAAGAGTTTATAGGTAAGGGCTTAAAGAAACAAATAGGCTTAATTTTTATTTATAATACAATCTGTAAACTTTTACTAGAATCAAATGATTGTTTCCAACACAGACTAGGCTCCGAGTACCTGCGAGTATCACTTTAGTAACACTTTACTTCTCAAGAAACTTTTTAATTGGTCAAGTTTGGACTCCTAACTGTTTACTTATCCTCTACAACACTTTGCTGCTTAGTTATACTCAGGTGAATGTTACCAATCTGTATTCTTGGGTGCTGAATATAGCGTTACAAGGTGTTGGTAGCTATAACTGACAGAAGTAAATAAATGAACGATATCGCTTGTAGAATCTCATTAAAGATGAAGTAACTAATTGAACTACTAATAAGTAATTTAAATATTGGTGTAATGTTTATAATAATTATCGTAAGATTAAAAAATTCTTGATTAAATATATAAAACAGACTCATTTTGGTCTTGTTAAAGTAATGAGCAGGTTTATACGTAAAATTGTTTAGTTTACGATAATTGAAGAGAAATTAATCAATTTTTAAGCTTGTGCTTAGTTTAAATAATTTTAATTTACTGACTAACTATGTTTATTAAATAATAAGCTGTAAAATAACTGTATTTATATAATATCTTTAGAGATGCATAAAATTTACTTAAATCCAAATGTACGTATGATAATGTTGTAGACATGAAGAATAGTGTGATTTAAAACAAATGTGAATCTTTTGCTTCTATAAGTGAACAAAAACAGTCAGCAAATAGCTACAATATAATTGTATACCTTTCAATCGTGCAGACTACAATTAATATTGCTGAAATGTATAAGGGGTACTACAAATGAGTTGGAGACGTATTTATGACATATATTTTATGAAGAAACAGCGTTTAGCTTAAGATTCAAGTTTTTTTGTTAGTATTTAGAAGAAGGATAATTTCTTAGGACTACAAGTTTCCAATCAAAGGTAAGTAAAAAACATTAAATTCTCTCTCTCTCTCTCTCTCTCTCTCTCTCTCCTCCTCACACATACGCACACTGTTTATTATAGTGCATCATAGAGTGAACGACCACATTCATACCTTCATAGTTATTATAATTCCGCTATAATCAAGAAGGAAACAACAATCAGATACACTATTATGGACTTATTCATACAATATCCTTACTTATTTTTTTTCATTTAGAAGGAAAAACTTTCTTAAACTTTATTTATGCACTTTCATATATTTCTTACGGTACTATGTAGGTGTACAATTTGACGGAAACCTTTATTTAGTAACTAAAAGCAGTTTATCTAAATTAATACAAGCATTTTGTATTAGTTATTTATTATGAAAAGTACTAAGAAGATTCTTGAACTTAATCTAGTATTATTGTTAATAGTTCATGATGGAGTACGCCTGTTCTTGTAAAAACTACACTAATAATACAAATAACATTTAAATATATCGCAAAACTTGATTGTCGTTCGTGCATTAATTTAATTAAAATTATAAGACACGGCAAATAATATAATTTATGTGATATGATGATAATATATATCTGATAATGATGTATAAAAACATCATATTATAAATAACAGTGATCCATTAGAACAGTGCATTATTTAAGCTACGGATTTTTATTCCTACATCCCTCTTATCATACCAAAGATGTCATGGTATGGCCATACTAAAATATAAGTAAATAGATTATTGCTTCAATACATACGTATAAAATATTATTTTTGTACAGTACATAAACATACGTATTGTAAATAAAAGCTGTAGAGTTTTTCTGGAATAGACAAATCTAGCAACAATGTAAAAGTCAGGCTGGCCAACCTCACGGACGGGAAGCAACAGTTGCTCTGTATATAGAACGGAAATTGCTCCGCTCAAAGAAACTTCCGCCAAGTTGCTTTTGCAACCTTTCCAAGATAACTTCCTGGAACTGTTTTTAATCTAGTGTGTTATGAATTATAGATACCTGAAAAAAGCTATCACAGTTAGTTGTACCATTTTCATTTGTAGTAAGAAGTATAATTTTAACTTTATTCATAATACAATCAATGAAAATATTAGTTACCACTAGTTAACTATTAAGAAATTTCCGAAATTCGTATACTCTTATAAGTAATAATAAACGTCACGTGAACAATGTTCAGATTACCTAATGATTTGCCACGCTTGGAAATACGAGGTACTTCCAATACAATATGTTATTAGACTTGTATATATAAAAACCACACACAAATAGGTAGATATTTCTAAATTTCCTTATCCTAATGTTCCTATCACGTTCGACGTTTAACCATCACTATGTCATCAGGAATGGACATTCGATTTCAAAATACCATAAGCTATATAAATAGAAACTTTTTTCAACTACAATTAACGCCCGCCTTATATTTGATTACTACTATCCTAACCCAACTAATATAATACCATGTCTCAGATCTGGTCTGAAAAAAATCTGGTACTCTACATCGTCTGAGATTGGCTAGTATGTTGCTGGGACTTGCAATAAAAAAGAAATAGACTTGGTTAACTGGTTACGTCATACATCTCTTATGTTTCTGTTAAAGTTTGTTTCCTGGAATTATACGAGGTAACGCAGATCACCCTTGTGGTGTAATAAGTGATCATACAAATAACCTTAACACGTTTTAATTTAATTTCCCCCGATTTTACACCTCCTCCCCCAATAAATAATTTATATTTTGCAAAATATCCCAAAAAGGGATTAATTGGAGAAATGAGCGATATATAAAGCAAAATGTTGTAAGATACATCATTTTAGGTCTTACTTAATATTTTGTTTTAAAAATTTTTGTCTTACGTTATTTTGTAAATAGGTTTTTATTAAGTATTTTGTGTTTTAATGGATATTGCATAGTTTTCTAAGCTTATTCTTAAATCTATCTGTCAGGTAATGTGTGCTAGAAGAACTTCTTATTTTGCCCTCAAAATGTGAAAAATGTTTCAACTTCCTAAAACTTATTAAAATTGAAATATGCATAAAAGTAAAAAAAAAATACTTTTCAATGAATAAATAATCTAAAAGATAAAGTTTTAAAACCTTTTGTATTCAAAAAGGTTTTATATATCCCAAGCTGTTCATTTGTTAGGGGTATTTCTCATATATAAAAGTAATTTTGTGTAATCATATTGGTTCCAGTTAGCATTGTGAGCTAATTAAAAGAGTTAACAGTTATATCATACAATCATTATATATAATGCATGGGTTGTCCTCTTCACTATATACACTATAAACTAGGATAGGATATGAGATTCACAATCAATAATTTTAACCTTTCATTTCACATTTAATATATACTAAATATTACCGGATGAAATATTAAATTGACAAAGTATTAAACTACATGAAAATACGTATACATGTTCATCATATAACTGTGCGTATATGACCCACAGGTAAGCTAATTAGTTCGACTCATAACATCGACATTCCCCCACATTTTCTTAAAAACCAATTATTAAAGTAATTTAGTGTTGGATGTTTTAAAATACAAGTATTGAGAATTACGATGGTGATCTGTCTTAAATGTGTGGTTATAAACCAATTTAAGTTTTTACTTAAGTCGAATTTAATGGGTTTGTGTAGGCTATTTTATACAAAAACATATAATACAATATGTTTATGTTTTTATGGTTACATTGGAGCTTAAATTTCCTATTAGACCAACAATGCTTAGAAAATTTAGTGTTACTCTATAACGTCAGGTATATTTAGTAATTCAGTTAAATGTAATTGGGAAAATGCTCTTTGTTTGGTGTAATAAAACTTTCTGTAATCTGACTATGTCATTCCTCTTTTATCTGTCATGAGAAGTTTTAGACACTAGAGTTGGAAAAGATACCAAAACAAATTACATTAAAAACATAAAACCGATATTTAATACATTTTATTGCTTTGTGAGGCCTTTCGATATCCAAGATATCTTCTTCAGACACATCACAAAAGTCTGAAGAAGATATCTTGGATATCGAAAGGCCTCACAAAACAATAAAATGTATTAAATATTGGTTTTATATTTTTAATGTAATTTAACAGTGACCAATATAAGCTGCATCTACAGCATACCAAAACAAAGTTTAGGTAAGTGAAATATATCAAATGTTTGTTTATTTTTTAATCCCAATTACAATATTTAAATATTGTTTGCGTGTGTTTAATTACAATTAATTTAGTTTCCTTTGTAAAGCTCCAAGAATCCTTCATTCAGAATATTATGTCCTGTGAAAATTAAGTAATCACTTATTTTTTGTTGGATCCGTTGATTGAATTTATTTTATTTGCCTATAAATAAAACCATAAAAAACACACACACAGTAACTATCGAAAATGGACACATGTTACTTGTTTTCAATATTATAAAAACGTAATATTCCAGGTTAATTCCAATGAGCAAAAAGCCACATAAATTTGTATTTATAAATCGAACTGCTTAATCTACCGTTATACAAGACGAATTATTTTCAGTTAGGAACAAGGTAGAAGCAATAAAACCACGTGTCGTGTACCTGGCTTCGCTAAGGCTGCATGTACAATTTCAAGTCTATAGCTACAAACTATACTATTACTAGGTCAAATATCAAAATTTCATTTGTTTGCACTCAGTTTATAAACAATTGGTTTATCCTGCTATTTTCATTGTGCCATCACGGTTATTTATTAGAACAATATAAAAATGATCACTAATGCTCGTCCCAATCCTATATTCGATTTTTAGACTCCTGGAGTCAAATCTGTGAAAGTTTCAGATTGCAGACGCTGTACTAAGTGGAAAACTAAATGGAGCAAAACTAAAAATTCGCATTGAATCAACCCATTCCACCTTAGCTATGCTATGTGAACATTTCTTTGTCTTTTTATGACAAATAAACGAAGTTTTCAAACTATGTATGTTGTTGCAAATTGGGAAATTGTAACTGTTTAATTTAATTTACAACCCGAATGAAATATATTAAGAGATGTACGATGTTTAATATATTGGACGGTGTATATATAAGGAAGGCCCTTTAAAAAGTATTAGGAGATTTATTTTTAGTTTTTCTAAGAAACTACAAAAATATTTAGTCCCCCAGCTGACAGTGGGTCCCAAAAATATATAGTAATAGAGCCTGTATATAAAAAGTAACTTCTATCCAAGCATAGACATGTACCACGATAAACCTTATACCATTCGGAGGTAAAGACTTCGCAATTCTCTCCTTACTGCAATACAGTTCTTCAACTGAGGTAACAATTATGAAAAAAGCATGCTCCCTATTTATGCCAATTATGTTCTTTGTCTACTTATTCTATTTTTGTGAATGATAAAAATTCATATATAGCATACATTCTATAACTGGTATAGTCATCAATCATAGTTAAATTTTAGTGTTTTTTTTATTATACTTTCAATACTTTTAAGTAGTATAATACATATTACTGTTGTGAATTTGTGATTGTTTATTGAACTCTAGAATGTAAAATCAATCAAATGTATTGGAACTTTAACGTTCAACTTGAATATATATTATTAACTTTATTATATATAAATAACCCATCCCAGCCATCTAAATCAAATTTGAAGGTTTGGAAAAAAATTTTCATATGGGTACTATTTATATCAATAATAAGAGACACTCAGTATTATATTATATAAATACAGTATACTTTTATTTATATGCATATTATTAATTATAAATTTATAAAATTGCATATTTAAATATACGTGAAGGAATTAATACAAATATAAATTGTTTAGCCTTCATAATTTAGATTTTGCGCCAATATTAATTAATACTAGCACAAATTAATTGCATTAATTTCAATTTTTGTTCTAGTTAGCTGATCATACATTTGTTTTTATTTTACAGAATGTGCATTTATACTGTTTATATTTGTCAATGTTATAAGAATACACTACGATTACTCTGTGTGACCTGAAAAAAAAATTAAATGCATATATATTCCCCGATTGTATAAGGTACAACATATTCCTCTCTTACACTCTCAAAGTGAATATTGAAAAGTTATACAGATATCAATCAATTTTTTCCACGTTAAATAAATAGCAAACATTAATAAGTTTAAGTTACGATTTTATCTAACCAGAATTATGATTTAAGAGTTAAACTGGGATTCATACAGATAATCTCGAAAATTTGGAAAAATGGCAAGATAAAGCCTAGCATTTCACTCTGTGAAAGGAAGTTAGTGAGTTGGATAAAACGTTACTGAACGGATGGTTTCCTCCTTAAGTTACTATACTCACTTTGGAGTTTTGTCAAAGTTTTCCAAACTTTGGTGAATTCATTGTATGGATAAATATATGTTTGTCATTATAAATTCCAAATATAATTGACATATGTAAATTTATAAAGCGATTCCGTCAACGTATTGATCCAAACATTTTTAATTAAACAATAAAAATGTTATAAACTGAGTTATTGAATTATAAATAATATCGATATAGCTTCAGTTCAAATATCAAAATAGTGCGTCTCGGTAAATGTAGTAGTTACACACAATCATATATGTTACTCCAAGGCTCGCTGTATCATACACTTTTAAAATTTCATATAAAATTAATGATTGACAGGAGCGGAATGTAAATTACAAAACGAAGATATGTATTTTAAACAACACTCAGGAGGTTATATAAAACACCAATTTTATTTTGTTTTTTCTGTCCACTGTAGTGAAACATTACAATAGCTACTTTTTGTAAGCAATTTTCACCAAAATGTGTCTATCAATTAGAGCTTTGAAATATTCTGCCATATGTTACAAGTTTACTTAAGAAATTTTTAAAATTTGGGCCAAATTTTGGACTTCTAGTTTGGGCATAACGTGATCCCTAAATTTAATAAAATATTTTAACTATATTTCCCATACACGATGTAAGAGGTTAAATTTTGTTTCTTTGTTTTAGCTCTAATCATTCTCACAATACACAATTAGAACGCTTACGCTGACTCAACCTCAATGCATTATAACAGGGGTGTAATAAGACTATAATTTTAACAATTTCAAATTTATGACTAAATACAAAATGAGAAATTTTTAATTGAGCTGAAATTATTTCTCAGCTATAGCAACACACATAACAACAACACTAGATATGTCATACAAGAACATAGGCCCCAGTATTTCAAACATAATAGTAATGGGAAGTAGCAAATGCATTTGACTCAATTCGGAGCTACTGAAAATGCTGAAAGTGGGAAAACAGATTTCAAATAATGATAGACTTTAATGTTTAACGGTTTAAACAAGATAAATATATAGTATAGAAATTAGATTTAACTAGTTTTAATTAAAGGGTTTCATTTTAAACAACAACCAGGTCTTGCTCTACAGGTAATTACAATATTGTCCGGTAATTGATTATTATCTTTACTTTCATACAATTTGCATACTTTTAATGGTGGAATTATACATTCCTTATTTTAATAACGGATTAACGTATAAATTATTCTACTACTACCGCTATTTGTAATATTTAACTTTAATGAAATCACATTAATGACGGTTTGATAATTAACTGTTTCCTAATCGCATAGCAGCAGTTTTCATATTAATTTTCTATTATTTTTATAGCTGTATTCCATAGCATTTGAATAGTAAGAAAATCATTTTCTGCCAAGGTAAAATCACAACTGTGTTTGATTTTTTAAAGTGTTTCAAGAAAGCCGGTATGTGTTTTTTTTAGAAGTAATCTGCTAAATAATTATCACTATGTTTTCAATCGGATATACTGCTTTCTTTCTATACACAACCACTGGAATACATCTTAGAATTTCATGGATTCAGGCAAAAAATTGTATGGACATATTATGGAGTAGATGTTATTCTGGGACGGTCTTTGAGCAGTTTTGGAACCAAAATGTGGCATATAAGTGTCATTATATCATTTATCTACTAAATATCTTCAAAGATTTTTGAATTGATTGATATGGATGATTTCAGCAGAAAATTTAGTGCTCGTTCTTTAAAAATATCACCTTGACTATGGCGCAGGGTTAGGGCTGCAGGTCTCTAGTAAGTTGTCACGAGTTTCTTAATTCTCGGAGAAAATATACAAATTTAAAATTAGTTTGAAATAATTTAAAACTTTTATAAAGACTGATTAAAATTCCGCTGGCTTATATAAAATCTCCTTACATATAACAATAAACGTTTATATGTACTCACTCTAGATCTAGATAATTGTAGAACACCTTTAAGATAAGGAAGTTAGTTGTCGAAGTTTAAATCCGATTACATTTTTTCTAACTCCAAAACAAAACTAGCGTTGGCCTATATATATATTTAATTATAGTGGTGATATTTTTAATATGATGATACACACAAGCGTAGTTCTTTCCCATATCAATTTAATGTCTTAGAAATATCAAAGTCCGCTAAAAACACATTTTAATCTAGATTATTTGTAGAGTTACATAAGAACTAGGACAGGACTATGAAGAGTTCCCATAAAACTAAAGCTTTGCAGCCCAGGAATTGAAATACTCGTGTTATGGAATGTATGGTAAACAAGGGTGATTGCAGTTCTAAAGTGTGTTTGAAACTAAGGGGATAGAGATTCAGGGCAAAAACAGGTATTCATGGACACATATCATACACATCCCTCGGATAAATGTATCTCTAAAAAGCAGGAATAAACATAATTTTAGAAAAGAAATACAATATACAAACAGACAAATATAATTGATATATGTCTTCAGAACAATAATAGAAATAACCATTAATAAGATCATTCTTTAATATATCGTAATTTTTTTTTAATCGTGATAATGGTAATATGTTAGGATTATTTAACTAAATATCTTTTTCAATGTGATTGCTTTTCTGCATAAACTGGTTATATTTTCTGCTATTGTAGCCATTTACTTTTTGTAACATTCTTCCATGAGAAAAACAGAAAACAGTTTTCAATGTTTTCAGTGTTCAGTCTTAGATAACTGCAAACTTTATAGCTCTTGTTATAACGAAATTTAAAGCGACTCTGCCCCAGACAATACTTCTGGCCTTATCATTTGCATAATGAGAGCTCAAACGGAAAATACGCGTCCACTTATTTTCTCACGTCCTCATCACTTATAGCATTATAGCTCCGTTTAATGCTCAATATTTCTCACACTTTTTCAATGAAGTGTTCAAAGTTTTTAGTTTCAAGAAGTTTGTTGCTAGTTTAGCAATTTGCTCTTTAAAATATATCAGAAATAATTTTAAATATAGTCGTTGATAACTAAAGACCTTATAGCTTTGTTATAACGAAAATTAAGCCACTTCACCCAGACTTACTGGCTTTCTAGATTTGCATAATGGGAACTCCAGCGAGAAAATGCTTCCACTATTCTTTTTACGTCCTCATCACTTACTCCTTACGAAAATCGAATCTCTATCGTTGAAAAATATACAATGCTGAAGTCTCTCAGAACACAGTTACCGGCGCAGTCCGGCGTCAGATTAAGAGAGTACCATGTACTGTAGTATAAGCAACATTACCAAGTACTGTTTACTGATTATATTACTAATCTAAGTGAGCCGTCCAGATTTATATTGTGTTTACTCTGAAAGGTTCAGTAAAGTTTCAATTTCAATTTACTTCTGCAGATTTGGAGAGAATATTTGCCCCTCCAGAACAGTTGCCAATATACTTTTGCAACATTTTTACCTTAAGACAAGTGTTTTACCTTAACCACTTATAAAAGGAACTATTTATCTTAGCATCACATATTAAATATTTCAAAATTTATCGTCCCCTTTTCACTTTGTCACAATAATCATATGGATGTTTATTTGTGCGATGAGGAAATAAAAATAACACGGGTTTTCCGTCCAATGTATGGAAATAGCTTTAAATACAGTAAGGTAAAAACCCATACTACAATCTTTTACCAATAATAATATTAGAGTGTAATTTAACAGCTTAAAGTCATTCCATGTTTATCCTAACTTTGGTAACATATAAAAATTACTTGGAAGTCTAATTGAATACTAAATTATTGAGAGGTACGAGCTTTTAAGGAATAATATTTTAGGATGAAGTGTTATGGAGTAATAAAAGTAATCATGTACGTATCTAATTCAAAAAAATTACTAGATAATTGTTTGCAATAACATGCATCATTCATGACTTGTCTTGTGCATTCAATACAAAATATAAAATAACATTCATTTTTGTACAAAACTCCGAAGGTTCTAAATTAGTGATTAAATATTCGTTTTATATATTCGTATAAGAGCTTATTTTTGTTACATACTATGACTTTCTCTTGAGAGGAATTCACCAAGTCAGACAAAAGGTAGTGAAGACTGTAACGAGGGCGGGCCTTCCTCTTGAATTAGAGACTGACTCTGCCAACTCCTTAGCAACTTGGCAACAAGAGGTACATAAACTTATCCAAATGGCACCATAAACATTTATCTATCAGTGTGGGAGTACCAGTTCGTTCAAGGATAAAACAAAATAATCACATATATATTTATTCAATAAAATAGATTTTTATTTAATAATTTAAATCATTCAACTGTTATATATTTAATATCACTATTATATTTATTGCTATTCAAAATTAAAATATTAGTACGTTTGAAATATTAATGAATTTACTGAGAATAACGAATAAGACAGCAAAAAGTAATTGCAAAACACTATTAAACACTATAATTTCTATAAGTTCTATAAGATTGAACAAATAATTAAATCACTACATGTTACTCTCTCACCTGTCAGTAGCAGATCTAATGGCTGTGCAATTCTAGTACTGTGTATTTAAATCTCACTAAGAATATAAATTTTGACTCTTGGAATAGTTTTTATGAATTAAAAAATTACAACAATAATAATATATTCAACTAACTAAATTTATGTCCTTTTCTTAAGCTGTACAAAAACTATCTTTCATGTATTCTT
The DNA here is from genome assembly GCF_021130785.1 of Homalodisca vitripennis. Taxonomy (NCBI): domain Eukaryota; kingdom Metazoa; phylum Arthropoda; class Insecta; order Hemiptera; family Cicadellidae; genus Homalodisca; species Homalodisca vitripennis. The sequence continues at coordinate 70,153,384 of NC_060212.1, read as the reverse complement.
GGCAAGATTTTACACGTTATTTCATAACCATATACTACATAATATATTAAATATACTGAAATTAAATATAAGAAAACTATGAAAATTTACCTATTCACTTCATAAACTAAACATTGTATTTTTCTGTTACTTAATGAATCAGAGAATTAGGAAATATTTTGGTCCTGTACGGGTTTCAAAATTTTAAATTATCTCGGTACATGAGATTTTATTACAATGAGAGACCCGTGAAATGGCATGTCACTGTTGCTTGTAATATTTTTCCATTAACAGAAATATGTTGTATAAACATATTGATCTCAATAAGGATGCCATAGGTCATTATAAATGATACAACATAATATAAAGGAAAGATCGTAAAATGGTTGATTCTACAATATATCGTTTTTTTTTTTTTTAATTGTGATGGTGTTAATACCTAACATTTAATTAAATAAATATTTTTTATAATGTGATCGTTTTGGTCATATTGCGTTGCTAATATAGCCATTTACTAGCCAATGTCTAACTAGCAAAGAGTAAATAGCGAAATTCCTCTGTGAGGAAAAAGGAAACAGTTTTCAATGTACTCGTAGATAACTGCAGACTTTATAGTTTTGTTATAACGAAAGTTAAAACGACTGCAGACTTAATACTTCTGGCCATATGATTTACATAATGAGGGTTCCAGTGGAACAATGCTTCCACTTATTTTCTCTCGTCCTCATCACTTATTCATAAATAGCTCCGTTTGATAGCTCAATAGTTCTCACACCTTTTCATTTAAGTGTTCAAGGTTTAAATTCCCATAAAAGAAATACTAACTATTATGATTTTTCAACACTGTATTTGTCAAAATAAAGGAAGAGTTGCAATAAAACCTATCGATGGTTGCACTAGGCTTAGCTGTCAGGTCACACAGAAAAAAGTTCATTACGAGAGATTTATGTGTTTTATCTTTTCAGTTATACTACTACTGTAAAATGTATATTGATAAAGTTTACCTAACTTTATCAACACACTTTATCCCCATCTTAATACTTTAGGCCAACACTATTTTGTGGGCTGTATGATTATTCTACTTTCCTACGGTATGAAAAGATTTGTAGGGGCTTGTAAACTATGAAAGAATATTTATGAGATTCTGGGTATGGAAAGAGCTGGATTAAACTATACTTCATTAATTGGACTGGCATGACTTCAATAAGGCAGGAGTACGCCACTCCACCTATGTTATAGGCTTCTCTAAGGTTGCATGAAACACATAAAACCTATAGTTAGTTTTATTCTTGAGGTGTCCTGCGGTCAGATAGACAGAGAGGCATCATACAGAAAGGAACTTTTACATTCAACCAGTCAACAAAAAGAATGTCCTAAGCCTACTAAACGTAGGCTTCAATGAAGATAAGTTAAGTTCAAAGTACATATTTGTTTCAAATACCTTATTTATTGTATTTATTAATACAACATTTTAATTCTGCAGACGATCGGTATTGATATATCCTGAAACATGATACATTACAGTTTTGCCATTACGTTCATAGCATTATTTAAATAATAAACGCTCTGATTAGGTAGTGACTAGTACTATATCACCAGACTGCGCTGAAATCAGATCTTGTACTAATTTTAACTTTGATTTACAATTATTTTTTTTTCTTTGCTGTATGAAATAATGCTAATTGCTAAATAAAAACTCATTTTAAATGTTCTATACAGTTTTTATACTATATATTTATGTAAAAATGGTCATAATGGTATGTTAAAAATAATGAGTATGACCTCCTCTCTCCCCTTTAGCTGAATGATTATTGCTCGTAACACAATTACTCAACTTGATTAACTAAATAAGTAAAATTTGAATTACAAGTATACATGTACGGAACCTACAATTATTAAGAAAACTCACCAAACCAAGAAACAACCGTCGTATTTATATTTGGAAAAATAAACGTAATAAGTTTTGTAATAAGTCTCATTTTCAAGTACTTACCACAATAAATTTCATAATTTGAAATTTTCGTCACTGGAGATTTCTATCTTGACAACAAACCCTACGTAAAAATTAGTACTCACACATGGTACTCACAAGTGCAAAATTGCCACCCCGTATAGATGGCATAATCACGAGATAGGCCCCATATCTAATTTTATTAGCAGAATAGCAACTACCCATTGCATCACACATAATTTCTCACTGAAAAACAGGGATACGTAGGGATATGCTTTGTAAATGACATCGTAAACACTATTTAGTTAAATTATAGTCACTAAAACATATTCCAATCTCATAATTCATTTTTTATTTAAGGCAAAAAGGACAGTTTTTGAAGCACTGCAATTAGAGTGGGACCTGGTTTTATAAGTACAAGAGGATTAACTTGAATTTGTCTTGAATATCTTATGATTGTTTATAGAATAGCTCCAACGACATCATTAACAATTTAACTGTCTTAGATCATTTTGCAGGAATCCTAAAGTCGAAATCATGAGTTTTACAGGTAACGCATTTACGATGTTATAAATGTTTGACCTATACGTCATTTTGGAAAGAAGCAAAGCATATTTAAGGTGCATACAATTACAGTATTCAGGGTTAGGAGCTACAGAAGTTAAGTAGTAATTTAAAATAATTTTTATTGGATGCTTTGCACGTGTAAGACCAATTCTGGTTCAAATAAATTATAATTCCGACGCCGTGGTTTAGTTTGCCTTGTTGCCCAAATCAAGAAAAAAGTATTTATCCGTAGGTTTAAAAAGCCTATATCAGTCGAAAAGAGTATACATCCGATCATTACAATTTACTTGTGACATCTTACATTGATGCTGCAATCACGAAAATATATACATACGCAGGTCTGAGCAGCAAACTTCAAAGTTAATTACTTGTGGTCATTTTAATTTACATTGGTCTAAGGCATTTCTGAAGCCATACTTGAGCATGCTTTCTTCCCTAATCAAAAAAATATACATACACAGTTATGAGAAGCCTCGTATATCAGAAAAAGATTTAGCCGGGTTTATGGGTTTTAGAATGGATATGTGGTGTCTATTACATAGTGTGATTTTAACAATAATTTTGCTTCAATCAGGCTGCTTAGTTTTCTTGTGTCAGTCAGATAGTTTGAGATTACAAAAACACTTGTAATGTGATTTAACCATTCATAGACTGTATTTTTCTAGGATTTCCTACCATTTTGCACTTTCTAATATCGTAAACAAAGACGATGAACATTTTCCCTGAAAATAAAATGCAACACTCATATTTTTACTCTATTATTCCTTAATATTTTTATTCATTTAAATTCAAATATTTTATAACATTTGGCACCTATATTCTGTGTGAAGTGTGAAGTTTTTCAGATTTTTAATTATGATTTATGAAGTATGTCCAGCTTTTTGAAGACCGTTTATTAGAGACATCAACCTGAAGCCTGCTCTAGTGTATTACTAATATATCAAATAAATATTTTATTAAAAATTAATACGATTTTTTTTTGTAATATTTGAACATTATTAAGTTTTTATTACAATTGATTATAATTAATTTAATATTAAATTATGCTCCATACCTGTTGTAATTAACACACTTTCTAAAGTCTGATGATCGTGTGACTATTATTGAAGTGACTTCACTAACACGTCGAAGCATGACGAAACAAGTTTCAACAATCATTACAGTTTAATCCATTACTCTCTGTCCATAGCAGTTCACTGTACCTCGTGTTCCAATCACCTAACGCCTATTTAAGCTGGGTTTAAATATTCAAAATCTAATAATAATATTCTTTATTTCATAGCCGCTGATTTATTTTTAAGTTATGTTCAGGAGGAAAATATTAGTTGGGATTTTATCATTATTAAAGCTTTCACTGTCTGAATATTTCCTCCTTTTCTGATTACTTGGTTCCAGGGATGATCTTATCTCTGAAGGTTTTCATCTACTAGAAATTTACGACCTTAATAACAGTTTTCCATGTATAGCATATACATCGCATTCAGCTTATGAAATCCTGGTATTAAAAGGCCTCCTCACTGTCAATTTTTGACAATCCCTGGATTAAAGAAGACGAACCCCAATAAGCTCAAAAGTTCTGGAAATAGTGGACCAAGAAAATGTTTGCCTTTTACAAATTCGGTTTAATTTGTTTAATTAGCTATGCAATTCTGAACATTTTGGGTTTCAACTTTCAGAAGGTAAGGTAATTATACTTCTAAACCTTACACTACCTTGTAGCATTCACCTTTATACTTGAGAGTAACTTTCTGAGCAAAACTAGCAATAGTGATTTCCATACTTGAGTAAAATCAAGTGTTTCTTATTGTTCTTTATAAATGTTTAATATATTAAGTAACAATAATTAAAATTTAAATATTATTAATCTATGATTTTAATGATTCTTCATATTGTAAACAATCAACTTATGCAATTCCTTGCCCTTAATTCTTATAAGGCATGAAGATGGATACTCAGCGCCCTATTGACGGATAGCAGCTTCTGAAAGCATCCATCCTTTAGGACAGCTTGTTCTCTAGAATTAATCTCTCATTTTCTGCTACCATCAGACCCTCTTATTTTTTCATTACCTCAAAACCCTTCACATTAAAAGTCTAGTCTCTGTTTCTCTGTTTTTCAAACCAATTTTCTGCCAAAAATAAAGAAATTCTATAAAAACGTAAGCAAGACCTAAAATAAACACACGAGTTAATTTGAAATAAATAATAATTGCATATTCTGTAAATTTTTCCAATTAATATTCAATTTATATTAGAAAAATTTATTTTTCTTCCAAATCCAAATAAGAATAAAAATCCATATAAGACGATGTATTTATGATTTTAGGACGTAAAATGTTTTGGAAGAGTGTTACAAGTAATAGATTCCATTACCATTTTTATTTAGCCTATCGCCAATAAGTACAGCACATATAGTTCAAGAATATCATTGAAAGATTTTTTTAAAATCTTTAGGATTCAAGTAATTTGAAAAATATAAAATGTTAGAAAGAGGAAACTGTAAGGCCAATAACATATTATGTCACAAATATATATATATATATATATATATATATGTGTGTGTGTGTGTGTGTGTGTGTGTGTGTGTGTGTGTGTGTGTGTATGTGTTATCATAAAAAAGGTATTGCCTAAGATCGCGTAATGCGCCTTTGTGATAATCATGTTAAGAGTTTAAATCAGTAATTTTATTGGACATGTTTCCTGAAGGCGAAATACGTTGTATATGTAAATATTTGTAAGATATTACAATTAACATATGTAAAGATATTGCTTTTTAGTAGTTTAATAAACTTTTAAAGGCATATTTCTATAGTTACTTAAAGCACTGTTGTATATTACATCTGCTATAATTGTTTCATGATGTAATTGTACATTGAAAATAAATGTAAAAAGAAACTATCGTAATTCGAATTCACCTTTCTAAGCCCTCACTAATAGGACCTATTTATTTCTCTCATTAATTGAGATATTTCATAAAAGTAGAGTAGTGTTTCTTATGAATAATTTTAATGGTTCACTTATTTGTTTAGAGCATCGTGTAAAGAGACTGAGTATTGTTAGTAATGGTGGAAAACCAGTATAAGGGAGCAGAAAAGTGGTTTAAATAAAACCAGTAAGCCTTAGATCCACTTGCATTTGTTTGCACATTTGACCGATATAGCTACTTTGGCCTCCCTTAGGCTGTGGTTTCCTAGACGCGTAATAGATGCGCTGCAGCTTAGATACGCTGCGGGTTATACCTCGGTCGGAAACGCAGCCGCCGTCCAGTGGTTTCCTAGACTGCGTAGAATACATATGGTTGTGCGTAACATGACGTCAACAAACAAATATCTGGGGGCTGCACTAATGCTATACAGTGATTTAGATCATGACATGGATATTGTGGTATTACAGCTTTGAAAAAGCGTGAACAGTGCAGTGAGATGTTGAAAAGAAGAGACAGTGAAGGTGTTTACAATTTATTAGTGACTAAACATTTAATAGACAATGAAATTAAGTGTATTCACATCAATTGTAATCAAAAGACCCAAGAGTTCTGGGATCTTTGGCAGTTTCAAAACTGTGTAGCAGGTATCGATGGGAAACATGTCCGAATTTTACCTTCTGACAAGTCTGGAAGTCTTTTTCATAATTTAAAGGATTTTTCTCAATCGTTCTATTTACTATGGTTGATGCTAACTGCAAATTTCTCCTCATTGATGTTGGATCCTATGGAAAGGAAGGAGATGCAGGAATCTTCCAAAAGTCAGTAATATGATCTAAGGTGTCAAACGGCGAATATTTCCCTCCACCAAAACATTTGCCAGCATCAGACATCAAGCTTCCTCATGTTATTGTCGGTGATGAAGTATTCAGACTGGATAAACATGTGATGAAACCTTTCACCCAGAAACAAGCTGTGGCAGACTCCTCAAAGAGGAACTACAACTACGCCCTGTGCAGAGCCCGAAAGTAACGGAAAGTGCATTTGGAATCGTGTGTGTTGTGTTTAGAATCTTTTTTACCCCAATTAATTTGAAACCTGACACAGTAGATTTGGTAATATTTGCTTGTTGTTGCCTCCTCAACATGTTAAGGAACGAGTTCATTGCTAACAACCCCCAAACTCCTACACATGTCGTTGTAGATGAGGTCCCAACAAAGAACATGATACCATTGGTTGGAACCGGCGGATTTGCCAAATCTGAAGGTTTTAAAGTGAGGAGTATGTTCATGGAGTATTTCAACAGTATTTATTACAATAATACGTACAAGAATGGCAAAAAAACACAAGAAAAACACAGATTTGTCCTCATTTTTCATATTATAACTCTATAATAAATTATATGACTGTGGATCTGGCTAACAAATTGCAGCAATGACAAAATTACTGTTTACGTTTTGTATTTGATCTAAGACGTGACAATTATATAACGCATATCTATATTCAAAATTCCATTCTAAAATTGGCCGATTATTAAAAATTCTTATTTTGGTGTATTCTAGTCTTAACTCTGGAGAGCCAATATATCTGGCTGACAAATTCAAATTGATCTCTGAAACAAGCGCAAAAGAGACAAGAATGGCCTCATCAATTCTTCTTATTCCCTGCCATCGAACCTCTACTTACAACAAATCATTTGTCGAGCTTGGAATTCCCTTCCTAACCATATTAAGTCAGTAGGGAGTCGAAATCGGTTTGCAGCCTTACTGAAAGCTAAATTGCTAGAAACGATGTCAGCGATGGGTTAGTTGGGGTAGGTTTTGGAGGACGGATAGGGTGCTAGTGAATGTGTGTATGAATGTATGTATCTAAATTCTTAAAGATACCTTTATTTTTTAATTTTGTTTTGTTTTAAATGTACAGTAGTAGTTTTATTTGACTTAAGTTCTATATTATTATATTAGGGTTAATTGTAAGACAGGGCCTTATGGCCAAATTCGCCCTTTTGTATATATAATACAAATAAAGTCATTTGAATTTGAAAACTACAAAGTGGCGAACTTATGAGGGCCTCAAGGATGTCTTAGTTATAGTAGCAAACATGCTAATTTACAATGTAAAAAATATAATTATATGAACAAGTTTCTGATTTATTTAGCGAAACTCCTTTTTTCTTCCATATGACGTCCTTCTTTATATTACTTTTATAGTCAGGATGAGTAAACTTCCATAATAGTTCGTTAGAAGATACCAATTCAATCAACTCTTCGTCGTCATTGTTTGAGAATTTTACCTTCTCGGCGACATTTCCCTCCAATTCTAATTTTGATATAGCACAAGACATGTCTGTTACGCAACGTATCTCAGAGTTGACTGCTCTGAAAGCAGTAAGCCAAATACGCAACTATTGATGCGCGCGCATTTGATGCGCGCGTACTTGATACGTTGCCTGGGAAACCGCTTATACGATACATCAAAAGACAAGTGTGCTACGTCTTAGATACGCATACGCAGCGCATCTATTCCGCGTATAGGAAACCACAGCCTTACATCTTTTTTTGATGTTTAGTATGTTTTATTTGCTTCATTAATACAGAATGGAATTTTATAAGGAAAACTTATCCGTTTATTTATGGTTAAAAAAAAGACGAGTAACGGATGTCCTCTAATATTGTTATTCAAAGCAACCAGACACTACACAATGTTGTGTGTTGAGGATTAAGAGCTACTTATAAAGCTTCCCTACATATCCATTAAAATTACAATATTAATTAATATTGTTTATTACATTATGAGATTAAACGCACACTAGATCTTTGGTCAGCATGGGAGAATTCGATATTCCTCCTGGAGGTTTACCTTGGCATCTCAATTATTGACAGTGGAATTATGTTACGTATTGCTTGCTATATTGCAGATTTTTATGGAACTAATGATATTTAATGAAGCTGTTTCAAATTTTAATGGTTTATTTCACGAGGACTTGACAAGGGGCTGCTATATTTTAATCAGAATGCTCACCGTGGAATAGTTTCGGTTGTGACCCCTAACTACTCCAAAACGGCTCGCTTAATGTGACGGCCCAAGTTTTAGTTCACGTTTTAGTTCATCGCGACCGTTTCTTTTGTGGGCACACTATAGATTTTGTGGGAGGAAAACACGCGAACTGGGGAACATTTTATGGGCAAGAATTCGTGCACCAAAATAAACATTCTGAAATAAAATGGTAATTATGTTCGGAAATAAGGAAACAGAGAATGAGATAATTTATGAAGAAACGTAATTCCTATTTACCATCATACAATTAAATTGTACTCACTAGTTTTTACCGTTATAATTTGTATTTAATTCCATGTGAGAAAGCATAAAAAATAATAACAAAAGGTTTACATAGTGTCCCATGGCATAATTTTGGATATCACGATGGTTTCAACCAAAGATGACATGAAATTTTTGTATTTTAAGTTATAAACTACATAAGTAAAATACATTTTTCATTTTCAGACTTTCAGATATATAAAACAATGGCAAATACCAGCAAATTATTCCGTTTTTTCTTCCCCTTTCCACTTCAGAATAATGAAATTTGTAAATGGTTACAAATCCGTCTAAAAATAGATTTATGACCTTATTTTTCAAATCTTAATAAGGAAAACGTCAACAAAACTTCGCCAATTAAAAGTTTAATTGACGAGCAAACAATGCTTTACCATTTATTTGAAATGTAAAGAATTCTCTGAAATACATTCTATTTTCATTTCTACCATAACTGCATAGACTATCGCATACTGTATTCTTCAAAGCATTGCTATAGCACAATATGAATATGTAGAATCTGCAGGGTAAAGGAATTAAAATACATAAATGCGTGGTAGCTCTTATGTCTACAAAGGAAAATACTTAGTTTAATTTTAATAAATTACAGTACTAGATATATTTATAATTAACTGTAGAGAATACAGAAATGTCGCTTTAAAGATGAGAGTCAATCGCAAATATACGTATACAATATTTTAAAACTCTTAGAACATTAATATTACATTGTATTCAAATTTGAGTGAAATCCTAAAAATAATTAAATAAAATATACATATCATTAGTAAAACTCAAATGTATGTAAAATATTACTTGTAAGCATTCGAATTCATTTTATATTATATATCATTATATTTTATATATGATAAACATTAGTCACCACGGAGAATAATTTACAGAAGGTTATAAATATAGAGGTTTATTAGTGCTTTATTTCAATTTGAACCCACCTCGTAATAGAATTTATTTCCTTCAACTGATGGATTTTTTAAAAAATGTAATTTGTAAACGTCAAAACGTAAGTAAAGTAAATATTGTGTAAAATTGCAAGAAAGTGTTCATTTAGTTTTCAAGATAACCTGTAGACAGACAAACAGAATAGAGGTTTTGCCAGATCCTGAATAATTATCATAATTCTTTTTATATTTCTGCATAGATAAATCTCTTCATTGCTTATGTATCTCAAGCTGTATAAACATGCGCCTGCACTTGGTATTGAAAATTCTGTACCTATAAAGACTATTTCCAAGATACAAAGAAAATAATAAGTAAGAAATTTCTATATATTGTGATATTTATATATTCACTGCAGACAGATTATTGTTGAGTTTAACATCATTATTATTTTGCAAAAATCAAACTATGTCCAAGATGGCAACAGAATATCCTAATAATATAATAAATTCCAAAGTGAGTTTGTTCGTTAATTTTACTTTTACGAACTACCTATTCCACCGATTGAATTGAAATTTTACATGAGCATTCTTAGGGTCCCTGTAATACAGGCTTATTCTCATTTAAAAAGTCTCCCTGGGCTACGCCCCAATGGTCTGTAAAACAGCAAAGAATCTAATCTTGGTCTCTAAAGTTGTGTTTTATGAAATGAAAGTGCCTGTTAAACGTAATAACTCTGTATGCATTATATGACAGCACGGCCATATGTTCGATTCACTTAACCAATTTTTTTTCTCAATTTTTTACATTTTTATAGAGAAATATCATAACAAACTTAACTGCACTTCTTATTTTAAAATCGTGGCAGCAAGTTAAACCAATTAATAGATAAAAAATATTTTACCTAATAAACCAAATTGGTAATGTTTACATGTAGTGCATTTAATTTGGTTTCCTTAAAACACTCAACAAACCATTCGCTTCGTGACTGCAATTTTAGGAAATAAGCGAGCGCAGTGAGCTCGTAATTGTAACAAGTGGAATCACAGTGCAATACACGAGACATTAAATGCTATTTTTATAACACAACATGGTCGAGGGGACATCGCATTCACTTCTTACTGATGAGGAATATGATACTGGTTAGGAATATAAATAATGTAATATAATTCCTAGACTGGGACATGTATTGGGAAGCAAGAACATATACTTTACTGCGTCATGTATATATTGTATCATCTTTACATACAAATGAAAAATATCATTATGTAAGTATTTGCATTTGTTAGTGTTACTGATATTAGTTTTAGCTTTTTATTTTTTTTTTAATATCTATATCCAATTAATGAGAAAAACTATATTGCATTTTATTTAATCTCATTAAAATATATTGTACAGGTCTATATATATATATATATATATATATATATATATATATATTGCTTTTCTGTGGCAAAATACCAACCTCCAATTTTGAGTTGGAATATAACAAATTTTAACTCGTGCGAAACCTGAAATAAGAATTACTCGCAATTTTGCTTAAACTCTTGTCCTCTTAACACTAAAATAGGTACATGGTATGATTAACTCCGTTTTTAAATTATCATATTGGACACTATAGTGTATACCACAAGTCCTTCAACTAAGAAAACTATAAGCTTTGACTATGGATTTCCTATAGATTGGTCATGGGAACTATCCAAACAAATAGAAGGAATTTTGCATAAAAATTGCAGGAGAAGCTTTGGGTTTGTGCTAGTTTTCAAAATAATTATGAATGAATATCAATCTGCTTGACAAGTAAGTCATTCACAGCATTGAAACATTTAAGAATTACGATGTTATTTCGAAATAATATCTACACGTACATTTTTATTAAGTTTGGTCAGGGAGTATAAAAATTTATATTTATTGTTTAATTTGGGGTTTTATCTAAATATAATGGATCATAGGGAAAAAAATCACGAAGTAAAAGATTCAAAACAATGCGAATAAAATGTAAAATTCATTTGGTAAATTCGTATGACTTTCTAAATTCTTCTATGCCGAAAATAGTACCATAATTTTATTTTATAGTTTTTAATTTAAAATGGTATTACTTTTACAATATTTAAAAATTCTAATCAAAAATAACATTTTGGCAAGAAACAAATTACCGCTGTTAACTAATCAATCTATGTGCTGCAACAGGGCAAATAAAATAACCATAAATTTATTTTGTTAGTCATTTAAAAGTCGATGGACTTGTGTATTGTACAATTAAAAGTCCAAAGAAACGTAGTGTTATTGATTTTTTGTTTCACTGAACGATGGCAAATGTCGGGGAAAATCCTGTTTCCTTCACAATCCTTCCATCGTCAAAAATAAACCTCAAACAAAGTATTGAATGTATTACATTCAGGTGGACTTAGAATGCAAGCAGTAAGTATATAACCAAGTTAAGAGATTAAGACAAGCCGTAAAGCCGGGTGGCTTGGATTTAAGTGACTCGATCAAACCCTCAAATTGCCACAAACTACGCTTACTCTAGATTACAGGGTGCAAACATCCCGGTCTTGGCCAACTTTGCTCTGCAACTTGAACTGTAATCGCCTTAGGTTTACTGTATTTGGGCCGGCATATTTATTTACTTTAAAGGTTTAAACCATACAGCATGCATAGGTAAATGTTATGTTTGATAACCTATCATACTTGCTTGTGATTATAAAGCTTTTGAATATTATTTACAATATAGAACTCCTTTTAAACTTATTAAACTTGTATTGATATATAAAATACTAATTACCCACGTATTGTGACTTGGTTTCTTACCTTTGTATTATGGATGGAACTCAAAATATAATGTACCTTTAAACGAGGCTATTTAATGGTAAGTAATGGAAATCCTCTTCCCAAAGCTTTCATTATGTAAATAATTTGCTTAAAACCAGAGATCATTTTAAACTGGTATGAATTTATGTATGTGTGTAAATGTCTATTGAGACTTTAAATAAGACCAATAAAGGATTTGATATACATTTTCCTACATCTATATTTATTAATTACTAGCAGTCACCTGCGGCCCAGAACGCAATTTCATTTTTAAACATGGACACGATAGCAATAAGTTATAATTACTGAAAAATGTTCACGTATCTTGATCTGTTTCAGATTTATGTTTAAAGATATGGGCTCTGATGTCGGAGTGAGAAACTGTTAATAATTACTTCTGAAATTCTTCAACTTATTTTCCAATACTTCATGATATTTTATTGAATAGCGTCAATGTCAGTAACAATAAAACTACGAGCCAACCTTGCATTTGAGCACAGTGAAAAAATTCTAAGTCTAAAGGCAATCTGATTCTTAGGTTTACAACACTTCAACACATTTCAAAATCATGGTAAAACAGTATTTACGTGATTTATAAACCACAAACATACAGAGAAACACGTCTGTACTGTATATAATAGTATAAATTATGAAGGAAATACGATTTTGTCCAGACGTTTTTCATCGTTTAGTGATACAAAAATATCATTAACATTACCTTTTACTGATCTGCAATCTGAACTCCTATTCAGGTGAATAACTAACTTAACATATAACTATAATCTAGGGTGAAATAAACGAATAATACCAGGGCGTTATGACACGCATAAGTAAGGAATCACAACCATCATATTGCGTGTCAACTTCACTAACTCGAAACCATGCACCTAATAAAATCAAAAGACAACACTAATCAATAAAACTGAACTGTAGAATACAGGTCACAATAGGTCTCTATTCGCCGACCAACCACAATCCTTCCATCGTTATAAACAAATTGTAAAGAAAGAAGTGTAGATTAATAAACTTTAGGGCTCGTATTACAAAAAAAACATAACACTAATGTTAAATTTATTTTGATATGAATATTTTCCTATGAATGAACTGTGGCAATGTATTATAATATATATTTATATCTCGCATAAAATATGTGCTATTAATGGCAACTGTAGGTTAATGGAACGCAATATTTTTTTAAAAACGTATTTACTTCATGAAGCGAACAATAATAATTCGGTTGTACTTTGTATTCGTTCGTCAACATTATGTTTTAAGTAGAGTGTAAGGGAAAAGGAAGCCAATGCCCTGTGACTTCTGCCATTGACAGGTTAAAGAATAATATGGAACGCCTTATTGTTGGGGAGGAAATATTAACTAAGACTTTCACTCATAACTTTGTTGATAACTCTCGCAATTTACTTTTAAAACACAAACAATTAATTGAGTTTATCTATATATGGCTATTATTCATTGATTAAAACGTTTCACCTAAAACAGATACACATTACTGGCAAGGTGATTAATGTAATGATAAACCATTTAATGGGCTGAGCGTTATTGAAGCCTATTAATCGAGGGTCAAAAAAAGTATTGTATGTCTGTCCGTGTACATGACATGTCAAGACCTATATATTCAATATGTTGAATGAAGCTTTATATTTAGCTACCTGATATGTATCGAAAATATCAGGTTTGACGATAATGGACTCACTTCATGGATTAGCAGTGGCGAATATTCGTTATATAGACATCCACAATGATAATGATAAATTCGTATGTAAATCAAATGTATAAACAAACCTAATACAATCATATGATATTATAACAATTTACATAGCGTAATACATTTACACATGTGCAAGACAGATCGAGAAATATGCATTGTTTTAGTTTTGCAGAAATCTTCAGTTCTATATTCCATTATTTTATCTAGTAGGCCAAGACTATACGCCTAGAAATTATGTAGATGATACTTAACTGTTATACTGTACAGTTGTTGATGCCGAAACACACTCACACGTTAATTATACAGTGCAATAAATCGTGTATTCGTTTCTATGTAATCAAACTGTAAAACTTCAACCGTATACGGTATTTTGAAATTTGATATGATCATACAATAATTTTTCTCTTCATTTGGGTCTGCATTAAAAATTGAATTAGCAAATTACAGTGTTATACCTTTATGAATAACTAAAATTAAAGATAAAATTTATACATAAAGATAGACGACATAGTAAGGATTTCTTATATAAGTATGTATTAAATTTTTTGTCTGTCTTGACTCGAAGACTAATCCCTAAAATATATCCGGAAGGTTTTTAAATACCCTGAATATTAGGCTTTACTTATTAAAAGCACCTGTTACAGATATATGGGGTGATGATGGTGTTTAACCTTCATAACAATGCCGAATCTTTAAATTGGAATTCGATTATACAATATTTAGGTAAAAAAACAACAAATACAAGACATTTGTATCAAGCAAAAGACTAAAACCCATATTATAACTTTCAAACTGATGACATATTAGATAACTGACCAAGTGCAAATATCTTACTCTGCTGATACTCTAATATATCAAGACTAGTCATTACCGCAAATAAATTATCTTCAATCATTTGTTTCCTAGGAAAATACATACAATAGATTAAGGTATAGGTATAAATATATTTAGAAAAAAGGCTTTCTTCATATTTCGGTATTATTTCGTTGAGTTCATTTCATATACTTTCAAATTCTAAATTAAAACAAAGCTTTGTAAGTAACAACTTGATAGTTCATATGAATATCAATTTATTACAGTTCATTGTGATAAATGAACCAAAACAAACAAACCGTTAAAAGTTTATACTCCAGGAGAGGTAATAAATACGTCACACAACACCGGACACGGAAGCTGTTATAAATGCTGCTGCCAGGTGTAAGAGTGTTATAGCAACAGTTAATGATATATGTCTTTGCTCTTTCCAGTTCATTGTGCTTTCTAACGAAGAATAGGACGTTTAATATAGAAACGAACAACAATAAATGTAACGTGTTAACTTGGTAGATTCGTTCTTTTTTAACTCACCTCCTCTTTATTTAAAAATGTTTAAATACATGAAAATAATATAATAGGCGACATTTATTATTCATTTATTTATGATTTAATTATAAACTAAAATTAGAATTACAGATAATTTGTATTTCTTTTTATTTTCATTTATCTACTTAACATTTTGTTTCCAATCAAGAGTTCAAACTCTGCATTAAATACTTATTATGTAATTAATACACAGGTTGTATCAGACCACATGGACATTACCCGCATCTGGCAACGTATCAAAATAAAATCTGTGTACATAATTGTTTAATGTGACATCCTCGGGGGAATCCTTCAACTGGTCAATCCATTTTAACATAAATGGACAAACTTCTGCAATTAACTTTTAGAAAGTGCGAATAATTTTGGATATTGTTTAAACGAATTTTTAAATTGCATTATTTAAATGCAATTGTTTGTATGTTGTTTCACATTTGTTAAACTTTCCCAAATCCTGATTGTTTCATCACATTTTCTTCATTACAATTGATACTACCTGTAGAGTGTACCAATATAGAAAAAAGTAGTTTTAATATTTTATTTTATAATACTATTTATTTATATTTTATAAAAATGTTTCCTTATAAAATAATAAGAACGGCCGTATGTGCTCAAAGGGGACCTAAATACATCAACACTAGATTATATCTCATTTGTCAGATCGAATTCAATACGACCCCAAAACAAACGGCAACTGAAACCTTATGAATACCATCGAAATTGTTTACAGTATTATCTATAGAATTTGAGGACATATGATGAATATTTTTCCTCTTCAGAATGTTTCATTTTTTACTAAGATTTAAGCCCCAAAGGCATCTAATATTAATTTTCTGGTAGCACAAAATAAAACAATTAAATCTCGAGAGCTTCTTATATTCGTAAATCTTTTTACCAGCTTAATCATATGGTTTGATCATTTATTAAGTTAAGTTTTTTATATGATGTCAATAAAGTATTTTGATTAAAATTAGAGGTATAGTGTTTTTAATATAGTAAATTATATACTTGCGAGTTCATGTTTCTTCCAACAGTATGCCTTGAAAAGTGGAAAGTTATTGGATGTGTGTGTGTGTGTATTGCATTATGTAGAGATACAAATAAGGCAGAAAAAACTTTTTTTGTTAAACCTTATAGAATTTTTGTTATTAGGATACATATCTTCACTGTTCTCTGACAAATTATAACTACTGTTCATGTACTAGAGTGGGTTGACCAATAGGCTTTCAATAGTTCAAAAAAGTGACCTTGCAGTTCATTTGAAATTTTATGAACTTCCACTGGGGTGTGGTTAGATTTTCTGGTGAGAAAATGATATGAATGCTGTAATGTTGCTTACAATGATGTTCTCGCTGTGATATCACAGCAGTAGAATATACTCTGGCTGCTTACAATTATTATAAAACTTTCAAGTTATAAAGATATTTTTTGTTTTCCGAATCACGACTCAAAAAGATTAACCGTTGGACTTACGTCAAGTCAAGGTTAGATATATATTGTTGCGCACATAAATTAAAATTTATGCAGTTATGAACAACCTGATTATTAAATTTGCATCAAATATTCTAATTTTGCACATTAGAATCTTTGAAATAAAGTTTGGAATTTAGGTTGTTACAAAAATTATAAGCAATTAAGCATTTTAATGTATAATTGTTTGGCAAAATAACTCCTTTTTCCATGAGAGTTACCGGTATTCTGTGGTGTTACAGTATGGTTAGTTTGAACATATAGCTAAGAGTTGGGTATAATACGAGTTCGTTAACAGGAAACATACATATACGTCTGCATACTTAAATTGTTGCTAAACATCTTCTTAATTGAACTGTTATTTGTAAAACACCATTTTTTTTAATTCTAAGAGAAAGAACATTGTCACTATTTAATCTTAAAATAAATAACTGTAATATCACCAATTGACTCTAAACTCGTGTAAGAAATGACTCACCCCTGTACTAACAATCGTCAATATCGTCAAGAAATGTGATTCAGGCCTATTTAACCACATTTAGTAGAAAATGTAACGCAGAATGATATTTTTCGTTGATTTTCTACTATCTGTATTACAACTCAACAAATACATCCTCCCTAAAATGTAGCCCAAATTTACAACGTGATTCAGTTAAGAAATGGTTTCGTTGCCATAACTTTTATGTCATTATTTTCAATTTTGGGTGATTCTGTCTTACATTTTCTAGAGGCATTGGATAATATACCAATAAGGCCAATAATTCAATGTTTATATTTTGACCAAATAATGCTTGCCTGCAGTATCTACTTCATTGCCGTAACCTTGAGAGACTACTACAACAAAAAACAATACGTTTCGGAGAAATTATGTTGCTCTGTTGCTGTCAAGCGTAACTGAGAAAACAACAGAAAGTCTGTGAAGTGGGGGAAGAGACTGTCAGACTCAGGTCCACTTCAGAGCTGGTCCTAAGTGTTCG
The DNA here is from genome assembly GCF_021130785.1 of Homalodisca vitripennis. NCBI lineage: Eukaryota > Metazoa > Arthropoda > Insecta > Hemiptera > Cicadellidae > Homalodisca > Homalodisca vitripennis. The sequence goes on along the minus strand of NC_060212.1, from coordinate 70,135,413 downwards.
TAACTGTATTTGGATGTTGTGGCACTTTACCTATCCAGGACAACCTCAGCTGAAATCTTCCCTCTTACAGATATCTGTTTAACCTTACAAACATAAGCAAGAGTTCATATATTGTGTATATATATATATATATATATATATATATATATATATTATGATTCATTGTAACAACAAATCGTACATACCAGTAGTAATTTACTTTGAGGGTATCGTTACAGCATTAGGTTTTCTATAAATAAAAAAATACCAATCTTTGAGGATATAACTCCTATACACTCTGTAATATTTTTTATCTGTATCTTCAGTCTTTTTATTTGGGCCCAATACTTTTAATGCCTCAAAATTTACTTGGAGCGACCGAAATATATTCCGATTTCCCTGGCTTGAGATAAGGCATCTTAAATCATCAAGTTGATTTTACTGTGTCAAAGGGCTATGCGTTTAACATAAAATAATAACCATCTTAATTGACAGAAAATAATAAAGGGATGTAATGAAAAGTTTTGTACATAAATACTCGTATATTTAATGAGAAAAGTACACCAACGGCTTAGTAAATGTGCCTCGTGACTGTTTTAACAGATCTAATACAACTTCATTCTTAATAAATTTTATTTATTTTAGATATATTTCTACTTTAAATATAAATTAATTATGTGTAAGTAAATAAGTTTATGTCTAAAAACTAAAAATGTTTATGCCTTTAATTCTTAAAAATAGGATAGAAAATTTTGACGGAAATGTATCAAGTAAATAGGTTGACAAATATAGTCCACCGCTTAATCGGACCAAAGGGGTAAGGTTCCACTGCTAGAAATATCTTACCCACCTACGTTAGACATTTTAAGATATCCCAGATGAATTTGAATCAATGGAACTGTTCTCTCAATTTGTTGAACACACTTGCAAACAATAGTTGTAGTCCAAGGGACAAGTCCATTTTGCACAGGGTGGGTTAACTAACGTGTCTTAGCCGTATATTAGGAGAAAATTTAGAGCAATAACAAAGAAAAAATGTTCTCTGAAAGACGCTTACATTCCAATTTTCTTTTTTAAAGAAGATTTGTTATAAAAATGTTGTCTAAGAACATCTACGCCACGTAATGGCTTAATGTTAATAAACTATAAGAGAAGTCTAATATATAACAGTGAAAGTGTTTGAGAGTTCTATAGTTATATTTTAATGTTGTATAACAGACCTCAAAGAGAGCACTTAACAAGTTAACAGCGTCTAAGAGACGCTTACAGTTCAACTTTTATTTTTAAAGTATATGTGTTATAAAATGTTCTCTCGAGAATCGCGTCTTTGGAATGGCTATTAATAGAATCTATGAGAGAAGTTAATTATCTAATATTGATAGTATTTAAATTCTATAATTACATTTTACCGGAGTAAGAGAGACGTCATGGAGAGCACTTAACAAGTTAACAGCTCCTGAGAGACGCTTATAGTCCAACTTTGCTAGTTAGAGTGGGATGTGTTATAATAAATGTTTTCCAGGGACTCGCTACCATTGTAATGGCTATGAATAGAATGTATGATAGAAGTTAATTATCTAATAGTGAGAATATTCTAGAATTCTATAATTACATTTTAACGATCTATGAGAGAACTCATGGAGAGTACTTAACAATTTAACAGCTCCTGAGAGACGCTTATAGTCCAACTTTGCTAGTTAGAGTGGGATGTGTTATAATAAATGTTTTCCAGGGACTCGCTACCATTGTAATGGCTATGAATAGAATGTATGATAGAAGTTAATTATCTAATAGTGAGAATATTCTAGAATTCTATAATTACATTTTAACGATCTATGAGAGAACTTATGAAGAATACTTAATAAGGTAACAGCCCCTGAGAGACGCTTATAGTCCAACTTTGCTTGTTAAAGTCTATGTGTTATAATAAATGTTCTCCAGGGACTCGGTACCTTTGTAATGGCTATTAATAAACTATGAGAGAAGTTAATTATCTAATAGTGAGATTATTCGAGAGTTCTATAATTATTTTATGTAACGGGTATGAGAGACCTCGTGGAGAACTCTTAGTAGGTTATAATGTGTCTGTTTTCAACAGTGTTTTGTCTTATTCCTTACGCTATCAGTAATGATATTATTATTTTTTTATTTAATGTAATCTATTAAACTTCTTATTGTATGGTTTCCCTTCTGGTATCTTACTTTAATGTTCCCCTAGTCTTTCGCCATTATTGTAGTAAACAATAACACTCTTACATAGGGTTTATAAATTGATCTGAAACAAGTATAATATAAAGTATCATATTTAGTGCTTGAAAGCAAAGGATAAAATGAAGTTGCAATTGTAATTTGTCACTAATTCATAGCCTTTTACAGAAGATATTACTCTTCTGTCACTACAAGTTAAGGCATCGTTATGGTAAACGTATTGCTTTATACCAGGAACATGAAATCCTCAGGCTCAATGTTTAAAAAGGTTAGTGAATATTTTTAACTTTTAAGTTTCCTGACAGTATTGTTTAAACTTTTAAAAATTATATGCAATGTAAATTATAAAAAGTTTAATTTTTCTATTAATTACTATTTTAAATTTTGTACAAACCCTACTTTTTTCATTCCGTCATATTACACACACGCGCGCGCGCGCACAATGTAAAAATGGATATCGTTATTTTCATCCATATTTGTGTGCATCTTATTTAAAGATATACTGCTTCCTGCAGTGCATAATAAATGTATATGTTATTATAGATATATAATTCAGACACAAGTAGAAATATTGTGCATGTGTCTTTGAGGTAAGCTATGTTTATTTGAAACCACTAGATTCTTTACTGTAATATTACTACTTTAATACTTATTACACACTGAGATTAATAGACGTGCCACTCAAACATTAGTATGTATGTGCGACAGTGTATTTCCTAGTACACGTGAGTTAAGTCATAGTCCTTAACAGTCCAATGAAATGATTTTTACCGTACTTCTTGTAAGCAAAGATCTCGAGTTGTTTTTAAAATATGTTTATGTTAATTAATTCGAGAGGTGATACTATTTTTAATTTTCCATTACGGAGTATTTTTAAATAAATAAATATCAGTGTTAGATGGGCTAGTTTATCTTGTGAAGTTTTTAAAAAAAAAGAAAAGTTATTATCGTATACAGAATTTAATAAATATAGTTTTTTCTTATAATTTACGCATATTTTTCATTGAAGATTAAAATAGAAACACCTACAAACATTAATTACCATTCAATACACTTCCAAAACCAATGTTTAATATACTACAGAACCATTTGAAGTACTATCACTGTACTAGGAAAGTATGAATAAGACTTTCACTACATAAAATAATAAGTGCACTTGCGGTTCATTAGTTCAATCCCAGGAAAGCATGCACTTCAATTTATAAGCTTGCACTTAACGTGCCATAGGTCTCACTTGGGTATTGTTGTTTTCCTGGTTAGAGAACAACAGAAACCCGGCATTGATCCTTATTTTGTAAAGCAAGTTAAACAACAATTACTACGGGCATTTGCAATGAACAGGTAACATGCAAGTTGCAGTCGATTTTAGCTATTATTGTTTATGGAATTTGTTTTTAGATAAACTTTTAAAGAAGAGTTCATTTTAAAGTGGCTAGCTATGTGTGAATTTTGGCTTTCGTTAATTTTCATTTAGGTGCAGTTAGTGCATAGAGTGGCTAGGTCCTCTTTCTCATCTGACAAGACAAAGAGTTGGTTATATCGAAATAATTATTTTTTAAAATCATTCATTCTAAAAAATCATGCTTGCCACCACGTGTCGCATTCCATGTAATGCTTACGTTGTACGAACTATTTAAAGTTCATAGCTACATGTTCGTTACTTCCATATTAATCTTTTAATACGGCTTAGACAATTGCAGTAAGAGTAGCCCCTAAGTTGTAGAGTAAAGATACCCAAGACCGAGATGTTTGCACCTCTCCCAGTAATCAGGAGTGAGCGTAGTTTGTGGTAGTTTAACTGTTTGATCATGTCACTTAAATCCTTGCGATATTTGTTTGTTGGTTGCCTTAATCACTTAAATGAGTTTTAATCTGACTGTTTTAATTATAATATTAATATAAGCTAAATTCTATTACACAATTTCTTTTATAAATATTTATTTTATCAAGCGAAAAAACATTGATACAATTTTTTTATGTTATAAAGTGTTTGTACGTTGTAAAACTTTTATGAAACTATAAAATAAGTTTTAAGTTAAAACATCTGTTCATAAACAACCAACTATTTATGTACACTTTGAGATATTAAAACCCTCATCTACTTCATGGAATAAAATATTTCTGCTACCACTCACTTAAATTAGCTGATTATAATTAAAATTTTTAGGTAAACAATACAGTTTTTCTTATAATTCCTCTTAGACCATGTAAAGAGTTTTCAGTCATAGAAGAGGTTATAACTAGTTTTATTCTAAAATACTTATATAGAAGTACAAGTAATAATATTATCGTACAAGGTGTAAGCAAGTTTTTATTGACAATTACATTGTGATAATTGTTGGAGGTACTAACAATAGAAGCCTCTGTCCACTGCTTAACAGTTTAAAGAAATGCTGTTACATATAATTAGTACTTTCTTATGTAAATTAGTTCTCATTGAATTATTTCAGCTGCTGAGACTATATTCTGCAAAAACCTTTGAAATAGCCTATCTTAGTAATATGTAAATTTCTGTCAGTAACAACTAAAACCCTCTGGCTTTTCCACCTCTTGACCAAAGAGTTTTTATTTTTATTTCTTAGTTTAGTGTTAAACTATTTAATTGGCTGGATCCAATTTTTCCTCAGTAACGGTTTAGGAACCACTCTATTCCCTGTTTCACATCCGATAGAAAGAACTATCAAACTGCTCCCAGTTCTAACACCTTCCCCGGCTCTCCACCTGACACATCATATCCTCAATGTTCCCTGTTTTCTACTGTCTTCCCTACCATTACATCCAATGTTTGTATTGACTCGGTACAGGGTAAATCTATGGCTTTCCGTCGGCTTCTCCAATGGTTTTAGATACTGACAACTCTTTATCATAGATGTAATGCAACACCTATTAAGATTTAGCACCAAAACATGCAGTCAATTTCAAACAAAACTGGTCCTTAAGAAGCTCTATTATACGTTAATAATGTCGACATTGCTTGTGTGACCGAGAAATAGCTTACACAAAACTACATTTCTGTGCCGAATGTCCAGAGCTATTGGTTAGCGGGTGTCTCAGTCAGGTCCGGCAGAGTCATAGGCGGAGTATGTGTCTTGGTTGGTGATTCCTTTTTAGCAATCAAAATAACGTTCCTGGTGTTTTAGGGACCTTAGTTGAGCATTCGACTCAGTTAACCATCTGAATCTTCATAATTAGCTGGAACTCTATGGCATTAGAGGCTGTCCCCTACAGATATTTAATTCTTATCTTTTGTATGGTTTCCAGAGTGTTCACGTTACTAACTCTTTTGGAACGGTAAAATCAGAATTCGTTGAGGTGTTAATGGGTGTTCCCCATGGTTCTATTTTGGGACCTCTTCTCTTTGTATTATATGTGAACAACTTATCTTACTCAATATACTGATGATATTACAATCATTGTTCAGGCAGACTTTTCAATAACACTAACTTTTGATTAAACTCTACAATACACTAAATCAATTTGTACTTCAATATTAACGCCTTCTTCGTCAATGTTGACAAGTCTCTATTCTTCACTTTCGATCTCGGACTGATTATAAAGGCGTTGTTACTCTGGACGAGGTCGATTCACTGAGGTTGATTCAGTATGTTTCTTGAGTATTCATTTTAATGCTAGTTTTTCTTGACGTCAGCATGTCGAAGCTCTTTCCTCTAAGCTGAACTGAAAGTTTTTCTTAAGGTGTCTTTCTAACCTCTCGAAATTTAGTGCACTAAAAATTGGCATACCATGGCTACTTTTCCTTTGTGATGTCGAAAGACATAATATCATAAGGAACAGCTTCATCTTCTTTGTTACAAAGGGCCTTTCAATGTGAAAAAAAGGGATATTCGTATGTGTATTTGGCCTGGGAAGCGGGGAGACCTGTGGGCAGGTGTTTCTCCGACAACGTATTGTAACCTTCACTCCATTTTTATCTATTCTGCATCTGTTTACACTTTTAAAAATATTCAAGAATTTCCTACACAAATAAATATAAATTCTACCAGAAATAAAAACAGTTTGATTTTTCCCTATCATAATAATAACGTGTTCCGAAAAGCAATAGAAAATAGGATCTAAAGTCTATAATTTGATGTCCTTTTATTTAAAAAACAGCCCTTTTCCATTTATCTCTTAAAAATAATCTTAAAGACGCCCTTGAAAAAACATATATTTATTCATTCTTTGATTATTTTTCCCCACCCATATACCAATAAAACATATCCACAGTACTGACTTTTTAATAATGTGTAATAAGGTATGGAACATCGTGCAAGCATACGATAAGGTTGTAGGATTACCCAATTTACTTTTTATGCTTGGGTTTTTCTGAATTGAAGCCGGACAATACTGGTTTGTTTGAATAACAATGTTTCCCGCTGTACTCAAGCACTTTCTCCACGGGAGTCTCAAAGGTCCGGTCCTTGATTGTTGTGAAGAATGGACTTGTTATGTAAATTGTCCATAAACCATCACGAAATGATGTGCATTGTGACTAAGCGAGCCGTGATATGAATAAATTTTCAATTACAAATACTATTGAATATATAACTACGAGTATTATGTCAATATATTACTTTTTTGTATTTCCAACCCTCTCATACAAAGGAATATTTATATCAATACTTTACATCTTTTTTAATTATTTATGATGGATGATTTTTAAGGATAAAAGGATTTTGGACATAGAAGTCTTCCTTCAAACCACCACCATCCTGTTTTGTTTCAAATGACGTGCCTTATGTTCCAAATAGAGACGTTCCAAAATTGATTGATTATGTTGCGCGACTGTATTGTTCACTCATTATAGTTTTTCTCTGAAATCTCAGGTATATGCTTAAGTTTTTGACGTACTTTTCTGTTGCCAAGTTTGATCTTAGAGACGTTATCACCGGTATCAATTATTGGTTTGCTTTACTAAGGTTTGTCTTACTTGCTTTTACACAGCAATACAGGGATGGATTCAAATCCAAAAAAAGAAGTTTAATTTTTTAACACTTACTATTATATTTAGTCACAGATTTTTATGGCAGTAGTAAATTATTTATAATTTTCACTAAAACTATACAATAAAAATAAAAATATTAACACGAAAAAATGTTTTTTAGTGAAACATATTTTTTTATGCAGACACATTGGATAATTCCTTTGAACAATGCATTAAACCAATTTTTAAACATTTTTTCAATCCCGTAAATGCAATCATTTCCATAAAATTTTAATGGTAAATTATTGAAAATGTAAATAATTTCTATTTTTCTGTTATTAGAATATGCAAATGGATACAATATTTGCAAGTATAAATTAATAGGTTACTGTTTAGTATTTTTTGTTAGTATTGCAGTGAATTTTAATTCACAGAAACTGTTTAACATAAAACAAAACATTTTGCTTATAATATGATACAAATGAACACCATACATGACTAATACTCAGGTAATCAGTTTGTAATGTTCCATTTATTTCAATCACTAACCAATAATACAGCTTTTAGTTAATGCAAAAGTATGCTCAATAAAGTATTTGTTCTTCTCTTACTTCTTATATTCATCAAAATGGTCATAATTATTCCTGAACAAGGTGTACCTATACGTGAATTCAAAGAGATGATTCGATTCGTTAATCTTGCTGATACTCGATACCTTTATCGATACTCAATGTTAATTAATATATTAAACCTAGATTTAGAGTTAAACACAAATATTCAATCTTTCTCAGTCGGAAAAGTCATGGTCTACATGTGGCTGTCATGTTAATATATTACTATTATAAATATGGTCATTAAATTTCAATGTCAAAACTGAATGTTTTGGGAACTAATTTCAACATTTTTAATTTTTAAACTTATGACAAATAATACATTGTTATACCTCAAGGTTTTGTTCTTACAATCTACAGAATCTTACATTGAGGTACTATTAGGTTTACTCCTCTATTTACACGTCTCAGTTTTTTATTTTTATTTTTATTTTCAACTCAAAATATATTAACTGTAGTAAATATTGTAATGCCAGGTACAGTTCTAAAGATTACTTATTATCGATTAACAATTTGTCTGTTTCCCTACATTTCTTTAAATTGCTATAAAATACCGAGTTTTATGTGTATATACATGTATACATTTTCGGAATATGGTACCATTCTCCGTAATAAGAGTGATTGTAAGAGGCAGATTTATATACATCTACCTAACCTCTGAAAAACACAACTACTCACTTCGTATTTTTAAGTCTTCTCAAGTAATAATTAACCACATTGAGTTTGTGAATTTAATTTATTAATAGAACCCCTTAAAGACGTTTTCATTCTGTAGAATACTATATTCTGCATAATGCGTACCCTCAAATTCATAATGAAGCTAAGTTCTGCCTTAAGTGGTGGTGGCACATTGCCTCAAGGGTCTAACTTTGTTTCTTATAGTCTCCTTATTTAAATTTGTACCATAACTGTGCATGTAAGTAACAACGTGATCATAAATAGATAATGCGCTAGCAAATTGTTTGGGTGTTTTTTTTTACAATGGATCAATATGTACAAAGAGTAAATATTTACAACATGGTTTGTTTATAAAGTAGACGGTTAGGTAAGGTAGAATTTCATTAGCAATAGAAGAAAGACCTTCACTTATTTTGTTTGTATTATAGATAGTAAAAGTTAATGTCCATGATGAAGTTTTTCCTGAAAGTTACTCCTCTATAGGATACATGTTCCCTTTTCGTGTAATTCTGGTACACTCCGAATATATAGTTTCCGTTACGAGATGAGAAGGGATTTTAAGCATTGTCACTGAAATGGCGGGTAAATAAGTCAATTGAAAAGGTTCTATATGGATTTATGTTCATAAACAAAGTGGTTACTTACATTCAGTACTTTATATCTTTCATGTACTTTACTTGTGTTCTCTTCATTAAGGTATGTAATTAAATAAGATATGATATACGTAGTACTTTTAAATAGGGTGTTTTGTTACGTTTACGACACTAAGTGACATGTGTGAAATTGAATCGTCCTTTCAGGACTTGCTAGCTTTTATTAAAAGTCGTTATCTTGCATGTGTATCTTTTAATTTACTAAGTAATTTCTATTTCAAACCAGGGTATATTAGCTGTGGTCATAAGGGCTGATTTAATTTGAAAATTGGGTTCAGATCTATTTCACGCTTTGTGCAGGTGAAATACACTGGTACAGATTTACTCCTGGAATTTGGAGTCCACGTCTGCCTGAGATCCATAAAAAGTCGGTGAGGATAACAAACAACTAGTTTCGACATCTACCAAGGCGCTCAGTCTGGTTACCCAGCAGAATAGCTCTTCGTCTAGACTACACTGGATAGGTACTACTCTCAACGGGTTCAAAGAGGGCAGTGGAATCCATACTTTGACGAGTAACCATCTTATGGTCCTATCGAGACGCTAGGTTCAGAGCCGCACTGCCTGGGGATAACGTCTATCCCGACAGGCAGACAGACCAAATACTGCGATATATCAGCCCACCAATAATAAACGACAGCTTCATCGGATGATAAAGCCAAAGCCCATAAGCCAGTTCATTGATATTTATAGTAGATAGCACCGAACTATTTCAAATGATAGCAAAGAATCTTATTCTAAGTAATAAGGATAAAACTTACTCTATTACACATATTATACACTTATGATTAAAGTATAGCTTCATACCTATGTTTTGCACTGGTACCTAAATTTTTTTTTTTAACAAGGATATTCTTTGACAAACCTTAAACAAAGTTCATTAAAAATGCGGTGATGTTTTTACGAAATATATTCCAAAGCACTTTACTGTTATCCAACATACGTTTACAACGATTTACACACCTTTAGTTAATTTACACCGGATAGGTCATTAAACTATGCATTCTTTGTCTTCGATCAAACATAAACTAACCGAAACATGTTGTATTTAAGTCAAGATTCCTCAGTTCACTCTTTTTGTAGCATATGTGAATTAAATTTAGACATACCTTTACGCAAATTAAAGTCTCATATAATAATGCATTCTAAATATTATATTTATAAGATTATGAGATACAATGAATCAATTTGTATGAATATTTTCTATTAATGAATTACTTGTAGTGAATATTTGTAGCATAAAGTATAAAGCATAATACTTCTTCATAAAATTTCATCAGAATGAGTAATACTGTAATATTTTCATAGCCGTAAAAACATTACAATAAATATCTTTAATGTTTAAAGTCTAGGTTTGTTTAATTCATCAGTATATGGTAGCCTTTCCTGACTGAAAGAGGAAAACAAGCAGGTGAAGGAGAAGAATGATCAATATTGACAGGACTTTCGTCATCCTCAGCCTTTACCGTGGTCCACTCTGGAAAATGAAGATTTGATTACGGATTACTTTAGGCGTGTCAATATTTGCCTAAGCCTTTAGTTCGCTTAATTCGACAGAACGGTTAATGTTTTTTTTTCGAGTTATAAAATTTTTAATTATTTATTTTAAAAATATACGAGTGGGTACATTACTGTAATATTTAATTGTTCTTCTCGAAATATCCCAATTTTTTCATTAAAAATAATCTTGATTTATAAAAAATAACAATTATCCCTTCACAAAACAGAAGTCAAATTAAAGTTTCTTGAAAATAAGAAATAACGATTACTTTTAAGATTGTATTTGTGTTGAGAAATAATTTATATAATTATTTGAATTTAACAGTTAAATAATGGAAGGTAAGTATTGGAGGACTCCAGACCTTCTCCATAATTTGTTGTCTTAACTTTTATTTCTTTATTTTTTTTCTTTTGCTTAACTTTTTTCAGGAGTGAAGTGGTTCCTATATGGAATCGTGTTATAGTATTTCTGATATTAATTTCAAATCCATCGTTATCCTCAATCCTTGGTGTGTTCAGGCTTCTTAGTCCCATGAGTTACGTTTTAAACACTAACTCAGAGCAGTTGTATTTATTTTTTAATGTTTCTATGTGATAAATAATAATGTGATGTTTGAAGTTTGTTTTTGACGATAGAAGGATTGTGAAGGAAATAGCATTTTCCCGTACAATTGCCATCGTTCAGTGATATAAAAATCAGAGATCTGCAATCCAATCACGTTGTGTCTAGGTTTTTATGGTGGTAACATCTACCACATTATTACTATCGGCTAAAGAGTAGCTGGTTTTTTCACACATTATCAAGATATTTCTAATTTGCATTTCATCATTCCCTTATTTGTAGATGAAGATGTCAGGATTACAAATGTTAAGTTGATACTACATTTATATTTTGTGAACTCTAAGATCTGTTTCATGATTGGGTCCTCGGGTTACTGGTTACTTCCTTGTTACTCACCATCCAACATTTTTACCCAACAACCTGGTATATATGTGGATGTATGTGTTAAATACTAATATCATATTTGAAGTTTGTTTTTTACGATGGAAGGATTGTGAAGGAAACAGGATTTCTCCATACATTTGCCATCAGTGATACATAAAATGAGTAACACTGCGTTTCGAGATTTGCAATCTCATCTCTTCTTCAGGTAAATAACTAACCTAACATATAATTACAAACTGGATTTAATGAAACAAATCATACCAGAGCGCTGTGACACACGTAAGTCAGAAATCACAACCACCATGTTGTGTGTAAACTTCACTCATTCCAAAATATGCAATTCTAAAAACTAAACACAACACTAATTATTAAAACTAAATTACAGGATACATGTCACAATATGTCTACATTCGTCGACCAACCACCTACGATTGAATCCTGGATCCACCTGTCCAGACAATATTATTGTCATTATAAAAACTTTTACGTTACATGTCGATTTGTATTTTAAACGGCTGATTTGATTATTCACCAGTTATGGTATTAAATATGACTAACTTTTAATAAAAGCAATACCTTTCCAAATTGTTAAAAGTATTGTTTTTATTAAAATTTTAGTAATATTTAAAAAAATTCCAATTGTTCCAAGAGTTTTCAGTTATATTATAGATTATTATATCATTGTTAAAGATTGAATTAGTAAATAAACAATTCATGTTTATAGTTTTATATTTTTTTTTATTTTAAAACGTAATTTTCAGCTGTAGGATACTTACAGTACTTATTTGTTTTTATACTGTAAGATTTTAATAAGTTTTATTGTGATTCACCAAGCTACAAAATATAATATTATTATTGCACTGTTACATAGCAATCATACTGAAGTAAACGTTCTTAGAAATGCATGTTTCTGTGTATTCTTTAGTACTGTTTTATAAACGTCTCACTAATTATTTTAGAAAAACTGTTATATTGAAGGTCCTTTCAAGAAACATAGAGGTTTTCGTTAATTGGTATTTGAAATTATTCAACTGGCCACTGCATACGTCACTTAAATATGACATCCCTTACTTTTCTGTGAAGGATTACTAGGGCATGAATAATAATACAGTACACATATTACAATATCACGATATTGCTTCTTCCACGTAAGATTTGTTATTGTAAGAGTTCTTGTTGGTCTTGACGTTGCCATCAGCCTCCATCTTTTCCTCTGCCGTGACCCAGGGAAGTTTCTCTCCATAACCAAACGTGCCGTAGAACAGTGCCCCCGCAAGTACTACACCGGCGGCGATATAAAATACTATCTGCCACTGATCCTCACTCTGCCAACACGAACAAAACATAGAGTACGAGAAATAAGATATAATAAAAATTAATAACACTATAAAATATTGTAAATGAAGACTGAAAATTAGTTATTATAACATGGAAAACAATAAGATATGAATTAAATTATATTAGTCCAAATATAACAAGCCTTTCTCTACTAAAGGATGTGTTACATATGTCACTAACAAAACTATCATTACGATGGATAGTAAAATTATTTTTCACAATTATTACATTATTTTTCACCCTTAAGTAGATGTAATATTCACATAAAATAAAGTTTTTTGAATGGTAATTCGATGTATATGGCGATTTCAATTATTTGTTCGTTTAACAACAAAGGGTTTTGTATATTTATATGTCGTATGTCATAAAATCCTCATTGTTTATATTATAGTTTTAACTGACTTTTATCAATAAATCTCTTAAAACATTTGCAAAGTCGTTTTTAATAATTACGTAATAAAGGAATTAAAAGTGGATGATTTCATATTAAAACCGTTATATTCAGATGCATGCTTTTTAGATGAAACTGTATTGTAATTCTAAAAATATTATATGTAAATAAAACAAATATTAACATATACATACAAATATATACTTTTAAGTGCAATTATATTTGTACTTAGGCATGCAAGGTTTTTAGTACATAACACGTCCAGGTCTATTACTAACATCTAAGCTTGTCCGTTCACATCGCTTCGGTACTTACTAACACAATTAATTTTAGAAATATGATTAACGTTCCAAATTTTGACACATTGAGCCTGTTTGTTATCCTACGATTTGATCCTCACCAAATTTACCGTTACTGATGATAAGTTTCTTTCTTAGTGGGCATTACTCTATAGATTTCACAAACAACTAGGTTGTGTGTAAACAACGCAAATTGGTTCTCGACTCATGGTCTAACACTAAAGTTTTAGCCTTCTTTGTTACTTTAATAGATTATCATGTAATAATTAAATGGAATAAACTCAGTACGCTCAAACCAATCGCTTATTTTAATTAGTAGTAAGGAAACTGTAAGCATACCAATAATATTATAGAATTGTAGTAGTATTTGTGTGGAATACGTACGTGGTCTGTAACAATAAACCCAGAGATGAGAGGGGTTAGGCAGCCGGCTATGGTGACAAACGTGTTGGACAGTCCATACACGATACTGGCATGTTGAGGAGCAAGCTCCAGACAGTTCACGCTGAAACATTTGGAATCATTGAATGGCAAAGTTAGCAACGATTATTATTAAACACATTCACATTACTAAAGAGACAAAGACTCACAACGCCGCGGTTAAGGTGAACGATTCCATGCCAAGGTCTAACATGAGGCAGATTAGTACACTCTGTATGGATGTCAGATGGCCTACCAGCGACAGACATGCGGCTTGGACCAGGCAAGGTCCGCAGACGAGCACCTTCCGAACCTATAGACAACATGGTATACGAAATTATTATTTAACACAAATCATAGACATTGCTTTTGTAATAAAATCTCGTATTTAAGTGATCAAATAAGATAAAAAGCCGATCTGTTATATAGGCTAGATATGATAGAAAGTCATAATCTTGTTAATGAAACTCATTGTGAAATCCCAAATTTCTATTTATAATACATTACATTATGTACCAATTTTTATATCTGATTTGAATCTACTGCCCAACAATGGTTCAAAGATCTATTTCGTTTCTTATAAATGTACCGTTAATGCATCCGAACTAAGCTTAACAGTAATATGTATTTTTTCAAATTCAAAATTTATTTATTTTTAGAAAAGCATTGATTACAGTGCAGTATACATATAACCATATCTAACCCTCTGGCATTGCTGATCGAGAGAGAAAATGAGAATTAAAAAGTGTTTTGATTTTAATTTAAACGTATTTTACATAAATACACCTACATTAATATTAATTACATTAACTCAGCAATAAATCATTCTTGTAATAATTAAAAAAAATCATTACTTATAGATATTAAACATATTCCTTCTTACAATAAAAAATACGTAAATTCTTTTTGTTTCAATTTATGAAAAGATTGGTGTCGTAGATTGATATAAAAAACTGCATACAATTGAAGATTATTATTATTTCATTGAGAAGAAATTCGTTATTTAAACCATTGTGAGTGTCCTGAGTGATCATTGAGATTACAAAACACAAAGTTTTAAGTTAGAACACATTCATGAGGTCTTAAAACTCAAAACTTTTTTTATTAAAAATTAAAGAGACTCTGTTTTTGGAGAATTTTTATACTTCTTCAACAACCCCGTGTGTCAGTCCCCTTCGAGATAGATAATTTTCATCATATGTCACTCTTAAAAGCGCGTGGTAAAGGTTGCTGAGCTAGGATGTGTCTGGTATTTTTATGGTTGGTTAGGGATGTCCGTAGGTGTAAAAAGGATTTTTCCGGCACTTACAACACTCGATTACATGTGGAGAGGGGAAGTGGTTCAAATTATTTGTCACCCTGCACTGAATTACCCTGCGGCTTTTTACTGAATAGATCCCCTAGAGTATAGTCGTTCTGTTCTTACCGGCAACAATCACAACATATTATTAATATTTAACGTTTATAAGGGTTGCGCCTTGGACGTAGCCAGCGAGGAGGTCCAAGGGGTCCGGACCGCCCCCCCCCATATTTTCAATTGTTTTAATTAATTTGTTTATTAAATTAATATTGTTATATTATCATTCTGTTCTTTTTCTTTTTTGAGGGAAAACAGTAAAAATGCAATTACGCACGCAGGTGGCCAGCCTGTAGTGTGGGACTCCACCGGTACTGGGTATATACAGTATAAAAATAATTCAGTATTACTGACATGTACCGCTGAAAGATCATTCTCCCCCAGAAATTTTGTTCCTGGCTACGTTCTTGGCTTGTGATATTGGCAGAAGAAACCAAATACTAGTACAATTGTGGACTTCACAGTAATGATGCAATCACTTAATATTAATTTTACTTCAATTCGATAAACTTAAATGTTACTAGTATATATCACTTGCACATGAATTCTCCCTATCTATTTGTTGCGTTCCTTACATTGAAATACATTTCTTAAAAAATCAGTAACTGTTCAGTACCAATACACCATAAACTCGAACCTAAATTATTGTACTACTACCATGTGATGTATACCATAGTAGTTGACATAATATTCTTGTTCGCCAACCAGTCTCCAATACTACCAGAAAACTGCATAGTGATGCCCATTACAACATAAGGCACCGAAGTGATAAAACCAGCCTTGGCCAGCTGATAGTGGAATACATCTGAAAATGGCAAAATGTGCGTTTAAATACCCACAACATATGATGCTACAAAGAAACTACAGTATTGAAAAATCTGTCACTTCATGTTAAAAATAGGTAAATATTTGTAAATTTGTAGCTCACAATAAAAGTCGCTACGCTTCTCAATGAAAGTATTTTTGCTCAAGTTGGTGTGCTACACAACGTTTTGCTAACTACTGGCTTGAACACGACCTTTTGTGTTTCTTATAAAGCCCAAATAACACTGCATATTCTTTCGTTGGTGTCAAGAGATAGCATGGTGAAAATTGATTGAAATTGGAATTGGAGTGCGGAATATATGCATTTTTATCACTTTATGTAAGACCAATATTGTAGTTCTAATATGACTCTAAGTTTTGTTCTAAACATCAAGTTTCTATCAGTATTAATTTTGATCACAACAATATCATGAACTAACCCTTGTCAATTTAGTTGGTCTAATTTTAATTATTTATTTAATATTAACTCGTTATTTAATTATAATAAGAAATGTGTTGATATGTAAACCAGTTGTACTAAAAAACACGTTAAGTAAAGAGATATTTTTTATTCTTTTCATTCATTTATTCATGAGACGCTCAAAATGAAAAAAAAACTCACTAAAAATTTACTTGCTTAGTCAGATAAATTTGATTTCTTACTAATTACAACACGTCTAATTGGTAAACAACTTTATGCTTAAAATTATATTAGGACAAGAATAAAATGCAATAGAATCATAGAGAAACATATAATTTAACCTTTAAACAAAATATATATAAAAACAAATATTTAATTTTTTATTTACTGTAAATAACATACCTCCTCTAAGGTCAAAGATAAGAAGAGGGTATCGATTCCAGGATCAATTTACTGATATGGTCTAGCAGATGAAAACAAAGAGAGCGAAACATTTCTCTGTCGACTTGACTGTATGACCAGCAATTAACTGTATGACCAGCAATACCCCGTGCTGTCATGTGGATTGTCTGTGGAAACATCTTACAATACTTAAGAGCAGGATTACGGGAACGCATAGCTGGCCTACAAATAAATTACGCCGCGGTATTAATCTTGACCTTTAAAGTTCGTTTATAACAACTATTATTTTAAATGTTTTTAAAATTTACCTTTCATGAACATCGGCAACAGAGTAAGTGTGGTGTAATGTCCCCAAACGATACTGAAGTTGGCGATCGTGACTGCCCAGAGAGGAAGTGACGTAACAATCTTTCCCCAGGGATGCGTTATCTGAAAAACCACTAAAGTCTTGTTATAATACTCACAATCTGAAATATTGGAGGTATACGAAGAAATGTTTAAACTCTCTGAATTTAATTACTTAACACACAAGGTACAGATTTTGTTCGAAAGGTTTAAATGATTGGATTTACACGAATAATTTTTCTTAAGAAAATATTCTTGTTGGCAAAAATTTTAAAATTACATTTTTAATTGGCCTTCTCCTTTAGATCCATAACGTAAGGCATGTAAGATATAAATGGATTCTCTAAATAAGAGACTTCGTTTTTAATGTTTTAAGAACATTATCAGAAAACAAAGCCATATGTATATTCAAGAGAAATATGTTTTTAATATATTATGAAGTGGCCGATCCTATTTTAAGCCTTACTTCTTTCATCCTTACGGGTCTCTAGCCTGGGCATGGTTCTTTAAAAAAGAATAAGTAAGAGACACAATACAAGGTTAATAGTACTAATAGAAATTACTACGGTCACAGACAGGATTTTTTATTATCTACGATATAACTCAGATCGAAAGTCTGACTTTTTATACCGAACGGCCATCAGCTCTTTCTATAATTAATTATGAATGTTGTTTTTTACTTTGTGTGATCTATCAAATAAATAATGTCACTGCTTACCTTTTCTGGCTTGTTTAAATCGTGGTGGCTATTCCCGAGAGAATTCTTGATATACGTGAGCTCTTCAACAGATATGTGTGGGTCATCGTCCGGACAGTTCTTGACCACGAGGAACCAGACTGCTGACCACACTAATCCCGCTGCTCCTGCATAGTTAAATACAAGAGTTACTAAACGATGGCACAGATACAACCTCTAGTGGTGATTCGGACTATTCAGTTGATCTACGAGGAGGCTGAGACATAATGGATATGGACACGGAATAGTAAGAGGAGTAATAAAAAATGTGAAATTAGCAGAAGAGAATGTGAAAGTATTGTTTCTAAACATCGGAAATTTATAATTAGTCCATGATAAAATGCACTAAGCTTAAAAAAGTGAACCAGTAGTTATGAGCACGATCCCTATGGGAATGGCCTAGGTACATGGCAATAGACAAATATCCTGCAATGATTGAAAACTAAAAACATCTCATGATGCACAGATCTGTAGAAAATTTATTTCATGTTTAGCTGTAATATGACGGTAGGAAATTAAAGATGTATTAATAATTGTGTCAATTTTCACTTTGTTACTATGGAAGATCTTATTTACAAAATGTGAAACTTTCGTATGTTGAAACCTAACAATATATTTATATGAGTGGTTAGAATAGTATAACTATAAGCGTTATGATTCTCTATATTGAGTCGTAATCTGTACATTGTTTTGATATTTTAATATATGATTATACATTTCCATTCATGAAGATAGTTGAATAACCGATATTGTGAAGTAACAAGGAAACGATATTCCACGAGTTACTTTTCAAATACACACACATACCAAATTCAAACTTTATTGAACTGGCTTAAAATTTCATTAATGGTGTGGTAAATTACAACCGTGCCAGCTTTTGCTTCAAGAAATAACTTTTTATATACTAGTATGAAGTATCACGTTATATTGATTGTATTGTTACCAAATCATTATATATCTCACTAAAGATTGTACAAGTATTATTCAAAACCTGTACGAGATATTTTTCTTCACAAGTTTGTGATCCTATAGCTGGTCTCAAAGAGTGCAGATAACCAGATCGATTAACATGTATCCCATATAATGTTCATGCAATTTTTAATGAACCCAATCACAACACATTCATAGCATGTTAACATTAAACATATAGGGTTCTAGGAGTCAGCCACCTTCGGTTCGATTTATGGCACATCTTGAACATTGCTAAATGCAGATTGGCTCAGTGGAAGGGTGCTAGGCCTAGAAACCTAACAATCGCAACTAAGATCTGCCACCAGATGAACAGAATTTGTAGTCATGTACAGAATTTGGAAGACGTACTGGGCCTAATAGTTATTCACATATGTACATGGAAGTATACTTAGGCTATTAAAACCGTTCAACGTCCTGGGACGTGCATATAGCGAGCCAGCCAGCTGTATTGCGCTTTGCCAGACCTCTGCCAACACGAATTTAAAGACAATACGAACTCTCTGAACAAGTCTTAGAATCTAATTGAGCCATTTACAAGAACACCTGCTAGACTAAGAACATCTATAGGGTACTAGAATAAGAGATTAGCTTCCAGAACCAACGGAAGAGCAGACGTAGCTTCAAAGGGTGAGGCGAGGCGGTTCGTTACCGCTACGCCCGACAAATAAAAACGCGTTACACCATTCAGTTATAAAAGGTCCTGTTAAACAAAAAAGGACCTAACTGAAACCGGTCATAACTGAAAACTAATTGACCTGAATATTGGTCGTAGGTAAATTAGACATATCCATATTCGAGTGCCAACTTTCGCCGCACTGGCCCAGCAACAGTTGGACTTCGATAACGACTGTTGCCATCACAGCCTTCCCGTAGCCACGGCCTCCGTCAGTACGATTGATTCTGTCATAACATAAGTTGGTTCTAAAAGTTCTAAAAATCTGGAATCTTCCAAAAATTCTAATACTCTGTTAGAATATTACCCCCCCCCCCACACTATTGGTGTGAAATAATTAATTATCTACAACATCATTGATTTAAATATTCACAAGTATACAGTGTTGGCACACCTCAGACGTGCTCTAAACGCGAGGGTATTTCACGTCTCCAATTATTTTAATTATTTCAAATTGTATTTTTATTTTTTTGGAAACCAATACGTCAAAATGTATTAACCTTTAATCCGTGCAACATTTCGTGAGACTCAACTGAGTTCTTTAGGTTCTTTTATTTACCATCGTGGGTAAACTGGTGAGTGTGGTGAAGGTGAACATAACCTTGTGACTATCAAGTAGTTCTCTTAACACGTGCCATGCACATTACTCAAGGCCCACGCTGTGACGCGGCTGATATACGTACTGACAACAGCACCAACTGGCGTGGTGGCTCAAGGTGCAACCTCACCGAGGAACTCTAACTGCGTCAAAGGATCGAATACAACACATATCTTTTTGTTACGTTGCGGGTTCAAAACCTCTTCCTTAACATTTCCTTTTGTTGAACTATATTTTAAAGGTTTCTATATATTTTAATTATATCAATTATTTAATTTTGAGTTTTACTGTTCATTACTAATTTTCTTTAATCAATATTTTAAATTAATTAATATATTGTAAATTGACTCGAATACCTGCATTGATTTCTTTGTGCGCTGATTTATTCATGTATCTGTGTTAATTGATTTTACGAGTTTCGCTATTATAACTTCAGGATATGATAGTAAACACAAAAACAAGCAAGGGTTAATATGAACATAAATGACAAACACTTTGGAGGTGTGCTTAATAATATACTTTCCAACTGTAATAAAGCGCAAACACTCACTAAATAAAATTTATGTCAATATATTATATCTCAACCGGTATTAACAAATTTACTATTGTTAGTTTTTCATTAAATTTGTGATAAATAGTTATTCTTTCTATTTTTACGAGGGATTAAGAATTTTTGTATATCAAAGTTTCGCATATTTTAAACACCACCATTTTGAATTGGAAAGTGATAATTATAGATAGGCTATTTAATGTTTTAAATTTTACCTTTAATTACCATAACATAACTACCAAGTTTTATGTTATTTCCTCCAATGGGTTCTTAGATACGATATTTTAAATATAAACCCATATGGACAGACAGGCACTACACGAAGCGAGATAGGACATATTATGTTCATATACACCTTTTGCTTCTTTTGGTGTCTACTATCATATCTAAAGTTGTGCCAGTCTCTCGCGAAACATCTTGTATTTTAATATATTTCTGTAAATTGTTTGTATTTTTCTTTAATATTAAGGCTTCCAATGTTTAATAATTTTAATCTCTAGGTTTACCATTTCTGATTTTTAACTTGCCACTATCAATCAACTATGGTCTCGCTCGCTTTTTTTCTGTGGCGCCTTCAATTAGTTAGAAACTTAGTGAAATTCCCTGTACAAATAAATAACCGCTGAAATAGAGCACGCTTTGTTGTTATTGACTTTTTACTCAATCAAAATTAATAGGAAGATTATGACTCGTAACAAACGTGGATACTTGCTTCTTGAAGCTGAAAATATTTTTACGAGCTTAAAGGATGAACTTATCAATTCTGAGGTAGCTGACCTAGCGATAAATTTTCATTGCGTTCTTTCGAGTGTATCAGAAAAATATACCAGTGACGCTATAGTTGCGTTATTACCAGAAATTGCCTCACTTCTGAGCAGACTTGATGCAACGTTCAATGTAAATATTGACATTAAACAGACTCTTTCAGAACAAGCACAAGAAAACAGTTTGCTAGCAAATCATTTAGAAAAAAATAGTAAAAACAAGAGCTTGAGGATTCTTTACAACGTGAAGAAAAACCTGCATTAGAAGATTAATTTAAAAATCTACAAGACCACAACAAAACGTTGCAACATAAAGTGACCGTTTTAAAGGAAGAAATAAAAACAACAGTGGAAATTATCAATCAACTGAGATTCGATTACGAAAAAGTTTCCAAGGAGCTGTCACATACAATAAGTTCGTATTGAAAAGCAACTCTAAAACTTTGTTGTAAGCAGAAATGTGTACCACTCACTGTTCCAATAGAGACTGTAAATCGTTTTGCCTATCTCTTTAATGACTCACCACCCTCTTATGACTGTGAAATCATTCCAGGAGTGAGCTGACGTACAAAGACAAACGACACCTTCCTCAGCTAAAGGCAGGCATTCCATTGAAAGACAAAAATATTCTCATTAGGCGGCTAAATAAATGAGGAGATCATTGTATAGCCAGACAGTCAGGGAAGAGAGTTTGTAGAGCATTTGATTTAACTAAGAAAACATTTCGAATTTTTTGTTTACTGCTTACCTGAAGCTAAGATTAAAACTGTAGTTCAAAAGCGATTATGTTTTATTAGGGATCTTTTGGATCAGGGGTACTTTGTTTTACTTGCAGGATCAAATTACACTGGCAAAGACGAACCTGTCCAACTGATAATCATCCAAAAACTGAATACTCTTTTTTCACTTAACAATAAGATAATTACATTGGTCTGCAGTCCCCCCTATCGTTGTGACAACAGATTCTTAAATGACAGCAATTTCTTCGCAAATCTCATTATTTCTAAGATGATCTCTGACTGCAAAGGTGGCCTGATTGTGATTTATGGAGACGTTAATGCTGATCAAAGAAGGTCGCACTTTACAAACCATGGACTTCACTACATCCGGTCTAGAAAGGCGGTTTTGAGGAAACGTGTTGCTGACTTTACTGTGCATCGCGGAAGCTCTCATTTCTACACGGACGAAGACAATAACCATCTCCAAGATGTAGATGCAAGTTCTCCGGTTAAACCTCCTAGAATTCAGTTACTAATGCTCTTTTAAATTTTGGAACTGAACAGTAGTATTACCAGGATTAGTAACTGAGTCTAGGAACTGTGACTTCTGAATCTATTCATTATTTTGGACCATTTTCTGTTGGAAATTATTACCTAAAGTATCACTATGTATTTTTGATATTAGCCTTACAAAAGCCTATATATCAAATAACTGGAAAACTTTCATTTCTGTCTATCTGTCTGCGCGCAGGATATCTTAAGTGACCTACAGACTTTAAATTCTGCACGTAGCTTCATTTCTATAAAAGCATCATCAAGTTCGATGATGCGCTTGTCACTCCATGGAGTTTAGCTGAGTGTCAAAGAACATTTTTACTTTGCATATATACATATTGCATACAGCCTCAGCGATTATAGTTACGAGACGTACTCTCGTCGTGGTCTTAACGTACTCCTACCTTGTCATGTAGTATAATAAGCTGACTGGTGAACTAGTGTACGAATAAATACTACCAGCTAAAAACCTACCACAAATCCAAGGATATTTCCATTAATTAGGTCATCGGTAACATTCGTGAAGTAGTGCTTATTGGAACAAAGTGCTTAGAAACCATCTTGTGATAACCTCAATTGCAATAATCCCACCACTTACCCATGTAAGTGCTATTTAAACCTAATTATACGTTATCTGGAGAGGAAACGGCTGGGAATAATTAGTTGAAGGACAGGAGTACGTTACACCATGACGTGTACATACCAGTGATGTAAAATATGGATGCCCAGCCCAATACATCGCCGATGAGACCGGACATCTGCAGACCCAGCACTGTGCCCAGGGCAGAACCCATGAATGTAAACCCTATCACCCGTGATCGTTCTTGAGGTGGAGCCCACTGTGCGTAAATAGCTTGAGTGCATGGGAATGTTCCTCCCTAAACAGTAGAACAAAGATTTATTACATTTGTATTTAATTTGAAGTTCCTCACAAATATATTTAAACCAGTTATTATTTATAAATACGATTACTTTTTGTGTCACACACAATTTAAACTATAATGGAGGAATGTTCACTTGTATCTGAGAAAGAAACTTTAAATTTATGAAACATCGAGTTCTATGATACTGCGCGACCTTCCATGGGATTTTCTTGAGCGTTCGCGAAGCATAACTTGAAGTTAGCGAGGTTAAACTTTCTGCAGAATATTTTAGGAAAGGATTTAGTTACAGACCTGTAGTTTTTTACATTTGCTACAACTCAGTAAAATTCGTCCTATGTATATCTGAGTGTCTTCCACAGGATATGTAGAATATGAAATGAGCTGTATACCTCAAATTATGTATGAAGCTTCATTTTTACAGGGGAAAAATCCGGTTTGACTATGGTGCATATTCGCTTATTAGGTCAGGCTGAGTGTTAGGGAAGCCTATAACGTAGAGAAATAACTGGACAAACGGATTAACCTGTAGATTTGAGATTTCAGATGAAACTTTATTTCTATATAGACAAGTTCGAGTTCCGTAATTTTTAATGTCCCTCTATGTGAATTGGCTGAACGTTAATGAGGTCTGTTACTTTTTTACACATAAGCAATTTCGATTTTCCTTTAGTAAATGTTCCTCATTTCTCCTTATGACGTCCATGTTACGCCCATTACCTATAAACAGCGGGAGGTTCCCGGGGGAAGGTAAACCTCCGGCATTGGTTCAAGTAATTTTTTAAAATTCTTGGCTGTAGTTCGGTCAAGACGGCTTTTCGGCCAATGGATGAGCCATATACAACCATGGTCGTTAAGATAACGGCCGTACCTCGAACGTCAGCATACCTTGCTAAGTGTCATATTCTGCCCAACCTATCGTTTACCTAACAGTTTAAATAAAGTTTCACTGTTTATATTGTCATTCTACATTACAAATTGAGGCAGGTGTAACGGATCTGGTGATAAATTACATTACTTCCTGAAATATAATTCTTTGGTTGAAAATTACTGTCTTGGGTGTTACAAATAACGACATTACAAATAACGTTGTATAGAACTGAGTACATTTAAGAAACTTTCATAATTTTATTAATAACAATGTGATTGATTATCAAGCACAGCAGATGTAACATTTGTCAAAATGTTGTACTGATTCAGTTAACAAGCGAATAGGCAGACTTAAAACATAACTCAGTATATGGGCGTGATAATGGGCAAATAATGAAATCCACTGAGTGGTCATAATATACCTCGGATCACAAGACAATTCATTGGTAATCCTCCGAAAGATTGATACTGCCACACGTCACGGCAGTGTGGTTCATATCGAAGAGCTCTTCATGGTCGAGGAGACGAAGAACTTTTCGGTCTCTGACCTGCTGCTAGCACGTGGTGGAAGTTATCGTAAAATTTATTCTCTATAAAGTATACACTTAAAATATATAATTTGGTCAATTCAAAATCTATAACAATATCAATTAATAAATATATAGGATTTTTCTTCTATATGTTTATGTTCTAAGTGTTGAGTAAACTGAAATGTAGCCTTCATTGGTTTTGGTAATAAATTTTGTTATTTTGAATATCGGGTTTTTTGTAGTATGGTCCTTAGACCGATATACATTTTTTCTGATATCCAAAACCTCTGAGAAATATTTTTTTTTATTTTATTTTTTACTAATTTGTAGGTTTTATTTAATTGTTATAACAAATAAGAAATTATAATAAAAGTTCACCTTTGTTTTTAATAGGGCAGAGAACTATCGTTGTTTGTTGTTTTGTTTACATTGTAGAGGAATCTATATATTTGTGATTTAGTTATTGTACATTATTTATTCAATAATTTACGTCTGCTGAGAATGGATTATTAAAAAACACATTCTCATCAAGGATATTTTTGTTAAGAATGGCGTTAGAGTTTTTGTTACAGTAGAGATGTTAGATTTTGTATATAAGGGATGTTATACATAATGCACTCCCTTTTGCACAAGTTACATGTAGACAGGTAAATAACAAATGCAACATTTAACGTTGCACGTGTATTAATATTATCCAAGAGGTATAAAAGAATTAATTGCTTTGTTAAAAAACATTCACATTTGACATTCAATAATACATCTTAGGTGACGAACTTTTCAAGAAGTCTTCCGTTCTGTGAAGAGTAGCAGACATTTTGCACGAGATTTGTGAATTGTTTGTGGTTTTTATTATAGTAGACAATGGTATTATACATGTTTACCTAATATAGGTGGCTTTTTAGTTAAAATCTATAACGATGAAATGAGTTTCAAACATTATGCAATAAGGGTGTCTAGGGTTGAAAAAGAAGAACAAATCTAAAGTGGATATGGAATACATAACAAGATAGGCGACAATAAGATGCCCATTTGATTATACTTTATTGGTCGAGAGTTAGCGAAGCCTATCACTCTTGGGGCTAAATAACTTCGTTTTTGTCTGTCTGTCCGCCCGATGTCTCGAATCAGAAGTAGAGTACAGACTTGAAATACATTAGCTTCATTTCTATATAGGCAACACTGAGTTCGATGACGGCGCGTCACTTCCATAAAATTTGGTCGAGCGTGAGTAAATATTCTTACATTGAGAAGATAGCAGAATAAATAAATTTGTAAACAAGCTGAGTAAAACAATATAAGACTTTAAAATGTGACATATTACCACATGTAGTTCATTTATACAGTAAAACTAAAACATAATAAAATGGACAGTCGAGGTTTAAGGTCGGTGACAAGGTGTGGTATCAGTACACTCTTGTGTTTCAGTATCCTCATGAGCATTATGAATTATAATCCAACTATCAAATCAATATGTTACATGTTTGTATTAATACTAACAAATTTTTCAAATCCTTTGTGGTCAAAATGTTTGTCACAAACCTCAAAGAACCCCTCAATGACCCTGACGGCGACCAGTGCGTAGACGCTGGTAAAGGCAGCAAGGGGAGTAAATATGGTAAGGAGCGCGGTGACCAGCACTCCTACCCCGAAGATAGTTCTACCTCCAAATCTGGCCCCCAACCATCCTCCTGGCAGTTGTGTGCACAAGTAACCATAGAAGAAGGAACTGAGAACCAAGCCTTGCATCTTAGTATCCCAATTGAAATCTTGCCTCTGGAATTATAAAACTAGACTTTACTAATGGAAACAAAATAGGCGTATCCTAAAAAAGTAAAGGAAATGCTCTAAATTAACTATGTATTAATTATGTATGACATACTTTTAAATCACCACAAATTATAATATACATTTCTGCTCATTCCATTTGATTTTAAAGTGGCCTGAATAATTAGCAAATAACTCTGAAATAACGAACAAACCTGGTAAATGTATGTTTTAAATGTAGTGGCCAAGTACTGCATAAATAGGTTGTAAATTTATTAAATAATGTTGAAAATTCTCTATATTAAAATGTTCTATGAAGAGTGAAATATCAAAACACACCTATGTTCTCATGTAATGTTCTCAAAACGAAAAGGCAAATATGTTTAAGGGCTGTCATATAACTACAATCTTACTTCAACAACTGTGCCATTACTCAGAGTAACGTTGTAAGGGGAATTCATAGCCACGATTCCAATACTGATGTTCACCCTCAGTATGTAAATGTTTGCGAATCCTAGGCACATCAGGATCGTGACGATATGCCGTCTTCTCTTCCAGATCATCCATCTTGGCGGGGTCCTGCAAACCAAAAACAAGTTGTTTGTCTTATGTAATTAACAAGTATTTACGCAGAAAGAGACTTATGAAGTTAAAAATATTATCACATTTTTAAAGTCACAATTTATTAATTGAACTTATTGGTCGGTACACTTGAATGTCAAAATAACCAAATGCCCAATGCAATTTACATTAATAACCTGTTTTCATTTTCATTTTTTTATTCACTTTTATGTACAATGAACAAGGAATAGTGTCACATATAAAATTTTAGTATTACAAAATGTCATACATGAGACATACAGTTCAAGGTAACAA
Organism: Homalodisca vitripennis; assembly: GCF_021130785.1. Taxonomy (NCBI): domain Eukaryota; kingdom Metazoa; phylum Arthropoda; class Insecta; order Hemiptera; family Cicadellidae; genus Homalodisca; species Homalodisca vitripennis. The sequence goes on along the minus strand of NC_060212.1, from coordinate 70,107,649 downwards.
AGACTCCAAGAATCAATTAGACTTGTGTAAATAAATAAGTTATTTAGAAATTAAAATTAATTTAGAAAGATCCCCTCTCTAATTAGGGAGGATTACAGATAAAAATTGTAGCCTACCTAGTTAACAATAGTACGTTTATTAATAAGGTCTTTTTAGCTCTAGTTTTAATTTTTAATTTTATTCTATTTCTTGAAATTATTTGGTAACATTCGTAAACATTTAAGTCCTGTTTTACTTGTCTTTTTCTCAGCAAGCTATACATTGTAGTGATTGCTTTCTTCTAAGGTCCTTCCCCTTGTGTTGTATGTGTGACTGTTTGTTTTTATTATTCCCCGCATGTGCTCTTTCACAAACATTACCGATTGAATAACATGGAGCACATATATGGACAAAGTTGCCTAGATTTTTAAAATGGCCTTTTAACAGAATCTTTAATTTTTAGTCCTAATATGACTCTAATTGCTCTTTTTTAAAGAAGAAGAATTTTACTTTACATCATTGGCCTAAGTGAAGCCTTGTGATAACTAGGGATATAAGTGTAATTTTAATAGTTTTGAGACAATTGGATTTTTCCATAGACAGTATTTTAGGAAAATTTAATTACATATAGTAACACGGAGTTTCGTCTACATATTTCGACAGTTTCCCGATCTGTAATAACGAACCAGTTGACGCACACAAAACACAAATTTAGGTTTAATAAGGATCCCTATGGGGATTTATGTGGTAACATGCTGATTTTGAAAGCTTGTTTTAAATGTGTACGATTTAAGATCTGTTATCCTACTAAAAAATACTAAAACTATGAAGTGGCAGCTCTCGAATTCCGTGACAGTGCAACTTGTCAAGAATGTTTTGTGATTAACACAGTTGAACGATTCGACCATCTAGCCCTCTAAAACCATCTCGATTAATTTTACTACAGCGACAACTGTCAATTTACACTTCCTGAAACCAAACTGTTCAGTAGTGAGCCGGTTGGTCAACAAAACTTATTAGCTTTTCAAAAAAATAACTATAAACTTATTGGAATTAGTTTTATTAGTCGTTCTTACATTTGTTTGGAATTTGTAAACGGAGTATATTAAAGTTATTAATTTGTAATTTATTTACTTGTTTTTATTAAAAACGTTTATACAATATACTGTTTTACAGGCTAACTCATGCTGCAATAATTCAATGCAATTATTTTATAAATAACACATTTCATATTAAAACTTATAATGGTTTGAGACCTAGATATATTTTTTTTTCAAAATAAGATCGATAAATCTACATGTGGTTTGATGCTCCAATGGCTCTACCTATTCATTAAAAAAATATCATATAATTTTTTACTGTACACGATTTTGAGTTTTTATAAACTAAATTTTAGTAATCAGTTAAGCATAATACATAATAATAATTGATCAATTTGTTTGCTTGCAAAATTCCGAATTCATTCAGCACAATCCATTCTACAAGATACTGTTCTTTCCATTCATTTGGCGTGTTGATTACTTTTTGGTACCTATATTTATATAAAAACTGTGTATTCAAATCACATCATGTAAACGTAGTCCGTGGTTATCAAAGGAAATTTCTGACGGTTGAATACCCTTGATTATTAGACCCTACACTACTGCTGTCGTGGCGTAGATCACCTGTAACTCGAGTGCAGGAGCGAGGTTTGGCCAAGTACAATGATACAAAAATCGTGTGTATCCGATTAAAAATAAGGCTCTCTTCTGAGACCTTGTAGTTTCCCTCACATATGTGGCCAAAAATTACCTCACCTGTAGTTCCACTTACCTTAAGTGATATCCTAAGTAAGTCATGGATTAAAAGGTAAAAGATTTTTTTTAAGTCGAGCTGTATTGCATCCACCCTATTTATATACTAAGTACCCTTTAGACATTTTTACCAACACGTGTTTCAGAATTTATGCTAAGATAGCAGTAGTTAACCTCGCGTAACTATGCACAGTAAATAATACTTCAATAATTACAATATCACTTTAGGCTCAGTGCAAAAAAGGTATATTTTATTTGTGGTCATATAGAAATGTTAAACTGAAGTTACATTGATAATATAACTGATAACACTGTAAATCTTAATGTTGGCATTTAAATTTAATCGTAAAACTTTCAAACATTTAGAAAATCCATAATCTTCAAGCTTTACAAGACAAAATTTGTTATAATTATATTATGATTACCTAATATAATAAATATTTATTATAAATATGTAATAAATAAATATTGTAATAATTCAATTTTATTTTACAACCGTGGAGTTAATTACACACAGTTAATCAGAAATGTTTTTTTATAATATATTCACTATATAATGGTTCAGTTGTACATTTCTATAAATTTAAACGGTGACCATGGTGAAACCTTATAAGTTATAAAAAAACATTCAAGATTAAAAAGTTGTTTGAAATTGCTTGGCAGTTTTCAGAAAAGAGTCAAATTTGACTAATTTTGTACGAATTACCCGACATAAAATTGCAAAAATGAGAATGACTGCCATCTTTAAACGTTGTATTAGTTAAAAGTCAGCTAATCACCCAACCAAACTACAGTAGAGCGTCAATAATCCGAACGTAAAAAATCCTGACGCCCGCTTTAACACGTGAACAGTAATTTGCCCGGCTCTGTGAGAAGACAATGACCTTGGTGTGGTTTGAACCTCCCAGTGTCTGTTTTAACCATCCACCCTCCCATCCCCCCACCAAATTACAACAGTGTAAGTAAAAATGATGTAGTCTTAGTTGCGTGTTACGATTCGTAGTGAGAAATATTCTTCGGTAATGTTTATTAATTAGTACATAAAGTGTTTATTTTTTTATTTATCCTGCCATTTTAGTGTACCTAGGAATTCCTAGGTTATGTTCGAAAAAACGGAAATCCGAACCTCTCCTCCCGCTGTTAAATTTTTGACGCTCTAATGTATACCTATATAAATACTGTCTGTATAAAATTTAGTCTGAATCTATTTCAAACTACGGTACTTACTATTTTAACAATTATTCGTTATGAACATGACCTGAGAATTATATTTTTTGCGCTGTAATGCACAATGACTGATAGACTTCAGAATTACCTTTCCAAACTTTGAATAGACGCCATCCTCAAACCTTAAGAAATATAAAAGTTGTTTATAATTGCCTCATTTATATAAAAAAATAAATAAGTTCTGAGACTGTGTTGGGAATTAGTTAGGTTACACAGTTTGCTCCAATGCTAATAACCGTTATCTTGGAATATTTTAACTATCTCCAAGCTATGTATGAAATACTGTAGCAGGTTTTGTCTGAATCTATTAAGAATAGAACTACAGTTCTTGTCATATTTATTCACAATTAATTCCAATATATTGTATACTACTTATAATGTACCTATAAATTTTTATATTTAGGTTGTGTCGTATTCTGGGATTATGATCAGAGAAAGTGCACACAATTTCCCGAACATTTCGTCATAAGGGTTATTTTAGTAGGCAAATTTCTGAAATTTCTAAAATGGAATGTACATGAAACGAAACAATGAGTCCTTTGTGGGAGTCTTTCAAATTTGATAAGTATATTTTTAGTTTGGAAATGTTTATTAATATATTAATTTACATGTTATTTTAGGACTTGCCTTGTAATTTAAGTATATTCATGTCTAGTTCTTCTTTTACATATAATTTTTCATCTTTTTCTCAATAATTTTCATGTTAACTTTTATACTTGTATAATTAAGACTAGTTTGTAGAGTATGCTCTGTAAAATGTTATTTGATGGTTGTTCTATTATTTGATTATAAGGTTCTTTAAATTCAAATTTGATATTTTGACTTGGCTAGCCAATATACAATATCTTTTGCAATCATTGCAATTAATTCGATTGACTAAAATATTCGTATATAAATTTATTTGCTTCCATTGTTTCCATTTTTTGCGTATATTTTTGTCAATAAGATCAAAACAATTGTTTCTAATCATTTTATAAGTGTAACAAAACTTAGAAATTTTAAGCGTTTTTCTTGATGCTTTGTTAAAAACTTTACATCTGCAATTTATGGCATGGAAAAGTTTATATGTCAACAATACCTAATTATTTTATTCTTCTCAAACACTTTGAACTGAAATAAACTCAATCATGCTTTGGTTTGTTTTTCAATTGCCTCTGACCGTCCATCAGAGATAAGATACCGGTAGTTTCAGAAATAAATGGTGGTTACGGTACCTTAATGTATAGGTATCCATGGATACTAGAATAGGCTACTATGGCATCTGTCCTCCAAATATCCTCCAGACAGATAGGAAGAATTACACCAACTAAGACATAACTGTTTTGGAATGGCGAATGTTTTGAAATTATATTTTTGTGTGAAAGCTCTCATGAAAATGACAATATAATATGAACATTGTTAGGCAATGCTATAGGATTAAGGCAATGAGCAGAGTAGATTTTAAAGTTGAAATTTTATTGAATATGATGTCCTTCTACTTTTGAGGATGAAATATTGTAATACATTTTCCATTGGTATTGTTTCATGTACTTGTATAACACGTGAAATAACAAAACATATTTGCTTTCGAACTATTTACTAGTCAATAAATATTGAAGTTAAATATGTACCTGGAAATATCCATTTATGAATAAGAACTGAAGGTAAATACGACGATTTGTACTCGAACAAAAATACTTATTGCACATTTGCGACTTAATAACACTCTTACAATGAGGAAAACGAAATTGTATTTTGTACAGGTTCTTCTGGGTCGGACCTCGGGTGGGAGAATGTTACGTCAGATCAACACAACAAGGTTGACAAGTCGACTTTGGTGTAGCGTAAATTAATTGATCATTACGACGCTCACTATTTCTATCACAAAACGTGTGAACCTACTCGTATTTGAGATGCATTGACAGTATATATATATATATGTATGTATGTATATATATATATATATGTACATTATTCATTCACTGTGACATTACAACAAGCCGAGTAGCGAAGAGCGAAGTTTGCATTACAGGCTGTAATTGACAGCAGACAACCGGCCGTAGAACATTTTCATTAGTTGGTGTTGTGGACTGTTATAGTTTGAAGTTTGTTTTAGTATTTTGTACTGATAACTGAAATGCATAATATATTTTTTGCTGTGTAAATTTTAGCTAAATGTATATGTATAGTGAAATAACTGTTTTTGTCTTTTCACTTTTAGGTTATTAGTAAACCAAATTAAGAAAAGGAAAGATGAAGGATGGAAGACTTATTCAAGTCAAGATCTGTAACTGGGAATAAAGTGGAATGATAATCAATTGCAGGTGAGCTTGGTAATAACTATTAAATAATGTTGTTACAACATTAATAGAATTCTATACTTAAGAGTATATTTACCAATTGAGAAATAGAAAAGTATAATGCATTTCTATATTGCTGTTAGGTTTTTCTTACTTGTTATAGGTTATTGTGTAATTTTAGTATACAGACCTACTAATGAATGCTATAAACAATTTTAGGCATAAAAATGATTTACAGATTGTTAAGACTTGGGGTATACTAAATGAGTACTTTAGCCACTTTATGATATTTGTTGTTTTTCTCAAAAGGAAAGTGTTTTAAAATTAAATAAAAAGGGTAGGGTACGATAAGTGGACCCGGTTTTTTTTATAGAAATTCGCAAACAATATTACTTAATCATACCCATCGATATAATCAATCGATACTGATAATTATTTTTAATTATTAACTTAAATAGTCTACATCAACAGCTGTAAACACTTTAAAATAATAGGCCTACATGTAGGGTGATATTTTAATTTTACATAAGTAATTTTAATTATTAAAAATGTTAGTCAATATTAGAAAACTACACGGCATTGCTTTGAAAGATGATAAGGTATAAATCAAATATATTGTTTTTGTGGCTTCAACATGTTGAACTCGTACCGAAAACCCCATTATGTGAAATTTGTGGGAAAGAAACAACTGTAACTGTGAGAGGAGCAAATATGGTCATCCTCAGTTTTCCTAATTTTTGTTATAATAATTTGTTTGATCACTGTAAATATTAAATTCATATTTTAATATCTTGTTATTAAGGACTATAGATACTTTTATAGTCTAGGATTTGAGAGGCGAATTTTAGGTATCGAAGATTACATTCTTTGATATAAAAAAACGGGTCCGCTTATTGTACCCTACCGAATAAAAAAACTGGCAGATAAAAATTTAATTTTTTAAGGGCAAAAACTTTTATAGGTAGTTGTGTAGTTAATCAATGGCCGACCTGGCAAAATATGAGTTAAGTTTTATTAACCTATTGCTATCGTCCTCCTGAACAAAACAAGGGTAGACGTTAATAAGGGGCCTACACCCGTTATTCGGTTGTTTTTATCTAATGGTTCGATTGTTTTTATCCGAAGGAATAATTCTATATTACAAGTTATTAATCTTAGCATATGATTTCAACTTATTAATTACAGTAATTTTAACGTAAACAATAAACACCAAGAAGTAACTAATATCTTAAGACTTTGAAAATGGCCATGAATATTAGGAAAATGTTTTCATAAGATTTGTTTAGGTGGCTCAATATGTGGATTTGGCGGTTAGAGTACGATAAGGGGACGCGGTTTTTTATATTGATTAGTACAATTATGTATACTTAATATTCATTTATCGAATACATGTTTATAAATTATATCAACATATCTATAGCCATAATCACAATCATATTTTAAATTTAAATAACTAATACAACACACATAGCAATAATCTTACAAATAAAAAATGAGCTCTACTGATCATTTTAGTCAAGTACTGGAAATAGGAAAAAACTCATAAATAATAATGAAATGAAAACATAAAACATATTAATAACAGGAAATACGAAATATGCATAATTATTTATATGTTTTCTCCTGTGTAGCAATGATTAACTGTTTTCGAAAAGTTGTTGTAAAGCGTCTTCTCTAGAAAACCGTACTTCTTTTCTGCACAAATACTCTCAGAGATGATTTTGCTAGCAGATCGGCTGATATGCCGATTTTTAAACCTCTTTTCACTCTCCTTCTTTGTTTATAGTTGATAGCAGTTCGTTATTGTTCAAACATCAGTATCGGAAAGGTATATCGAAAGTTAATAATGAGTAATATCATTTGTCAATATTGATAAAAAAAACGGGTCTGCTTATCGTACCCTACCTGATTTGGCCCCTGGTAACCCATGGGGAGGATTCTTTCACCCATTTCACAAAAGCGGTTACTCAAGCTGTTCATATTAAGTTGGCAAGTTATAAATATTATGAATTCTCTTTTATATCTAAGTCTAGGCCATAGTTGGTTTTGTAATATTATTGATAAAAATTTATGTTTCTAAAATTGTAATTTACAAGATTCTTATTACAAAATATAATAAAATTGTAATTTATTATAACTGTTATTGTATACAATATTTACGTATTGAAGTTGAAGAGGCTAATATATCGAATTGTTCGATAATAATAATCAAATAAAGAGTATAGGCTGCTTATAAGGTATCCCCTAAAAACAATATAAGGTTTCAATGGAAATAATAAATAACAAAGTTATAGAACATTAAAATTGGAACTAGCCTACTTTTCTCGCGGGAGTAATATTTTACGTGGTCATTTTATGATCGTTAGTCAACCTCCTATTGGTTGCTGCTGACATTAGCTGTTATGCAATCTTTGGATACGTAAAATATCAATAATGTTGAAATCATGGGAATTTAACTCAAATAAAAGATGTTTACTTAAGAGTAAAAGTTCATTCAGACTGACACAAGTGCCTCTGGTCATCAGCGCAGGGCAGCACGGTATAATCTGAATTGATTATAGGCTTTGAAGATTTTATTATAATGAAGCTATATTTTTATGTGAAATACAATATACCCATTAGATTACAGACAATAATACAACTTTGCTTATAAGTAGTGTAGTACAATAACTTTTACAATTACTTAACAAGGTTAACATGCCTGATGGTATTTAAATTGTTCTAATAGATGATTCGATATTATCGATCACTCAAGTGTTTGACGCTTATTATACTACTGTAACCATAGAAAACGCAACTTGAAAAAAACACAAATACTGTATATTAACCAAATCATAACTTCCTACTAACTTGCAAGAAAAGTGGTTCCACATTGAATGTTTTAAAATTAATTATTTGTCATTTCAATACCCCAAAAACCTTATATTGTTTTGTTAAGAAGGATAATAGCATTCAGTTAATAACGCGAGTCTCGTTTCCGGTGTGGTAAAAATAAATTTGAATATAATGCATACACATTTAATCAAACTTTAACCATAGGCCTACATAGTATACAGAACAAACATAATTATTATAAATAACGGACCAGATAGATGGTGTATAACTGAACTGTTCTGAGCACAAAACACTCATATAAGGTACCAGGAGCAGATAACTGAAAACCATAGATAACACATAAATCATAGATGCACAATACACAAATATAACCATACATTTACATTTACATTTCAGTTAATAAAAAATTAAGTTATTTGTGATTTCCACCCCCTAAAACCATGTACATTTTTGTTCAGGAGGATGTGGAGAATTTGTTAATAATGTGTTTGTGGTTATATATATATATATATATATATATATATATATATATATATAACTTTTAACCATGTAAAACAAATCTCTCTACAAAATGATAGCTAATCTGCAGTGGTATTTATGCATATAATGATGACGTCAAAACTACATTAGTTTACTAGAAAGTCATAGTTGGGTTAGTTTCAATGGAAACACATGATTCACTAAACTAAACATAGATTGTTCATACAACATTTTCCCAAGGGCTTTCTTTTTTAATGTTGAGCTTGTTTTGACTTTTTTGAAAGATACACCATTTAATTTCCACCTTTAATTATAGTTAGCATCTCCCCAATAAAAACTGGACACTGGATTTAAAGGAGCAAGAGCATCATTTTGTAGCCATTTGACACATTGTTTAATGTTTATAAATGCATTTAGACACATCAAGCGCATGTCATTACTCACTACGCAATTAGTTTTTCTTTGTTTAAAATAAATTATTATCTAATCATTGATATTCATGACCATCTAATATACTGAAAACAAAAAACAAGATGTCGCACCAAATAAAATAATAAATATTTCAAGAAAAATAGATGTCTGCTGCTTTTTAATTTTAAACATTTATATATTCTCCATAAATCAACATTTATAAAATGTTACAAACAATAAAATAACATTTACTTATCTTTAATTGATTTCAAGGAAAAACATGTCTGACTCCTTGTGAAACAAAGAACACATGCACTGTTATTGTTCTTGCCATCAACCAAACACAATTTTTTTACTTTCAATCATAATATCACAGTAAATTAATATCACAGTAAGCTTGCATTATACAGGAGCTATACTTATGTATGTAAAAGAAATGTATTTGCTTCTAATTATATATAATAACAAAACTTTATTCAAACGACCTTTGAGTACCGCTGTACTTACGATTACTCTACAGGTTAAATATGTGTGACAGGATTTTTAAAAATTGTCGAATGGATTACCACTAATAATTATTACTTCTCATAAATACATATATTCTGCAACATGATGGGTGATGGATTCACTCCTGTGACCAGTTTTTAAGGATATCTTTTTAGCTCTTTAATTAGATTCTATTGTTTGTGTGTTTCCAGAAGTTAGTGGATCGGCCAAGTTTGTGCTGTGGATTACAGTAAAATGATCTTTTGTTTTTAAGCCAAGATAGGTTTTCCATAAATCCGTATCGATCGTTGTTCCTGGTTTCACATGTTTTACAATTAGTAGGATAAGTGAATCAGTATTTTGTTTATTTTCTGGGCAAATTTCCAGAATGGAATCTACCACCCCTTTTCTTCCTTTTGGAAATGTCTACTTTAGTGTTTATTTCTAATGTAGCAAACTTTTTGTTTTGCTACCATTTAAAACATTGCTGAATGTTTTAAAATACATTTTGGGCCAATATCTGCATGTTCTTGCCGATGTCATTAGTGTACTCATTACATTAATGAAATAAGAACAGCTGACAATGACGTCGCCAGCCTAATTGGTACATAAATTAAATAAAGACAGCAATGATTAATTAGGAATCTCTATACGTCAAATGTTGCATTAGGTAGCATTGATATTTATAATCGATAATTATGATTCAAATGTCACGGTGGCCGCTTATTATACTTCAACCTTAAACAATATTGTTATTCTGTAAAATCAAAACAGCTGCCAGTTATTAACCATGAAAATCTATAATGTCAAAATTTTTTATATTTGATAGTTTACATTTTCTAATTTAGATTTAATTTGATTGTTGTGGTGGCCGTTTACTATTCTGCAGTCACTAATGCTAGTAATTGAACAGCACCGTCTCTGGCCATGTGCTGATGGTAATGAATGAAAACATCTCTCGAGATCAGGAAAATATAAAATTCCAAAAGTCTGATTACTAATACATGCAAGCTAAAATAAAATGTAAATAATAAAATTGAAGATACAATGCAGCTGTATATAATAAAAAGGAAATCTATATCTGTAGAAGAGTAGAATAAAGGTTGTGATAAAGAAATAAAAGTGGAGAATTAATATTTTGAGAAGGAGCACTTAATAGATAATGCAATCAAACAGTTTATATTAAAAATCAATATTTCAGAGTGGTACTCTATGTTCTGAGTGTGAAACCAGTTGTAGTTAAGAGAAAACCATTGCAGCCCCATTTTATAATATTTATAATAATATAGGTATTTACTACAGATAAAATTAGGTATAATGAAAAGTGAGAAATACAATGATAAATAAAATATATAATATAACTATAAAGAAATTAATGTTCTTCTCCTATGTGTTTGAAAATTACATATTGGTAATGTTACTACGTGGGACATAATATAATTCATTATTTATATTTAGTTCACCCGTAACATAGTGGTAATCTCGGTATCATTTCAACCATCTGAATTCTTATTTATTGTTGCCTTGATCATTGCTATTAAAGATCATTTATTTTCCACCATTTACATTCAAAACTTCTAAAGATTAATGAAATCAATTTTCTTCACATGTTGTATTTCTAATATTTCTTACTATCTTACCTACCTAAGTATATTATATATCCGAATCCTACACAATCTTGTCTACTTATCCCACTCTCATCATTCACTGCCAACCCACTACTCCCACCCACTACCCACTACCCTCTCTTCCCAACGGCATAGTATTAAGGTCAGCTGTATTTTATCCGATCATTGGTTTACAAGTCAACTTTCTTCCTTTTCTTGAAGGTCTAATGCGGAATATGTCTTCAAAAGGATTCTCCAGGCTTCATTATTTGATGATTACTTTAAAAAACAGTTGGACCGGCAGAAATGGCAGGAATATATTCGGCTATGGATTTTAAAACAATATTCTGTAAGTAGATTATACATAATATTTTTGTATTATACTATGTTTATTAAACAAAATTTACTAACAATTTATTTAAAATTTTTTATGTAAATAACTGATATTTTAAAATAAAAATATATTGTACTATTTAAATAAATAATGGGGTTTTGCCTCAGTTAAACAAATTATCACTGTTTGTATTTTATCACATTTGCATTATTATTGCATTTTATTGATCTGGAACTTCTACCTAATGTGTCAACCTAATTTATAATTACTTTTTTGTATTGACACATATTCTGTAGTACTCTACGTTCACGAATAAAGTTTGCTTTGACTTGACTTGACACTAATTGAAAATTTTTTTTGAAATATATTTATATTTCTTTTATACAGCAGAAACCTTTATCAATTGACATATCACTATAACCACAATACCCACAAAACATTATGTAAAAATATAGTATTAGCAAAAAATCCACCCAAACAAAATTTTTGTAGAAATAATTATTCTCCATTTTAGACTGGAATCAAATCAAGAATAATTTATTTTCCAAAACAACTTACATGCACTTATAATACACATAATACAAAGAAGAATAATACTCCTTCACAAAGCTGTACATCTGTGTGTGGAGAAATGTTCTAATTATTATTTCTGAATAAAACATATTAACGTCTTATTCTTTTCTTATTGCCTAAACTAAGTGTATGCAGATTGTCTGTTTAAAACTGACAAAGTAAGTCATCATACTTACTACAGTTTTAAACGTACAATCTGCAAGTAATGGATTAAAGAACCAGAAATTTTCAACCGGAACAAAAAGGATTGGCCATAGGACACCTCCAGGAAACTTGTCAATACATACAACTGTTGCTGCTGTTTTACCTTACAATCTTTAAAGACAGTAACCATCGATGTGAACAGGATTGCTCTTGTTACCAAGTCAGACATGAGTAAGAGTAATACAATTACATTTCATATATTTACACTACATAAAGCCACTACAAATGTATTAAAATTGTTTCTATAATTTTTAATATTTTGTTCAATGCTCATGAATTGTGAACAATTTGAGTCAACAAAATAAAAAATAAATTACTCAATGTTGTTATATTCTTAGTAACTTACTAATGGCTAATCTGCTAACCTGCATGAGTGACAAAAATCAAGGGAAAAATGTATAAAAGATACATGAATTTTAGATTCATAAAAAAAATTTACTTTGCAATTTAAATACAAAATAACACATTCTATCAAATTTTAACTATGCATTTATTATGTACATTAAGATACCTTGCTGTATACTGTTACAATGTAGTTTACCATTTCTCTACCGCCATCATATATTTGTCGAAATATAATAGACATATTTTTATTAGTCACTCTACAAGAATAAAACAAGTTTATTTTAGATGAGTATAAATTAGATTATCATTTTCGTTAATTTAAATATACATAGTGATAGAAATTTGGTAAATGTCAAGTGAATGAAAATTAAACAAGCAAGCAAACTATTTACTTATAGTAACATTATCTGATATGTATACATTTCCTGCTGACAATGAGGCTTTCCATATATGAGTATTCAGTAAATTAGATGGCTAAGATTGACAATATATTCTCTCCTAGAAACAGAGATCCTTTGTACCCATATAATTTAACCATATACCGCAACTAAACAAAAAACAGTTGACATTACTTCTTAAAAATAAAGTATATTTATCAGCAATTACAATATCTATACTGACGTACGAGATTAAACCTTACTCCTAAGATAGTAAAACATATAAAAAAATATGTTCAATAAATAAAAGTATGCCTTTATAAGTAAACAAGTAGCCTACAGCATTATAATACCTATATTGATTATGATACTTATGATTTTTGTGACATTAATACTATCTTAGTTAGGATTGAATCAGGTTGCTATAAAAAGCTAATGTTATCCTTGTTACACTCAATATATGAAAATATACATATACATCATATATGCAAACATACTCACATATACACCTGCACACATACCCACATATATTATTTTCAATGTGAAATTTATTCATAAGTTTTGATTGAACTATAAATTAAAGTTTAGCAAACCTAATACCTTTGTTATAATTTTTTGTAATATTAATACAAACTTTAGTTGAGAATCATACAACAAGAATAGCAACAAGAATAGTGACTTTATTCATTAAATGACTTATTTAAATCGGAAATTAATGTATTAATCTGTTTAGTTTTTAATTGTGGAAAACCTTTAGCGTTATAACTCTACATTACTTATTTATAAAATGTAAATAACCTGTTTCGTAGTAGAAAACATAGGTACTGATAATAATATGATATGATAATGCTAGTATAATATTTAAATTAAGTAATTTAATTTAAACATTAGTAATAAATTAATAGTTCTATTATTAGTTTATGTTTATCAATAAATTATTTTTCTGTAATACATGATATCAATCATATGTGATTCAGAAAATACAGTCCAAAACATGATGAGTAGTATTGAAAAATAATTTATTAAATGAAAGATTTTGTCTCAGTTAGAACCATTAAATGGTATGGTCCAAATTCTATATTTCTATTAATAGTTTAAGAATGTGGAGCCTTTCATTGAAAATTTTAAATTTTATTAGTTTTATTTAGATAAACCCAAAGCAAAAAACACGAATGTACGGTACATTAGTAACAATAAGAATATTAGCAGATTATCGAGGTCCTATGCCATTGAAAACCAATAATTAATATTATAAATTTAGTGTTGTTAACTGAAACATTTTAAGCTTTGCTATAGATAAAATTGTATAAATATTACCAATACCTGACTATATTACATATCGCCAATGAATGGGCATTTAATTTTTCCAACATGAGAACTGACAAAATTATATCAAATAATCAATAAACTCTGTCTGAATGTACTGACAAAAACATTCTAGTAGTAACAGGGTAGTCTACTGAACAATTTGAAATTTAAATTGATTTATAACAAGGAGTGGGGTATATATAACAATTGATGAATGAAGTAAACAAAATATTTATGTACAGTAATCAGTATATGCCATTTATTTATAGTAATGTACTGAACAATAGGGATTTGATTAAAACTATTTTCTTTCACAACTCTAGATCTAGAAACATCCGTTCAAGTACTGCAGTGTGTATAATATGATCCCTTGTCTACCCCTCGTCAAAAGAAACCCGTGAGTCAGACAGTGGATTCCAGGCTGAACCAGTGGTCCTAAGTGTTCACACCCTAAAAAGAAGGTAAGAAATTACCCTGACAGTTTTACGATGAGGACCTACAATACGTTTACCGTTGTTTATTTACTAGACAAACATACTATAAATATATTTCAATTTACATTTGATAAACTACTGTAGCCTTTCAACATTTATATTTTATTACTGACTAGATAGGAGACTGAGCCCCTAGATACAGTAGTAGTAATAAGCTCAAAATATAATCTTATAAATAAAAATGAATCGCTGAATGTCTTGCTAATCCTGGGATAAGTAATAGCCACTAAAGATAGTGTAATCTATTGATCCATTTTATATTTGAATTTATAGATGGGGTCCTGAAGATGGAGAATGAATCTGGTTTTTATATGTACCTCTGAAATTTCTCAGGATTTGTCTTCAATATTTTATGATATTTTATTGAATAGCGCCAATGATTTCAGTAGCAACTGAACTATTTTAGCTCAGTGTGGAGAAATCTTAAACCTAAAGCCAGACTAATGTCAAAGTCCTTAGCTTTTCAGTTAACACCCATATGATGTAATAAATAAGGCTACTTCACTGTTGTTGATTTAAATTCCAATAAAATAAATCCAGACAAAGAATTGCTTCTGCCCGTAACTTTTGATATTTTTAATGGTAAAATTTACGACCCCCTGTTTAAATGTGCAAAAATTATTGTACTTATTATTCTTGACTGGTTGTTAAAAATACATGTACTCTCTGGTGATTAAGCGAAAAATGAGTTTCAAGATCAGTCATGCGTACTCAGGGAATTTTCGAAATTAGAGTTATTTTAACCAGGGACCCTGAGAATATCCATGGAATATTTCAGTACAATCATTCCAGTAGATGTTAGTAGATGTGATTTAGTATATTATAGATTACCATTCAATGTTTATTTTGTTAGTGTTGCATAATTTCGATAGTTAAATTTTATTTACAACTGAATTTCAATGTAATGGAACTGCATTGTTTGCCTATAACTTTAAGAATTAACAGTGATGTAGTCTCAAAGCAAGGAATACTACACATGTATTCATTGCCTCAGATAAGGAGGTCACTACCTCAAAATTAATTGTGTCGTTAGTAGGCAATACTTTCATGGTAGCCAATCTCAACTTAAAATGTCCCTTCTAAAGTGACATTTATACTCACTGTTATTTGTGTATTTTGTAATATTAACCATGCTCATTTCCTTTTGCTCGGTTTCAAATATATTTAAAAGTGCATCAGCAAGCACGTTATCAGCAGAACTCTAAAATTCCTCTTCAAACGGCAAATTTGAAATTCTTTCAATTCACCGTGATAGTCTACCCTCTATGCGTTAATGATACCTAATATAAAAACCTTTTAATTCATAAATAATTTAAATTGTTTACTTCTGAAAGTTCATGTGGTTTCAATATACATGATTTGGCTACTAGTGCTTCTTTTTCACAAACACTGTATTCATAAACTCGTGCATCAGTAAAGTTCCTAAGTAATAGACTATAGGCTACAATTTTTGTTCACTTTTTCCTTTAATAAACAGCTCTTTCTGCTAGCATCTGACATTAGAATAAACTGTTTTTGCAAATCCGGGAACTGGAGTAAAGAGGGATTGAAATCCAGGCTAAAATGGAATTGCAATCCTAGAATAATTATATTTTTGTTTCTCAACTTCCCAATGGTCCAGTATGATAAAATTTGATACACTTGTGCCTTATGCACTCACCAGAAAAAAAATAATTTTCATTAAGATTACCCATATGGGTTTAAATAGGGGTTCTACACCTAGACAAACTATATATTTGTTTCTCAACTTCATGGTGGCCTAGAAGTAAAACTAGAAAATAAAATATATATATATACCTTATGCTTCCAACAGACAAAGTATTTTGTATGAGTTTCAACCACCCATGGGACTTGAAATAGGTTTATCCTAGAAGCAATATATCTAGGGTTACAACTTCTCGCTGTCCTATAAATGTGAAATTTTACCCACATGTTTATTATACCCTCAGCAGGCTACAGTCACCTGTAAATATATATATTTATATAATACATGTACAGGTGACTGAATGGACAAATTGAAAATCAAGTGAAAAACAATGTCAATTGTACGAAAAAAAAACTGTATTCAATGCAATTCTAACAATAAATATGAGATGAAAACAATTTATAAAACATTTACATTAATTCTAATAATAACTGTGAAAATCTGTATTCAAGCAACTTTTCAGGACAGTGTGTTAACATACAGCATTGAAATAGTGTGTAATTATCCATGGAATTTACGTTGGCAATACTCGAGCGGTAAATTTTGTGCTACAAGTTGGTCTTCTTTGTTCAGCCACTAACGTGGCCAGACACAACCAGTTCTACTCCATTCTTTTCTTACAAAATTTCTTAACTCGACTTTAAAAAGTGTTTAAAGTCTTTCAAAATTATTTAGAAACACGTTTTTTAATTTTTCATAAAAAACTATATATTACATTATCTTCATTACTCAATGAAAATAATCAGATGTTCCTTAAATGTGTATGCATAAAGTTTGCTTTCAATATTCTTAAGCTGTTTAATAAAAATGTTTATTCTACAATATTACCCCTATTACATTCTTTTTCTTTAATTTTCACATAATTAAGAACGATATAAGAGACATACAGCGAGACCACTTGATCATACTTTCTACAGTCAATTCTGTTTTAAAATAATACACAAGTGAACTCAATTGAACCCAAAGAATTTTGAATTGCAGATTAAAATAATTTCTGGTTGGTACATATTCAGAGCTAAAATTTGTTTTACATTTTACACCACTAAAATTTTTGTTGAAAATATCTAATTCTAGGTTACTTAAACTACTTACATCTAACTTATTTTTACGGGCTAATTTTATCCTGTTATATGTATATAAAGAATCTATAGATATAATATTTTTTATCTCAAATCTAGTGATAATATTCTTTTGAATATTTGAAAGGTTTTAGTTATTTTTATTGCTCCAAATGGTTATTACATAATTTAGAAACGACAAGACAAATGCTGAAAATACTGTTATAAATAAACTGTTCTTCTTTACATACATATAGAGGTTTAAAATCTTTTTTAATTTGTCTCTCAACATGAAAGTGTTGGTAAAAAGTTAAATATATATATATAAATATATATATATATATATATATATATACATTAAATTGTATAAATGGCAATTGCCTTATTTAATTTCAATAAACATTGAATCGCAAAAAGTACTTGCTCCGCCGGGATATATATATATATATACTGTATATGATACAGCCTAGGTGTTTATAAGATTCAACTTTTTTAATATCTAATTGTTCATCAGTTTCTGAGAACTATATGTATTCTGTATTTTGTACGTATAAAGTTAATTTGTTTAGTTGAAGCCAATGTTTAATTTTTGTCAGGTCCTCGTTTGTTTTTTATTTATATATAATTCATTGCCTTTGACTAATGCTTTATCATATGCAAAGAGTACTAGTTTGCTATGAAAATTTAGATTTGTGATACTATTGATGTATGTTAAAAACAAAAGAGGGCATAGACAACTTCCTTAAGAAACACCACAGGTGATTTTTTATAAATTTGAAATTTTGTTTTCAATTTTTGCGTTACAGAACCTGTTATCAAGATAACTAGCAAATTAATCTAGATATTGACCTCTAATTCATAATTTGTACAGTAATATCTTAAAGTCTATAGTATCAAAGGCTTTCTTAAGGTGTAGAAATGTAATTAATGTATCTTGATCAATGCTGTTTACAACTAAATGTATTGCTTCATCAGTATTTTTGTTAACTCTAAAACCAAATTGTTTTCTTGATAACAGGTTGTATTTTTCAAAAAACTATATAATCTCTCATATAAACATTTCTCAAAAATCTTGCCAATTATTGATAATAAACTGATTGGCCGAAAATTGGATGGATCTGATAAAATGCCTTCACTTTTATAAATTGGAATAAGTGTCTATTTTTAGTTTATCGGGAAAAATGCCCATTTCAATAGATAGGTTAAAAATATATGGTAATAGTTCACTTAATAGATAAACAAGGGTTTTAAGTGGTTAAATTGGGATTATATCTGATCTAGATGTTTTGTCATATTTCAAAAGTTTAATTCTGTTCTCAATTTATAGTTTGGTAATTACAGAGCGATATATAGAATTCGGATTTGTTTTAAGTTTTTCGTATTCTAAATCTGGAATTTTAGATGCTAATATTCTGAACCGATGTTTGCAAAAATATCTGTTAATTTAATTTATATCACAAGTGTATCCACAAGGTTTTTTAGATTTATTAAAAAAAATTTTTAGAATATTCCATTTCAATTTAGTATCAGATAATTTTTCAATCAGTTCTTTATAGTAATTTTCTTTTAAAACATTACAATAATGTTGATTTTAGATTTATAGAATTTTGAAAGTTCATTTTTTTGTCTGAAGAGCTTGTTTCTAATTTTAATTTAAGTTTTAATGCCAATTAAAAAAATTGAATTCTAGCGTGGTGTGGAATTTGACCAAGTCTAACGATTGCAATGGGTAGGTACTCTACCTTAAGTTTCGGCTGCATAAGCATAACATCGACTGCACATGCGCTTTCAGCACCTGCACTCGCTACTGCATTCGGTCGCTTCTCTTCTCTTCAGCATGAGCAGTGTAAGTGTTGTACTTCCTTTGGCCACCACCGGTTGGATGAGGACCCGCCAGGTCTTCATTTTGCTCATGACTTTGATACCGCTGATTTACGGCAACGATCCGGAGGTACTTATTATTTATATTGTTCTTATTTTGAGTTATTTCAACTATTTCTTAGGTTGTACACTGGTAAACTTTTGTTTAGGAACTACCCTCCACCTCGTCCGGATGGGCCATGGCCCACGTCTTCCGATAACACGGGACCGCTATTTTCTGACTGCTACGGGAGCGGTGATTCGTCTGACCATGGTTAGCCATATACTCATTTGATCTTATTTAATATTTGCTTCCTTAGGTTACCGACGGCTACATATCGTTTTATTTTTCAGGATTACGTAAATGATGAAGCCTCCATCCCTCCCCTTCTTCGCAAGTTGGACTTTTATCCTTTTTTATCCTTGTATTGTGTTGATTATGTACTACGGCAGTCACTATAGCCGGACTCTATTACAGGACGAGTATGATGCCGAGTTCCGAAGGATGTCTAGGTCGGCGTCATGGGTGTTTACGCGGTACGGACGAATGATTATCGCCAGCTTTAAGAGGTGATTTCTTTGATCCTGTTTACTATTCGTGCGGTATTGACCATAGGTTTATTTACTAATGTGTATGTCATTTTCAGATTCCGCGGTCGGCGTCAACTGCAACCCGGCAAACGTAGAATATGGTGAGTGAGAACATGTAATTACTCGACCATAACCACTTGATGTCACTAGTCCAGTAACCTGATTATTTACCTGCTTTATTTGTCAGAGTGATTCTGAACCATCCACTGCTGGCTGGGCCGGCCCCCGGCTCGGTAACTCGCATCGTAACGACAATGTAATATTTTCCCCCTGTTCAGTCTATACTATATATAACTTTATTGCAGATGGAGTTGTGCTACACGGGTCGTAATGACACCTGTCATTGACACCACCCTTCCTAGCAACATCACTGATGAGGCTCTTATCGAGGCTGCCGATAGTCATAGCTGAGATGAATTCCAGCGTAGGGGCTGTCAGGGAAGTGGCAGCTCATCTTAGCGCATCGGACACGTTGTCGGTTAGTAGATAGGGATCGCACATATCGTAGGTTTCGCTCTATGTACAGAATCTGAATATCCCTATTTTGTTGACAGCTAAACAATTCCTGGGATTTCCGTCGGAACCCGTTGACCCAAATACAATCCACAGAGGATCTATCGGATTTCTACAGGCGACTTGGGGATACCCAACCTACGGTCTCTCCCATAAGTATTGGTTCCTTCCACTCGGGCCTGTCACCCATCCTCTTATCCAGGGGGTCACAATTCACCGTTGAAGCGGAACCGATACCTCTCAGCTCTCACCACTTATAGTAGGTCTCACTCCCTACACTCGCTACATTGCATCCATAGCACGCCATTTGCTTATATCTTTACTTATGTTTTTTTATATAGATCCCGAATGGCATTCCAGGGAATCGGTGAGGGTTCTTGAGACGGTCCGTCTCGTTGCGAGTGATGTGGTGAACACCACTAACCAAGCACTCGGAGCCGGTGACGTATTACTCACCGTCGCCCCGTCCGCTTGGAAGGTAGTCACACGCCTTCTGCGTGACGTCCTACTCACGACCGCCACCAGGATGGAGGAAGCTAGGCAGCGGAACGCACCTGACGGTGAGCCTCTGTGAGAATCCACCAAATCACTTATTAGGAGCGTGAGAATCCACCAAATTGCTATATTTTCAATATTTCTAACAGGTATTTCCAATATTTTAATAGGATAAGAGTGTAAGGAGGGATTTTCTCCCACAGCCAGAGAGGTCGGGGCTTAGCCGCTCTCCTATTGGCTGGCGCGGCCGCCATCCTGTGACGTCACCTTTAAATGACCTTTTCTAGGCTAGAAATGTAGACAGAATCTGGTGTATTAAAATAGTAACCTTGGTATATATGTCATTATGTTGTGTCAGATAACAAACTAATTATTTTTTATAAGCAACTGAGTGAATACCAGTATATATTGGAGACTGGTTGTAACAAATACAATATAGCCAAAATGTGGTGAAAGCATACTATATCGGCCAGTTAAGCGGCTGATGCCTTGCCCATCTTATATTAACTCAAGCTAATACAGCTATATTTCTAACATATGTCTCGTTCTTTCCTAGAAATTTTGCCTGGCCTACTGCCATATCCATGAATACTGGTTCAGGGTCCACTTCAATAGGTTCGTACTCCATGATAGGAAAGTTTTAACCGTCAAATATTTAAATTAAATTATTTAAGCTATTTGATTAAGAAAAACTTTTTAAAGTATAATGCAGAGTAATAATATGGAGTATATTTATAGTAATATTAAAGGCTATATTTATGATGATGTATTTATGGTAATGTAAAATAATTATAGGGTTATAATATTTTACCTTTACTTATTTACTACTACGACTACAAAGCAAAAATATCTAATAGTAAATGATAATATTGTATTATGAATAACGTTGAAAAATTTAAATTGAATATTTATGTCACGACAAAATAAGAAAGTATTTTTAAGAATGAAGAGTGACACTCGTCCTGCCTCTTTGCCTATCTGCACGGATCTAACGAGAGAGATCAAAATGTGCCAGCCTTATAAGCATCCACTAATCAGAACGCTGTGATGCTATTTACAACTAGTGTTAGACGCGCTTATTCCGGCGTATAATAAGAGGCGTGAAGTTTTCTTGTTCAGACCTGTCTAACACTGAGTCGATTTTATGTTGCAGTTTTCCGGCTTGGTTCCAGCGGCTGGTATCATGACCTATTGCTACTTGTGTGGTGTTGGCACAGAATGTCAGTGTATATAATGTTTGTTAATATGTTTGAACATATTAAATTAGTGTTTTACTAAAACTGTTTTATTTCAAAATATGATAACTTCCAAGCATTGAATTATATTTTACAATAATGTAATGAACTTATTGTTGACTGTCACTGGCATGAAACAACTGACCGCCAACGTTCCAGCCGATCGCACGTCAGGTGCACGCGAGCCCTTAGTGACCTAGCATCTACTCCGGACTAACTTCGAGATGATGGGAGTCTGCAAACCTGAAGCGAGACTCTACATCATCGGCTAGAGGCCAAATCCACCTGTGGCCGGTATCCGCTGCGATGTACAGATAGCGGGTACCAACGATCTGGCTTCAGGTAAACAGCAGAATATAATTGCCACCTGGAGAATTATATAATTACCAGACCATCTCTACTCTGTCATATCGCCACGATCTGCCTGGAGATGACGATACTAATCAAGAAATCGCCCCTCGTAAACGTCTACCTCCAGGGGTGGGCCTAGTAGAAACACGACGCTCGATTCTCGGATTTTAACCAGATAAAGCGGAAGCTGTTCATGAGGCACGGTATTCATCTGTCCAGCGAAACAAGAGAAAACTAGCTGGTTTGGTATAACCTTCACCTAATGTATCACATCCATCCTCGGCTGAACCGCCGTCATCGACTTTGCAGTCTCCGAGCGTTGCCGCCGCGATGTCTGCCGATGCTGACGGTAAACTGACTGTAGGTCCACGTCTTAAAAGGACCATTTCTTACCTATTTCTTAAGACCGCCCAGTTAGAAGACTGACTCCGCTGTACTAATTGCGTTGCTTTGGCGATGAATGAAAGAGGCGTGATAGTATAATTGTTTGTATGAATTGTATTATTTGTATGAACGGCTGGAATTTTAGAAAACCCGTATTAACTTTTGCTATACAATATACATATTGTCGCCGCAATTTTTGATTCTACTATGCTCTACCCGCATATCTCCCAAGGCTCATGTATATCATATTACCTCTCGAGGAAGTATTAATCCACTACTGAGTTGTGAGTCTACGGAATGACCGCCGTGCCGTTCTCCCTCCAGCACTGTTGAGGTTATGTTCCCCTGCTCCCACCAACCGTGCGGCGCCATCTTGCACGGGAGAAAAGTGAGGTTACGTTGCCCGCCATCACCATCAGCGCCGCCACTCTGCATAGGGTTTCTGCCAAGAAAATTGAGGTTATGTTCTCCAGTTCCCGCCAAACAAATTTCCTTCACTCCGTTTCTCGCTAAAAGTTTGTCCCTCACTCTAAAGCTAAGAGTGTGGGAATCCACCAAGTTGCTATGCTATCAATATTTTTTAAAAGTATTTCCAATATTTTGACAGGATAAGAGCGTGATTTAATGATATTTCCGGTGTCATGAGGGATTTTTCCTGCTCGGCACAATCTTGGATCACGTAACCCTTTCTCGACCACGGCCGGTCCACAATTGTGGGGATATGTCTACTTACATTTCTAACACTACCAATAATCAATACTCCAGAATAAAATTTGCCAAGTCATGGATGAGTGAAGTAACTTTAGAAAAAACACTTTATATGGTCTTCCAAGTTACACCTCGATCTAGATATATTTCTAGGAACTTTGTGGAATCTACATCCTTCATAAGAGTTTCATCCACTATGACAGAAGAAGAATTTTGATTCAACTGCCGAAGACAGAATAAATAACATAGTACTTTGATTTATTTGTTTACAAATTGATCTCGAAAATATTTTGAATGAATAAATTGAGAGCGATGAATGATTTGACTTCGAAGTTTTCGTTTGAGAAAGATTTGATGCAGAGTCGTATCATCCACGTATTGAACCATCTTTTCATCTTGGAATAACGAGTTCACCTATTTACATGTAGAATAAAAATAATGGATCCAAAATCGATATCTGCTTGACTGTAAGGATCATTTTGACTGTATTTCACAACATGCGACCTGAACACTACTCTCTATCTCTGAGATAAGTTAAAATCTATGAGTGTAGCAGACCTCAAATGCCGCATACTTCTAACTGATGCTGTCAATAGCTTTGGAAAGATCTAGAAATATGTTCAACACATAATAGTTTTTTTTAAGTCAACGGCAGCTGTTTCTGAGAGGTTTGTAACAGCATCAATTGTGGATTTATTTTTTCTAAATCTAATTGGGTTCATCACACATTGCAAATCATTCTAAGAACTTTGGAATCTTTCTGAGAAAGTTTTTCCAAACAACTTGCTGATGATCGGTAGAATTGAAATTTGGCAGTAGTGACCGACTTGGGAAGGGCCGTCCTTTTAGAAAACTGGTTTGTTTGGTAGTTTTCTAAAGTTATGGAAAAGTGCCATGTAGAAAACAGAGATGGATGAGACGCTTAATGGGAATCAAAATATATCTGCAGCATCTTTCTAGTGGCCAACTGACATCCCATCGATCTCACATGACTTTTTAGGATTAAGTCTCTGCACAATGCGAGCCACCTCTGCCTCCTCTCGGGGGACAAAGTCATAGATGCCGATGAGTTAAATCCATAATTTGAGTGCGATGTTCATTAAATAACGAATCAGGCAAAGCAATAGACGAAAAATAACTGATGAATGTTTTAGAAATTTCTAATGGGTCTTCAATTAATTTGTCACTGGTTTCTATTTCGGGACATTGGACACTTGTATTCTATGTAGTGTTTGTGTGTAGTGTATGTAGTATTATGATGTTCCAGGCTGTTTTTGAAAAGTGGACGTAGTATTTTAATTTTTTATTTAGGTCATAAGTTTTTACGGCTCTTAAAACTTTTCAAGAAATTCTTTTATAATTTAGAAAAATAATTTTCATTCTTTGGTATGATTATTGATATCCGCAAAAATATCTAATGATGATACTTAAGTCTTTCTCGTGATTTTAAAATACCAGAAGTGACCCATTTTCTTGTTTGATAATTGATTAATTTATTATAAATCTTTAATGGGCCTTCAATTAACTGGTCTCTGGTGTCTGTTTTTGGACATTGGACGCTTTGATGACTTGGATTCTATGTGATGTATATGTGTATTTCTGCATTTTTATGAATTATTTTAGATTTTTGCACTAATTGGCCGGTATGCAGAGAGACCGGGGGTCGTCTAGAGACTCGCCTACAGTATCACAGAACCGCTGGGTCAAGAGGTCGGTGCTATCAATAATATTGTTGGAGGTTTTATTTTTAAAATAATCAAGATTAATTACTATTAAATTTCATACTTGATTTGAGTAAATTGTTGTTAATATTCGCTATCGTAATATACGAATGAGCGGAGCATATCGGGAGTGAAGAATTTTCTGTAAAATCTAGAAACATTAATTTAAATAACACATCCAGGTCACGGATGTTGTCGACTCACTGTCCCTCCCTATGGAAACGTGCCGTCAGCAACCCTAGTAAAAAATAGGCGTGGGCCTATAGCCCTAACAGTCAGCCGGCTCTTGCTTGTAGTAGAAAGATCATATAAATGCAAATGGCCGTGCTATCCAAGTGAATTCTATGTCCGATTTTTCAATATATTAACGGTTCCTGGAGGCCAGACTCAAAGACATAATGTTCTAAAAGATGATTTATTTATCTATAAACACTTATGTGGTAAATTAATCAGATAAAATATAAGCAAAGTAAGCAATGGAGACTTACTTGAATTGTAACGTATCCATGTCACAGCTGTTACTAGACACTATAAAATTAATACGTGATAGTATAATACATACAAATTAAATTAGTAGGAACTTTTATCCAACACATGATTGTAGCAAATAAGTTCTCTAACTGTTATCACACTTTAACACTTGTTTTTTTCAGTCACCTTGACACTACCACAGTAGGCAATAAAAGTCAGAATGCTAATTGTTTACAACTGATAAAGTCTGATTGTCTTTTTATCACTGGCAATTTCTTGAGATTAATGTTCTTTGTTTTTTAATAATACATGCCCCAGATAATTTTTCAAAATGATTTATCTCTCAAGATGCACGCCACCTAGGTATTTCAAATATAAAAATATTCTTGCGGAGAATGCTTTGTGTACAAAGTCGGAGTAAGCCATACTAGCGTGTCAGGTAACAGGTTCGGCTGAGACTACATGCAAAATTTCAAGTATATAGCTACGTGTATTTCTATGTCACATGTAAAATTTATTAACTCAATAATTTTTCGTTGTTGTCATGGTTATCCATAGGACCAATGTAAAAATGTTCACTAACATGCATTTTATCGTTCGTATAACCTCTTTTAAAGTTATGGCTAAGTTGTTTGATTTACAACATATTATTACATCACTACCAAGATGTGTCATGGGCGTATTTATCAGGGTGTAAATTAAGTCCTGATACGCCTAGATATATTCCAAACGGATTGAGATATCGATGTACATCCTTCCCCATACGTATCAAAATACCTTTAGGGGTTTTTTGATTGATAAAAAACATTTACCTAATTGCTGTTCTTTTTTATAGAAACACAATGTTATGGATAAAACATCTCTACGGCGTTTCTAGCAAAAGTTATGGGCAAACAACCCCTTACTTTTGTAATGCAACCCAGAAAAAAGACACCAAAATCAAGCCATGCAAGAACAAAAGAACCAAAAATGTGCGCAACAGAAACATTAGTACTTCGTAGAGGGTTAAGCTAGGCACCTCAAAGTCTTACTAAAAGATATCACGCATATGTGTATTAGGTGCATTAACCCTACAGCGTATTATTTTGTTGCGTTATTTGCCCATAACTTTTACTAGAAACAGCGTACAGGTGTTTTCTTAGTATCATTTTGTATTAATTTATTGAATAGAACTTTAAAATTAAATGTTACAAGATAGGTTTTACAGTTTTAAATTTTAAAGTTATACTTCATACTCCACTTTGAAAAAGTGAGAAAAATGTTTTATCATTCTAAAAATTCCAAAAAAGTATTTTAGTAAATATGGTAAAAGGTTGTACATCGATATCTCAATCAGTTTTGAATATATCCAGGCTTATCAGGACTTAATTTACACACTGTAGGACTATATACGAGGTATATCCAAAAAGTAAGTGAACTGAGGGTCTCGCGGCCGGGAGGATGGATTGTTTCCGACATGTTAGTCAAAAGAAAATCTGCCGTGCATCCTGATTCCTCCCCTCCGTAACGAGACCTGCTCCAGGTCAGTACGTTGGGAACTGTCAATGCAATAATACGTTTCGTGAAAAATATCAATCCAACATCCCTCCGAGTGCGAAATTTCTCCGTTATCTCAATTGGAAGGGAAAAACACAGGGATTGTAAAGGCAAGTACAAGATAAAAACTAATTCAGTTTGTGGAGCAGTCATTACAGTTATCAAAATCTAATGCTAGAGCACCTTTATGTCAGTATTTTCCTTATCTATACAAGAGCAGGTTTATTGAAAGAGTTTGTTGGTGGGTGACATTGCAAATCATTCCCCGGAGGCTTATAAATCTATATTGTTAGTTAGTTCGAAAATATTACAATCCTCTAAAATTGAGTTTTGGAAATAAATTTATTTCATTACAACAATTAGCCTAAATGTAAAGATATAATTTTTTTTATTATTCCCGTCTAGGTATTTATGTCGTTCTAGAATCTTTTTAACGTCCCAACAGCAAAACTACTCCAAGTTATTCTAAGAATCTCAATGATTTTTAAAATGCTAGTGAATATAAATCGTTTACTGAAGTCAAGTTTTTTATCATTTCATAAAATAAGTGTTACGGTAAATAAAAAAATTAAATGATATTAGAATTTTAATGAGAGTAGTTACTAATAATGCCTGTACTCAAATGTCATTGTTTATTTGAAAGTTGTGTTTCTCTTACATGACGAAATTACTGATTAGGTATCTTAAAATATTCTACAAAGTAGGGTCAAGATTAAGATGTAAGTATATTATAAATACAAGGTTTAGTCATTTATTTTTATGGATGAATTCTTGTACAACTCACAGCACAGAGAGAAGTTGGACTATAAACTTTGAGATATCTCAGTTTAGAACCTCTAAATTCAACCGTAAACTTTAGAACATTTGACGCTTCCAACCTATAAACCTTTGTATATAGACTGACAGTGCATTCACATATAGTAGACTAAGTATAGTTAGTCTACACAGTAAACCTGACATCTTATGTTTGTGCATCTGTTACTGTTTTGGAATAACTTTTTTTGTCTCCATGTAATTGTCTTATAAAAGATTTTATATGAATTAAATACGTGTCTGTAAGTTCAATATCAGTATTTATATTTCTAATAAGTATTGTATACGTCATAAGTAAGAAATGCCTGTTCTCTCCATGGTTTTCTGTCAATAAAATTGCATTTACTGTATTGCTTTGTAATTCCACTTCTTCCCACTATGTGTAAGGAAACCAAATTCAATTACTTACATATATGCAATTGCAATTTTCAATGCCTAGAACCAGAATAGGTAAAATTCAAAATATATTAATGGGTTTGACTTGTTGCCAAAACGTGCTGTTACTTTTGTTATGCTTTCACTCTATAAAAATGTAAACAAATCGAAAATACTGGTTACATTAATTCAACATATGGTCGTGCTGTCATAATTTTTACAAACCAGACTCTTAAAATGTTAACAATTTTAGAGATCAAGATGGGATCTTTTGCTGCATTAGAGACCAGTGGGGCGTAGACAGATGGATTTTAGAAATAAGAATATCTATATATTCATTACATGAACCGTAAGAACGTCCATGTAAAATTTCAGTACAATCGGTTGATAGTTTACGCGTGAGAGCAAAACAAACAAACAAAGGCTATGTCGCATTTATAATATTATTAGGATAATCTCTGTTGTATTTCAACAGATGTTTTTAAAACAGGGGTTTTTGGGCGCGCATTCAATTTTCTAAAGAAATGTGATAATGATCACTTTCTTATCATATGAAGTTTTTAAGACTTTTACTGTTAAATAGCCTAAATAATATAAAACATTTTTAATTTAAAAAATTTAGCTGTACACTACATTTTAACATGAGACATATAGCTATTCTCTAATTAAAAAATCAAAACAAAATGACATCAGTTTGAAGTTGTATGAAGTGCTAGAAAGTTCGAATATGACAGTTTGTTTGTATTTGATCCAGGAATAATATCTTTAAAGGTTAGTAGAGTGGTAAAAATGTGTTAGTACTTATATGTAAATACAACTATACAGTAGCTAAATAGGTTTATATTGAGGCATTTATAACGATTTTAAACACTTTTAACCCGAATAAACCCCCTTTCCTGTTAAAGTGTTTATAAATATCTTTAAAACATAGGAAAATTCCCAAGGAGGGGAAAAATATTATAAAATGTGCTAAAACGAAGAAAATGTTCGCTGCTTAAAATTTAGTCAGGTTTTTAGTTCCGAAAATACAAATTTATCTCATTTAATTGTTTTGCGACTGAAACATTATTAAGTCAAGGAGTCTACATATTCTAAAATAACTTGAAACCAGGAGCCAAAGTATATTTTATTAAAAAAATGTTCGTTAACCTTTTAATCAAGCTAGAACTGTACATACTAGGCCTACATAGTAACGTAGTTGTTAATTTTATTACAATAATTAAACGGCAGCTATATTGAAACTAAACGATGCAACAAGATTTTCAATGAACTTATCTGACACATTTATAAGATCAATTATTTTACCAGGTTAAAACTAGTTTGGTCTTTTTTTGACGGTTATAATTTCCTCAAGCCACTTTACATAGTCTAAATGTGCTCCTTTAATACAATTCATGCCTTAAACCGATGTATTACATATAATTTAAAGTTTTGTAGATAAAATGGTATTATATTAACGATTACATGTAATATATTGTATGCATGTATTGTGTAACACACAACCGAGTGCGTATCAGCATCAGACAGGTACGACAGAGAGCAAAGTGATTGCGACTAGACGAGCGTTACGACTTCCTCGAGTCGTAAAATGTTCTCAATTTAAATTCTGCAGTTTAGGCTGCAACTTACTTTGAGGACTTTGTGTTTAATACGTGCAGCGTAATGTTATAATGCATGTGTAATTGTCATGTATATAACTGTTAGTAAAACGTATCTAAGTTGATATAAATTAATAAGTGAGAACTACAGTAAGTGAGTTGTCTTATATTTACATTAAGATTATTTTATATAAAAAATATCCTTAATCTTTTTATTTAAAATAATTCTAATAATCTCTTTCCTCCAGTCTACACTGACATAATACCCGTTATTCCAATAGTATAGGAATGCGATCTGTAGAGTGAATAAATAGATCTCAACTACTAATTGCTACTATATCTCGCAAACTTTTTATCGAAATATTTCTTCAAATTTAAACACTATTAATATTTTTTAGAACTTTCAATTAAAAAACCGCGTAAATAGCATAATTTTTTAACTGCATCAGAGGCCGAGTCACTGATAGCATACAAGTATAGTACGGTTTTGACCGCTGCCCCACTCCTCCCCACCAACACACACACACACACACACACCACACACACACACACACACACACACACACACACACACACACACACACACACACACACACACACATTGACTCCAGACATTACATAGACATTGGCTACGTATAGTTTAGGGTTGTGGCTTACATCGATTCGATCAAACAATAATTGTTACATATTATCCTTTTCTGAATATTTGAGCAATTATTGTTTCTAACTTGAGCAACTCTGGTGAATGCACAGGCCATTATTGCCTATGTAGAACAATTTCCTTAAAGCAACCTTTCACTCAGGCAGATAAGACAATAATTTATTATAAGAAACGTCTTTAGCTACTTTATTTGTTTTTTTTTTTAATAATAAACATTGAAATATGTAATAGGTGTGTAAAGGAAAATATTCTGTTCTGTATATATTGTAAATTCTTGTTGGAAATTAACTAATTCATTAATTTATTGATTCACTAATGTATGTGTACTAATATTGTATAAACATGTATTTTAACAACAATCCTTTGGTAGTGTATTTTGACAAAGCTATAGTATTTGGTAGTTATAGTAATGAAAGGTATGCAGTTAATTGGGAAGAATTGTTTTGGATTGGTCTACAAAGAATACAATTTACTCAGTGGTATTTAATCTAATAGTTGTTATAAATAATCAAGTATACTGTAGCCTAGTAAATAGGTAAACGTGAGACCTATTTATTCGAGTTCTCGGAGAGTTTTGGCCTAGGATATTGCCTGTTTAATTAAGAAACATGACTGATATTATCTTCTGTAAGTAGGATGGTTAAAGTAAGGACTACACGTTCTGGGAATGATATAAAGTACCTACATACAGAAATTAAAATTTGCAGCCCCTCGAGTAATAGTCCGTACATTTATTAACCGTCTTGGATTAAAGCGAAGAATTTTAATTGCGGGTGCTTTAGATCTGATAATTCTAATATTGTCATGTGGTTTGAGTACATTGGCGCTATCTATTAAATAGTTGATAAGATAAGTAGTTGATAAATAGTTAACAGTTGTATTCGTGATAATCTTGTTTTTATTGCAATTTGTTTAGACGTGTCTAAGGTTTTCAATTTGTATAATGATGTAAATTGTATATTAAAAAAATGCAATCCAGTTTACTTTAATTTTGCGTTAAGGACAATTAATTAGTTTGTGATACAAACATTTTTTAATTTCCATAGTAGGCTACTGCAATGATTATTTTACACTATTACTTGCTCTTAAATTAATGCTTTCTAACTCCTGTTTGCGTTATAAAGAATATAACAAATTTCTCATTGAACACAGACCTCTTCTAAATCATAGTAGGTCTGTTACTAATGGTAGGATTCCAGTCAACGTACTGATGACGGGATAACAGCGTATCAATGTTTTTAAAACAGATACCGATTAAAACGTTAGCCGGTTAGGAGGGGGCTACTATTTATCTAAAGACTCGATGAGCGATGTTTTAGAAAAAATAGGTTAAGACAGATTATTTAATAGTGGTCGTCTCTCTTAAAAATATTTGGTCTTCTATATAGAGTAAACATGTAGCTTAATAATGATTCTCGGGGGATGTACTAGTACTTTATAATTAGTAAATATGTTTTTTAAAGTTTATAACAGAAGCACGATTGCCTGACCAAAAATAAACTTTCAAGTATAATATATCTGTTTTATTAAAATAATATAATACGTACCAGTTAAATTATATCCTAATTAAAAATATATAGTGATGTATTTCACCCGGCCTCTAAACTTTGCCAATTGAGAGTTCACTGTCAAAGATCGCCGAAAGTTTCCGTGACATCTGTCTTGTCGTACAGTTGAAACGTTTAGCAATGCGATGTAATAAAACACGTTTATATATCTTCCTTCGCAAATGTTTCAAGTTTTTAAGAGCTAGTTTGAAAACTATTTAATAATGTAGGTTATACAGTTGTTAATTATGTGGTTCAACGAGACTAATATCTATTAATTATTTATTAAATTAATATTTTTCACGCATCGAGAATCCTTAGGTAATTTGAGTCTTTTAGCAAAACCAACCACGTTGTCTTTTTTGATTTCGAAATTAGTTCACTAAAAATCGCTATATTACTGAATTAATGTGTAAAAATCACTTTAAAGTATTTACTTAATTTAAATTCAATGATTGTAGGAGCATATAACGTCCATCTTTCTACCAAACGTTATGGTTAGGCATTTATAAATTTTTTCAAGTGTTTATATTTTAATCAGTTTTGTAAACTAACAAGTTACTGGATTTTTTTTAAATTTTGTTTTAAAAACAACATGCAATGTTACATTTAAAACAATATTAAAATAATATTTATGACAGAGTTACATAGAAATTCACATCACATAGTGTAATTATTTGCAATTAATGTCCAAAACTGGAATTGAAAGATGAATTAGTACCTAATACTCGTATTAATTACGAAACTTAAATCAGTCTGTATTTCACTGTTTAAATTAGGTTCATACATAAATTCAAAACATCTGTTTAGTGCTGCATGCGCAATGGAAGGACGAAATCTATATATTCAAACTTATTTCTATTTTAGTAAAACTACATAATACGTAGTTTTACTAAAATTACTAAATATTATTTAAAGTACTAAGAAAATCCCAATTAGTGATTTGAATTGTTTAATATAATACAAATTATTAATAAAAACAATTGAAATATTCCAAACTAAGAGGTCTGCTATATATTTATTAAGTTCTCAACATATTATGTAGTTAGAACATTAGTACATAAAATTGAGATTCTTGATGGAAATTTAAAATTGCCAGCACCAGACTGAGTGTAATAGCTCTCAATGTCGACATCACAAGCACATAGACCTCGAGACTTGTGTCACCGTTCTCACGGAGCTTAGTCTTGTTACACTGAACCTATCTCATTCAGCACCCTCCTCTCTTTGTTTACATCACATCTTAATGCACGACTGAGAATGTTCTTGACTTGATGGGGTCTTAACCAACCCCGCCGCAAGGGTCTATGTTATAAAACTATAACGCTTACAAAAAAAGCAATCGAGAGATTCCTGTTATCTAATATACGAACGTTCAAACGCGCTGACACTTTAATTATACTAAGAAATAGCTTTCGACTTGTTAAGTCATAATTTGCAACTTGCAAAACTACATTTCTTTGGTTTGAAGGATAGTGCCATAAGCTAGTTCAAGTCTTACTTCAGCGAGAGGATTCAGTTGACAAGATTGGGTACAGAAGACTCCGTTCCTCTGGGAAAGCCTAAGGGTATCCCTCGAGCAAAGTGCCTTGAACCTTATGCACAGTTGATTCGGATGGTTTAGTTAGTCACTGCAACGTTCACATGTATGCAGACGACTGCCAGTTGCACATGTCTTATGAGTTGCTTTTTCATAGTTAGGTAACAGCAAACCTTAGCCGAGAATCCCAAGTGTCAGGGAACCACTTCAAGAAAAAAGCAGAATAAGAGAAACATTCTTAAATTGAAGAATACCGAGTGTTTTATAATACCATAACATTACAGATTATATAGAATATTATGGGATTAGTTTTAACTGTTATCCGTTGAAAGGTTTCAATATGTCATTAGTAACGAGTATAATAATTGTATGTCGTTAGCTACCATGCAAAATTAAATTCTATACATTTTTAATTATTGCTCATTGAAATATAGTGGTAGTTTTTAAAATACATGTTGATATACATCATCTTGTTCAATAAGGGAATTTACGAAACAACAAATTTATTATTCTTTGGAAATTATACATTTTCATGCTACTAAATCTTCATCCCTAATAATTGCAGCAAGACTGTTAGTGGTGTAATGCGTTTTAAATTATTGAAACATTTTACTTATGTAACATAAAAGCACTTTGAATGATTATAGATTTAAATTTAAATGACGCATTGTTCATCCAAGGATTTATTTCATAATGAAATCTACGAGATAAATTAATCCACAGTATTTCATCTTTCCGAAGTGTGTACAATACGAAAGAAAGATATCTGCTTCTTACAAGGACTGATATATTGTACAAATATTTTGACAAATTTTATGCCTGAAGTATTTTAATTAAAATATTTTCAAAAAAGGGCTACTTACGAAATATACGAGAAACATTTTGGACCATGTGAAATACTGATTTTGCGCCCTCCATTCAAATTTTATAACAATCAACGGAATAGACAGCAACTTAATCTAAAAATGTCTGGCAAGTTACATTCGTATAAGTTATAATCAGTTACCTGCGACTTCACACGCGGGTTTGGTATGTGTGTGACCACTTTTGGTTCCAGTGAGTTATATTTTTCGACAGAAAGAGTATATTTATAGACATTTTAATTTACCCTGGTCTTTGTATTTTTCGTGCCATAGTTAATTTTGCTTTCCTTACTTCTGTAAAAAGATAATGATAATATCCACCATTATCCACCATGTTGGTTTTTAACTATGGTGGATTTTACAACTTATAGATGAGTCTTTAAATGTATAGTAAAAGTTAGATAGTAACTTTTTCCTTGAAATTTGACACTTCACTGCACTCAGTACTGACAAAGCACCGCATAATTAATATTTGGTAACATTTACGGTTAAAAGTACATTTGTACCAATCATTTTAAATGCCTTATTTTTCTATTTTATTATTTTGTGTTCAACAGCGGTTGCAGAAAAGGGAAAATGTAAAATGTTGTTACTATCAAGCTAACTGTATGTTTTGATGACAATTCAAAATTAATTAAACATATGTTTGTGTTGTCATAAAGTTTTGTGTACTCAGAAAAGTGCATTACATTAACAGGCTCCTTCAATTACTAACATGTCTTTGCAGTAATAAAAGTTTAGAAGCTCCACACACGCACGCACACACGCACGCACGCACATAAACGCGCGCGCCCACGTGTTATTATCTTCTGGAAGTGTAATACATGTTTTTATGTTTCTATCTTATTTAAGCTTAACCGATCATGCAGACGCTGGTAAATGACTTCTGGTCATTATAATTCAAGAACTCTACCGTTCAATACCATACTATACTTGAGAAAATGGGGGTATTCTTGAGGAAACCTGACAGAGTATGAACCATAGTATATCCGTTTTTCTAGATAGCGTGCTGACAGACAAATAGAAGGATAATTTTATTAGGCCTATGAGTGATTGGTTTCACTAACGCTCAGCCCATAATCAATTAATAAATACTTCAACCCTAAAGGTTTTTTTAAATATTGAAGTACGTGATATTCTGGGAAATCTAATATATCTATTGCTATTTCGGTATATTGCATAAAACGAATGAGGAGGAGTTTTATGATAACAATTCCGAATGATATTAGGCAGTTCCGTTTTCTTTTATATTGATTTAGATCTCAATTCCGATCGTCCTCTTCGTAAAGCCGCATCGTTCCCAAGAGAACAGTTTATTGAGATATTTTCCCAAATTGGGTACAATTTCCAGATACAGAATGTGTATTCAAATGGAACGAAAATACAGTACAAAATATATTAATGTTTTAAGTGATATGTAAATTTTCTATAGAATTGCTAACGAATTCAACAGTTAGCTATTACCAATGGATAAATTTGATTAAATAGTCTATATTTATAACGTTATAAAAGTTGTGTTTTCAAAATTGTATTAGATTTCATTGCTAAACACATTGAAACCCATAAAAATAGTTTTAACCTATTTCTCAATGGAGTTTAGATTACATATGACCAAACACCAATATACACGCGTATACGGACATCTTTATGTAGTTTTCCCTTAATTTAATACAATATAAAGAAAAATTGATAGATAAAAAGTTCTACCATTGAACCTGAACTCAACCCAAACTCTCTCTCCTTTGCCTATCACTTATTGTATATTTATTAATGTATTGTATATTTATGGTACTATATTGTGGTTTTTGTTATATAAAAACACATCCAGACCCATCTTTATTGACTATAAAGCTAAACTATGAGGATCTATGAATAACAAAACAATCACTAAGGCATTCCACCCTTACAATGTAAATAACGTTATACCATGATACACAATTTTGACACCATGTGTAATTTCCTCTCGAGACTCGTATGGACAGGCAGATAGATGAACAGAAATGCATTTTTTCAGCAATTAAAGTGATAGGATTTGCTAACGCTCAGGCAATCAGGTTGAAATCAGTGGCACAAGAAATCAGCAACATGTATTTCTGAGATCAGCAACACGAAATTTCAAGATAATCAACACGAAGTTTCAAGATTAGCAATCTCATTTCTTCCTCAGGTTCATTAGGAGTACAGATTACACTAGTCAGAGTACTACATGAGGAAACAACATTCTTAATAAAACATTAAATCCTAAACATTATAATAACCCGAGAACATAAAACGTTAGATTTAGATAACTGAAAACTATGAAATGATTGTGTAGCCATTATTAGAGTAATAACGAAAATGACTTTTTTACGATATTTAACGTTTTAAGCTAATTCGTGTATCATCTTACGTGTTCTAAAAATTGAAGTAATGCTCAGCTATTCAAAGACAAAGACTGTTCAGTCTCGTCATAAACGTATAAGAGTACAAACATAATGTGGAGCGGAAATTAAAGTCTGTGAGCTTCTAAAATATTTATAACAAATGTTGCCTAAAAAATATTATAACACATTTTTGAAAATTTGTGTTTGTTATTAAGAGACAGAATTGGTGGCTGCAGTCTTTTATACCGCATGTGGTATATCCTTTGTTATCTTTGTGGCCTGTATATCTTCCACTGACTTACCTACAACAATTATATAGTTAGTATTTACTAATCTCAGTCTACAGTTACAATGCATGTAATCAGTAATAAACCAAAAAAGTAATCCTCTACCATCCAAATTTACGACTTCAAGTGAGACAGCTTACAACTTGAGAGAGCTGTAATACTGTCTAGACGCAGTCACTGTCATAGTACTGAATTGTAAATTTTAACTTTACGTCAAGGTTTGTTTGTGATATGTTGTAGCATAAAAACTTCCGTACATACTAGTCATAATTATTAAAATCTTAAGTACACGCAGCTTTTATACAAAAAATTCCTCTAATAACAGTCGATTTCTTTAATATAAATGTAATATTTTATTTGAATAATATATATCAGGCGTATTAATAGAACTTAGTATACTGCGATCTTTGGTTGACTCTGTGGCTGTAAAACTGAAAGAGTTGGAAAACTGAAACAATTGACAATGAATGAAGGTTTTTTATCTAAACTCAACAATGATCGCAATTACTAACATTGCATAGGAATGTTTCCTGAGGATTTACATCTTTTAAAATTGGATGTATAATCCTGTAAAATCATTAAAATTCAAATATGATCTAATTGGAAAAAGTAAGAGTACGCTAAATCACGTCTCTCGTAGCAGGCTTTGCTGAGCAATAAAGAATTTCAAGTCTTTAGCTACACATGTTAGAATGTCAAATATTAACATGTCCCATGCTTTTACCCAGTTTGTTTGAAAATTATTTTTTCTGTGCTCTCGCTGTTATCATAATTGTCCATAAGTTCAATGCAAACACTTTCGATACTGCTTAGCCAAATGCTATTGAGTTACATGCGCAATCATTGAACTCGATGTTGCTTATATAGATATTAAGCATCAAGCAAACTTGTAACTCTGTGGGTCAGGTTTTTCTCGAGATATTATGTAGTCAGAAACACAGAATAGAATTTATGTTTTTAAATATTTTAAGGATCTCTATATCATTTAATTATAATTGTTCTATGTCTCAAAAGGAATTATTTTCAAATAATAATACAAGTTTACAAATAATATACAATGGAATAGAGATATTACGAAAAGAGCTAAAGATATAACATAACTTAACAGTAATAAGGAATAAATAAGAAAGTGATGTGAGTCAAAAATCGAAACTTTATATTACGCATAATTTATTAAGACAAATATACATTTTCTCCTAAAATGCAAAGAAATCAGCAAACATAAACTAAGACAAAAACCATGCAATTTTGGTCTATCATTTACTACAATATCCCTCCCCCTCCATAACAATCTAATAACTAATTATTTGACGCACTGACCAAACATCTAATACTCTGAAAATGTTCGTACAATTATAATTTAGAGATGAACTAAATAGTTAAGCTGAAATATAAAGTGATAAAGGAGTTTTTTTCTTAATTAGAATTTTCATAATTAGAGAGTTTATTCGTCTAATTCCAATAACGCTTACAAGCTGACAAATCTCATAAGAGTATTTTTGAAATAGTTTAAATCAATAATTATGTTAGTACTTAAACATTAAATCCGAAGTACCTGCCATTTTAATAGCATCAATTCATATTAATATTTAAATTGTAAATAGAAAATGCTCGTAATATTTTATTTTTTCTCTTGGGCCCAAAATGACCAGAGATATAATATGCTTCTTTAATATAATTATTGTACGTATTTTACTTATTAATATCAAACATTTTAGCGAAATTATCTGTCAGAATAAACTATATATACAAAATAAATCGTATTGCATTAAAAACTCTAAAGAACTTAATGGTTTACGTTAAACCAAAATCAAAATCTAAGAAAGTAATAATTCAGTTTTGCAATCATTAACGGCTGTATTCTCTTGAAGAGATTGTTCCATTAAGCTATGTTACTTTAAGACAAAGGATCAATACTCCGTTTTGGTGTAAACAGCTTTTACTCATCACATGAAATCGATTCACTTTGATGTAATCGGTATACAACAGTGTTCAGTTTGGAAACTAATTTCAGCCTAAGTTTATAGCACTTGTACATGAATTCATATAAAATGTACAAGTATGTTTGTTTACAGTCAGAAACACCAAAAAAGGTAGTACGATTCATGACTTACTAAATAGAATGACGTATGTACTTCGTTTAAAGTTCGTTTTTAAAGATGAAAGGATTGTGAAGAAAACAGGATTTACCGGAAATTTTTCCATAGTTCAGTGTTAGAAAATCAGTAACATACGTTTCTACGTCCTTGAATGTTTCATGTTACAACGCTCTGTGATGATTAGTTTGTTTTAACCTAGATGGCAGACATTTGTTTGGTTAGTTATTTACTTGAGAAACAGATTGCAGGTCTCAAAACGTACCGATTTTGAGTTTTTATCTCACATGTCCGGTAAGAATTCTTTTTCCTCCAAAACTGTACCTACTTAAACTCGTAAAAATGTCTGTGCACTTGTAAATAGCAAAAGTTTAACCAGCAAAGACGCTTAAAAGTGGATAGATATTGCCTATTAACATAGAAATAAAATAAAAGTTTCCCGAATACAGCTCCTCGAGAACCGAGAACTATTTAACTTATATTCCATAAGAACAATGTTGAATCTTAAAAGTGTTACGTTTACATGTAACCCTATGTCACTTAAATTGACTTACAGAAATGGGGAGTGGCTGTTTTTAAATACGTGTTACAGAAATAAAACTTGAACCTCTTTATTCCTTATCATAATATAATTATTCACAAAGTGTAAAATTTACAACCCTTACTACAGCTTCCATTTAATTCCGTTCAATTTAATCGAATGAATGAGATGAAAGTAATACAATTTAAACAGCAATATTTTAAATAAACATTTGAAAACTCATACATTAATTTATAATATATCTATGAATTGAATAAATTAAATATTATTAAGTGAAGTTCTTTTTAAAACCTTACTATTGAAGTATTCATAGGCAGCGAGGCAGTAATGACCCGTATTCAACTCCATTAACGGATCTCTAAAGAGCCGAGTTTACATCTTTGAAAAGCAATGCTCCGTATAATATGGTGTAACTGTGTGCTTTGGTTTTCATATATTCTGTAATGGGAATAGCACTATCTCGCTTTTGTATCCCAAAGACTTGTATAGTGAATACTTATTCTGCTTTATAAGTACTTTATATTTATCAGTAAAAATATATGGTTCTTGATGTAGTCTCTAATAAATCAACTTAGAAATTATCCAATACAATTCTAAGTAATTAGTTTGTTTAATACTTTAATACTTGTTTAATACTTCCTCAAATCAAAAAAAGTAATTAAAGGATGTATTATTTTATCAGGCGAAGTCAGGCTAAGAAGCCCTATGTAACACTTAACCGGGGACCAACGCCTTAATGGCGATTCATGAACCATCGCAACCGCTGGGCAGGCGAGCTGCTTGCAAGGAAAAGTCACTCAGCGGTCATCCATCCAAGCAGCAGCTACGCCTGACATTGCTTGATTCGATTATCTTGCAATAATTGCTGCACTGCGTCAAATAGTAATTTAAAATAATGATTTACATGGGGAAGGGGATAGTATTGTGATGGTCTGGAAGGTTTATTTAGAATGTTCTGTGAATACATATATTTTCATGTATTGGCTGAGATGAAATTGTTCTATGAAGGTTCATGTCCAATCATGGTTTAGCGTTATTGAAGCCTATCACTTAGTACTCTGGCGCAATTTCTATTTCGTTTCTGAGGAAGTAAATATTTATCATCCGTATAATCCTCTCTGAAGGACATATCTCAAATTTAATTATCCATAGACTTGAAATTGTTCAAGCAACCTCAGTGAAGTGGGGCGACACGTGGTTTAAAGCACTTTTTGTATTAGATTTCGGCGTTATACAAAAACTTGATGCATTACAATCAAGTAAATTGTTGTTGATATAATGATAATGATATATTAATATAATGTTAACACTCCAGTCGTAACGTAACAAGTTTCGCTGCGTTCAAGGCATTGATGGTTTTCCAGGCGGAATTTCGGTTGGATACGATTAATCCCGTAGTCTAAAAAACTGTTGCAGCCTAACATTTATCAGGTTATCACTGTGTTATTTACACCAACTTGACCAAATGAGAGACATCCACCACTATCAACATCCATCTTTTAAAAGGTTCACGCAGCATTCGATTACAATATAGCTGACAGTAAAATATCCTGTGAACAGATAGACAGCATAAAAATGGTCCACCGTCAAAATTTCCGCCGTTATCAATTACGAAATCTGTTAGATATTAACTGTGAATTCATACCATTTTTAAGAGTGGTTATATTGGTTGTTGGATGAAATCCTATTCCGTTCACCACAGGGCAGTATCAAACCTAGAAATTACTTGTCTCCAACAGAGACTTCATTGACTCATTTACTCGGATATTGAGATGTCTCAACCATCTCTGAGCTGGCATCAGAAATAATAATATAGAGACAGGATGACGCTTTCTTCCAGCATACTTAGATATGGACCATCCAATAGTATATGATTACAAATATTTTTATACTGTGTATTTGTTGTACGACAAAATACTGAATTTAATAATAATAAATGCAATTTCACAACATATTTTTGTAATGCAATCCTTATGTATGCTTTTTGTTGCCATAATACTCGAATTTACGTACCCAATCATGAATAGATGAATTTATTTCCCATATATAAATTCCACAAAACAATCATTTGAACCATTGACAGAAAAAAAACTGGCCAATTTTACAAGTAGTTTGGCCAATTACAAACATATATAAATTACAATTCCTTAATTAGCAACCAGTCTATGATTAATTAACTGATTAGTTAACCAATCTAAACTAAACTATCCAAAATAAACTAATTAGAGTCTAGCATTATGTTTATTACAAGTTGTATGCCCGCTGTAGCGTCTGTGGGCAGAGATATTCATTTTAAACATGCTTAAAAACCACTACTCTAGCACGTTAGTGAAACACCTTACATCCTTCTGATCATAAAGCCAAGCGACTGTCCGTTTACAAAAATACTTTATATTGATTGGTTTTAATGATCAGTAATGATTATTATAATATTGGCTTTGTAACAACGGCTACACTCAACATTATGCAAGTAAAGTTTTATTAATTATTTTGAAACATCAAAATGAAATATAAATTAGTTGTATTTTAGCTAATAAAGTGAAATTTTAGTACATATTATATGAACACGAACGAAACCTTTCTCG
Organism: Homalodisca vitripennis; assembly: GCF_021130785.1. Lineage (NCBI taxonomy): Eukaryota > Metazoa > Arthropoda > Insecta > Hemiptera > Cicadellidae > Homalodisca > Homalodisca vitripennis. The sequence goes on along the minus strand of NC_060212.1, from coordinate 70,065,020 downwards.
AATTTTATGTGTTAACGCAAGCACATTATTGGTTCTTTTGTTTATAGATAATGTAATTTAAATTACAGAAAGGATTGCCAAGAGATTACAAGCAAATTATATTATTTGGGAGGACTAAACATATAAAAGTGAAATATCCTTCGTGATTTTCTAGAAAAAATATCAAGATTAAATATTTAAATGAAATAATAGCTGACTCGCGAATACTAAATGTAGAAATATATTCCTTTTTGATGATGATTGTTTTGGAGTATGAATCGTTTGGCTATAAACATATTAATAAGATTTATATTTTTTGAAATGGTGAAGGGTCATGTATGTCTTTACAGTATAGTTTCTGTAAGTGAATTAATAGACGTTTTGAAATGAGATTGCATTTTCAAATACCTTTTAAATCTCATGTAAGTTTATTAGTGAATATAAACATTAAATATTGCGCTAATGAGGATTGTAGTGTGTAGTTAGTTTTTTGAATTATGAGTATTTCAATACGATTTAATTATAATAAAATATTAATTTAATATTAGGCATATTATGGAAAACGTATAATTTTATTCATATTTAGTCACATATAGTTATTTATTGCTCTTATAAAATTATAATACGGGATACTACTTTAGTATCGTATGGAACATGAAATTTACCTTGATTGTTTATTTAAATATTTGATACATGCATGATTTTATAGAAATAAAGCACTGTATATATGTTAAAATACAGATGTGTTTCTTTTTTAATTTAATACACGAAGACATATTTAAAAAAGGCGTTCTCTCATACACAACATACTCCAGGAAATAATTATGATAAAAAGGAACTTTCATTAACTGTTTATTATTGATTAAAATGTAAAATATGCGCTTGCCTTACTTTCGAATTTATCTCAGAAAATATTTTTATAGTGCAAATATTTTGAATATTGTTTATTGCTGCAGTTTTAACTATCTCATACGATCGTAGATTATTTGCATAACACCCGTATCTTTACCATGAACATTTCATATCTTTGTAAAACATTATTATTCTTGGACTCTTCTCTTTCCGGTTCATAATCATTTTTCAAACGTATGTATAGTGAATATTTCATAATACAACATATCAATACGCAATTATCACTTTTAGGTATACGAGTACATCAGACATGCAATAATCATCAGTTATACGAGTAGAATGTAAAATAAAACAGGACGGCGCAGCTGGGATTGTCTTCTGATTTACCTTTGTAATGGACAGTACTCCTGTTTTCCAGTAAGTGTTTGTTTATCTGCTTCATATTCCTGAATAAACCTTCTTATTATCCAGTTACCCGAACCTTTATATAAAGTTTATTTGACGATTTACAAAAATATTACTAGTCTATCTTAAAATTAAAACTTCCCCATCTCCCTTTCTTTTTTAGGTGTCTCTATTTGTCAACTACGTAATTATTAAATACATAAGTGGTGAATTTCAAACTATAGTATTCCTTCTTGTGAGAATGAAAACCTATCGTAACTGTAGAGTAAAATTTCCGAGATTTAAATTCCCAAAAATATACTTATTTCGTTTTGAAGTATTCCATTATGTTGAGGTTATCAATGTCGTCATTAGCATGTTGGCTGAGCCAACAAAACAAGCGGTTGATGCCTGAGAGGGGGTAATGTTAACTGGAATTTTCTTGTCAAGCCCGTCAGTCCGGCCCACTCTGGGGAACAGATTGGATTACAGATTTCATTAGGAATATCAATATTCACTCCTAATGAAAAATATTACTCTATAAGAAGATTTCGTGGAATTAATTTGTGGTCTTAATAAACTACCATGTAAGAAAAACATCGTTTACTTTGAGAAAAAAAGCAGAGGATGATTAATTTTTAATTGGAACTTTACATTTTTAGAAAACATTTAATGTATAATATATTAAGAAGTTCTGTTCTTTACAAAATTAATTTATTATTCGTATATGATTATTATTATTATCTTGTCATTAGTGGAGTAAGAAATGTTCCCCACTTTATTTGGTACATTTCCGTTTTTAATACCGATATTGCTCTACAAAAGTATGAAAACTCCCACTATAGAACGAATATAATACACACTGAAGACTTTTTTAAATTTAAAAATGGTCGTTTTACAAAACACAGATTACTGGTGTCTGAACTAACGTTGTTATACCAACTGATAAGCTGAGAAATAGATAACCAACAATACTCCTGCATTAGACACTAAGATGAACTGGTGGTGGAGATCGGGCTTTGCCTCTGTTGTTTGATAATCGAGTTCAGTTAGTTGTCATCATTGTTGTTGACAGGCAACTTTTATTTTATCTCCTGCCTATACGGGTGAGATACACTCTAATAACGTAAATCAATTGTCAACTTTATAATTATACATACTAATGCCTTACTAAAAAACAAAACTCAACCAAATTAAGTATTGAAGACATCTGTATGATCTTATCTCCAATATTTTAAGAGCATGCAAGAAGTTATACTGCTTGAAAGGATATCGGAATTTCGGACATATGCCATCGTTAGATGTTACAAAAGTTATAACACCAAGTTCAAGGACTGGAATCTATCCTCTTCGTCAGGGGGATTGATACATACAAAAATTAAGAACACTGCTAAATAATTTTTTAATAGCTATGAGCTGTGTAGAGGTTGTTTGATTAACTATTTTACACAAATATACTTGATATATATTAACATTACATTAATCTTTCTCTATAAAAGTTTGTATGATTTCATGGAATGGTTTTGAAAGAAAGTGTGTTTCATCCACCGCACCAATTATAGAGCGTGTAACTATTTATGTTATTAATAAATAAATATTATTATCAATTCCCAATAACATAAACTGCTAAAACACAGAATTGTAAAATACATATGTAAAATAGTATATTATCTTTACTCGGTCAACATCATCATTCTCTTAATTGTATTATTATGCAGTTATGTCCTCAATTTAACAGGGCGAATTGAGTTATTATTTTTAATGTATTTAAAATTAATATGAAAACGTTGACAATATTTTTATAACTGTGTATGAGCTTGAATACAAATTGTAAAAGGCGACTGAGAGCGAGTTGTACTGTGGAATGGGTAAATGTCAGAGACAACCATCAGATGCTGTGTGACAGTGAAACTCTAAATTGGTAAAGTTCACTAACAGCAAATATTGTATTGGTTGTGCCGTCCTTACGAACACTGACGTTGTCTTAATAAAATTTGAATCAATATTGTGTTATAATTAAATTAATTATTCTCTTACAATATATGTTGATAAACTTTGTTAATAGCAGACAATTTGATTTTCCCTATTTAAAAAAAACTAATAAGGTGTTATGCCCAAATATTTGTATTTAAAAATACGATACTTTTAGTTATTTGGGACAATTCCATTGCATTCGTGCTTCTTAAATATTAACTACAGCCACAATACGTTATTCTATGTTCAAGAGATCTTTATTGAGAATTCACAACGAATTTAAAAAAAATTACAATCATTTATTTGATTGAATCATTTGAAAGGTGATTGAATTTCACACCATGTGTCGCGTAACAGTTTTTGCTACGGTCGAACATAAACTTTTAAGTATATATCTCATTTATCTGTACCTTCATCAAGGCACTCCATAACCTGAAGTCGTTTGATAGACTGAAAATTAATTGAACAGTTTTTAAATAGATAATGGCACTCTGAATAAGTATAGTTTAGCCTCACGTTCGCTGTAGAAATGAAGCAAACAAGGATAGTATATGTTTATTTAAAACAATTTATTTTAAATTCCACTATTTAGACATTGGCAGTTATTATAGGCAAGGTTTGTGATAACTTACAGCTGTAAAAATGGAACTTCTATCTGATTAATTGATCTATTTGAAGTTATATTTTGCTGTTGATATTTTAGTAGATTTTTTTATGGGCTTCTCCATAGTATTGCGTGAATAATTTTGATTTATTTTGTGAACTACTTTATAATTGTTCGATTAAAATATTAAAAAATCAAGTTGGCTGAAATATTAGTTGATTTTAACATTTATTTGTAGTGATAAATTCATGTAAGCAACAAACTTCTTAATATTATGAGATTGTTTCAAGTACATCTTAGACACATGCACATTTCTATACAGGGAAATAATGCTAAAGCATAGGATCTGCCTGTTTCTTCTACTCCAACAACTTAGTTGTGACAGATAAGTAATGGAACGTGGTTTCTGGAGACGTATTCAAGGCGAGAACACCTGGAGTCTAAGGGATTGAGGGCATAACTTTCCGTGAAATACAAGGGAACAGAACTTTAATCCAACTGTTTTAGGATCCCTTGTAAATTTTACTTGTAAACCTTGCAACGCTTACTTATCTTACATTCCCCTTTCTGTATTTTGAAATAATTTACGTATTTGTCGCATTTTGCAAAATTTTTTAAATCAAATTTATATAGTCAGATTTAATTCTTTTGCATTTTACAATTCTATTATAGTATGATTTATGATATTTAGTATATAAGAATTGTTCAGTCACATTGAAATAAACAGTAGCTGTAAAATCATTCATGTATCAATTGGTATTGACATATATACTAGACTAGCTTTTCTCGCGATTTCATTTTGAATAGCAGATGCGTCATTAGAGTATCCGTTTCAAATTGCACAATAAACGCCAATGGCTTGCTCATACAATTCCTATTTTATGACAAGAAATGGTACAAATATTAACAATATATGTTATACGTATTTACTGAGTCTCTTTCAAATTCAAATTATAATGTTTATTCGGAACTAAATATTATTCAATCTGAATGTTCTTCTTAAGTTACAGTGATGTGTTAAAAATTAATTTTAGCACTGTGTCACAATCATTAGCAATTGACATACCCAGAAATTGTGATGTCAGTGAGGCAGCATGAGTGAATGCTTACATTGTGATTGCTGAGGGATGACCAGAACCGCCAAGTTTGTTGGGAAAAGGGCGAATGTCGAGTAGAACGCCGCAGGGGACAGACTGGAAAACTATCTTTAATAGATAAGGTAGTTCCTTGTATACAGTTCTGAGATTTATTTTTTAGTTAAAAATAAAATCTATTGTCTTTAATATATACTTTATGACTCTTTTACATTATTAAGTTCGTTTAACCCCTTGGCTGCGGCAGGCGCTCTAGTGCGCTTGTTATTTAAAATAAATACTTATTATCACTCATGGTAAAGTCGCAGTGATGTTCAGTTTTCTTTTCTTAAAGTTAAAGTTAATATTTTTATTATTAGTTAGCTCAGAATAGATTTTGAATAGTATTTTTCGTATTCTATATGTTGTAATTATTGATTCCAGCATTTGTTATTATGGAACAAAATCTCAACCAGCAGGACAACTTTCCCTCTCAAATTGAAACGAGATGAACCACTAATAACAGTATATGATAGGTATGAATTATAGGAAGTAATTCTATTACAGTTTCCAACTCGTCTCGATAACCGCTTACTGATCAACTAATCCACCATGGAATGAATAGTCCTCGCCCTAATCAACAAGCGTCAGCGCATACATCGTTCTCTGTCAATCGTATCAATAGCAAGTTCTAATTAATCCTCTCCGATACGTTTGGCGGTATTATAAATAAAAAATCTTATTTTGAATACATACTCAAGAATCTGAGTATTTTTTGTACTTAGCCTTTGGAAAATTACACTTTCACAGTACAAATTTTTCCCGAGTTTGATTGGTCTTCGTAAAATTTAAAACAAATAGATACTTGTTTTTAAAGTAGTGAATAGGTTGATAGAATCTCTGACCATGTATATTTATTAAACATACCGGATTTAAGCAATATAAAGCCCTCTGTGTGGTTTGTACCGTGGTTTAAAATTAAATTTACTTAAAATTGAAGTCGTATTTTACATATGTATGCATATGTATGTAAGCATGAAGTCGTATGAATAGATCCTACTTTTTGTAACGTAAGCATATTGGATGCATAGTATTTTTTACAATAGGTAATTAAATATTTGTCTTTGAAATATTAGTAAAATCGATGTCTTCAAAATAAGTCTTCAAATAAGAACTAATACCGAATTGGCACAAGTAGTAATATATCCTTTATTGAACTTTGTAGCTGACAACCTCCTGTCAGCAATGACCTTCTACGATTTGTCCGTAAGTAAAATTCATAACAGACTGCGAATTTAATGTTTATGTGTATAAAGTAAATTTTAAACAGTAAAGCAAATTGCCTGTAATGACTTTTCATATGCAATTTTCCAATGAGTTAAACATGATGTTGTGTTCTTTTGACGGAACCACATTGACGCAAATGGAAGTTGTCTCGATAAATAACTAATCTCATCGCGATTTGTTTAGGCCATTTTGGGTTAGATTCTTCTATCTTTGATTTCTTCACGATTCGTTTGTCTTTTAAACATTTATCTCTTATGTCTAATGTCAAGCCTAGTCTACAGGTTTCGTAGTCAGTTGACGTATTCATTTTAAGAAAGTAAATTTTCAAGTTGTAATAACTATTAAGTATAGTAATAATTATTATGAAGATCATTGGCATCACTAGGCCGAGACCCAGGCAATATTTACGTTTGTTTTTATTCTATTTTAGCAGGAAAGTGGTAACGTTCTATTTTTATTTAAGCGCATGAAATGGAGCATTATTTCTTGCCACATTTAAACTTCCAAGCAAACTTAGAAATGTTGTGTATTTATTACTATAATCTCAGATATCTTTACCCCATGCGTTTCGTGCATTCAATACAAGATACAATTTATTCCCAGACAGCCAGAAAAGATATTTTGCCAGGAAGTGAAGTTTAGTAAAAACGGTACTTAGTTACACGGGTGAAGTGTATTAGGTAATAACAGTTTAGATCACGAAGTTTTAAGAAACAAGAAATAATTTAAAGAACCGTTAATTTTAAATATTTAACAATAACTAAGTGTAGTACAGAGTGAAACTTGCTTTAAAGTATAGAATATTGCATGTTGAGGAACAGGTCACTAAAACTTTGCCACCTTTTGTGGACAAGAACAAATAAAGTTGTAGGAAGCTAGTTTTTACGTCGCATTAAAGCAGGACGAGGCTATGGAGGAAGCAGTTAATTACATACAGGATAGCTCGCCCTAAAGGGAAAGCAACAAGGCCCCATTTGAGATCACAATAATCAACAATGTGGCCTTCAGCCAATACCCCTACTTTTACTATAATATTTATAATGTATATTTTTGAAGTAAAAGTCAAACTAATCGTAAATCCAGTGTTTGAGTTATGTTTACGCTACTCAAAAAAAAGACTATGGATGCACAATCATAAAACATGATATTCTTGACATAGAAAAACAATTCATATTAAATTTAAAGTTTACAAATGAAATAAATATCTGGATATCGTCTGGATAGTTCTCTGCGTTAACGCACAGCCAAATACCAAGGAGGGGTATGTATCATTATAATTTAAAAATATCCCTTGAAAAACATGCATATAGACAAATAGACAAACATGCAGAAGAAGAATCTGTCTCACCACTAAGTGACAGCTTATGAAACGTAATTTCAAGGAATACCTCAATTTATTCTTGATATATCTGCCGTATAGATTGTGTAAATGTTTCTCCAAATCCTGTTAAAAGACACAATTAAGCTCGATTTTGCCTCTGTATGAATTATTTTTCACGAAGTGTGAAGTAAAATTTAGAGATAAAGAGCGTTCAGATAACAATAAGACATTTCTTTGACAGCACACTGAGTGATAAGCAGCTCAGCCAATAGAATGATATGTATAGAATGATATGTATTTTCATTTCAATTATGTCAGATCATACAACCTTCTCTCTCTCTCTCTCTCTCTCTCTCTCTCTCTCTCTCTCTCTCTCTCTCGCTCTCTCTCTCTCTCACTCTCTCTCTCTCTCTCTCTCTCTCTCTCTCTCTCTCTCTCTCTTTCCCCCTATCCACTCTACCTTAAGAGTGGTATTTTTAGTCCTGTCTATAATTGACTACCGGTTGTAATTGCAGAACGGCTATGCTAATTAGCACATATTTGCATTTCAGGCGATTGCCGTAATCAGGAACTACGTGCAGTACTTGTGACTGACAAGAACACTCCAAACGCCAATCACAGTCATCATAAGCTTTGTTAAACATTTCCCCAAATTTATACAGTCTAGGCTTGAAGTATACACATATTCAGAGTACACAATATCCCAATGGTGTAAAATTTAACTTTTTGCACAATATAAATCAATAACAATATCTTTGGTATTTGTATGTTTATAAAGAAAGTAGATAATAAATGATATAAAAATAAAATTTATAGTATAACGTAATACTAAGCTTAAAACAATATTCAATTGACTGTTATTAGTACCATAACAGATTTATGGTTTCAAATGTAATATAACATTATGGACGCCAAACCATGTTTTATTACATTATTTACGTAGGTAAGTAAAAGATAGTAAATAACATAAACTACCAGTTTCAGGGATATTGTTAGCATAGATTTAGTAGACTCTTTCACTTATGTGATATATTATGTACTAAGATTTACTATGCAGGTATAGTGATATTATGTTAACAAATGTATTGGTATTTCTGAATGTATGGTTTGGTGGAATTTATAGTTGTAAAAGTCGTATTGTAAAATGGTTTTAATGTTTTTATGTTCGTTTCATCTAACGTAATAAAACGTTCCACCATAAATGTATAATGTAAAAAGATTATCGTGTTGTCCTTCTTAATAATATCTCATTATATAACAATCCTAAAAATGAGACTTGGTACGTAGCATTACAATTTGTCCCAGAAGAAAATTAAAATTAGGAAAATTAAATTGGATTTTTAGGAACAAAATGTTAAAATTTAAGATAAAAATTACATTTTTACATAGATCTTATGCTTAATCATGGTGACATCGAGAAACATGCATAATGAACGAAATTTTGGATTAACTTATTAAAATGGTATAGCACATATTTAAGTAAAATTAAATTATTAAGGCTAGTAAAGTTACAGATAATGGTTAGTACTTTTAGTTAGTAGTATTATATGGAGATGGAATGCACCGTTTCTGTATACTTAAGCGAGGTAAACTTCAATAAAGTTGAACAATAGCATTATACTGTGTGACGTATATAGCTAGGTTGCATTGTCATATTTTGAGTTGATAAACCAGACTGATAATGATATTATATAAAGATTGAATGCTTGAGTTCACAATACTTGGGTAAGGTAAACTTCTATAAACTTGTACGATAGCTTTTTAGTTTGTGATTTCCCCGACCTTAATCATATAGGCTACGTTATTAATATACATAATAATGTATGTTAATCAATATACATGGAATTTTAATTTATAAATAATTAGTACAAGCGGCTTTGCACGTATTAATTTGCATTGAAGTAATTTCTTATCAATTAATAGGTATGTCATAGGCAATTCCTAAGCATTTCTTAGTGAACAGTGGAAGAAAGTAATTACAATTGGTATCAGTCAATTGTACATCAATAAAACAATAATTAATTGATGGAAGTGTTTGATGTTTGTTGTATAGGGCCAGATCTTGCATAAAACGATACGAACTCAGTACTCTAATGTACAGGACAAACATAACTCATTGTAAGACCAATCATATGGGTTTAAATTTATTATTGTGAATTTTTAAAACATTAAAATCTAAGGAATCATCAAGAGTTTGTCTTGTTCAACGGTTCAAAATCGCATTTTAATTGTCATCACTGCGTACGTATACTAGAATATATAAGTTCATGTAACCTTAGAAACCATAATTTTTGTATTTATAGATTTTTATTGGATATGTGGGACTTACAGTTCCTATTAAAAGAATCTATTTAAATATATTATTTCTATTCCATATATGAAATTGAAACTTCATAAATATATATCTATCACATATTAGGTTATTTAAACAAAATAATTAACAAATAAAAATTTTTGGAAAAATTAAAAATTTAAAAATTCCAAAAAGTAGAATTTTATACGCTATTGTAAATTAAACGAGTGATAAATAATGAAATATTATAATTTAAATTTTTTGGAGTGAAGAAGCATATACGATATCATTTATCAAAATGTGATATTCCAAAGAGATAAATGTTTTAAAAGTTTTAAAATAAACATAACGGAAAAATTTTAATAGTATGGCATGCTATATAGTATTTGAAAGTCAAGAAGTGAGGGTAAATTAACTACAATGGATTCAGGCTCTGATAAAAACTAAAACATTAAAAAGATACAAAATATCTAAGAATATAGACTTAGAAAAACATTTTTCTCCTCTCGCACACGCTGTACGGCTCCGCTGAGACATCCATGGGGTCGACTCGGTGTCCATTGGTGGATGGGCTGTTGGCACCGCCTTTATCAAAAAATGCACTGGCAGCGGGGAAGGACAGATGGTACAAAGGAATTCACTTGTTTTTGGTCACCAAAATTCTAATTACAAAATATAAAGAGGGGTAAGTAAGGTTTCCACATTCCCCATACCCTAATGAGAGAGAGGCCACTCCCGGGGCTAGTTCATATTAATGAACAACGGCTTCGGGCGAGAGGGAGATAATGTTTTCATTTTAAAAGACTCGGACCAACTGCTTGGCCGGGCAGTTTACCGTGGACGCTATGCCGATAAAACTGTCACGTTACCTCAGCTGATGTTAATCAACCAATGCAGACAATAATCTGATTTAAAGTAATGGTTCCTTGTGCAATTCAAACCAATTTATTCACTATTTTGAGCAGAGAAGAAGAATTACAAACCAAATTATGCTAAACTAGCTGTTACCCACGGCTTCGCACGCAAATCTTAAGAACCGAAGTCCTTATATTACTTAGTAAAAGCAATTATGCGCGATTGGCTGCGGGTAACAGCTAGTTCGTCAATACATTCATAGTATTTTATAACGAAAACTCTTCATTTTCAATAACATACCAATTACAACTAAATACCCACGGCTTCGCACACGATTTCCTAAAAAAAAATTGGGACATAGGAGGCATATTTCTTTTGAACGTCGTTATTACCCTTCTGAAATAAATGATAGTCACTGAAAGATACTCCAAGCTCATGGTCTATTTAAGATTTAAATTTTAAAACAGTGTCAATATGCACCTGTGAAATAACTGGAATTTTCCTCCAATATTCTATGATTTTTGTATACAATTGAACCATATTAGACCATCGTGGACAGGAGTCAAAAAGTCGGAATTCATTAGTGCACATACGATGTAATAAATGATGGCGCTCAATGTAATTTTGAAACGAAAATAGGCATATTTTAGGTACATATTATTACAGTCTAATGATTATAAGCTTCAGATGTTAAGCGAAATTGCGTATGGTTTTTATTTTAGGCTTTGCGCGTGTATCACTTCTGGATCAAATTAGTTATATCTCCGATGCCATGATGGAGCTTGCTTTGTTGTCTCGATTGAGAGAATATGTACACACGGAGTTTTGAGAACCATACTTTTGTTGGTTTTATAACATTCTTTATATTTGTAGCCAACGTAAGATAGTATTTTTGATATCTGCATTGCTCTTCTGATCAAGCACGAGCATGGTTTATATTAGATAAATATTGCAGTTAAAGGTGAATTTTTACGTAAAATTTGAATTGTATAATCTGGATAGTAAAGCTTGTGCCTAACAGTGATTGCAGAAACAGTTGAAACAAAATTTGCTGTTTCTCTTAAGCTTACTCTATGCTTTCAAACCTTAAATGTAAAGAAATTTAAAATGGTAATTAAATTATATAAACATATATTTATTTTGTCGCATTATATAAGTTTACACAGAACAGCTGATTAAATTTTAACAGGCTCTTTCACTTAATAACATATGTTTGCTGCAATGCATTTCTTACGGGTATTTCCGTAACTTTTAGAGTCCAGTGGGGCGGAATCCTGAATCGAGAACGGGATAAAAAGTATTCTATATCCTTCTCCCAGTTCTTAGCTACCTCCCTACCAATTTTCAGCCAAATCGGTTCAGCCGTTCTTGAGTTATAAATAGTGTAACTAACACGACTTTCTTTTATATATATTCTAAATAATAAAATTGAAACAAAATAAATATGTAAATATTAAACAGTACGTTATATAAGCAACTTCGAGAAATAACCGAAAAAATTACCTCGTATTCACAAATGGTGCAGGTGTGAGAGAGAAAGTGGCAGGGGACTGGTGATAGAAAAGGAGAGAAAAGTTAAGTTTCAATAGAGAACCTGCAGTAACGCTCCAAGTAGTTCTTCATCAGTTCGACACTCATGAATACACATATGCAATAATTTCAGCTGACTGCAAGATGGTCTTATAACTCTCAATTGCAATGTCAGCTTTCCTGGTTGATACAATGGAAGCCTGATATTGCCACTTACGTAGATGTTCACATTTTATTCATTTAACACGACAATGCACGTGCAATCCACGATCTACGAAACAATATCACTATACAAAATTCTTATGAAGTATTTTTTAGTTTATTACAACAATTTACTTAATGACATCAGTTTTGAAAAAAGTTGAAAAATAAAAAAAGGCAAACGTGGTAAGAGTACACCACAACACATCTGCAGGTCAGATCTCTTTCGAGATATCTTGCGGACAGACAGAAATGAATTTTCCAAGTGCCACAATTGGATAGGCTTCGCTAACACTCAGCCAATTAAAAGAAACTATTCTAATACACCGCGTGCCTCACAGAAAATTTAAAGCACACGTATAAAATACTTGAAATTATCTACAAGACTTGACATTTAGCCTTAAGTTCCATTTATATATTTGCAATATTGATTTCGATATTGTGCATTACACTCCATTTAAGTTGGTTGAAATTGTTTATAATTGTTTTTGGTTTACTACGATTTGAAGGAGAAAAAAGCAAAACAAATAATTCTTTAATACATACTGATGAAAATCACATAGCTTTGAACGTTTTATTTAGTAACATATATAGCTCAACTAATAAATGAACTGTAAACTTGCAATTTCCTTTCCAATCTTAGCGAACCATATCCTACGACACGTAGTGAAGTGAATTCATTCCTAATATGTGCTGAACAAAAAACTACGTTGCTGTTAATATTTAGTAAAATTGACATACGTTTGTTGAATCATACGTTGAATATTATACCCATATAGGTGTGTATTTCTAATAAGCATAATTGTTTGCTATACAAAGTAAGAATATCCCACACCAAATGTCGCATAGATGGCTTTGCTGAGATGGTACGCAATTTAAAGTCTATAGCTAGTACACGCAAATTTTCCCTTGCCAATGTATGCATCCTATTGTTTACTAAAATAGAATATAATATTTAACCATATTACGTTCAGACGACAAAAAGCACTAAGCAGGGAGGTAATAATTGTCTGAATAACTACTCTTTCCTTGTGATTCCAACTCATTAAAAGTTTCATTACAAGCGTTACAGTGTAGAGTAAAGCTAGATTATTAGCATACAGGATAGAATAGCAGTTTGTGTTTATGAGTGTTGAATTCACAGTTTTTTAACTGTCTATTAATATAATTTAACTGTCTGGGATATAATTTAAGATATTGCATGTGAATTGTTACTACAAGTTTGAATTTTGTACGTCATTGATCAAATACCAAGAATATGGGTTGAAAAAATATCTCTTGATTTCATCAATAGGAGCCTACTATAGCCTGGTATACTCCAGTTCAGGTTCTGTTACGCATATTCCTGCCAACGGTAGATAAGGTGGAAGAGCGGATGTTGAGCGGCAAGTCGTTGTGCAGGTATCGTGTGTAGGGCAGGTAGCGGTGTAGATCGTTTATTCCCAAATTAGACTCATTAGGGAATCTGATCTACATTATTAGTTTAATAGTACGTCATAAAAGCTGGTTAGGTTTGGATATATGATATCAATTTATCCATATATTAGTTAGTTCTGTGGAAAAGTGCATCTCTTCCAATAGTGAAGCCACGAGGCTACAGGCATATTCAATTTGTAAACTGCTCCATACAAGGAGAGAGTTTGAAACTTTTTAGATATGAGCATCCTTTACTCTAATCAGAGTATTTAAATTCAAGCAATGAAACATTAAAATAAACCAATAAAACATAACAATGTGGGGTCTAAGCCATGTAAAAACGTTCCCTGTTATGTATAAGCTTCCTCTCAACCTAACTTCAGGTCGTTGGGGAAATTCAGACAATAGGCTTTTATCGTAGGTTGATTACATTATGAATTTCTTTGCAGGTGTGGGATTAGTGAAATTTGGGGTTGAATTGCATTTGCCGTCAGATATAAGATGCAACCCCCAGTTTTGCTGTGAACGACATGCAAAAAAGAGCTTCCAATTAAATAAATTTCATGACACACACACACAATCGAACAATGACGGATAGGCCTACCCAGTCCTCAAATTTCATCATAACTTAGAAGACAAGAGACCGGGCATGCCTACCTTCGCTTGTGTCTTGTTATGTAACCGCTGTATGATTGTGGTTTTACCCTCTTATGATTGTATTTTAATGTCGAAACGCTTAAACTTTTTTTAATACAGGATTATACGACAAGGTAGGTTTGAGCCTATAATAGTTGATATATACATCGATTTTGCAATAATATAACAAATTTAAATAACAAAGAAATTCAATAAATTATAATAACAGATCCCACTGCAAATTAAATTAACTTAATATATAAGTAAGAAAACAAAATCTGTTAAAAATATTATGAAAATCAAATGTCTTAAATAATTGTCAATTTAATTTAGGTGTACTTGATGAATGTCACTTTGAAATTCGTTTCTCCTAAATTAATCTCAGACAAGGCAGGAAACAAAAGCACATTTTCAACCGATTCAAGTGTAACTGTGTCGTCACGTGACCTATGGCAATTAAAACTTTTGTTGGAAGTCGCAACATTGTTAGCAGCAACTGTTTCGCTGATCTTGATAGAGACAACATCAGAGTTTGACATGGTCAATTGTCATTCTTTACTGTTACACTAAATAACATTTCAATTATCCTTTTTATATCCAGTGAATCTTATTCCTTAGTGCACAGTCTTGCAATGTTTTCTAACTACTTACCACTGACAAGAAAATTCCTAACTTTGTATATTTAAGAATTTTTGAATAAAAAAAAAATTAAATTAGGGGTCTTTTAATTGTTATTTATGTATCGTTCGTCATATAATGCAACGGAAACGTAGCTGAACATCTATTGAAAGATATGGATTTCTAAAATACTTTGTTATCTGCTTAATTTTTGAGCCTAAATTAAATATAGGATTGTACTTTAATTGTATTTCACTAACATGCCCGAAAACTATACTGAAAAATATAAAGCTATAAACATTTAAATGCTATAAAATTGGAAATAAACTAGGCTACATGGTATTATTTTAATTTCACGCTGAAAATATATTGTTATCACAATTTAATTTTATGAACAATCAATAAAACTTAAATAAATATTTCCTATAGGTAAGTATAAATAATATATTTCTTTTAAATTTTTATGTCTTTAGGGATGTAATCTTAATGGGCTACGATTTAAATTAAATTGTTTTTAGAAATCTGACTGCATAATCTTAAGAGAAAGACATCCTTTATCCGATATATTTATCCACAACTACGAATGAAAATGCGCTGAAGATAGCTAAATAAATTTAATTGTCTTATTATAACTGATTGACACAGAATTAGAATACGACTAACTAAACTTCACCAAAATATTATTTTTTCATGTACCAATTTGTTTTCCTTTCATACTGAAATATTATTGTTAATAATTGCATATATATTATTGTTACACGTATAAATTGCATATTTTGTAGGGCTTTAATACATAAATTACTTCTTGTTGACATAAGTGCTTTAAAAAAGTTTTATAGGAAGAAAAATATGATAAATGTATGAAAAAATTTAATATAATCAAAAATATGTTTGGTACCTTAACAAATAAAAATCAACCTCCACAAATAGTGAACGTGAGGATGATTAATTTTGTAATTAATGTTATATATACACGTACAATTTTAATTATTTTTTTACAGATAAGTAAGTGCATATGCTTACGTTAATCCAAAAATTTGAATATGAGAGCTTTGAACTTAAACTTAACTCCACGGTTATGGCTCCTTTTTTCATTCTTTCGGATTTATAATATTCCGAAACGTTCACTTGGTAAACGTAAGCTTAGTTGGGTTAAACTCATGATTTAATGTACGAAACAAGCCATTGGCAGATTATTGAAAAACGCAATGCTGTTCAATAACAAAAAGGGTGGATGAAGTTCAAGCAGGAAGAAGTCCAGAGTTACAAAATATTACACGGACCATTGCTGTCAAAGATATAAAGTCGGCTCTGCATAAGAACTTAACTGGAGTTCAATACTTGTACTTACTGTGTACTTTTTCGAAGCATTTGTTAGTAACAACATGGATATAATTGACAGTATGTGGATAATTAAAGTACAAGTTCATAAATGTTCATTTGAAAATTAGGTAGATTTTTAAAGAAATGTGCCTATTGCATCACTCATGACGGAATTTCTGGAATATTTTAAATATATTATCAGACTATGAATCAAGTAATTCAAAACTATATATGTAACACGGAAATATTTAGAGAATCTACATTTAAAATAGTTTATACAGCAAGAAATAACTGTACTGATCTTATTAAAAAAAGATTAAACTAAACCACACAAAAAGCATTTCTTACAAATATTCTAGAATTTTTTTTATAAATTGCAGTGATTGATAACATTATTTAATTGGCGAGATAAGTCAAAATCTCCAATTCGAATTTAGGGAGCATACAAAAGGCTTAAAATCTAATAAAATAACCAGAATAAAGCTAATTTTACTGAACATGTCTTACAAACAGGTCACTAATATAAAAGTATTGAAGAGAACATTGAAATTATTGAGTATTGTACTCGTATTATTAAAATACTTATTATTTAACCAGAATAAAGCTAATTTTACTGAACATGTCTTACAAACAGGTCACTAATATAAAAGTATTGAAGAGAACATTTAAATTATTGAGTATTGTACTCGTATTATTAAAATACTTATTATTTAGTACTAAATTCATAGTATTAAACACTAAAAATATGTTATACCACAGTACACGAAATTTTAATTATTTAATAGTAAATTTATTAGTAACTTCTAGCTGAGAATGATAATTATTATTTTGATTAGAACCAACAAACAATATTATAAATTTTATTCACTGTAATTAGTTGGAACTATTTACGGACACCTTGTAAAGATAAATTCAACATCCAAAACACAATATTTCAAAATTTATTGTTAACAATCACGCGATTATAACTAAGTAGCAAAGTGTTGTAGAGGATAAGTAAATAGCTGGAGTCAGAACTTGGCCAATTAAAAAGAATCTTGTGAAACGTTGACACTGCGATACCAGCAGACATTCTGAGATTCGTTCGTGTTGGAAAGAATCATTTGTAAAAGTGTACAGTTTGTAGTGTTGATTTTTATTTCGAGTGGTTGTTTGATCTTTTGTTGTAGTACTTTAAATAGCATCTTGACTCATCAGTAATTCTGTTTTTCATGTCTTGGACACCAGTGGGATGTATTTTAAAAACTTTTGATTGCAAGTTACCCTACAAAAAGGCTAAGGGTGTTAAGTCTGCAAACTTTGCCGGCCACTCAATTGATCATCTTCTGTCGATCCAGTGATCCGGGTAGTGTGCATCTGCCATTGTCGCACAGGAAAACCATTATGTAGAGGAGCTCCATCTTGTTGAAAATAAAACATATCCGCATCTCAATTTAACTCTCTTTTACCTGGTTTTCAAGTGTTTCCACAATAAGAGGGTCAATAGTGTTTTCTATCAAGTACGATTCTCCATTTAATTTCCTTCAATAAATACAGGTCCAACAATACTGTCACAACAGTTCAGTTTGAGGTATCACAGGGTATTATATTCCATTACAATGTTTTGGCTTTGGGTACGGGGGGTTTGCCGGTGAGCACCCCATTTTGAAATTTAGTTTGTTCCTCCAATTAGTACTATATACTCCTGTTTAGAGAATTAAGATACTTGGTCTATAAGGCTTTTAATAGGAGTTTGAAGTTTTCAAATTAACTACTATACAACCCTATACAACTATAGCGTTCATTGAATGGAGTAGACATTTTAAACAAAACTTCTAACTGTTAATTCATCTTAACTCAAATAGTTAGATAAAACTCAATACTCTATGATAAGGTTTAAGTTTTTTTACTAGGAAAGGAATTAATAAGTGTAAAAAATTATAATATAAATATATTTATCCGATATAAATATGTATAGTAACAATTTATACTCTATATAATTATTTATCTATCTATACATGTAATATATAACCCATAAACATGTCTGCGTTATAAAGTGCATATGATAATCTTGGGTATCTCTGAGAACTAGACATGTATTCGTACTTAAATTTAATATAAGTCTGTTTGAAAATATGCGGATGTTATTGTAAATGTTACTAAGGTCAACAATATGATTAATTTTCCGTCAATTTACTTCATCTGAATTATGGATAGTTAAAAATAATGTATTAATATTATTTTTAATATTTCCTTTTCACAAAAGTGTTAAACACGGATATAAAGCAAAGAGATAAACATCATATATATGTACAAAACATTAGACTCTATGGAGATTTCTGTAACGAGTAAACCCCACAATAAATATACTTGGCAAATATTACTTAAGAATACACAATGAAAGCTCTTAATTACATCTGTACTTCTTTCCTCTCTTTTAATCCAATACTCATAGATTTGATTGAGATATTATAAAACCATTACATTACCGAGGAGTTTTAATAAAGCTTCAATTTTCTAAAGGGGTGGTATTGTCAATGTGTTCATGAAATTGTTTAAATAAAACGTTAAAACAAAACATTATTTCCTGCGAGAATTTCTTTGTTGAAAATTAATAAACCTGAATGAAGAAATAAAGTTGTTTTGTAACTTTTAACTATTATTGTTTACGTATTTCGTCACAATATTATTAATTCCATCTGTCCTTGAGGAGTGGTTACATGTAAAATATTACTTTATTGTATTTTAAATATCAAATTAAAATTATGTCAGCATTTACGAGTAATTATTATCCAGTTAGATAATTTTTTGGAGTCATATTGATTACTTGTAGCAAATATGTAATACTTTTACTGCAAATATATACATTTTTGCAACAATTATATTTTTATAGAGTTATATTACGTAGCAAATTTGATACGAATATTTAAAATGTAGTGTATTTATTAACTTAGGCACTTCCTTAGACCTAAAACAACTTTCTTTATTATATGTTCTTCTGGTCCTGGTTCTCATACTTCTTCTTATAAAATCATCCTATGAGCATAAAATATAAAAATTTTCCGCATTATTGTGACACATTATATATTGTTTAATGATAAATTTATTACATGAATTCAAAATGGTATACGTGAGAGTTTCAACTTAATGATTAATGATACACTAAGTATGAAACATATAGATGAGTATTGTATATTATTGTATGAGTATTATTATGAAAGAAAAGATAAAGCATGTAAGTCTCACTTGATCAACTATATACAGTGCGACTTGACTGCCAGGCCTAGTACTATCATTGCGCAACACCAATGTAAATGATTCATGCTACTAATCTGATTGAGACGTGTGGTTTTGGTGATTTGTGATTAGTGTACAGTGTATGTTTTGATGGATACTGAAAAATATACTGTTACAAAATCATAACTTCAATTCTAGCATTTAGCTAAAAAAAACAACAAAACAGGTATGTTTGACGTAACTAACCGGCTGAGTGTTAACGAAGCCTAGAAATGGAAGTGCTGGTAACACTTAATATATATGTTACCGGCAATGTGTACAATTCAGGCATTGTATGGAATACCTAGGCATTGTATACATTGCCGAGTGAATCCAGGCAAAGTATGAAATAAACTCATTTCTTAACAATTGTACAAACTTTGCCTAGGCATTGTGTATAATGCCTAGGCATTATATAGAATGTCGAAAGTTTTGCAGGCAAAGTATTAAAATGAACAACATTGTTAAAAATTGTTTATTGCAAATAACAAACATGAAATGTATTAAACATAGGATCTGAAAATCCTCATATTTTACTAGAGTAAAATTTAAAAGTGAAATATTAATTTAAGAAATTACTTGTTACAGCAGGAAAGAGAACTATGGCACTTCGAGTTGCATTTTCGATTGTTTTTAACACAAGCACATTGTTTGGTTTGACATTTAGTTTTGCAAGTGCATCTCACAAATCCTTGGCCACTTCCTGTTGACTGAGCTGTTGCAACGGTACGAAGTCCTGTTTCTTGATCAGGGACGTCTTCTACTCGAACTAGGCTTTTTTGGCAAACTGTAAACTGTGACCTTGCGTACAGTTGTTTCAAAACTACGTTGGCGGTCCCTAATTTGTAAAACCCATCTTCTGTCGTATCCATGACCACTGCCAGAATATTTCTCAAGTCACCTCTTCCTTTGTCAACGTCAGGAATTGGAATACGAACAGTGACTCCTTTGGTGACGGGGGGAAACTTTTTATCGGAATTAGCTTTCATTTTCTTAGCTTGTTTTTCAAGACAAGCTTTTGACCTCTTCCTCTCTTTATCAATATTTTCCGAATTAAAACAAGGGACACACAACAGGGTTTTTTCAGTATCATCACACCCCTGAATTGAATGGCCACATGAAATATATATGTCCGCTAAACATTTTGTGCAGTTTTGTTTCTTACGCGTATTAGTTTGCTGCAAACAAACGCTACACATTTGTAGAAGGCTAGAACTGACCGAGACATCAACGGTTGCCTCATTAATTTCTGAAGTGTTATCATCGGTTTGGAGTGGAGGTTCTAGACTTGACATTGTTTGTGTTTCTGTTGTGTGCATGTTATTAACCACTCTTTCCAAATCTTCTTCGCTGTTAATGGAATCCGAAATGTCTCGAGGCAGAGAAGATGTTGTAAGACCGCCCTTTACTTTACAGCCGAAGAGAGCCTCATAGGGCGTTCTTTTGATTCCTGAATGTAAAGCTCTATTTTTCATAAGTTTCACAAATCTCAATCCCTCACTCCAACGGTCAGTTTTTTCATCTTGCATCCAAGTCGAAATCATGTTTTCAATATCTTGGTTTGCACGTTCTACACTACCCTGACTTTGAGAATGACGTGGTTTGCCATGAACGATTTTTAACGTAGGCCAATAATCTTTTAAATTGTAAACTATTTTGTTTGCAAACTCCCTTCCATTGTCTGACTGCAATATACTTGGTGCTCCAATGAGAGTAAAAATATCAACTAGGTGATATGCTACTTCCTCAGAGGTTTTAGTTTTTAGAGGCTTAAGAATCACAAATTTTGTCAAATGATCCTGATAGACCATTATGAACTTAAACTCCCTGTCGAGCTGTGACTGGAAATCAATTAAATCTACTTGACAATGAGAATTAAATTCTGATGAAATCAGGGGCTTTACTACCACTCCTCTTTTCGAACCCTTTTGTTTCTTCTGACATGGCTCACACAAACTAATATATAGCTCAACATCATGACGTGTAACATTTTTGTACTTAATATCTAGCTCTTTTAACATTCGATCTCTTCCACCATGACCAATAGCTACATTAGCTTCATGAAGAACAGTAAATAAATCTGAATCGTGGACATAAAATTTTACAACACTGTCTCCTTGTTTTAATGGGTGTATTAGTTTTTGCACATTTTCTACGATCATTACATCATACCTGTTGAGTAGCCAGTAGTGACGAGGTTCCTTTCTGGGCTTGGCCTTGGCATCTTCGACCTCCAACACCAGCTTCTTATAGTCGTCTTCAGTCAAAAAAACACTATTTTTAGCACTTGCATTCCGAATTTTTACAAGTTCGGCACTAAAACGAAGTTTCATTAGCGATAAACGATCACTAGAACTACTGATACTACTGTTCACTTGTAACATTTTCAAGAAACAATACAGTGGCACGACAGAACAGAACTGAAGCGTAGGCCTAGCACAATACTGTGGCGTGACGGAACAGAACTGAGAGCAGCGTTATAGCGATGATGGGCGGGGGTGAGGCAAGCACGTTGTAACTTGAAAACAATGGAACAGACAGATTTTTAACTCTGCCTGAACTCCAGCAGGCATTCTATATAATGCCTAGGCAAAGTATGAAATGTTTAAAATTTCACACTTTGCCTGCTTACTTTTGGCAATGTATAGAATGGCTAGGTGTTCTATACAATGCCTGATTTTACACTTTGTCGGTAACATATATATATATATATATATCTGCCTGTGCGTATCTGCCTGTCTTCCGCACAATATCTTAAAAACTAACCGTTCTGTAGACTTGAAGGTTTGCATGAAGCTTTTCTTTATGCACACTGAGTTCAATGATATTATATGTTACTCAATGTGATTTGGCTGAGCGTTAGTGTTTTCATTCCTCTACTGGGTAACCATCATGGCAAAAAGAAAATAGCGAAATGAATAAACTTGTAAACAAAAATATAACAATAAGAGATTTTAGCATGTAACACGTGTTTAATACACGTACCTTTTTTATACAGTAAAAGTAAATGGTAATAAAATTTAAAGTTAATGTTGAAGTTCTCTGAAAAGTTTTGATTTCAGCGTATTCATTCGTTGTTGTATTTTAACACATACTAGGAGATCCGTGTAATAATTGCGGTTAAAGGACCCCCAGATTTTGTAAATAAGACCCTACAGCATGTGAGCATCGTTTTATAATTTAAAATTTTCTTTTTATTCATTCAAGAACTAAAGTTGCAGTATATTTGTTAATATCACCCTATGTTGACAGCGATTTCAGAATTATGCATTAGCTTTCAGTGATTGAATGTCACTGGGGATATTTATGTATGTACTTGTTTTTGTACATCAAATTATCATGTAAGTCCTATTGTAGATACAGTTTTAGAACAAGTGAAACTCACTCATTAAAATAAAATATAAATGTAATAGACATTTCTAGAACTCTGCTGCTTTTAAAATTGTGAACCTAATTCAGAAGACTATAAACAAAAATTAGATAAATCGGTTTAGGAAAACATTTGAGATGACAATATGTATTAGACGGCACGAGTTTATATAAGTTAATATTCATAAAAGACAACAAACAGCATTATATTGTGTGACCTAAAAACTCTTCTTTTAAATTATATTATCGTACATTCAGAAACAAGTTACATTAGCCTAGTTACATTGTAACTATATTACTATGGCATTTCCGCAAATTGATACGTACTTTACGAAATATATTTTCTGCAATGTATACATTTGTATATTTAAATATATTAGACAAATTAACACACTATCTTTTACTTTGTTTGACTTGTAATATGAAATGAATGAATGTTTAAACCTAAATCTCAAATTATCTTTTT
This sequence comes from Homalodisca vitripennis, assembly GCF_021130785.1. Taxonomy (NCBI): domain Eukaryota; kingdom Metazoa; phylum Arthropoda; class Insecta; order Hemiptera; family Cicadellidae; genus Homalodisca; species Homalodisca vitripennis. Next base: position 70,041,584 of record NC_060212.1, on the reverse strand, counting down.
TTTCAAAATTTTCTCTGAAATATTTCCATTTCTATTACGGTTTGTACATTCCTATACAAATTCATCTCAATATTTATGTTGCATGTAATATTGTACGATAGATAATAGAGTAATAAATAATTCTTAAACAGCCTATAGTTGTGGTATTATAGTAGTGGTACATCTAACCAAGTAGTACTAAAGTAAGTCCACCTTTGTAGAATATGGTCGTTAATCGGCAGACAGTTTTTGAGCAACGGAAATAGTGTCTTTTACACTTCCATTAGCATTATTTATATCGGAGTTGGACCCGTAACTACTGACCACAAAAAAAAGCAACATCATAATCCAACAGTTTTATATTTATAAATTATTTTAATATTTTCTTACTTATTTCTTGGAATTAAATTTATATCTTCAATTTTTAGGTTTAAAGAAGGTTCAATATTATTCTGATATATTGGGTATGTTTAGAATTTCTTATAAATACATATGGAAACTTCTACCCATATGGTTTATCTTTTAAATTAGCCTATATTTAGATCTGGTGTCTAAGGAATTCTAAAAGATAGCCTAGCGTGTGTTCACAAGATTTATAAGGGCAAGTGTTAGCAACCGAACTTCACGTCACTAATATTTCTTCACGCTGGTAACATTTCTCAGTCCAAATTGAATCTTTAGGTCTGAATTCCTGTTATATCCATGATTTTTGGTTTGTTATACACAGGAACTGGAAAGGACACAACACATGGTTCAGTACTTTATAAAAAAACTACAAAACTATGTTTAGCTATGTTATGAGATACATCGTATGTTTCAAAATCCCGTCGGTATTATACTATGGAAAAAATAACTCATGTTGAAAATCTGCCTAAGATGTATTGTATTACATGTAAATAATTTGAATGTATTATAACATATATTTAAAATCTGTCAAAGACAGTATATTTTCAATGCAACTATTGGTAAGTATTAATATTCCAAACTATATATGTAAATTTATTTTTATTTGTGAACATTGAAATTAAATTTTTTTTTTCGCTCCAACAATTCTTCATTAAAATTGTATTATATCGTTAATGTTGAGTATTTGTGAATTAAGATTCTATATGTTTTAATGTGCATTGAGTTATTTTTTACTTTTAAATTAATATTTTTATGAACTGTTAAATTGATTTTATGAGGCAATGAGATAAGCGCAATAACTAATGCGATTGGAAGGGCACACTCATATATTTATGAGATAGGGAACAATTTGGAAAGTCATAACAAAATAATAATAGTTAATTACGTAAAAAGTTATTTAAGTGTATTTAAACGTAATTTAAGTAAAGTAATTTTAAAGTACTTATAAAATCATTTAATAAAATTGCACTGAAAAAGATGCCCTTTGAGTTAAATTTTTTTTGTTTTATTTTGAACGGTAAAATATTATTCTATAATAATTTTTGATAAAACTGAGTCTAAAGTTTCCACGCGCCAGCAACTAAACAGCTCATTGTATCAAAATAACATTAAGAACAAAAAAACTAGTAAATTTAATGTAAAATCTAAATCCGTCAGAAAATCATAAGTTTTTCTTGATACATTTTATGTTACGTCTATAGAAAATGGCAACCAAATTTTAAAATATATGTAAATCTGAAAAACTTAATACTAAAAAATAAATCATAAAGCAAGTTTTCCCATCAAAAGTATACTGTAAAATTATATTTACTAAATCCCAGTGGTGGTCTCCTTAAGTTGTTCACCATGTATATTTAAATATTAAGACCATTAATAATTGAATTCCTGAAAAAGTTTTAAACAGCATAGAAGCATGTATTGGATTTCACTGTTATTTCTAATTTAGTAAAGTGTATAAGTATAGATTACAATGTTTTAATAAGTCTATGTTAACCCAAGAAGTAAAATCAATGCGTATTCCCTTATTATATAGGGCACAACATGTTTCCGTGCCGAGGATGTTGTTTTACCCAATGAGAATTAATTATATGTTAAATAAATATTGATTAGAAATACTAATCCATAATTTTGTTTATGATTTATAATGTTGATATATATTAAAAGTATACGTATAGATTGGAATGTTTTAACAACTTCAAGCTGCTCGCGAAATTACATGAATGTGTAATCCCTGATTATACAATACATTACATTTTCCTATAGCGTACTCTCTAAGTGGATGTTAAGAGATTAATGAAATATTTCATAAATATTTATTAAAAATACTAATCCATAATTTATACCATTACAAACAATGATAAGTTTTATAGTTAAATATAACCAGACTTATAATTTGAGATGCACAACGTCCAACGAGAAAACCACGTATGGCGGAAATTGGTGAGATACTGCCTAATATCTCACTCCACTCTGCGAAAGGAAGTTATTGAATTGGGGCAAACGTTACTGAACTATATGACAGTTGGTTTCCTCCTCAAGATATTCGTCTCACTTTGGAGTTTTGGCCAAATTCCCTGAACATTGTGTATTACTTTTCAAAATAGATATATTTATTTTAATATTATTCCAAATGCAATTAATAGATTTATTCTGCAATTCCGGTAACTCATATCTCCAGGATTATACGACAAGGTAGGTTTTAGCCTATAATATTTGATATATACATCGATTTTGCAATAATATAACAAATTTAAATAACAAAGAAATTCAATAAATTATAATAACAGATCCCATTGCAAATTAAATTAACTTAATATATGAGTAACAAAACAAAATCTGTTAAAAATATTATGAAAATCAAATGTCTTAAATAATTGTCAATTTAATTTAGGTGTACTTGATGAATGTCACTTTGAAATTCGTTTCTCCTAAATTAATCTCAGACAAGGCAGGAAACAAAAGCACATTTTCAACCAATTCAAGTGTAACTGTGTCGTCACGTAAACCTATGGCAATTAAAACTTTTGTTGGAAGTCGCAACATTGTTGGCAGCAACTGTTTCGCTGATCTTGATAGAGACAACATCAGAGTTTGACATTGTCAATCGTTATTCTTTACTGTTACACTAAATAACATTTCAATTATCCTTTTTATATCCAGTGAATCTTATTCCTTAGTGCACAGTCTTGCAATGTTTTCTAACTACTTACCACTGACAAGAAAATTCCTAACTTTGTATATTTACGACTTTTTTAATAAGAAAATTTAAATTAGGGGTCTTTTAATTGTTATTTATGTATCGTTCCTCATATAATACAATGGAAACGAAGCTGAACATCTATTGAAAGATATAGATTTCTAAAATACTTTTTTATCTGCTTAATTTTTGAGCCTAAATTAAATATAGGATTGTACTTCAATTGTACTTCACTAACATGCCCGAAAACTATACAGAAAAATATAAAGCTATAAACATTTAAATGCTATAAAATTGGTAATAAATTAGGCATACATAGTATTATTTTAATTTCACGCTGAAAATATATTATTATCACAATTTAATTTTGTGAATAATCAATAAAACTTAAATGAATATTTCCTAAAGGTAAGTATAAATAATATATTTTTAAAAATTTTTATGTCTTTAGGGATGTAATCTTAATGGGCTACGATTTAAGTTAAATTGTTTGTAGAAATCTGACTGCATAATCTTAAGAGAAAGACATCCTTTATCCGGTATATTTATCCAAAAAATACGAATGAAAATGCGCTGAAGATAGCTAAATAAATTTAATTGTCTTATTATAACAGATTGACACAGAATTAGAATACGGCTAACTAAACTTCACCAAAATATTATTTTTTCATGTACCAATTTGTTTTCCTTTCATACTGAAATATTATTGTTAATAATTTGGAAGATGTTAAACGTATAAATTGAATTTTTTGTAGGGCTTTACTACATAAATTACGTTTTGTTGACATAAATGCTTTAAAAACGTTTTCGAGGAAGAAAAATATGATAGATGTATTCAAAAATATGTTTGGTACCTTAACAAATAAAAATCAACCTCCACAAATAGTGAACGTGAGGATGATTAATTTTGTAATTAATGTTTTATATACACATACACTTTTAATTATTTTTTTACAGATAATTAAGTGCATATCCTTACGTTTATCCAAAAAGTTGAATATGAGAGCTTTGAACTTAAACTTAACACCACGGTTCTGGCTCCTTTTTTCATTCTTTCGGATTTATAATGTTCCGAAAACGTTCACTTGGTAAACGTAAGCTTAGTTGGGTTAAACTTATGATTAATGTACGAAACAAGCCATAGGCAGATTATTGAAACACGCGAGGCTGTTCAATAACAGAAAGGGTGGATGAAATTCAAGCAGGAAGAAGTCCAGACTTACATAATACATAATAATTACACGAACCATTGCTGCCAAAGATATAAAGGCGGGCCTCGTCATAAGAACTTAACTGGAGTTCAATACTTGTACTTAGTGTGTACTTTTTCGAAGCATTTGTTAGTAACAATATGGATATAATTGACAGTATGTGGATAATGAAAGTAAAAGTTCATAAATGTTCATTTGAATGTTAGGTAGATTTGTAAAGAAATATGCCTATTGCTTCACTCATGACGGAATTTCTGGAATATTTAATATATATTATCTGACTATGAATCAAGTAATTCAAAACTATATATCCAACACGGAAATATTTAGAGAATCTAAATTTAAAATAGTTTATACAGCAAGAAATAACTGTACTGATCTTATTAAAAAAAGATTAAACTAAACCACACAAAAAGTATTTCTTACAAATATTCTAGAATTTTTTTATAAATTGCAGTGATTGATAACATTATTTCATTGGCGAGATAAGTCAAAATCTCCAATTTCAATTTAGGGAGCATACAAAAGGCTTAAAATCTAATAACATAACCAGCATAAAGCTAATTTTTACTGAACATGTCTTACAAACAGGTCACTAATATAAAAGTATTGAAGAGAACATTTAAATTATTGAGTATTGTACTCGTATTATTAAAATACTTATTATTTAGTACTAAATTCATAGTATTAAACACTAAAAATATGTTATACCACAGTACACGAAATTTTAATTATTTAATAGTAAATTTATTAGTAACTTCTAGCTGAGAATGATAATTATTATTTTGATTAGAACCAACAAACAATATTATAAATTTTATTCACTGTAATTAGTTGGAACTATTTACGGACACCTTGTAAAGATAAATTCAACATCCAAAACACAATATTTCAAAATTTATTGTTAACAATCACGCGATTATAACTAAGTAGCAAAGTGTTGTAGAGGATAAGTAAATAGCTGGAGTCAGAACTTGGCCAATTAAAAAGAATCTTGTGAAACGTTGACACTGCGATACCAGCAGACATTCTGAGATTCGTTCGTGTTGGAAAGAATCATTTGTAAAAGTGTACAGTTTGTAGTGTTGATTTTTATTTCGAGTGGTTGTTTGATCTTTTGTTGTAATACTTTAAATAGCATCTTGACTCATCAGTAATTCTGTTTTTCATGTCTTGGACACCAGTGGGATGTATTTTAAAAACTTTTGATTGCAAGTTACCCTACAAAAAGGCTAAGGGTGTTAAGTCTGCAAACTTTGCCGGCCACTCAATTGATCATCTTCTGTCGATCCAGTGATCCGGGTAGTGTGCATCTGCCATTGTCGCACAGGAAAACCATTATGTAGAGGAGCTCCATCTTGTTGAAAATAAAACATATCCGCATCTCAATTTAACTCTCTTTTACCTGGTTTTCAAGTGTTTCCACAATAAGAGGGTCAATAGTGTTTTCTATCAAGTACGATTCTCCATTTAATTTCCTTCAATAAATACAGGTCCAACAATACTGTCACAACAGTTCAGTTTGAGGTATCACAGGGTATTATATTCCATTACAATGTTTTGGCTTTGGGTACGGGGGGTTTGCCGGTGAGCACCCCATTTTGAAATTTAGTTTGTTCCTCCAATTAGTACTATATACTCCTGTTTAGAGAATTAAGATACTTGGTCTATAAGGCTTTTAATAGGAGTTTGAAGTTTTCAAATTAACTACTATACAACCCTATACAACTATAGCGTTCATTGAATGGAGTAGACATTTTAAACAAAACTTCTAACTGTTAATTCATCTTAACTCAAATAGTTAGATAAAACTCAATACTCTATGATAAGGTTTAAGTTTTTTTACTAGGAAAGGAATTAATAAGTGTAAAAAATTATAATATAAATATATTTATCCGATATAAATATGTATAGTAACAATTTATACTCTATATAATTATTTATCTATCTATACATGTAATATATAACCCATAAACATGTCTGCGTTATAAAGTGCATATGATAATCTTGGGTATCTCTGAGAACTAGACATGTATTCGTACTTAAATTTAATATAAGTCTGTTTGAAAATATGCGGATGTTATTGTAAATGTTACTAAGGTCAACAATATGATTAATTTTCCGTCAATTTACTTCATCTGAATTATGGATAGTTAAAAATAATGTATTAATATTATTTTTAATATTTCCTTTTCACAAAAGTGTTAAACACGGATATAAAGCAAAGAGATAAACATCATATATATGTACAAAACATTAGACTCTATGGAGATTTCTGTAACGAGTAAACCCCACAATAAATATACTTGGCAAATATTACTTAAGAATACACAATGAAAGCTCTTAATTACATCTGTACTTCTTTCCTCTCTTTTAATCCAATACTCATAGATTTGATTGAGATATTATAAAACCATTACATTACCGAGGAGTTTTAATAAAGCTTCAATTTTCTAAAGGGGTGGTATTGTCAATGTGTTCATGAAATTGTTTAAATAAAACGTTAAAACAAAACATTATTTCCTGCGAGAATTTCTTTGTTGAAAATTAATAAACCTGAATGAAGAAATAAAGTTGTTTTGTAACTTTTAACTATTATTGTTTACGTATTTCGTCACAATATTATTAATTCCATCTGTCCTTGAGGAGTGGTTACATGTAAAATATTACTTTATTGTATTTTAAATATCAAATTAAAATTATGTCAGCATTTACGAGTAATTATTATCCAGTTAGATAATTTTTTGGAGTCATATTGATTACTTGTAGCAAATATGTAATACTTTTACTGCAAATATATACATTTTTGCAACAATTATATTTTTATAGAGTTATATTACGTAGCAAATTTGATACGAATATTTAAAATGTAGTGTATTTATTAACTTAGGCACTTCCTTAGACCTAAAACAACTTTCTTTATTATATGTTCTTCTGGTCCTGGTTCTCATACTTCTTCTTATAAAATCATCCTATGAGCATAAAATATAAAAATTTTCCGCATTATTGTGACACATTATATATTGTTTAATGATAAATTTATTACATGAATTCAAAATGGTATACGTGAGAGTTTCAACTTAATGATTAATGATACACTAAGTATGAAACATATAGATGAGTATTGTATATTATTGTATGAGTATTATTATGAAAGAAAAGATAAAGCATGTAAGTCTCACTTGATCAACTATATACAGTGCGACTTGACTGCCAGGCCTAGTACTATCATTGCGCAACACCAATGTAAATGATTCATGCTACTAATCTGATTGAGACGTGTGGTTTTGGTGATTTGTGATTAGTGTACAGTGTATGTTTTGATGGATACTGAAAAATATACTGTTACAAAATCATAACTTCAATTCTAGCATTTAGCTAAAAAAAAAAACAACAAAACAGGTATGTTTGACGTAACTAACCGGCTGAGTGTTAACGAAGCCTAGAAATGGAAGTGCTGGTAACACTTAATATATATGTTACCGGCAATGTGTACAATTCAGGCATTGTATGGAATACCTAGGCATTGTATACATTGCCGAGTGAATCCAGGCAAAGTATGAAATAAACTCATTTCTTAACAATTGTACAAACTTTGCCTAGGCATTGTGTATAATGCCTAGGCATTATATAGAATGTCGAAAGTTTTGCAGGCAAAGTATTAAAATGAACAACATTGTTAAAAATTGTTTATTGCAAATAACAAACATGAAATGTATTAAACATAGGATCTGAAAATCCTCATATTTTACTAGAGTAAAATTTAAAAGTGAAATATTAATTTAAGAAATTACTTGTTACAGCAGGAAAGAGAACTATGGCACTTCGAGTTGCATTTTCGATTGTTTTTAACACAAGCACATTGTTTGGTTTGACATTTAGTTTTGCAAGTGCATCTCACAAATCCTTGGCCACTTCCTGTTGACTGAGCTGTTGCAACGGTACGAAGTCCTGTTTCTTGATCAGGGACGTCTTCTACTCGAACTAGGCTTTTTTGGCAAACTGTAAACTGTGACCTTGCGTACAGTTGTTTCAAAACTACGTTGGCGGTCCCTAATTTGTAAAACCCATCTTCTGTCGTATCCATGACCACTGCCAGAATATTTCTCAAGTCACCTCTTCCTTTGTCAACGTCAGGAATTGGAATACGAACAGTGACTCCTTTGGTGACGGGGGGAAACTTTTTATCGGAATTAGCTTTCATTTTCTTAGCTTGTTTTTCAAGACAAGCTTTTGACCTCTTCCTCTCTTTATCAATATTTTCCGAATTAAAACAAGGGACACACAACAGGGTTTTTTCAGTATCATCACACCCCTGAATTGAATGGCCACATGAAATATATATGTCCGCTAAACATTTTGTGCAGTTTTGTTTCTTACGCGTATTAGTTTGCTGCAAACAAACGCTACACATTTGTAGAAGGCTAGAACTGACCGAGACATCAACGGTTGCCTCATTAATTTCTGAAGTGTTATCATCGGTTTGGAGTGGAGGTTCTAGACTTGACATTGTTTGTGTTTCTGTTGTGTGCATGTTATTAACCACTCTTTCCAAATCTTCTTCGCTGTTAATGGAATCCGAAATGTCTCGAGGCAGAGAAGATGTTGTAAGACCGCCCTTTACTTTACAGCCGAAGAGAGCCTCATAGGGCGTTCTTTTGATTCCTGAATGTAAAGCTCTATTTTTCATAAGTTTCACAAATCTCAATCCCTCACTCCAACGGTCAGTTTTTTCATCTTGCATCCAAGTCGAAATCATGTTTTCAATATCTTGGTTTGCACGTTCTACACTACCCTGACTTTGAGAATGACGTGGTTTGCCATGAACGATTTTTAACGTAGGCCAATAATCTTTTAAATTGTAAACTATTTTGTTTGCAAACTCCCTTCCATTGTCTGACTGCAATATACTTGGTGCTCCAATGAGAGTAAAAATATCAACTAGGTGATATGCTACTTCCTCAGAGGTTTTAGTTTTTAGAGGCTTAAGAATCACAAATTTTGTCAAATGATCCTGATAGACCATTATGAACTTAAACTCCCTGTCGAGCTGTGACTGGAAATCAATTAAATCTACTTGACAATGAGAATTAAATTCTGATGAAATCAGGGGCTTTACTACCACTCCTCTTTTCGAACCCTTTTGTTTCTTCTGACATGGCTCACACAAACTAATATATAGCTCAACATCATGACGTGTAACATTTTTGTACTTAATATCTAGCTCTTTTAACATTCGATCTCTTCCACCATGACCAATAGCTACATTAGCTTCATGAAGAACAGTAAATAAATCTGAATCGTGGACATACAATTTTACAACACTGTCTCCTTGTTTTAATGGGTGTATTAGTTTTTGCACATTTTCTACGATCATTACATCATACCTGTTGAGTAGCCAGTAGTGACGAGGTTCCTTTCTGGGCTTGGCCTTGGCATCTTCGACCTCCAACACCAGCTTCTTATAGTCGTCTTCAGTCAAAAAAACACTATTTTTAGCACTTGCATTCCGAATTTTTACAAGTTCGGCACTAAAACGAAGTTTCATTAGCGATAAACGATCACTAGAACTACTGATACTACTGTTCACTTTGTAACATTTTCAAGAAACAATACAGTGGCACGACAGAACAGAACTGAAGCGTAGGCCTAGCACAATACTGTGGCGTGACGGAACAGAACTGAGAGCAGCGTTATAGCGATGATGGGCGGGGGTGAGGCAAGCACGTTGTAACTTGAAAACAATGGAACAGACAGATTTTTAACTCTGCCTGAACTCCAGCAGGCATTCTATATAATGCCTAGGCAAAGTATGAAATGTTTAAAATTTCACACTTTGCCTGCTTACTTTTGGCAATGTATAGAATGGCTAGGTGTTCTATACAATGCCTGATTTTACACTTTGTCGGTAACATATATATAAATATATTATATATCTGCCTGTGCGTATCTGCCTGTCTTCCGCACAATATCTTAAAAACTAACCGTTCTGTAGACTTGAAGGTTTGCATGAAGCTTTTCTTTATGCACACTGAGTTCAATGATATTATATGTTACTCAATGTGATTTGGCTGAGCGTTAGTGTTTTCATTCCTCTACTGGGTAACCATCATGGCAAAAAGAAAATAGCGAAATGAATAAACTTGTAAACAAAAATATAACAATAAGAGATTTTAGCATGTAACACGTGTTTAATACACGTACCTTTTTTATACAGTAAAAGTAAATGGTAATAAAATTTAAAGTTAATGTTGAAGTTCTCTGAAAAGTTTTGATTTCAGCGTATTCATTCGTTGTTGTATTTTAACACATACTAGGAGATCCGTGTAATAATTGCGGTTAAAGGACCCCCAGATTTTGTAAATAAGACCCTACAGCATGTGAGCATCGTTTTATAATTTAAAATTTTCTTTTTATTCATTCAAGAACTAAAGTTGCAGTATATTTGTTAATATCACCCTATGTTGACAGCGATTTCAGAATTATGCATTAGCTTTCAGTGATTGAATGTCACTGGGGATATTTATGTATGTACTTGTTTTTGTACATCAAATTATCATGTAAGTCCTATTGTAGATACAGTTTTAGAACAAGTGAAACTCACTCATTAAAATAAAATATAAATGTAATAGACATTTCTAGAACTCTGCTGCTTTTAAAATTGTGAACCTAATTCAGAAGACTATAAACAAAAATTAGATAAATCGGTTTAGGAAAACATTTGAGATGACAATATGTATTAGACGGCACGAGTTTATATAAGTTAATATTCATAAAAGACAACAAACAGCATTATATTGTGTGACCTAAAAACTCTTCTTTTAAATTATATTATCGTACATTCAGAAACAAGTTACATTAGCCTAGTTACATTGTAACTATATTACTATGGCATTTCCGCAAATTGATACGTACTTTACGAAATATATTTTCTGCAATGTATACATTTGTATATTTAAATATATTAGACAAATTAACACACTATCTTTTACTTTGTTTGACTTGTAATATGAAATGAATGAATGTTTAAACCTAAATCTCAAATTATCTTTTTTTTCAAAATTTTCTCTGAAATATTTCCATTTCTATTACGGTTTGTACATTCCTATACAAATTCATCTCAATATTTATGTTGCATGTAATATTGTACGATAGATAATAGAGTAATAAATAATTCTTAAACAGCCTATAGTTGTGGTATTATAGTAGTGGTACATCTAACCAAGTAGTACTAAAGTAAGTCCACCTTTGTAGAATATGGTCGTTAATCGGCAGACAGTTTTTGAGCAACGGAAATAGTGTCTTTTACACTTCCATTAGCATTATTTATATCGGAGTTGGACCCGTAACTACTGACCACAAAAAAAAGCAACATCATAATCCAACAGTTTTATATTTATAAATTATTTTAATATTTTCTTACTTATTTCTTGGAATTAAATTTATATCTTCAATTTTTAGGTTTAAAGAAGGTTCAATATTATTCTGATATATTGGGTATGTTTAGAATTTCTTATAAATACATATGGAAACTTCTACCCATATGGTTTATCTTTTAAATTAGCCTATATTTAGATCTGGTGTCTAAGGAATTCTAAAAGATAGCCTAGCGTGTGTTCACAAGATTTATAAGGGCAAGTGTTAGCAACCGAACTTCACGTCACTAATATTTCTTCACGCTGGTAACATTTCTCAGTCCAAATTGAATCTTTAGGTCTGAATTCCTGTTATATCCATGATTTTTGGTTTGTTATACACAGGAACTGGAAAGGACACAACACATGGTTCAGTACTTTATAAAAAAACTACAAAACTATGTTTAGCTATGTTATGAGATACATCGTATGTTTCAAAATCCCGTCGGTATTATACTATGGAAAAAATAACTCATGTTGAAAATCTGCCTAAGATGTATTGTATTACATGTAAATAATTTGAATGTATTATAACATATATTTAAAATCTGTCAAAGACAGTATATTTTCAATGCAACTATTGGTAAGTATTAATATTCCAAACTATATATGTAAATTTATTTTTATTTGTGAACATTGAAATTAAATTTTTTTTTCGCTCCAACAATTCTTCATTAAAATTGTATTATATCGTTAATGTTGAGTATTTGTGAATTAAGATTCTATATGTTTTAATGTGCATTGAGTTATTTTTTACTTTTAAATTAATATTTTTATGAACTGTTAAATTGATTTTATGAGGCAATGAGATAAGCGCAATAACTAATGCGATTGGAAGGGCACACTCATATATTTATGAGATAGGGAACAATTTGGAAAGTCATAACAAAATAATAATAGTTAATTACGTAAAAAGTTATTTAAGTGTATTTAAACGTAATTTAAGTAAAGTAATTTTAAAGTACTTATAAAATCATTTAATAAAATTGCACTGAAAAAGATGCCCTTTGAGTTAAATTTTTTTTGTTTTATTTTGAACGGTAAAATATTATTCTATAATAATTTTTGATAAAACTGAGTCTAAAGTTTCCACGCGCCAGCAACTAAACAGCTCATTGTATCAAAATAACATTAAGAACAAAAAAACTAGTAAATTTAATGTAAAATCTAAATCCGTCAGAAAATCATAAGTTTTCTTGATACATTTTATGTTACGTCTATAGAAAATGGCAACCAAATTTTAAAATATATGTAAATCTGAAAAACTTAATACTAAAAAATAAATCATAAAGCAAGTTTTCCCATCAAAAGTATACTGTAAAATTATATTTACTAAATCCCAGTGGTGGTCTCCTTAAGTTGTTCACCATGTATATTTAAATATTAAGACCATTAATAATTGAATTCCTGAAAAAGTTTTAAACAGCATAGAAGCATGTATTGGATTTCACTGTTATTTCTAATTTAGTAAAGTGTATAAGTATAGATTACAATGTTTTAATAAGTCTATGTTAACCCAAGAAGTAAAATCAATGCGTATTCCCTTATTATATAGGGCACAACATGTTTCCGTGCCGAGGATGTTGTTTTACCCAATGAGAATTAATTATATGTTAAATAAATATTGATTAGAAATACTAATCCATAATTTTGTTTATGGTTTATAATGTTGATATATATTAAAAGTATACGTATAGATTGGAATGTTTTAACAACTTCAAGCTGCTCGCGAAATTACATGAATGTGTAATCCCTGATTATACAATACATTACATTTTCCTATAGCGTACTCTCTAAGTGGATGTTAAGAGATTAATGAAATATTTCATAAATATTTATTAAAAATACTAATCCATAATTTATACCATTACAAACAATGATAAGTTTTATAGTTAAATATAACCAGACTTATAATTTGAGATGCACAACGTCCAACGAGAAAACCACGTATGGCGGAAATTGGTGAGATACTGCCTAATATCTCACTCCACTCTGCGAAAGGAAGTTATTGAATTGGGGCAAACGTTACTGAACTATATGACAGTTGGTTTCCTCCTCAAGATATTCGTCTCACTTTGGAGTTTTGGCCAAATTCCCTGAACATTGTGTATTACTTTTCAAAATAGATATATTTATTTTAATATTATTCCAAATGCAATTAATAGATTTATTCTGCAATTCCGGTAACTCATATCTCCAGGATTATACGACAAGGTAGGTTTTAGCCTATAATATTTGATATATACATCGATTTTGCAATAATATAACAAATTTAAATAACAAAGAAATTCAATAAATTATAATAACAGATCCCATTGCAAATTAAATTAACTTAATATATGAGTAACAAAACAAAATCTGTTTAAAAATATTATGAAAATCAAATGTCTTAAATAATTGTCAATTAATTTAGGTGTACTTGATGAATGTCACTTTGAAATTCGTTTCTCCTAAATTTAATCTCAGACAAGGCAGGAAACAAAAGCAACATTTTCAACCGATTCAAGTGTAACTGTGTCGTCACGTGACCTATGGCAATTAAAACTTTTGTTGGAAGTCGCAACATTGTTAGCAGCAACTGTTTTCGCTGATCTTGATAGAGACAACATCAGAGTTTGACATGGTCAATTGTCATTCTTTACTGTTACACTAAATAACATTTCAATTATCCTTTTTATATCCAGTGAATCTTATTCCTTAGTGCACAGTCTTGCAATGTTTTCTAACTACTTACCACTGACAAGAAAATTTCCTAACTTTGTATATTTACGACTTTTTTAATAAAAAAAATTAAATTAGGGGTCTTTTTAATTGTTATTTATGTATCGTTCCTCATATAATACAATGGAAACGAAGCTGAACATCTAATTGAAAGATATAGATTTCTAAAATACTTTTTTATCTGCTTAATTTTTGAGCCTAAATTAAATATAGGATTGTACTTACAATTGTACTTCACTAACATGCCCGAAAACTATACAGAAAAATATAAAGCTATAAACATTTAAATGCTATAAAATTGGTAATAAATTAGGCATACATAGTATTATTTTAATTTCACGCTGAAAATATATTATTATCACAATTTAATTTTGTGAATAATCAATAAAACTTAAAATGAATATTTCCTAAAGGTAAGTAATAAATAATATATTTTTTAAAAAATTTTTATGTCTTTAGGGATGTAATCTTAATGGGCTACGATTTAAGTTAAATTGTTTGTAGAAATCTGACTGCATAATCTTAAGAGAAAGACATCCTTTTATCCGGTATATTTATCCAAAAAATACGAATGAAAATGCGCTGAAGATAGCTAAATAAATTTTAATTGTCTTATTATTAACAGATTGACACAGAATTAAATACGGCTAACTAAACTTCACCAAAATATTATTTTTTCATGTACCAATTTGTTTTCCTTTCATACTGAAATATTATTGTTAATAATTTGGAAGATGTTAAACGTATAAATTGAATTTTTTGTAGGGCTTTACTACAAAAAATTACGTTTTGTTGACATAAATGCTTTAAAAACGTTTTCGAGGAAGAAAAATATGATAGATGTATTCAAAAATATGTTTGGTAACCTTAACAAATAAAAATCAACCTCCACAAATAGTGAACGTGAGGATGATTAATTTTTGTAATTAATGTTTTATATACACATACACTTTTAATTATTTTTTTACAGATAATTAAGTGCATATCCTTACGTTTATCCAAAAAGTTGAATATGAGAGCTTTTGAACTTAAACTTAACACCACGGTTCTGGCTCCTTTTTTCATTCTTTCGGATTTAATAATGTTCCGAAACGTTCACTTGGTAAACGTAAGCTTAGTTGGGTTAAACTTATGATTAATGTACGAAACAAGCCATAGGCAGATTATTGAAACAACGCGAGGCTGTTCAATAACAGAAAGGGTGGATGAAATTCAAGCAGGAAGAAGTCCAGACTTTACATAATACATAATAATTACACGAACCATTGCTGCCAAAGATATAAAGGCGGGCCTCGTCATAAGAACTTAACTGGAGTTCCAATACTTGTACTTAGTGTGTGTACTTTTTCGAAGCATTTGTTAGTAACAATATGGATATAATTGACAGTATGTGGATAATGAAAGTAAAAGATCATAAATGTTCATTTGAATGTTAGGTAGATTTGTAAAGAAATATGCCTATTGCTTCACTCATGACGGAATTTCTGGAATATTTAATATATATTATCTGACTATGAATCAAGTAATTCAAAACTATATATCCAACACGGAAATATTTAGAGAATCTAAATTTAAAATAGTTTATACAGCAAGAAATAACTGTACTGATCTTATTAAAAAAAGATTAAACTAAACCACACAAAAAGTATTTCTTACAAATATTCTAGAATTTTTTTTATAAATTGCAGTGATTGATAACATTATTTCATTGGCGAGATAAGTCAAAATCTCCAATTTCAATTTAGGGAGCATACAAAAGGCCTTAAAATCTAATAACATAACCAGCATAAAAGCTAATTTTACTGAACATGTCTTACAAACAGGTCACTAATAAAAAAAGTATTGAAGAGAACATTTAAATTATTGAGTATTGTACTCGTATTATTAAATCCTCAGTAAATCGATATGTAGACCTCATAAATTACACATCTATACAAAAAATAATTTTAAAACAACGAACCATTTTAACACCAAAGCCATATTCATCACACACATTTGTGGCATATAATATTAATGACTAACTATCTTTAGTCAGAGTCAGATTCTGATTGCTGCGTTACCCTCTTTCTTCTGCCTCCCCTTACAGACCACTTAAGTGTTCTAAGGCATCGCAGCAACCAGGATGAACACCACAATCTTATCCAGGGCACCACTACCGACTACGTGTTTGTTTTTGAGAAGTAGAACACACAACGCACCCACGAAGTTTCACACCAGTCAGTCGCACTAGGTTGAGGGCACCATCTCCAGCTGATTGACGAGCGCGGTAACAGCTGGCAAAATCAGCTGGCTGTTATTTTTCATTCTACTCAAAGGCTTACTAAATAGAGCCAGTGCGTAGAGAAATCTCTCCTACGTTGTATTACGAAAATTATGGAATAATTAAATAAACCGTTTTGCGGTAATTTAACAAAAACGACATATTGCACAGTGCGATAGTAGCGCTTTAAAGTGGTTCGAACATATCGCACAGCGTGATAGTAGCACTTGGAGGGCAGCGCGTTCCTACGTCAGACTGTAAAAATGCAATGTACTTGAGTTTATGCAACACTAGTGGTTTATGATTACTGATCATATTAATATCCATGTAGAAGCGTCTAGGCGTCTAGGTTTAGATTTTATTTCCTCTGTAACGCTTTGTCATTATGTGTTTACTACAACTTATAACAAATGGTAACTAAAATAACTCTTTTAAAGGAAATATCTTTGAATCCTGACTATTTTTGTTTAATGCATATGGATCATTCAGAATTTAATTCTCTTAATCGCTCATTCCTCTAACAATTAATTGTACAATTCTTATGAACACTCTTAAAAAATGTGTGTCCTCTTTTCACTTCAGTCACAGTAATCTTTTCATATTTTCTTTGGTTGTAGTGAAAAAGAAAAGAAAACAGGAATTGTCCTTCCAATCTGAGAATATAGCTTCATTTACTGTCAGGCAATAACCATTATCATAAAGTAATAAAAAACAATATCAAGTACCATTGAATGATATATATGAGCACGACTGAGATATTTTTGTAAGCCACCAATGATGTATTACAATATACTAAGACTGTTTAAAATTTATATTAGTGTAATTTTGTGTTCGTCCTAACGATATAAACAACATCAAAATTCCCTGGAAGTCTAAACTAATATATGAACCCCATAGGAGGTATGACCAGTTAAGGATATATTTCCTACGATATATAAGTTAAATATATAATAAAACATCAAGTGACCCATTTATAGAGCTAAAGAAATAATAACTTAAAATAAACATACTATATTGGTTACTTGCTTAATATTCAGTTTAAAACATTACATTCATATACCGTCTTATACGTGACGGCTAAATTAGTGAATAAACATGTTTTATTTACGAAATTATTAATTTACCATGGTTTTCTCTAAAGGAGAATTTACAAAGTCTGACAAAAGGTTTTGAAGACTGTCACGAGGGCGGACCTTCCTCTTGATTCAGAGACAGACTCTGCCAAATCCTTAGCTACTTGGCAACAAGCGGTACATAAACTTATCGAAATGGCACCATACACATTTATTTATCAGTGCACTCTCTACCGCTCGTTGAAACATGTAATAAAACTGTCAGATGAATTTTATCATCAATATATACTATTACTCTATAGTTTAAATCGTAAAAATTTAGAGTTATTATATATATATATATATATATATATATATATATATATATATATATATTGGACACTTTAAAATAAATACTAATGAATTAATGTGAACTGAGTTTAGGATGCCTCATGGAACTTATTTAGAATGGAGTAAATATTGACATTAGTTGAAGTATACTAATTTAAGGTTTGCTATACTCAAACTAAAAAAAAACAATATATTTTCATTATTCCAAAATGAATTTAATTACTTACATTCTGTTTTAAAAATCCCCTCAAGTCATTTTGGTAATAAACGTTACAGAGATAACTAATTATACCTAAAATACAAATGAAGTAATAATAAATATAAACGAAACGAATGTTTTTAAGTTGAGATTTAGATAACAGCAGGTAGCAAAACCATGACATAAATTAGGTCTACATTACGGAAACCTCCTCCTGGCCCTTTCGTTACGAACGTTTGACTATTGCACATGTCATCCTGCCCAGTATAACGACATTTGATGACCGAACGCAATATACGTTTAGGCATGAAGATTTACAATAGTAAGTAAATTGTGAACCGTAGTAACTGTCTGATTTATAAAATTCTGTCTGATAGTTGACAATTTGAAATCTGACGACACTAAGTTTTAATAGAAAATGTTCAAACATTGTAAAAAAATCTTAATGCACTTTTTGAATTTTTCAATTTAGCTAGAGTTCACCTTCATTTTATTGCAGCGTCTGGTATCTGACGCTGTTTTAGACTTGACACCTGGTATATGGAGTCATGTTCGTCTAACAGATCCAAATAAAGGTGACGACGATTAGCTCAAAATGTACCTTTACGTTGTTTCGACTACACAGACGTCTATAAATAGGTGGAATAGCAGTTTCTTTGAACATCAGGTGCACGATTGAGTGCACTACGATGTTTCTGACAAGATATCTAAACATAATGTTTCATCCGAGTTTTATACGCATACATTAGCTATGTTAGGAAGGGTTGATTTTGTTTGGATGTTGAATTTGGCTCCAGGTCACTTTCCTTATATTGTAGCATCCGCACAGCGTCAGACACCATTTTTAGTAATCAAGTAGAATTGTGTGTAAGGGACTTTGGACAGTAATATAAAATAATTAAATCCTTCGATATAATATAATTTGATATAATATAATTAAATCATATGATGTTGTAGCCTTTTGTTTGTTAGCACTATTTTATGTTTAATAATTTATAATAATTTTCATAACATCTTTCAAAATTATAACCATTTAAATGGTATATATATATATATATATATATATATATATATATATATATATATATATATATATATATATATATATATATATATATATATATATATATTATTATTATTATTAGCCGATATTGTTTAGCTGTAGTAAGAAATATATTACTGATAAATTAATTGTTACGCCTCAAATTAACCCAATTTTTTGTATAAATTATTTAATGAAAGCAGAAGCATTTTTTAACCCAATGATTAATATTATATTCTTATTTATTCAAAAGAACATTTATACATTTTCACCTTGGTTGACACTATATAAATATTATAAAGAGTGCAATTAAGCATAGTAAGTTGTGGGTGAATGTTCCAACTGAGATGTTATTACTATACATATAATGAACTTTAAAATTTCTGACATATACCCTGGGAAGGAGACACAGCAAATTTTAAAATCACAATATGTTACACTCACACCTGTTTGCAGCAGATTTAATAGGTATCCATGTCTGGTATTTTGCAATGTATTTGAAATATTGCTAAAATTCTTGTTTCACCCGTAGTTTATAGTTTGTTGAGGTGAAAGATTGTTCTATGACAGTTATAATACATTCATTAAATTTAATTTACGAACTTATATAAATCTCTATAAAAACACACTTTTACACATTCATGGTAAAATGTACTATGTGGACTTTGGTGTTTACAAATTACACAATGTATACGTACCATTTTTGCTCAACAGGCTTCTTTGAAGTTGAGTACACAATCCACAGTGTACAGCTCATTTCTTCTCTTGCAGATATGTTGCAAACAGGCAGACAGACAGAAAAAAATATTAATGACACTAAGCAAAATCCCGTGGATTGGCCATCATCGAACTCATTTTGCCTATGTAAAAATGAGATTTCATGAATAGTTAGACGGCTGCAGATAGAAGGTTTCTCGTATTTTTTTATGAATTGATTGGCTATGTAAACGCTGAGTCACATCTTGTGGCCATTCACTAGTGTGTTCTCTAGATATCCTGGTCAAGCTGGCAGACAAAAAAAAACTTAAAAATGTTATGAAAAGGGAAGTTTCCAAGATAACACTCTAAGTGACAGCATTTGCTAACAGTCACATTATTGGTAGCAGTTGAAAATACTGCTTGATTAATGAATGATAAAATAAATTAAGGCTAAGTATTAGTTAATTACATTTTACCAAGAAATCCAAAAAAGCAATTAAATACGGAATAAAAAAAGCAGAAAAGTTAATTACATTGATGATTGTAAGCGAAATTTAATAAAGGCTATACTTACCTTAACAAAACAGTACCTAAATAGAACTTATGAAAGAAGTTTACTTTTCTCAATAAAGAGAGATTAAAATATTATCATAAATCTTAGACTGTTATATAATTTTTGGACTATATATAATTCTTAGACTATATATAATTCTTATACTATATACAAATTATTTATTTAACGGAAAACCATTACATGCAACTACATTACAATATGCATTCAATGTTCGAAGAAATAAATTGCACAATAGCTATATATTACACGGATAGCAGCAGGCAACAACAGCACTATATAATATATATATATATATATATATATATATATATATATATATATATAACACAGACTATATATAATTCGTAGACTATGTACAATTCAACAATAGGAATTCACATTTTCACGGTAAGATGTGTTTAAATAAACTAAATATGACACTTTTATTCATTATCGTTTTTGACGAAAGAGTGCTATGGGATTTTAACCCTTGCATCAAACACAAGATATGAAATAAAGATAATTTTTATTCCTAATTTCCTTTAAAATATGATTTAAAGTTTCTATTTAACTGCTGAAATAGTACTCCAAATCTTTGCATTTTAATGTAATTTGAGAAATCAAGGATATAACTAATGACTATTAATGTAACTATGAGTGTGTTAGTTTGTAGAGTTTTACTTTATTAATATTATATGCATTATCTATAGAAGTATGTCTAATGAATAGGCTACGCATTTTTAATATTTATCTATCAAAAAATGAAAGATAATTATAGTTTAAGAGACACCCGAAACATATTGTAAAACTAGTTTGAACATACACATAACGAGATGGGTAATTAAAGTTATCAGAAACGTACTCTCAAAAACATTATATGGTGTTACTAAGTGAATGAAAGGCTACCCTTCAATTAGAAACATTTCACTTCATTTCAGAAGAGCTCGAGGCAACTGAATGCCGAGTAGGTGTATCTGATCTGATGCCGTGTGCGTGAATAGCTTCGGTAAACAACATGTTTTACCCTTAACTATCTCTATTTCCTTAATTAACGTTACATGTAAATATGATTCGCTTATGCTTCAATTTGAAGTGGCTACAAGTGCCAGAATGTGGGATTTAAAAAGAATTTACAAGACTATTTTCTTTAGTATTATACGGTTAAACTAATGTGATTACGTATGATTATATTATATGGTATAGAACTATTAAAGTTTATTTTTATTTATTTAACAAAAGCTACACGAGTAATGCTGTGTAGGATTTACTGTACAAAATTTCTGTACAGATATTATCTATGGTTTCAACTTTGTATCCGTATATGTTATTACTAAAATATTCATTCATCATATTTGTTTTAAATTTTTACAACATAGAAGCATAGTGGTTAAGTTTATAAAGTTTAAATTCTGTCACTACTGCGATACTTAATGAAAATATTTATGGTGATATCACACTAACGACAGATCATGAACTGACATTTTCCCAATCCTAGGAACCCCGTATTGTTGCTTTCACGCGTAGACTATTCAACCGATTATGATGAAATTTTACACAGACATTCGTACAGTCTCTGGGGTCCCTCCGGGCTACGCCCTACTCTTTTCTTGAAGTAGCGATAAACCCCATCTTCATCTCTAAATTTTGAAATGTAAAAGAGCCTGTGAAATATAATGAACTGTTTAGAGTAATTATTGTTTTATGCATGCAGATCCATATATTTATTTAATTTATTTAACTTTTTTTAATTTTTTCATTTATATTACATACACTTACATAGGATTAACCATTATTTTTCAAGTAGTATTTATTTCAGCGATTAGGTAAGTACTTATCTGCTTTAAAACACGCCCTTAAACATAACATGGTCAGAGTATGATTCCTAAGGCTCTATTTAAAGTATTCGACAAAAACTTTGCTAAATGAAAGTTCGCTGGACTGTGCCTTTGAGCTAATGTACCAATTTCTGCTCTAAATGTTGTGAATTATAAATGTTTTTAGTTTTTAAACAAAAAATACACATTCTTGTCATTTTTGTACGTCATTGTTAATGTACTTTTAACGGTACATTTTTTATAAAATATTGATTATTAGGTATACAAGACAAAGTTACTATCAAATTTTTAGTATATCCCGGGTGTATCAAAAAGAATGACCTGATTTTGTACGGTAATAATTAAATTACGAAACATAAGGCGTGCGGGCAAGGAAAGCTGTGTATTTGGAATGGGCGTGGCCTAAAGTTTCATAAAATCGCCGCTAGATGTCGGCCAGTGCGTCTTCTTCGTTTTCAGTCAGTCTGAAGTAAAATGGCTTCCGCTCAACAAAAGGAGTTTTGTGTGTTGCAGTTTACCAAGGATGAGTCAGTTGTTTCGGTCCAGCGTGCTTTTCGTCGTCGTTTCGGCATTGATCCGCCTTCAGCTAAAAACATTCTTTGATGGTATCGCCAATTTGAAGAGAAAGGGTGCTTGTGCCAAGGTAAAAGTTCAAGTCGACCTCGCACTTCTGACGAAATGGTGGAAACAGTTCGGCAAACGTATGAGCGCAGTCCA
This sequence comes from Homalodisca vitripennis, assembly GCF_021130785.1. Lineage (NCBI taxonomy): Eukaryota > Metazoa > Arthropoda > Insecta > Hemiptera > Cicadellidae > Homalodisca > Homalodisca vitripennis. The sequence goes on along the minus strand of NC_060212.1, from coordinate 70,018,447 downwards.
CGAACGTCTACTCGCCGTGCAAGCAGACAACTGGGTATGCCTCACATGACTGTCTGGCGAGTGTTAAGACGTCGTTAGCTGTACAAACCATAGAAAATAAAATTAGTACACGCTCTCCGGGTTGGTAATAAAAGGAAACGTGTGGAATTTAGTAATGCTCTACTTGAGGACATGGAAGTGGATACATTTTTATCACGATTAATTTTCAGTGATGAAGCAACATTTCATGCTAGTGGTAAAGTAAACCGACATAACGTGCGCATATGGGGATTCGAACAACCTCACGACGTTATTCAGCATGAACGAGACTCGCCGAAAGTGAACGTTTTTTGTGCAGTCTCTCGTAAAAAAGTGTACGGTCCCTTCTTTTTTGAGGGAGACACTGTGAATGGAATGAGCTATCTTCAAATGCTGCAGAATTGGCTTTTCCCACAACTTCAGGCAGACTCTGGTGACTTCATTTTCCAACAGGATGGAGCTCCGCCTCACTGGCACAACAATGTTCGGCAGCTTCTCAACAAAACTCGGCCCCACCGCTGGATAGGCCGCTCGGGACCTCGAGACAATGCCCTTCATTCTTGGCCTCTAAGATCACCAGACTTGACCCCATGCGACTTTTTCTTGTGGGTATATGTGAAGGAAAAAGTGTTTGTTCCCCCTCTAACTCGTGACATCGAAGAACTAAAGAAAAGAATAACTGTCGCAATAAGGTCTGTGAACGCAGATATGTTGTGTAAGGTTTATGAGGAATTTAGCTATCGTCTGGATGTTGTTCGTGCTGCTGCTGGTGGACATATAGAACATTTGTAATAACGTACTTAAAACATTAAGATTTTGTGAGTATTTAGCTATAAATATTATTTTTGTAGTACATTTTTAGCTATAGATATTGAGTTTTAAAATCAGGTCATTCATTTTGATACACGCTGTATTTAAAGACTTTAATGAAACCCAACTTAGCTGTCTTTTGAAATGTGATGATTTCTCTGATTTGATATATATATATATATATATATATATATATATATATATATATATATCAGGAAACAAGAAAAAATCAAGTACGAAACAAAAATAAAAACAAAGTAAATAACAATGGCAATAAATATACACTTTTGACGAATGTTTTTATTATGGAAACAACGCAAACTGAACATTGGCGTCAGAAATGTAATTCACTCTAAGTGTAGTGCCCATTCAAGTGAAAAACACTACGAAATGAGTGCAAAGGAACATAAAATTTATGTAAATTTCACTATACATTTGAACAATTTCAAACATATCTTAGATGTCTTTTGGCAGAAGTAGGAAAGTCAGAACAAAGTGTACAAACACACACACACACACACACACACACACGCGCGCGCGCGCGCGCGAAATTTGGTGCAAAGCCTGGGGTAATGCCAATCATATTTCTTAAATTTGTATGGAGTTATCTTTTGTGATTGAGCGCAGAAATATTTTTTTTATCAAACTATAATGATAACTATTCCTGATTTTTTTATATTGTTTAGGATACTTGAAGTGGCTATTGTAGGATTTGAGCGCAAGTTCATTTTTGTTACTAAAGTGTACCAGATCAACTGCTCTATTTATTTACTCAATCAAGCCACTTATATTATGGTTTCATGGATTCAGCCTTAAGTTTTACGGACATATCAGGGACTAAATATTATTCCAAGGTCATCCTTTTAGTATTTTTGGTGTTGAGCCAAAGGATAAAAATAACTCCATATTAAACACACAAAACATGCTTTTGTTAAAAGAATTTCACATTAGATTTATATGGCCTTTTTTGGCATAGGAACTTCACTGTATCATAAGGGTAAGGATGGGGATTTTTAAAAGATATAAACATTTATATAAAACAAAAAAGAATGATCCAGAAAAATATAAGAAGACAAATAGAATTGAAATATTACTGGAAAAAGTAACTGAAAGAAGCATTAAAAATAAGTTGGCTGTAGTATAATTTTTCTTGTGTTGAATTATGCTAATCGTAATCGCCTAAAGTTGTAAAATTACTACTACTTGATTGCTTATCTGATTTAATTAATTTTATGTGTTGCTGTTGTATTAGCTATTAACAGAGTAGGTTTTGCAATGAGAATGAAGAAAACAGATTTCAATGTACTCTTAGATAATAACACACTTTATAGCTTTCCACTTCATTCCAGACTTTATGTTTCTGGCAGTATGATTTACATAATGAGATCTCCAGAGAGAAAAAGTCTTTACTTATTATTTTTTTACGTCCAATCACTTAAACCTAAATGTTTATGCTTAGGTCATTATTTTTCACAACTATTTATTCACGCGTTAGCGCAAAAACGCTCGCTTTTTCATATAGTTTGAGTTAAAAAAAAAACAAACTTATAATTCGATCAATAATTGTGGAAGGAAGAAGGTGTATTAATTTATTTGATATGTATATTTGTATTACAATGATGTAATATTAAAGTTGTAACTATGTTTCAAGGAAAGACGGAACCATTAATGCTACGGCGTAACACGTAATCTCGAGTATCAAAGCCAAACGGAACAAGTTGAACATTCATTATTGTTAAAGGTCTGTCCACTTAAACATCTGTCCACTACGACCTGTGTGACTCAGACGTGACATGTGTCATATTATAATGTAAATTTGTATTAAAGACCCGTCAACTGTGACTACCTGCAGCGGTGACATGCGAACGTGAATTAATGTACCACTTTCGTATCACTTTCAATAAAATTAGTTTCGTGGTGTAAAATTTTTATGAGAAGGTGAATAGTATATTTTATACTATTAAGTGGAAATAATATCTTGTTCTAGTATAAGGTCTCTTCATTTCTCATGATATATCTGTTAGTTGTGTTATATAAATATCCAGTAATATAATATTTAGATTCCGATGTGTGCATGGATTTTTCAAACTAAAGTTATGATTACGAATATATTTGAGTTTTATTACGCTATATAATGTGCCATATATACAATGGTAAAACACGATGCTAGTGGAACCAACATTAAATGGAAACATTAAGTGGAACTCTGGTTTCCCTTCAGAACGAATAAATCTTTCGCCTTTAACATTAAATAAATATCCTTTAATTTACTAATATGAGCCAATTTTATAATCAGCTAAATTACACTAAACGTAAAATGTATAAATGTTACAGGACTATGAAATTAGGTTACTATAATGGAGATTAGGGATGTATTAATAAGTGAACTTATGTCTCATACATATTGTTTTAGAGCTGCACTTTTACTGCCCCCAAAATACAGTTTTTGGTACGCACAATATTCAAAACATTTATTACAAACTGTTTAAACATATTACTTCATGACCTAACTTTTTATCGAGTTTTAAAACCTAATTTGAGACTAAAACTTTTTTCTACTTAAACTGATTTATATAAATACAAACAACTGACCTATTTTTATTTACTTATACACTTATTTGATCACAGTACAATAAAGTTATATACAGAAAAATTTGGAATAAAACAGTAAATTAAAACTAAGTAAAGAGATTATGAAAAACCATACACACGGACATTACGGATTAAGTGACTCAATAAAACAATAAAATTGCCGCAAACTGTGCTTACTTTAGATTACTGGGGGAGGTGCAAACATTCCGGTCTTGGGCAACTTTGCTCTACAACTTGGGGTTACTCGTAATGCAATAACCTTAGGTTTACTATATTTAGGGGTACAATTATTACTGTAGTTTATATGTTTCATAATAATACTGACAGTAATTCCATAATAAATTATCATTGATTTTGGTTACAAAAGATCTTATAGTCTACATGCAGAAGGACAATTGTGGTAGTCCGATTATCTAGCACATAATCTAGTTTATCTTTAATCCGATAGAAAAAATTATAAATCGATCGACAACGATAGTAGCTTTAGGAGAGTCTAAATGATAATGTCTGTTAGTTAACCATGTATAACTTAGTTTTATGCATTATTCAGCACATCCGCGTTTTACATGACTTGAAGGTCTTGCAGTCTGTGTATGAGGATATCGGATAGTGATATATATATATATATATATATATATATATATATATATATATATATATATATATTTTGTGTATGCCTGACGTAATTTTGTAATTACTAAAACAAACAAAAATATAAATCATAAAAAAGTATTGTTAAATGTATTCAACCACTCCATAAAACTAGGTTGTAAGCTTATTTACTAAAAATTGGATTTATTTAGGCTCAGGTAATATACTTAAGGGGTATGCTGAAGAAAAGTATAAAAGGTACAAATTATACCAAAAGTGTATTTTATTGTGAAATGTATTTTTGAAATACGAGAAGCTGGTTAATCATACCGTATATTAATGTTATACCCGATGAAAACCGTCATACTCCTAACAATATATTCTGATAATCCTAGATTTAATTAAAATATTACAACCAGAATGATAATATAAGCCTAGTTTTAGTTAAAATATTACTACCAGAATGGCAATATTTCTAAAATTGTATAAAAAAGAGGAAATTGTGGAAAATAATGTTTACTTATGTCGCTTGAGTTACCTGGGTAGTAAACAAGTAAACTTTAACTCGTAGTCTTCAAACCTCCTACAACAACAGTTTTTGTTTTCTTCCAAGATTGAATAACAAACTATATTACTACTAAAATGATAAAAAATAGCCTTTTAGATTGAAATTTTACAGTTTAACGTAAAGGTTAAATTTTTAAAGTTTTCATTAATAAGGTTATTTCTAGTCTGCTTCATGTATTAAAGCGACGGAAGATCTGATACTTAAATGTATATTTAGACATTTTACTTACGGTTAGCCTGTTAAATGTAATTAACTACTCTGTCTAAACATTATAATACAACTGTCAAACCACATGTGTTAATTATTTTCCTACATTTTAAAATTGTTTTACATCAATATTTTCTTGTAAGCATAGCATACGCTTAACCAGGGGTGCCCATCCCCCCCAAAGGCTATGGCGCATTCCCCCCCAAAAAATTTACCATTCATAGGGGTGTATAAATTATACAGTATAATTATTGTCAAATTTTTTAAATAAAATGTATAAACAACACATATGTCATACAAAATAATAAATCAATGTACAGTACTATAATTAAAAGTCAAAATGGCTAGAGGTGTTTCAAAAAGGTAACTAACTTGATGAACTTAACCCTTGATTACCCTTGATGGCCTTTGTAAATCAGCAGTTTTTTCCTGTTCTCACTTGAAATGCCAAATTTGTCTTTGATCTCACTGTTTGGAATTGATTGTAAAATATCCTTTTCTGATGCCAAAACCAACATATCATAAAACCAGGTATCACCCATACTGCTTCTCAATCGATTTTTAACGAATTTAAGTTTGCTCATTGCTCTTTCAGCTGAGTAACTTGTTGTTGGCAGGGCGAGAATTATCTGATACAATGATGTCAAATATGGAAACCCAGATATGTTCAATAAACAGCGATAGGGTCTTATAAAGCCCTTCTTGATCCATTGATCAAGATATCGTTGCTTTGCAATTGTACTTGTACAATCCAATGTTTCATCAGAAGAATCTTGGGTTTCAACTTCAACTTCTTCATTGGTTAGTCTTGCATTTTTGTATTTATCATCTTTTGAAGAAAGGACATCTGACAGTTCAATATTTTGATAGCTGTCTTTGTATAACTGGCTGAAAACATCAAACTCCTCACAAATTTTCTCGGTATCCAATCCATAGTAACCACACAGGTCACTGACAATGTCTGGGTTTAGGGTGTCGTCCCCAGTGTTTAGCAGCTTTTCGTGAGAAAAATGAGTCATTTGCTGCACAAAATTTAATGACCTTTCAGGAAAACGATCATGTAGTTGAGTGATCACGGAATCAAGCACTTTAAAGAAGAATTCTGTCCTCAGTTTTGCCATAGGATCTAATATTATTTCATCAATGGCAAGTTCGTCTGTTTTGGAGTTTTCTGGAGATTGTGTTCTTGAGCAAAATGATTAATACTGCTCACCATTTTGTACCCTCCCTTCGTCGGTTCTCATAGATTGGAGTTTAGAAATAGTTTCAGACACCACTGTCGGAATTATTCCATAGTCAATAATTTTAGACTGTAAACAAAACAGTCACTGGTGACAGAATTTTGAATAGTTCGGCAGCAATGATCATAACTGCAGCAGATTCATAATCAAATAGTGCTTTCAAAAGTCCTTTTGTTGATGTTCTTGAGTCCGTTTCAGATTGAGTGTTATCAGATATGTCTTCCAGGGTTTCTCTTAGGACATCATAGCAAGTTATAACGGTTTTACGGCATCGTTTTTCAAACGCTTTTTCTAGCCTGACATGGACCTTTTTCTAACTTCTCTACGAAAATATGATGTCTTTTATGACCAGACATGAAATTGTACAGTTCTCGCAGAGTTGAGAACATGTCCCTTATTTGTGGGCACAATTCCATTGATTTTTCGACAACTAAGGCAAATCTATGCGAACAACATAAAATGTAGAATGCTTTAGGGCATTCCTTGAGGACAAATGATTTGACCCCACTAAATGGACCACGCATGTTTCCCCGCACCATCCATGCTCTGCCCAATAATACCATTCTTATCAAATCCAATTTCCTGGAGAGTTTTTAATATCTCAATTGATAAGTTTTTGCCAGTTGTGTCTCCGCTAGTAAAAACGTTAACAAGCCGTTCTTCTGGCTTCACATTCTCTTTGATGTCTCCGAATGTATCTCTGTGATCGACATATCGAATTAGCACTGTTGTGCATTCCTTCTTGCTAGCATCTTGTGTGGAGTCAAGAATTGTAGAATACGTATTAGTTTCATTGACATGATCCACAATTCTTGAAACAACAATTCTATTCATGAGATTTATTAAATCATAAATGTTTCTGTAACTCAGAAAATTAGAACCAAGTTTAGTTTTATTTTCTTTTGAGTTATCAAGCTTCTCCAAATAAACTCTTGCGTCTGGGTTAGCAAGCAATCTAAATAAATTTACTAGTTTTCCGTTTAGAGACTCTTTATTTCGAAAAGCCAACATCTCCTCGGTCAGATAACGACAGCAGTCTATAACGACCGATAGAACCTCACGGTGATGACTGACTAATTTATCGTTTAGCTCAGTCAAATCAGTATCAACTCTTTTTTTGGATATCCATTGCAATCTACCAATTTGAGAAGAAATATGGATTTTTGATTTTTCATGAACTTCAATATCTCAATCTCCTCTATGATCCGTCCAACCCCTATAACCTGTGGTACCCTAAATTGTTCTTTCTGATGGCAAAGCAAATATCAAACAATGTAAACAAAATACAGCATCAGAATGTCTACTGTAAACAAGCCACTTCCTATCTTTGGTTGTTCCATTAGGTAAAAGACTTTTTTTAACTTTTGGGTTGAATTTTCTACCGGATGAGGAAGGAAAATCTATTATACTTAGGTCTTGCGATTCCAGCTTTAGTGCTTCGTTAATTAGTTCAGCAGAGAGTCTTTTGTTTGCATAAAATGCTGGATCTGTAGGATCGATTGTAGAGAATTGAAGTTCGGTCAAAGTAATAGGTTCAGGTATCTTCTCTGTGGGTATGTTGTCCTCTATATTTTCTAAAACTTCGTCTTCTTCTTCTGGTGTTGACATTGGCAGGCTAGTTTCCATGGAGGACGTTGGAAGTTGAATTTATTCATCGTGAACAAGTATTAGAGGCGTATATTTAGATCCATCTCCTCTTTGGTGACACTGCAGCTCAACTTCTTCGTCGTTGCGGTCTTAATACAAAGAGTGTTAATAGGGTTGAATGGACAAAGCAAAAGCTGTAAGCTGTAACAATAACAAGTAAAACGATCTTGATATTTTAATGACAAAAACTCTATAGACCAATAGGCTTATACATTATTAAACTAAATTGTATTTGAATTTTTATTTCATTAGATGGTTTTGCTTATAACGTATTGGACCAATACTACTTTAATATTTGGCTGATAGTATGTTTGTAAATGTAAAATGCTAATATTTACATATATTTAGCTTGTCACCATTTCAGGCAGGCCTCATCTCTTCAATACAGTATAATATTTACTTGCATTTTGAAGTTTTTTTATCATTTGTTAGTCTTCTTTTATAAGCTTTGTCCTTTTCTATGGCCTTCAATGCCTTAATTAATTGTTACTTAGAAAGGTTTTAATGTTAGTCATTAATAGAGCATAGCCTATATGTGTTTATTCCCTGCTTATAAAATTGAACAAACTAAGATATGGACATTTTGTTACTGTTATGATTGCGCAGAAGTTGATGGTTGAGGTTCGTCGTCCATAGTTAAGGTAGAACGTTCTCCACGTCCCATGTAGGGTATCCAAGGTCCATCACCTTCTTTCTCCTCTGTTATTTTATATTTTATATCAATATTGTTTTTTCAACTTATAGAGGTGTTTCTTTTTACAGTGTTCTAGCCATTAGTCATGGCGGTGCACCGTATTACACATTAGTTCCAAACACTTATATTTGAATGCTTTTTTTAATTTACGAGACATTATTTAATTCTATAAAACAAAAAGTTATAGTTAGCACAGAAATACAGTAGCTACTTCATACTAAACTCGTATAACAAAACGAAACAGAAACGCACACACGACATTCAAGTGGTTACTACGTTCGTAAAGACACTAATTATTGTGTTGTGTTGAGGTTATGTTTACACACTACACACTACACTTGAAGACAATGCGTGACTGACTGAGCAGTGAGCACTGGGCGGTGCGGAAGGGATGAGGTGCGTGGACTTCCCCTTGACAACGACCTTGGCAAGGCGAGGGCGGGGGTCTGTTGGTCTAAAAATAGAACTAATGCATTCGCCTCGTTTGAATTGCAAAGTTTAATTTGCTTTAATGTATTTATTTTTTTGCCTCTCACGGCTTTCATTTGTTAAAACTACTGCAAACTTGTACATTTTTTTTAACTTTGTAAATAACGTATCCGAAACCCGCTTTTTAAAGTTCCCCCCCCAAAATTTTCAATCCCCCCAATTTTTGTTTCAATGGCGCAAGTTGCATAAATATCTCTCAGTTGCTCTGACTTATCTATGAGTGTTTAGAACGAAATTTAAAAAGAGTAAATCCATGGCTTCCATGTTTTTCAACAGGAATTTTTAGTTAAAAGAAGATTTGATCCTGTATTTTAAAAGGAAAGTGTAATTTATTTCATTTTTCTTGTTACTTATTATTTGGTTACAATTATAAAACTTTTCATAACATCGATTAAAGTTTCAAAATATTTAATACGTCATATCATAACGTTCTTGTTTATATATAAGTCACGTTTTTCAACTATTCAGATATTATTTACCAAATCAATTGTTAATTTCTTTAAGTTAAAGCAGTTCCTTTCTTATGAATTATGGATGGGACGCAAAATGAAATATCTCTTTGAACGAGACCGTTTAATGTCAAGTAATGGAGCCACGTGGGACTAAATGGCAAACCTTCTTCGCGAAGCTTTCATTATGTAAATAATATCGCCAAAACTTGGGAAACTTTTAAAGTTTGGTTTAATATTTGCAGGTATACATCCCAATTTGCTAAAAGTCGAAATAAAACTGCAATGGTTTATTAAGGCTCCCAAACAACATGACTACATTTATATAGTTGGATATTACTTCTATGAGGCTACTATGTATTATATTGAGTATTAAAAATGTATTGTCTTCCATATAATATGCGTTGTACGTTGAAGCGAACAAGATCAAATTGAATATAAATTCCCCTGAAATATTGTTATGCTATTTTATTGTTTTATTTGAATTTTGATAACATAGATAGATATAAATCCAAAGCCAACACTAATTAATTTAATGATAAGTCCAAACTCATTTAACAGATAAATTATAAATTTCGTTTTAAGAAGCTCAAATTACATTATTTGTCATATTTTACTTTATATAAACTTCGCATTAGTCTGATTATATTATCAAATTTGTGAATATATTAATCTTCACAAAAGTCGTCTTTTTATTTGGTTTATACTAGTTTATTATTTGTGACTAAATTGAGTCATATCAATTGTCATTTTCGTCAAATCTGTATGTATGTAAATATTACTAATAGTAGAGTGTTTTATTATATAACCATTATTTTTTTATTAAGTACCTAACTGAATCACGCATTAATTATTCTTGTAAGGCCTTTAGATACCATAGGTGTAAAACTAAGTCTTTCAGAAGGGATACCGTCCTTAATGAGTAGGGAGAAAAAAGTTTTCATCACACTCTTAGTTATAATCTAATGTGTTAATAAACTATAGCAGTATACGAGTAATAAACTCGAAGTTTTCAATGTACACAATGTAGTGACTTTATAGGTTTGATACCCACAAATTTAAGGCCACTCCATTACAGACATTATATTTATGGTATATTTTGTAGCAGTTATTATTAAGATATTTAACCAAATATTTTCTGTTGGATAATTGTTTCTCTGAATTTACAGACATTAAGTATGATTATTTAAATGCGAAGGAAAGTAACAGTTTTCAATGTACTCGTACTTACAACAGATTCCATAATTTTCTTATATTAAAAGTCAAGGCCACTCCACCCCAGACTATTGGTCGTATGATTTACATAATTAGGGTTACAGCGAATAAATTGTTCCACTTATTCTCACTCGCCCCCATCGCTTATCCTTAAATGGTTCCGTTTAAGTCGAAATTACTTATGTATGTTTTTTACGCAGAGATTAAAAGCGCCTGTACAAAACTGTAGAAACTCTTGTGGCTTATATAAAAAAACTAATAACTAATTAAATGCGAATGATTTGATTAATATTAAATAATACATTAATTTTAGGTATAGGACATATTCGATTTTTCTTGATGTAAATTAATGGGTTTAAATTCTTGTGATTGCAAAACTATAAAAAAGACCATTAAACGTAAAAATTTAAGAACAAAAAAACAAGAGAAAGATGCTAACAGAAAAGTTAAAACTGCATATCGTTGTTGGAATGAACACTATAGTATGAACTGGGATTAAGCCAAAATAAAAAATCGGGAATTTCATTTCTTTAAAAGAAAAGTAATCAAAAATTCACCCATTAAATCTATACCATCTCCACCATACTGATTAATGTACTATCAGTCTAAATTAAACCGCTTTAGTTGCCAAAAATTTAACTAGCAAGGAAACATAAAGTATTAGTGATAATAATATAATATAACAGGTTAGAGATTTTTAATAAACCAATATATATATATATACATATTCTTATATATATATATATATATATATATATATATATATATATATATAAGAACAGTCGTTAGATCAACCGTGATTTAGGGTAACAGTAATGCAGCGGCCTTTCAAACGACTTTAGATTTAACGGTCTAGAATACTTTTCATTTTGATAAGAAAACATTCTTAACAAAAAATAAAGAAAAGATATCATATATATATATATATATATATATATATATATATATATATATAGATACGCAAACGACCCAATTCTGAGGATTGTCCTATTCTGATGAGTGGCTCCTCAGAATGGTACCGTGAATGTATAATTTGTTTCTGAGTCGTCAGAAAGGGATCAAGTATGTACAAAATTATTTCTCACCAAAATTTATACTGTTATTTAAACTTTAAACTATAAATACCAAAAACGACTCGCTAAACACTTTACTGTAGCAAGAGCTTTAAATGCATGTGTGTCTGGTTTTAAAGCTGTAAAACCAAGTGGATACTGGTTGTCTAACTATTTTAATAATTGCTAAAATGTCTAGTTATTGAGTCCAAACTGTCTTGAGGTGAAACCTACGAAAACAATTTTTCAGAACACTATTACGGGAAATTATATACAGTATACACTCGTGAATTTAACGAAATTTCGCATTGTGTTTTTATGGTTTATTCTAAGATAAAGGTACAATTTTAATTAAATAGAGAAGGCCAAAGCTTTTAGGATGAAATAAATTACCCAAGAACTCGAATTGGGTAGAGACAGAAACCTGTCACCTAGTTACTTTAGCCGACAAGAGTGTTAATATGGATTATACAAAAACCATGTTATAGATATTCTTTGACTAATGTCTTAACAACGATGTCTTAATATCTTAATATTAAACATGTTTGAGAAGTTGACACCTATCTGAATTGTACTGTTATTTGTTATGAAAGTCTTTTTACAAATCTTGATATAATAGTTTTTTTGGATTAAACTCAATGTTATATATGATTATATTACATTTGATATGAACTCAAATATATATGATTGAAACTAGTCATCAGGACTTTTAATAAAACTCGTATACTACGAAGAAGTCAAATCTGTAACATAAATGCAGAAGACCAAGCAAATTCAAAGATTTTACTATTTTACATGCCTTATATATAATATGGTGTATTTGACAATGAACGCCTTAACGTAGTTATAATTCATACTGAATGTGTTTGAGGCCGTAGGAGGCAGAACTGCAGGGTGATAACTATTTTAACGCCACACTTCAGGGAGCTTCGTTAAATACGGTTATTTGTTTGAATTTTATAAAGCAGTGTACGTGAGCATTCTGTTGATACGACTGAATGCTTGGTTTGTGTAAGAATCGGTTTGTGTACATAACACCTAATAGTGAGATTTAATGTTAAATAAAAATGATCCGTCACCAAACATCACCTAGACATTGATTTACAATCAGCCTGTTGCGTTATTCACAGAGCGTGTAGTATACATACGCCAATAAATAAATAACGTCATACGACAAGCATGTTAGGTATTCTAGATTTCTAACCTACCTATTGTAGTGTTTACATTTAAACATTCTCTTACTACGTAGATAGATATTTATCATTAAGAATACGGCCGCAATTCTTAACGCATCTTTAAAATTGAACTTGCAACAGTATAGCAGACTCTGACCGCTAGATCGCATGAGCATCATCGTTTCCTGTTTTCTGCGATAAGCAGCCCGCTGGCCCATTCCACCTCCACTCCAAGTTCCCGGAAGTTATCTGTCCCATCTGTCTATCTCTCTCTCTCTCCTTCGACCTTCCTGAACACTACATCTGGCAGATTCTAAAGTAGCAGTGTACTATCTGATTTGATTGTATTCGTTCTCTTAGAAATTCGTTACAAATATTTTTTATACTCAATTCATCAAGTAATCGGTACTGCTGTCTTCATAAAATTCTGAAGTTTATTTATGTACCAATAAATATACTCTTGTGACTAGGTTATAGTTTGGTCTTCTAAAGACGGAGTCAGGTCCCGGCGATCTCTCTCACACGCTAAACATATCACTTCAAACGTCTACCACATTAAAACATACTCCAATATTATCTCTGAAACAATTTTTACTACGTTGGCAATATTCATTCATGTATTAGAGTGAAAGACAAATATATTTTATTTTGTGGGTTGTGACAACCAAAATTATGGAGAAAACACAGCTTTGTGTTAAAAATTTTAGTTTTTTCCATTTTTAACACATCATTAATCAAAAAGTAATAACAGTAAAAAAACAGTACTTGTCGCACAGTATTTGTTGTATTTGTCTTGAAGAAAGGTGTACTAAAAATTAATTAATTTTCCTTAACCCTTACAAAACCGATTATTAGCACCTATTTTTATGAACTGTATAATAATACTCTACACACCGGGGACTAAATATACTAATTAGATAGGCAATATATATTACTAACTGTCTTTCCTTGTGCGTATCAATATACGAGGCCAGATATTTTTTGTCATCTCTAAATAAAAAGAATTTATGTATCTTTTATTGTAAGAAGGAATATGTTTGATATCTATAAATTATTTTAACTTCTTCACTATTATAAGAATGGTTTATTACTGAAGTCATGTAATTAACATTAATGTAGATGTGTTTGTGTAAAACAATATGCATGTAAAGTATATTTAATATAGTCAAAACACGTTTTTTTTTCAAATTGTCTCCATCAATTAGCAATGCTAGAGATATATTTATATGTATACTACAATGCTTTTCTCAAAAACAAATGAAGGTGCAGATAAAGCGAAGTACATTTTAGACATGTTGAACCCGGCCCGCACCGTGCCGCGGGTATCTTACATTGGTATGATAATAAACGTACCTAACTATCATTAACACTACCTGAATCACATTAAAACATTACCTGTAGCCATTTATTACAATATCCTTTTACTTGATATTAAGTTGTTTATACTGTCATTAATAATTTGTGTTTACATTATTGTTATTTACTATGAAAATGGTAGGAGGCAATATACTTATACAAAAGGATGCTAAACGAGAGCTCGTATAACTAACTTGCTCCAGTGAACACGATATTTCGGGACAAATTTTTGTCGTATACTAAAACAATGTACATAGCAATTTGCTACTACTGTTGTAACTGTTTGTACTATTAAAATGAAACACCTAGATAATTTGTTTTGTAAAAAATACTTATTTGATAAATTTGAGAAATGTTGTAAACAAAACATCAATCATTGAGTCTTATCAAACACGTGAATATTTGCAGCCAAATTTGTTAGTTATTGTATGACGATCTTTTGGGATCGTTTGTATGTACGCTTCTCAGGCTAATCTAGCTTTATATGAAAACCTGTAGCTCTGGAATTAGCAATACAATTCCTAACATGTGATATTGATCACTTCTGGAACAGAATGGGCATTAGTTTCCCCAGTATCCAATTCACACTACTACTATATTGTCACTTCTAAGTTATAAATTGATAAATATCCACGTATCATTTAAACTCCATTAAATAACTACACTCTTTTCTGATGTACTTATATTTTAATACAGTAAAATAATAGCGTTGATGATTTTTAAAAACACTTACTGCTGTTAAATCATAATAACTTAAAATAAGTTTTAAAACAGTATTTAGTTGTAGGCATATACTTAAACGGTATTTACCTACGGTTAATCAAACAATGTAAGTGGTCTTACTTGCTGCTTGTTAAATTCGAAATACAAATGATACTATTTATTTATATGACAATATTCATGTCACTGACCATTTTCAGAAACGTTTATTGTACAAGTTTAATACACAAAATTTAATGCACAGGCCACATCTTGTAATGTAATAAGCTACGCACATGGTATTGACTCAAAGGCTTCAATATTAATATAGGCATTATCCAGACACGAAGGCTTTTTTTACGGTACTATATAAAGTTCCAATAATTAATTTAGTAAATAATCAATCCTGTACTCCATCACGTGAAGTGATAAATGAGACTATCTGAGAGGGCAGGAACACAAATTTAAAATGACATTGTCTTTCAGAACAACTCGTATATTGCTGCACGGTGTGATTTTCTTCTTGAGTACAGTGGGGACTATTGGTTATTCATTAAAATGAAAACACCAACAATAAATTACTAATTTTTAAATCTCAAGCACTTTTGTTGGATTTATTCTTGATGCTACTCTACTTCTGAACCACTTTAAGGTGGTAAAAATTTGTAACAGTGTTATTTTTATTAAATCCTAATTCATCTAGTAGTGCCTATTTAGTAGTGTCACAATTAATATCTGGTCTACGTAGTCAAAAGTTTTGCTTAGGTCGAGAAAAGCAATTTGATTGTGTTTCCAGCATCAATTTGAAAATGGGAGCGTATATTTACTATTTAAATAATAATGTGCGTAATTTTTTTAATTTAAAACCATTTTATCCATAATAAAAAGGAATTGGCATTTACACCAACATATATTTTTATAGACTATATATTTACTGCATATACAACTACACATTTAATCATTACACATAAAATAAGCAACCGTGTGTTGTTAACAGTCAAGCGATTGACATCCCCACTCACAGACGTGTTATACACGTGGAGCGCGGGCCGGTATGAACAAACATAGGCAGAAAATATTTAATTTAATTTACTTCAATATTTACAAAGCACGAAATGTTGTTATTTTAGTTATATAATTACAGGTTTTTCATACAAAAAGTGCGGCACAAACACATGTTAACGATCGGCAAATAACTTTCATAATAATTAAATAATTATTGTTTCACAAATATAAACCAACAAAAATCTGTCTATTACATTTGGAGATTTTCATGGTGTTACTCGTCAAACAAATACTCTAATTCGATATCTTTTTTTGTTACAGTCGACAAACTATTACAGATATCAACCTGAGATTTAACAGAGGAGGCACCGTATTTATAAAATTTTTCATAACGTCTTTTACGTCACAAATTTACAAAACTGTCCAATTTAGTTTGCCTGATCACGGTGAATGATTTATTATTACCAGTTTCTTAGCAGAAAACATGGCTAACCAAAAAAAGTAAAAGTTTTTCTAGAGACAATAAAATAAAACTTAAGAAAAATATTGCATCCAAATATTGGAACAGTGTTGTCATTAAAACTGATGTTGAGAAACATTTTAACAGAGCGTTCCCGTTAATCCACAAAAAATATAAGTTTATAAAAGCAAAAAATTGTTACATCATAAAATTATAAAAAACAAACAATGAATTCAACGTGTTTATGTTTTACAGACATGAGCGCAACTGAATTGAAGAATAATTATAATTTATAAAAGTTTGAACATAAAACCGCATTTCCAGAGCAAAGTCCGACCGTGCCATAGATGATATGGTTATCAGTCTCAACCCTTTGAAGGTAACCTAGAAAAGTATCATCTATTTTAAACGATATTCTTCGTCATCATCAGATGGGCGAATTGAAACTCAACGGGTTATCATGCACGATCTTCAAGAATTTTTTGCAGAGTTTCGTTATCGACAACAACTTTAGTACATCCTAATTAATATTATAAATGCGAAAGTGCTATTGTTTGTTTGTTTAGGTTTCACGCGTAAACTATTGAGCGAAATGTACTGAAATTTTACATGGACATTTTTACGGTCCCTGGGATGAATATAGGCCTTTATTTCGAAATCCATCCGAGCTACGCTTCACTGGTATTTAAAATAGCGAAAAATCCCAACTTGTTCAGTAAAAGAGTGAAATAGTTAAAGGAGCATGTAATTATAATTAACTGTTCTGAGTAAACATTGTTTATTATGTTAAATTTTTTAACACTATATAGTAAGTACATTCTCTAAGGAAAAACAGATATTTTTAACGCCGTTTTTAGATTTCGGCTATTACGTAAGTATTCATCTACCTTACAAATGCCCTGAAACTTAAGATGGCCAGAATTTGACACTGAACAAAACCCCCTTTGAAACGGTCGGCCAGTCGGCAAGAACTATGCAAATGAAATTTCGCTGGACTATGCTTCTGAATTAATGTACCAATTCCAACTAGCTCAAAATGTTCTAAAATTTTAACAATATTTTTCTGTTTATAAAGAAAAAACGCATAGCGTTTTTGTTAATGAACTTTTAACTGTATATTCGTGTCAAATATTAAGTATTAGATATAAAACACAATGTTACAATTTAAATTTTACTATAAATTTAAAGGCCAATATAAAACCCATCTTAGTTCACACCTAACGTGCAGTCTGCCTGACGTACAATCCGGAACGAAAACCAGAACCCTCTTCAAAAATATAGAAAAATCACAGAAATCCTCCCACAGAGCTCAACTCGGTTATTTGTCTTGAACTCTGCACTCCGCTAAACAGTCCATGATGTCCTAATCTCAACTTTTAATTCGTGACTCATCACTCTCAGCGCTAGGTGGACGCTGTCGTCATACAGTCGCCTACTTCATTGCAACAGATAACAACTACCACGTTATCTATCTGTTCAAGGTCGGGACGGACACACTCCGTTACCTTGGTGATTGACGAATTTTGTGTTGGCGTGCCACTAAGCAAATATAACTTTGTTAAGTTGATCAGGCTAAACTTTCGTCCAGTATACCAAGAAACGAGCGTTTGAAGCACCACAACTGAACTTTTTTAATTCTCTTCTTTATTTGTCAAAAGATGTATTTTGAGCTATCTCCTATCTTTACTTTCTTGTTCAACTCATCAGGGTGTCCTCACAACAGATGTGAAGATTATTAACGCTATTCATACAAAAAAAAATTATAGTTTAATCTTGAAAGCTTCAAACTAATATCAATAACTCAAAATTCTTCAAAATATTTGATAAAATTTTATATTTCTCCATAACGTACTATCTAATCTGCATTGTTCTATTGCACCACACTAACATAGTTAATTACTGTACTGTCCCTCTTTCTTGAAACCAATAACGTAGGCTAATATATACATTTGGGTTTCATCAATCTCCACAATCTCCGCTGTTTCTTTATGTCTTCGAAAAGGTGTGGCTTCCGTTAAGTCAAAATGAGCACAATTTAATTCCCCTTTTTAGGCAATTAAGGCTTTCCACATTGTTCACCACCGACAGGGTTTTTAAATTTGGTATATTTGGATGGAATCAAGACTGAGATATTATACAGTCATTTTTCTTTTGAATTTCAATAAAATTTTTCTTCCGCGAGGTCTTCCGGATAGTCTGAGGTATCGGACCGTGTCTAGGTGACAGTGAAACAATATAAATTAAAACCTAAATATTTATAAAAATTAAAATAATAACTTTTGTCATAAATAATTTAACTCTGTTTCCTGAAAACATTTTTAATACACATCATAAAAACCCTCAGTTTTAAATTTTTGGTAGAAACTTACTGAAAAGTGTAATAATAACATCGAATGAAATAAAAGGTTTTTAAAATAGTAAAATCTGCAAACTAAACGTGTTGTACTTCTCTTTAAAAAAAAATAACACTGTTTTATATTATCTTCAAGTCCCTAACATAAAACTACCGTCAATAAAAATAGAGATATGAACGTGTTAAAAACTATTACATTACATTACAAACTATTACAATTAGCCACTCAAAGTGATGATGGATACATTAAACCAGTCTCTGTCGCACACTTCCCGCGCTTCGAGCGACAGAGAGAGAGAGCGAGAAATGGCACATTGCCATTGTTGGATATAGATATATGCTAATGCAGAATTCTTTGTAGGCTTTTTTGAAAGGTACAGTTTTTAGTACATTATTGTGTTACAAGTCGTAAGGTTTAGTCAGTAATAACAATTGAAGAGCTCAAAAAATATAAATTTTCGCACCATTCAAACTTTTTTCTACTTTCAATAATTGATTTATCATACCTAAAGTCCCCCCTATTTTGTAACGAAGCCGATAGTGAATACCGTATCAAATCCGTTGAGTAGTTTAGAAAATACCGATGCACAAACAGACCATCACAAAAAAGTTACTTTACATTATATTATGTAATGATACTTAATGTTGCTAAGCATAGCAAACTAGACCTCAAAGGGATGTCTTTCATACTGATAAGTAGTGTGGTCAGTATTACCATTATTTGGTTCATTTCCTGGAAAGTCTTTATTCTTTTACTTTGTACTAGACATTGTTGGAGATTACATACCTGAATTTCATATACCACTCAGGTAAAGTAAAAGGAACGATCCAATCAAGGGTCTTAATTTTCCAGATAAAAAGTATTTATTCACATTGATATTGCTCATACTTACAGCTCTGTCCATGTCTATGACCATTTTCAGGTACAAATACAATATACAATTAATATACAGTTATACAATACATACAGTATACAATTATACACTCTATAATTTTGTTGAAAGCACGCTACTAGAATTCTTGACACTGCTCACTTCAGCAATCCATTTTTTGTGAATGGCTATTTTCAGGTACTGTATACAAATAAATATCGAGTTCTCACCAAACTTTGAAGCATTTAACCATATTAATTGGTCTTACTTGTTTAGGCTAAAGTAAATTATGTGAAATTATTCGTATTTTTATCTTTTTGGCCACTTTCAGGTATATTATACAGTTAAACGTTGAATTCACAACGAGATCATGGGCGAATAATTTATATCAATTTCGACCAAAATATTCTTACCGGTACCCGTGTACTGTTCTCTAAAGTAAATTATCAAAGTAATGATTGCACGCAAAAGATCGCACCCGTGGCAGCTCGCCGCAATTTCAAATATCTGTAGTAATGTTATGATTAACAATATCAGCAGCTAGGGAACTCAATTGACCTTCTCTCATATATATCTTTACGAGATATGTTAGTCCTTAACTCACTTTGTTTTCAAATTAATACAAATAATGTTTACCAATTCGGCAACATTGTCTGATACAGATATTTACAATCACTCACTTACAATAAATTCAAGTTAGGCTACATTTAACAAGTTGTTATTTTCTTATTTTCTTTTGAAGTAGCCTATTAACAGATTTTTTTATTTATACGAAAAAGTATTTGTTGTCGCATAACCTCCCACCTAATCTAAATATTACGGTAAATTGTATAGAACTTTTAATATGTTTTTATTGACACAGTTATTTATAGATAATTTAAAGTAGTATATGAATAACGAATAATGAATTTATTCCGATATAAAATGTACATCAATACATAATTATAATAACTCGGAATTGACTGACCACTTTTGCAAGTAGTGTGGTCAGTGGATAACCAAATAAAACAGGTTTTTTTATCAGAGTCCAGTCTATAGATTTTTTAAGATATCAGCCGGGCTGCTCCCCGTGGCGCCTGCACTACAAGATTAATAATGGATAACTGCATGAGTCACCAACAGAACTAAAAAAACTGTCTTTGAAACATTCTTTATCTTACAAACTAAAAAACATAAATTTCAATAACCCTTCCTTCTCAACTAGAAACTAGAAATTATGTTAAATATATATAAAGTAAAAATACATGATTCTTTGCTATTTACATATTTCTTTATGTTAATTAAATACTAATTTATTTGTACACATTATTATATAATAACTCAAATTAATACTATAGGGGGAAATTATTAATTGTAAAATGAGTTACAGTTTTCTTGTAATAACAACAACGTTCTTAATTTACTACAACATTCACAGTTATTGTAATGTTATAAGGCAATTTATTAAAAATATTTGGGCCATTTTAAAGAAAGGAATGCTTTAGTATTGACTTGTTGACTTTAGGTGTTCTGAACATTCGCCGGTCTATGCTTCTGCTAGGATAATTCAGGCCCGTTGTTCCTAAATTACCACTTCCAGTGTAAAACAGCCTAAGAGGTTTAAAAATAAACCAATGTTGCAGTGGTGGAATTTTTAATTGAATGAAAATAGGAAAGGAGCTCTCTCGTATTCTTTTGTGCGTAATTATTCTCATAAAATGATTGTATATGACTCTTAACCTCTCTATTAAATATTTATACGTCTCTCTCCAGCAAACAACTCCATATTGAAGACTTGACTCTACCAGAGCAAAATACAGAATTCGTAACAATCTGTCATCACAGAAATTGCGCAAAAAATACAACTTTCTTATAGTGGATTTAAGTTTATTTTGCAAGACTGTTATATGATTTTTTCCATGTTAATTTCAAATCAAATGTATTCCACGATATTTAAAATTGTCTTCCTTTGTAATACATTTACAGTTACTTAAGTCTTCTATGTTATCCGTACAGCTTAATCATGAAATTTGAAATCAGAATAAAAGTTAAAATCTTTAAATTCAAAATTTACATACTTTGTTTTTTCAACTTTTACTAACACTTTATTAAATTTAAACTCATGTCTCAAAATTGAAAGATCTTCATTAATTTGGTCCCGTAACAATATTGTGTAGGCTATTTGTTTGACAGTATAAAAAAGCTATGTCATCAGCGAATGCGCTGATCTTCCCATTAAAATTTTTCTCTAATACATCGTTAATAAAAATCAAGAATGAAGTGGCAGAGATAACGAACGCTGCCTTGCGGCACCCCTGTTTTGACGGACAGTGGTGCGCTGACAGTTTGACCAACACGCACTCGCTGCTCTCGCCTGGTAAGGAAGCTGCGGAACCAGCTAAAGGCCCCCTCACTGCAGCCGCCTCCATTTTTAACAGTATGGTGTACCAAATCAAGTGCCTTCTTGAAATCTATGAAAAGACCAGTGCATTTTTTACCTTCGTTTAAACCAAAATAAATCATGTCAGTAACACTAACAAGGACATCTTGAGTAGGCCTTCCCTTCATGAAACCGTACTGGTTTTTACTAATTGTATATTATTTAAATAATTAAGTAATTTATTTCTCAATAATTTTAGAAAAAACCAAAAGTAAACTAATTGGACGGAGATTGTTCAATTTAATAGAAACGTCTTTCTTGTAAATTGGCACAACTATACTGGACTTTAGTTGTTCTGAAAATTGACCAGTAGAGAAACTTAAATTAATTAGCTGAGCGAGAACAGGCGATATAATGTAAGCAATATGTTTGATTAATGCTACACTTATATTATTAAAACCTGAAATTTTTTTGTTTTTCAGATTTTTATTTACTTGCAACACTTCATTTTCATTTGTAGGAAAAATAAAAAAGGACGTCAGCCTAGGTGTTAAGTTTAGCTCATTGGCAAAAATTTTAAATATTGAAGTGACTGTACTCGATCAAATTATTGTTAATTGTGTCAGCTACTAAAGATGGATCAGATAAGATTACTCCGGTATCTAGTTCCCACTCTATCAATGGATTTCTTATAATTAGACCCACTTAAGGTATTTACAATTCTCCATTGAAGAGATGAGTCTCCCCTTGCTTCATTAGTTTGTTTGGAATAAAAATTATATTATGTTTCAATAATTTCCATTCTTAAACTAATACAGAATCTACTGTAAAAATAGAAACAAATTCTGAGACACAGTTAGTTAAATCAGTCACATGATTTCTATAAGGATTTCCTATTGTATTAAAATTTATAAAAAGTGAACAAATTGACTTCATGTGACCTCTCTGTTGAATTCCCACATTTTTCTCATATCTCATAAGAATTTAAAGAATTTTAGTTATATTTCATATGGACTAATAAGAACGGTAATTATGTTTCAATATGAATAATAGTAATCAACATGTGACAAGTGCACAGCTGTACTAAATTTAAATTGTATTTCATAACCACTGGTATAATATAAAAACTAATACCTTTAATTAGGATATTTAAAAACTAACTAAATCTTGATTTCCTATTTTGTGAGTACAATACAGGAAATAAATTTAAAATTAGTACGGATTGTTTACTTCCCATGAGAATGTGCTAAGTTCACAACTAACCGGAAGTTCTTTATCAAGCGGAATTTCCGATCTGCGAGGCGTCTTGGAAGTGTACACCTGTTGACGCTGTTCTTCAAATAAGATACGTTTTAGACTGGCTGTCAATCATGTATTTACGTAATGGTTAATATTTGTCACATATCAGACTTAATATTAATGTTGTTATGTACAAATATTTATTTAACGCGAGTCATTATTCCTTTATTTCTTGTTCACATATGTAGTTAGTATCCCACACAATTATTTCTAATCAACTCAGGATGATGTATCCTAAAAAATACATTATATTATGTTATTGTATACAAATCTAATAGCGTATATTTTTGTATTTGTGTTTACGTTGTTCAATTACGTGAAAGGTTCTAGACCAATTGAACTGATATTTTACATGGATATTCTTAGAGTCTCTGATTAACTATTTCCTATTCCTACCTCGAACATCCCTGCGGGCTACGCCCACAGGTTACGAAAATTCCCTTATCACTCCATTATTAAATATATTTATGGACTTGGTTTAAACTGTAGATAGTACCGATTTTGTATTTAATCCCCCTGTCAAGGCCAGAAATAATCAGTATAATAATTTATACAGGTGTTTGGACTACCACTTAAAAATAATATGCTCATTGTGTCCCTGATTTAAAAAATTAACCGCCAGTACCAAATAAGGGATTAAATATTTACTAAGCATATTTTATCGTACACTTATTATTGGCATACATAATAGACATTTCTTCTTTTTCATACCTCAAGAATGGTCCTAATCTATTGCAGAGCAATTATATATTTACAAACTATACGACATGCTATTTTATTTGTTTTTAAGAAAGGGTTTTTATTTGCATACTTGCTTTCTTTTATGTCTGTTGAGAAGTACAAATTAATTTTACCTGCACATAATTTCGCAAAAACATGACAAACCTACCGAAAAACTACAAAGCTTTTGGATACGTAAAATACATTTATATCTTTAATATGAAACATATCTCAGAATTATGAGTCCAAAAATAAAGTCGTTCAAAGTGCATGAGGCTTAACATTTTCCAAAAGAACTACAATCAACATAGCTACCAATCTGTAAACTGAATCCCTATTAGGACTTCCAAATTACCTACCCAGACATTTGCTCTCTTCAGAAACATAGGTTTTATAACCCTCGTAATAGCAGTTTTTCATGTTTTTCCACTGCTAATACTGTAAATTATGTATAAAATTTTAATATCTCAAATATGTTTATGAAGTATTTTGATACAATATAAAATCTATTTAATACTACCTTTTTATGAATAAAAGCACATAAGCTTGTACAAATGTAACACCGTAGCTATGCAATCGTCCATTAATGGTTTTTGAAAAAACAAATAAATGAGGATATGCGATATCTCACTACCCTAGTCCCCGTGAGGAAACTAATGTTTATTTATTTTTGAATTATAAGCTGAAAAAAAGGAATCACTCCCTATGTGCAGTTTTATCTAGATTCCACCATTGTATTTCCACAATTTCCTGCATTTCTTTATCTGTTCAAAAATATTATTATATTTCAAATTATAATATAGGCTACTTTTTTAAATTTAATAAGTTTAATAGCAAAACAGTTCTTTTTTTACTCTCACAATATTTAAAAAAAAAAAACAATACTTCACTTTTTATGAAAACAGGCCATAATTATTGTTACAGAGATAGAGATATGCTAGCGAGTCTGGGTGATAATACAGGCAGACATACTAATCTACGGTGTCGCCGTGTATTCTTGGTTACTGATAGTACGTGATCACGTCGCTAGTGATGAGGAGGGGGGTAGGGGACTGTGCTGCAGACACGATACTATCCGCTCCAGAGTTCGCGCTAGGTGGCTGCTGTATGTTTAGTTCCTTCAGTCAGTGGTATGGTCGTGGGATGTTGGTTGTTGGGGTCCATCATTACGCGTTATTCGTTGTGGTTATGGATAGTGGGGTAGTGGTGGAACATCCGACTATATAGTTAACTTTTTATGTTTTGTTATGAGACAGTATTTAATAACAGTTATTAGTGATCCAAGATGTAAATGTGTTTGACTAAGTTTTAATTGTTGTTGGAGTGCGTTAAACCTGCTATAAGTTGTTTTCCTGTCAATTTTTACGGTTATATAATTGGTTAGAATTATCAAAATAAATAAGAAAAAAGCCATCGAGGTCTCCAGTCAATGAAGCTACTGTTCGCCGGCTTCTTGAACAAGCAGAAAGTGAAGATGAAATGTCATCAGCTATAGATGATACAGACAGCGATCCTGACTACGGTCCAAGCAGCTTCAGGGATCATAAAAAACTCCTGATTGAGTAAGTTTAAAACCATTGATTTGCAGTACCTTAGCATTTAGTTCTGTTATTACCGGAAAGAATTAGTCAGCAAAACGATTTTATGAAATCTATTTAGTTTAACGTAAAGTTATACATTTTTAGTCTAGAGTTCTACGTGTATAACTATAAATAAATAAATATGCTCCTATAAAATAAGGCCCTAGACAAATATTATTAACTCAAAGTTCTTACAGCCATAAATATTTTAGTAAGGCACTATATTACACGGTTGCTCAGTAACAACATAAAGCTAAATTTGGTTTAAAAAGCTTACAAATTTAAAATATTTATTTTTATTAGTACAATGTGAATTTCACTGAAACTAAAAAGTGTAAAGAATTATCACCCGATTTATATTGATTAACTATTAAACATTTTTAAAACAGAATTATTCATTTCGTATGTTTTACTAATCATATTTTACTAAAACTAATCTAGTTTTACAAATAAAAAGCCCTAGAAAAGTGGTTAAAAACTAAAAATATTTCCAGACAAAGATTTTGCTGAGACACTATATTGCTGAACTAAAAATAAAGTTATTAATACTAAAAGTAGTTTTAAATATTCGTTTATTAACTAAATTTGTATGACAGAAATATTCATTTCCTATCTTTACTAATTTATTATTAAAAACTTGCCTTACTAGTATAAAATAAAAAACTGAAAATATGTTGTTGAGTGTACTAGTGATTATATAATACAAAAAAATTACCAAAACATCTATTGCCATGGATGGTTATAAGTCCAGTTCATTTATAGGCATCCATAACATAATGGCTAGTTTTACATATTATACACATGTGGAAAACCCTTAACATTTTAAGTCTGTTCTTTGTAGTTTACATACATGTCTCTATCTTTGTATCAAACTATATACCTCGGTATTTATATTCGTTGTGAGTTTAAGGTTATTGTTACTAATGTTATTTCTCATACAGGAGTATAAAGGCTCGACTAACAACAAATAGCAATTATTATTATTGTTGTACTGTCTAAAAACTACAACATAGCAGTGCAGCGACCGTAACTAGGTTATTCAGCACCCGGGGCAAACACCTATTTTGGCGCCCCTCCCCCCCACCAAATTGAACTGAAACTATATTCCTTATAACTCCTCTTAAAAAGTGTGGTGTGTCCATCGGTACCGGGTACGCTACATTAATACTATCTTGAATCTTGATCTTTAAAATACTCAACCTCAAGTTCAAAGTATATAGGCCTAAATATATTTGGTAAATAATAGAATACGTATTTTCAAAAACAAATAGTTTATTTCAAAACAACACCATTTATACTAAAAACACTTATGATAGTAAATTATGTAAAATATTGATTTTACAAACATTTAATTGTTCTTAGAATTTAACTTTTCGGGCTTTTCTTGCAGCAAAATGTACTGACAATCTCACTGAAGCATAGTTTTGAGGCTACCTGGTGCTCAATGGAAAATAATCCCTAGGTTTGTCAGCCTCTGTTGCCCTGTCAAATTCCGTAAATAATTTTTTATTATTTTAAGTTTACTAAAACTTCTTTCATTCGAAGCCACTGAAACCGGAATTGTCAAGAAGATCCGTAAGGCAGTCATTATGTTTGGATATACATCCTCCATTTTGTTCACACACAAAAATTTCAGAAGATCAATCGAATTGGCTTGTTTGGATATTTGGTACTAAATCCAAACCATGTGGTATTTGAAACTTTCCACTTCAGTTGCCAATTCGTCTTTGTCCAAGTCTTCTTTATATTTGGAGGCTATAATTCAATTGCTTTAGCCTTTAGGTCATCCCCACTCATTGTTCCAAAGCTAGCTCCGTTGAGAAAAACCAAACAAATGATTTATGTTTTGAATAGAGTTGAATCTTTCTCTGAGTTCACAAAGAATGCGATCGACGATTTCTAATAGCTGCTGTTGAAATTTCTTCTCTTCTGAGAATTCAGGTGCTTCATCTTCGGCATTCTCATCAAAACATGCGCTTTTTTCTTCTCTTTCGAACTACTTTGAAATGAGGATCAAGGCCAAGATTTGTTGCCATTTCTTTGGCTTCTTTCATTGCAGCGTTTTGAATAGTTTTGCCCTTTCCGAGTCTAGTTCAGAGATCAATCGACTGATGTGTTTGGTCCGATCTATGTATGGTGATATTCTCCACTTGTAGGAGCTTGTTCACAATGTCAATGCGGGTCAATTGCTTTGTACCAAAAACAGGAGAGAACTATAAACTCAAAACTGCTTGACATTTTTTCAAAAGATTAGCTGCTTCAGTTTTTTGTTTCATCTGAGGTAGTTAGGCTGGTTCTGAGGTCATTTAATAGCATTTATAATTTTACCTAGATGCTTGTATATAACTTGTACAGCTTCCCTCTTAGTCGACCATCTGGTGTTACTTTGTAGTTTTTTAGAGATAGAGGGACATGTTTTAATAAAACCTCCCATCTATTGGTCGAGGAAGCAAAAAAATTGTACAAGCAGTTTAAGAGTTCCAAAGTATGACTGTACCTCCCACCTGACATACTAGCAGCATTTGCACCTACTTAAATTTAAGGAATGAGGCCGCGCAAGGCACAAAATAAGCCAGGTTGTTTTCGGCCAAGAATCCTAGATTGGGACGCCTTTGTATTTGCCAGCCATATTCGAACCATTGTCATAGCACTGGCCCCGGCAGTTCTTCAAATCTAAGCCATCTTTTTTGATTTTCTCTGAAATTTCTTGCGAAAGACCCAATCCAGTTTTTTCACCAACTTTTACAAAATCAATAAAACTCTCCACTACCTCCGGACCCTGTTCGGTGATTTTTCACATAACGAAGGACTTGAGACATTTGCTCCAAATGACTTTACGTCGGGGAGAGTACAGTCAAACATAATTGAAAAGTATTTTTGAAGCCTTGATGTCACAAAATATGTTTTTTTTCTCTGACTTTTCCTGCAATAATGTCTAAAAAATTCATTCTGGATGAGCGGCGAAAAGTAAACTGACTTGGCCTTTTTTATGGCGAAGAATGTGCTCTTTCAGAGGTGCATGGTAATGAGATACTAGTTCAATAGTGGTTCAAAAACCTACCGCATCTAGGGTCCACTGAAATCCAGGTTTTCATTGGAGCCTCGTAATGGGCTGCCATCTTTTGCTAGGTGTAAGATTACATCAATGATAGCATACAAAACACCCTTTCCAGTGTGCCTCTCTCAAGTGCAATCTCATGTCTTGTAGTTCTTATTGTCAATGACCCAGAACGTTTACTTTACTTAAACTAGATTCTAAACTTTTTTCCCAAGCACAAAAGCACTGTTTGTGATTTAAGGAGTTCTCATGCTCAGGAATCCGTTCACGTCAATTTTCTTCCACTGAGTGAACCCTTTCATCTTTGGCTAAAGCAGAAATCTTATGTGGATGTTGATGTTCAGTGTGCGGAAAATAAAGTTTGCATGGGATACAATACAAGGAATTGTTTGATTTGCTATAGACTAGCCATGTTCGATGTACTTTTAAGCCATTAGGCATAATTTTTTGTAAACCACCTCTTTAGTTCAACTGTCTCCCATCTCTTAAAGTATTGTTAAGATCAGGTTCCCTATTTTCCCTTCATTTCAATAATCTCGATACGAGTAAAAACATCTGTCTGCATCCGAAATGGTATTAGGCCACTTCCCCGGATCTTTTAGATCAATAGATTTAGTAGACTCACCATGGGTTTGGATCAGTTGTCAAAACTCGTAGACGTACCATTATTATACTTTTGCTCCGGTTGTAAAACATCTCGATCTCTTCACCCTCGACGTCATCCTGGGTGACCGTTGGTACAACCTGGAAGTTCTTCCAGCTGAAGATTTTCCCGTACCAAGATTAGCATTAGTTGAAAACACGTCTTGGACTGCATCAGCTGATGACCCTCCATCTTCAAAAGTCGTACTTGTACTACAGCTGATTTTCATCTGAAAAAATAAAAAATTCGAGTTACCTTCATTCGATAAAATAATATTATTGGTATATTTGTCAATTTGTGGTAGAAACTTAGCTGTTTTAAATTGTGCCGTATTTATCTAAAAGCATAGTTTTAAACGCTAAATTACAACAATACTGGCCGACAAAGCATCTCCCTACTTCTATACTATTTTTTTTAAGAATAAATTATGACGTTCTTAGTTCTTGGTTAAGTGAAGCGAAATGTCGTCTTCAAGTGTGACGATGACTAGATTTGCTGCTTGTTAGCGTTTCTAAGAAAATAGCTTAAGAAGAAGAAAGCTTAAACCCTTGTGTGTTCAATTATATATTTTTTAAAAACACAGATTCATATCAAATAGTACGCTGCTACAGTTACAGAAAAGTTTAATTATGATATATTTTTTAAGGTTTCAATAAGTTTATCATTAATCTGTATTAGTTAATAAATACAAAGTAACAAAGTACTGTATATCTATCTTACCTACCTTTACTGTTTGTTTCATTTAGCCATGATGATAGAAGAAGACGAGGATTGATGTGCTTCTTTTTTTTCTCTCTTTAGCTCTTTTGCGATTTTCCGCACCCAGACAGTGTTTTTTCGACCATGACTAATATTCACAAACACGAAAATAATATTGCTAGTAGTAACACTCAAAGAAACAGCTCCGCAACCACTTCTTTACGTGAACCGAACCACTGATGATGTATATAATGAAGTAGAAGTATGAACTATTGTCAACAGTACAATAGTAGTGGCACAACTGCACAACATACCGCAGTTAGTCTGTTAGTCAAAGGTCAGGCCAGCGAGCATCGATGGTGTTGTGTTTGTGGCATGTGGCATGTGTGGTGCGGGTCTGAGAGGGATGGGGGAGCTGCGGGTGGGAGCCGGGAGGAGGGGGAAAGGAAGTTGTCTGACCGCCGCGCCGTCCTAGTGAGTCATTCCACAGATAACACAGTGTGCCCATACTCCGTTCTGTAACAAGTTCATGCAGACCGTAAACATGATTCGTAAATAGTCAGATAGCATTCATCATTTCACTTTTGCATTTTCTTAGACTTAAATCAAATAAAAAATAATAAATATAAATGATTTTTCTTTTGCAACACACCCTCGCATTAAAAAAATATTTGTCAACAATTTTTAATTAGAAAAATCTTTGTGGCCGTGTTG
The DNA here is from genome assembly GCF_021130785.1 of Homalodisca vitripennis. Lineage (NCBI taxonomy): Eukaryota > Metazoa > Arthropoda > Insecta > Hemiptera > Cicadellidae > Homalodisca > Homalodisca vitripennis. The sequence continues at coordinate 69,987,882 of NC_060212.1, read as the reverse complement.
CGCCCCCCCCAACAACTTGCGCCCCGGGTGACATGCCCCGCGTGCCCCCCCCTAGTTACGTCGCTGTAAGCAGTGTAAAATAATGTGAATACAATATTTAACTTCGGAAATAAGGTAAAATCTTTTTACTACAGTCACGACAGTTTATTACTAGGTGGAAGGAATTATAATTTAGATCCGCTAAGCAATAATAATAAATTCATCTCACAATTATTTTTTTAATATACAAAAACAATATTGGGGGGGGGGTGGGGGGGGGGGGGGGTGGGGGGGGGGGGGGGTGGGGGGGGGGGGGGGTGGGGGGGGGGGGGGGTGGGGGGGGGGGGGGGTGGGGGGGGACTAGCTTTTCTCCTCGATTTCATTTTGAATAGCAGATGCGTCATTAGAGTATCCGTTTTCAATAATTGCTCTCCATAAATCAGTAAACGCCAATGGCTTGCTCATACAATTCCTATTTTATGACAAGAAATGGTACAAATATTAACAATATATGTTATACGTATTTACGGAGTCTCTTTCAAATTCAAATTATAATATTTATTCGGAACTAAATTATTCATTCTGAATGTTCTTCTTAAGTTACAGTGATGTGTTAAAAATTAATTTTAGCACTGTGTCACAATCATTAGCAATTGATAGACCCAGAAATTGTGATGTCAGTGAGGCAGCATGAGTGAGTGCTTACATTGTGATTGCTGAGGGATGACCTGAACAGCCAAGTTTGTTGAGGAAAAGGGCGAATCTCGAGTAGAACGCCGCAGGGGACAGACTGGAAAACTATCTTTAATAAATAAGGTAGTTCCTTGTATACAGTTCTGAGATTTATTTTTTAGTTAAAAAATAAAATCTATTGTCTTATTATTTACTTTATGACTCTTTTACATTACTAAGTTCGTTTAACCCTTTGGCTGCGGCAGGCGCTCTAGTGCGCTTGCTATTTAAAATAAATACTTATTATCAACTCATGGTAAAGTCGCAGTGATGTTCAGTTTTCTTTTCTTAAAGTTAAAGTTAATATTTTTATTATTAGTTAGCTCAGAGAATAGATTTTGAATAGTATTTTTCGTATTCTATATGTTGTAAATTATTGATTCCAGCATTTGTAACTATGGAAACAAAATCTCAACCAGCAGGACAACTTTCCTTCTCAAATTGAAACGAGATTGAACCACTAATAACAGTATATGATAGGTATGAATTATAGGAAGTAATTCTATTACAGTTTCCAACTCGTCTCAATAACCGCTTACTGATCAACTAATCTACCATGGAATGAATAGTCCTCGCCCTAATCAACAAGCGTCAGCGCATTACATCGTTTCTATGTCAATCATATCAATAGCAAGTTCTAATTAATCCTTCTCCGATACGTTTGGCGGTATTCTACATGAAAATCTAATTTTGAATACATACTCAACACTAAGTATTTTTTGGCAAAAGTAAAAAGTGAATGTATTTTATCAAAAAACTGATAAATTTAAAATTATCAGTGTTAGAATATAATGTACTTGTAGTTTATACAAAATAAGGTATTGTTTAAAATTGCAATATAAATCCAACTGCATAAGCCAAACCCCTTTATAAGCAAATGATTATGCTTATCAAGGAAAAGGTTAAGATTTTTTTAACTTGCGTTCATCCATCCAAATGATATATATGAAAACTTCGAACTGAATTAATTTAGTCAGAAGTCATCAATACTAATATCTAAATTGCCTGTTATTAGTACCATAACAGATTTTATGGTTAAAAATGTAATATCAAATTATGGACGCCAAACCATGTTTTTAGTACATTATATACGTAGGTAAGTTAAAGTTAGTAAATAACATAAACTACTACCAGTTTCAGGGACATTGTTAGCATAGATTTAGTAGACTCTTTCACTTATGTGATATATATTTATGTACTAAAGATTTACTATGCATGGTATAGTGATATTATGTTAACAAATGTATTGGTATTTCTGAATTTATGGTTTGGTGGAATTTATAGTTGTAAAAGTCGTATTGTAAAATAATTTTAATGTTTTTATGTTCGTTTCATCCAACGTAATAAAACGTTCCACCATAAATGTATAATGTAAAAAGATTATCGTGTTGTCCTTCTTAATAATATCTCATTATATAACAATCCTAAAAATGGAGACTTGGTACGTAGCATTTTTGTTATATAAAAAAAACACATTCAGATCCATCTTATTGACTATAAAGCTAAACTATGAGGATCTATGAATAAAAAAAATCACTAAAGCATACCACCTTACAATGTAAATAAGGTTTGCTATGATACACAATTTTTAACACCATGTATAGTTTCCTCTCGAGACTCGTATGGACAGGCAGATAGATGAACAGAAATGCATTTTTTCAGCAATTAAAGTGATAGCTCGGATTTGCTAACGCTCAGGCAACCAGGTTGAATGAAATCAGTGGCCCACGAAATCAGCAGCATGTATTTCTGAGATCAGCAACACGAAATTTCAAGATAATCAACACGAAGTTTCAAGATTAGCAATCTCATTTCTTCCTCAGGTTCATTAGGAGTATAGATTAAAACTAGTCAGAGTAGTACATCAGGAAATAACATTCTTAATAAAACATTAAATCCTAAACATTCTAATAACCCGAGAGCATAAAACGTTAGATTTAGATAACTGAAAACTATGAAATGATTGTGTAGCCATTATTAGAGTGGCTACTTTTTTACGATATTTAACGTTTTAAGCTAATTCGTGTATCATCTTAGGTCTTCTAAAAATTGAAGTAAAGTAATGCTTAGCTATTCAAAGACAAAGACTGTTCAGTCTCGTCATAAACGTATAAGAGTACAAACGTAAATGTGGAGCGGAAATTAAAGTCTGTGAGCTTCTAAAATATTTATAACAACATGTTGCCTAAAAAATATTATAACACATTTTTGAAAATGTGAAGTGTTTGTTATTAAGAGACAGAATTGGTGGCTGCAGTCTTTAACACCACATGTGGTATATCCTTTGTTATCTTTGTGGCCTGTATATATCTTCTAATGACTTACCTACTACAATGATATAGTTAGTAGTATTTACTAATCTCAGCCTACAGTGACAATGCATGTTATCAGTAATAAAACCAAGGAAGTAATCCTTTACCATCCAAATTTACGACTTCAAGTGAGACAGCTTACAACTTGAGAGAGCTGTAATACTGTTTAGACACAGTCACTGTCATAGTGCTGAATTGTAAATTTTAACTATACGTCAAGGTTTGTTTGTGATACGTTGTAGCTTAAAACTTCCGTTCATACTAGTCATAATATATTTAAATCTTAGCTTTTACACCAAACATTTCTCTAATAACAGTCAGTTTCTGTAATATAAATGTAATATTTTATTGGAATCATATATAACAGGCGAATTTATAGAACTTAGTATACTGCGATCTTTGGTTGACTCTGTGGCTGTAAAACTGAAAGAGTTTACTCGATAGGAAACAATTGACAATGAATGAAGATTTTTCATCTAAACTCAACAATGATCGCAATTACTAAAACTGCATAGGAATGTTTCCTGAGGATTTAAATCTTTTAAAATTGGATTCTAATCCTATAAAATTATTACATTTCAAGTATGATCTAATTAGAAAAAGTAAGAGTACGCCATTTCACGTGTCTCGTAGCAGGCTTAGCTGAGCAATAAAGAATTTTACATATTAGCTACATATTTTAGTATGTAAAATATTAACATGTCCCATGCTTTTACCCATTTTATTAAAAAATGTATTTTTTCTGTGCTCACGCTGTTATCATGATTGTCCATAAGTTCAATGTAAACACTTTCGATACTGCTTAGCCAGATGCCATTGAGTTGCGTGCGCAACCATCGAACTCGATGTTGCTTATGTAGATATTAAGCATCAAGTAAACTTGTAACTCTGTGGGTCAGGTCTTTCTCGAGATATTTTGCAGTCAGAAAGACAGTATATAAATTTATATTTTTAAATATTTTAAGGATCTCTATTTCATTTAATTATAATTGTTCTATGTCTCAAAAGGAATTGTTTTCAAATAATAATACAAGTTTACAAATAATACACAATGGAATAGAGATATTACGAAAAGAGCTAAAGATATAACATAACTTAACAGTAATAAGGAATAAATAAGAAAGTGATGTGAGTCAAAAATCGAAACTTTATATTACGCATAATTTATTAAGACAAATATGTAGTTCCTCCTAAAATTCAAAGAGATCAGCATACTAAAACTAACACAAAACCATGCAATTTTGTGTCTACCTCTTACTAGAATATCCCTCCCCCTACATAAGCATCTAGTAACTAATTATTTGACGCACTGACCAAACATCTACTACTCTGAAAATGTTTGCATACTCAACAACCACTATGTAACTTTTTTACAATTGGCGAAGCGCAAGGCACTGGATTCAGCTTGTTACAAATTTTCGTGCAATTATAATTTAGGGATGAACTAAATAGCTATGCTGAAATATTAAGTGATAAAGGAGTTTTTATCTTTATTAGAATTTCCATAGTTAGAGAATTCATTCGTTAATTCCAAAAAGCATGCAAAACTGACATATCTCCTAAGGGTATTTTTAAAAATAGTTTTAATCAATTAGTATGTTAGTACTTAAAAACATTAGATCCGAAGTACCTGCCACTTTAATAGTATCTTTCCATATTAATATTTAAATGGTAAAATAAAAAATGCTCGTAATATTTTATTTTTTCTCCTGGCCCCAAAATGACCAGAGATATATGCTTCTTTAATACAATTATTATACGTATTTTACTTATTATTGACAAACATTTTTGTGAAATTATTTGTCAGTATATATAGAAAATAAATCTTATTGTATAAAAGCAATGCTCTAAAGGATTTTAATGGGTTTACGTTAAACCAAAATCCAATTATTGTACGTATTTGATGTATTTTCCGAAAACATTTTAGCGAAATTATTTGTCAGTATGTACTATATATACAAATAATCATATTGTTGAAAAACAATGCATTAAATGCTCTAAAGGACTTTATGGTTTACGTTAAACCAAAATCAAAATCTAAGAAAGTAATAATTCAGTTTTGGAATCATTAACGGCTGTATTCTCTTGACGAGATTGTTCCATTAAGCTACGTTACTTTAGGAGAAAGGATCAACACTCTGTTTTTGGTGTAAACAGCTTTTAATCATCACATGAAATCGATTCACTTTGATGTAATCGGTATACAACAGTGTTCAGTTTGGAAACTAATTTCAGCCTAAGTTTATAGCACTTGTAAACTAATTCATATAAAATGTATAAAGTATGTTTGTTTACAGTCGGTAAAACCAAAGCAAGGTTGTATGATTCATGACTTACTAAATAGAATGACGTATGTACTTTGTTTAAAGTTCGTTTTTAAAGATGAAAGGATTGTGAAGAAAACAGGATTTACCGGATATTTTTCCATAGTTTAATGTTAGAAAATCCGTAACATACGTGCCTACGTCCTGAATGTTTCATGTTACAACGCTCTGTTATGATTAGTTTGTTTTAACCTAGATGGCAGACATTTGTTTGGTTAGTTATCCACTTGAGAAACAGATTGCAGATCTCAAAACGCACTGATTTTGAGTTTTTATCTCACATGTCCGGAAAGAATTCTGTTTCATCCAAAACTGTACCTACTTAAACTCGTTAAAAATGTCTTTGCGTAATATGTCTTGTAAGTAGCAAACGTTTAACCAGCAAAGACGCTTAAAAGTGGATAGATATTGCCTATTAACATAGAAATAAAATAAAAGTTTCCCGAATACAGCTTCTCAAGAACCGAGAACTACTTAACTTATATCCCATAAGAACAATGTTGAATCTTAAAAGTTTTACGTCTATATGTAACCCTATGTCACTTAAATTGACGTACAGAAATGGGGAGTGGCTGTTTTTAAATACATGTTACAGAAATAAAACTTGAACCTCTTTATTCCTTATCATAATATAATTATACACAAAGTGTAAAATTTACAACCCTCACTACAGCTTCCATTTAATTCCGTTCAATTTAATCGAATAAAAGAGATGAAAGTAATACAATTTAAACAGCAATATTTTAAATAAACATTTGAAAACTCATACATTAATTTTTAATATATCTATGAATTGAATACATTAAATATTATTAAGTAACGTTCTTTTTATAACCTTACTATTGAAGTATTGATATGCAACGAGGCAGTAATGACCTGTATTCAACTCCATTAACGGATCTCTAAAGAGTCGCGTTTACATCTTTGAAAAGCAATGATCCGTATAATATGGTGTAACTGTGTACTTTGCTTGTTTTCATACATTCTGTAATGGGAATAGCACTATGTCGCTTTTGTATCCCAAAGACTTGTATAGTGAGCACTTATTGTGGCTTTATGAGTACTTGGCAGTAAAAATAAATGGTTCTTGATGTAGTCTCTAATAAATCAATTTAGATACTATCCAATACTAGTATAAGTAGTTAAGTTGTTTAATATTTTGCTACTTCCTTAAATAAAATAAAAAAAATATAGTGTCTTATTTTACCAGGCGAAGTTAGGCTAAGAAGCCCTCTTAACACTTAACAAGGGGGCCTACGCCTTAAAGGTGATTTCTGAATCACCACAAACAGCTGGGCAGGTGAGCTGCTTGCAAAGAAAGCGGTCATCCATCCAAGCAGCAGCCACGCCTGACATTGCTTGATTCGGTTATCTTGTAATAATTGCTACACTGTGTCACACACACGTAAGAAGTAATTTAAAATAACGATTTACATGGTGAAGGGTAAAGTATTGTGATGGCCTGGAAGGCTTAATTAGAAAGTTCTATGGAAATATATATTTTCATGTATTGGCTGAGATGAAATTGTTCTATGAAGGTTCATGTCCAACCATGGTTTAGCGTTATTGAAGCCTATCACTCAGTACTCTGGCGCAATTTCTATTTCGTTTCTGGGGAAGTAAATAATTATTTTCCGTATAATTCTGTCTTAAGGACATCTCTAAAATTAAATTATCTGTAGACTTGAAACTGTGCAAGCAACCTCAGTGAAGTCGTTTACGCGACTCGTGGTTTAAAGCACGTTTTGTATTAGATTTCGCCGTTATACAAGAATTTGATGAATTACAATCAAGTATATTGTTGTTGATATACACTCCAGTCGTAACGTAACAAGTTCCGCTACGTTTGAAGCATTGATGGTTTTCTAGGCGGAATTTCGGTTGGATACGATTAATCCCGTAGTCTGAAAAACTGTTGGAGACTAACATTTATAAAAAATTACTAACAGTTGTATAAGCCAAAGGGACCCCACCGTGGAGTTTATCACTGTGTTATTGACACCATCTTGACCAAATGTGAGACATCCACCACTATCAACATCCATCTTTTTAAAAGGTTCATGCAGCATTCCAGTACTATTGTAGCTGACTTCGTAAAATATCCCCGTGAATAGATATACAGCATAAAAAATGTTCCACCGTCAAAATTTCCGCCTTTATCAATTACGAAATCTGTTGGATATTAACTATGAATACATACAATTAGAATGAGTAGTTATATTGATTGTTGGATGAAATCCTATTCCGTTCACCACAGGGCAGTATCAAACCTAGAAATTACTTGTCTCCAACAGACTTCATTGATTCATTTACTCGGATAATGAGATGTCTCAACCATCCCTGAGCTGGAATGAGAAATATAGAGACAGGATGACGCATTCTTCCAGGATATATAGATATGGAGATATTATGGAAAACGTATAATTTTATTCATATTTAGTCACATATAGTTATTTATTGCTCTTATAAAATTATAATACGGGATACTACTTTAGTATCGTATGGAACATGAAATTTGCATTGATTGGTTATTTAAATATTTTATACATGCATGATTTTATAGAAATAAAGCACTGTATATATATATATGTTAAAATCCAGATGTGTTTCTTTTTTAATTTAATACACGAAGATATATTTTAAAAAGGCGTTCTCTCATAGACAACATACTCCAGGAAGTAATACATTATGATAAAAAGGAACTTCATTAACTATTTATTATTGATTTAGAATATAGAATATGCACTTGCCTTACTTTCGAATTTATCTCAGAACATATTTTAATAGTGCAAATATTTTAAACATTGTTTATAGCTGCAGTTTTACCTACCTCATAAGATTGTAATTAGATTATTTGTATAACACACGTATCTTTACCATGAACATTTCATATCTTTGTAAAACATTATTATTCTTGTACTCTTCTCTTTCCGGTTCATAATCATTGTTCAAACGTATGTATAGTGAATATTTCATAATACAACATATCAATACGCAATTATCATTTTTAGGTCATACGAGTACATCAGACATGCAATAATCATCAGTTATAGGAGTAGAACGTAAAATAAAACAGGACGGCGCACCTGGGATTGTCTTCTGATTTACCTTTATAATGGACAGTACTCCTGTTTTCCAGTAAGTGTTTGTTTATCTGCTTCATATTCCTGAATAAACCTTCTTATTATCTAGTTACCCGAACCTTTATATTAAGTTTATTTGAAGATTTACAAAAATATTACTAGTCTATCTTAAAATTAAAACTTCCCCATCTCCCTTTCTTTTTTAGGTGTCTCTATTTGTTAACTACGTAATTATTAAATACATAAGTGGTGAATTTCAAACTATAGTATTCCTTCTTGTGAGAATAAAAACCTATCGTAAATGTAGAGTAAAATTTCCGAGATTTAAATTCCCAAAAATATACTTATTTCGTTTGGAAGTATTCCATTATGTTGAGGTTATCAATGTCGTCATTAGCATGTCGTCTGAGCCAACAGAACAAGCGGTTGATGGCTGAGAGGGGTAATGTTAACTGGACCTTTCTTGTCAAGCCCGTCAGTTCGGCCCACTCTGGGGAACAGATTGGATTACAGATTTCATTAGGAATATCAATATTCACTCCTAATGAAAAATATTACTCTATAAGAAGATTTTGTGGAATTGATTTGTGGTCTTAATACACTACCATGTAAGAAAAACATCGTTTACTTTGAGGAAAATAGTACGATAAAAAGAAGAGGATGATTAATTTTTAATTGGAACTTTACATTTTTAGAAAAACATTCAATGTATAATATGTTAAGAAGTTTCTGTTCTTTACAAAAATAATTTATTATTCGAATATGATTATTATTATTATCCTGTCATTAGTGGAGTAAGAAATGTTGCCCACTTTGTTTGGTATATTTCCGTTTTTAATACCGATATTGCTCTTCAAAAGTATGAAAACTCCCACTATAGAACGAATACACACTGAAGACTTTTTTAAATTTACAAATGGTCGTTTTACAAAACACAGATTACTGGTGTCTGAACTAACGTTGTTATACCAACTGATAAGCTGAGAAATAGATAACCAACAATACTCCTGCATTAGACACTAAGATGAACAGGGGGTGGAGATCGGGCTTTGCCTCTGTTGTTTGATAATCGAGTTCAGTTAGTTGTCATCATTGTTGTTGACAAGCAACTTTTATTTTGTCTCCTGCCTATACGGGTTGAGATACACTCTAATAACGTAAAACAATTGTCAACTTTGTAATTATACATACTAATGACTTACTAAAAAACAAAACTCAACCAAATTACGTATTGAAGGTATCTGTGTGATCTTATATCCAATATTTTAAGAGCATGCAAGAAGTTATACTGCTTGAAAGGATATCGGAATTTCGGACATATGCCATCGTTAGATGTTACAAAAGTTATAACACCAAGTTCAAGGACTGGAATCTATCCTCTTCGTCAGGGGGGATTGATACATACAAAAATTAAGAACACTGCTACATAATTTTTTATTAGCTATGAGCTGTGTAGAGGTTGTTTGATTAACTATTTACACAAATATACTTGGTATATATTAACATTACATTAATCTTTCTCTATAAAAATTTGTATGATTTCACGGAATGGTTTTGAAAGAAAGAGTGTGTGTCATCCACCGCACCAATTATAGAGCGTGTAACTATTTATGTCATTAATAAATAAATATTATTATCAATTCCCAATAACATAAACTGCTAAAACACAGAATTGTAAAATACATATGTAAAATAGTATATTATCTTCACTCGGTCAACATCATCATTCTCTTAATTGTATTATTATTCAGTTATGTCCTCAATTTAACAGAGCGAATTGAGTTATTATTTTTTATTGTATTTAAAAATAATATGAAAACGTTGACAATATTTTTATGACTGTGTATGAGCTTGAATACAAATTCTAAAAGGCGACTGAGAGCGAGTTGTACTGTGGAATGGGTAAATGTCAGAGACAACCATCAGTTGCTGTGTGACAGTGAAACTCTAAATTGGTAAAGTTCACTAACAGCAAATATTGTATTGGTTGTGCCGTCCTTACGAACACTGAAGTTGTCTTAATTAAATTTGAATCAATATTGTGTTATAATTAAATTAATTATTATCTTACAATATATGTTGATAAACTTTGTTAATAGCAGACAATTTGATTTTCCCTATTTAAAAAAACTAATAAGGTGTTATGCCCAAATATTTGTATTTAAAATACGATACTTTTAGTTTTTTGAGACAATTCCATTGCATTCATGCTTCTTAAATATTAACTACAGCCACAATACGTTATTCTATGTTCAAGAGATCTTTATTGAGAATTCACAACGAATTTTCAAAACAATTACAATCATTTATTTGATTGAATCATTTAAAAGGTGATTGAATTTCACACCATGTGTCGCGTAACAGTTTTTGCTACGGTCGAACATAAACTTTTAAGTATATATCTCATTTATCTGTACCTTCATCAAGGCACTCCATAACCTGAAGTCGTTTGATTAATTGATCTATTTGAAGTTATATTTTGCTATTGATATTTTAGTAGATTTTTTATGGGCTTTTCCATAGTATTGCGTGAATAATTTTGATTTATTTTGTGAACTACTTTATAATTGTTCGTTTAAAATATAAAAAAATCAAGTTGGCTGATATATTAGTTGATTTTAACATTTATTTGTAGTGATAAATTCATGTAAGCAACAAACTTCTTAATATTATGAGATTGTTTCAAGTACATCTTAGACACATGCACATTTCTATACAGGGAAATAATGCTAAAGCACAGGATCTGCCTGTTTCTTCTACTCCAACAACTTAGTTGTGACAGATAAGTAATGGAACGTGGTTTCTGGAGACGTATTCAAGGCGAGAACACCTGGAGTCTAAGGGATTGAGGGCATAACTTTCCGTGAAATACAAGGGAACAGAACTTTAATCCAACTGTTTTAGGATCCCTTGTAAATTTTACTTGTAAACCTTGCAACGCTTACTTATCTTACATTCCCCTTTCTGTATTTTGAAATAATTTACGTATTTGTCGCATTTTGCAAAATTTTATAAATCAAATTTATATAGTCAGATTTAATTTTTTTGCATTTACAATTATTATATTATAGTATGATTACTATTTAGTATATAAGAATTGTTCAGTCACATTGAAATAAACAGTAGCTGTAAAATAGCTGTAAAATCATCATGTATCAATTGGTATTGACATATACACTAGACTAGCTTTTCTCTCGATTTTATTTTGAATAGCAGATGCGTCATTAGAGTATCCGTTTCAAATTGCACAGTAAACGCCAATGGCTTGCTCATACAATTCCTATTTTATGACAAGAAATGGTAAAAATATTAACAATATATGTTATACGTATTTACGGAGTCTCTTTCAAATTCAAATTATAATATTTATTCGGAACTAAATTATTCATTCTGAATGTTCTTCATAAGTTACAGTGAGGTGTTAAAAATTAATTTTAGCACTGTGTCACAATCATTAGCAATTGACAGACCCAGAAATTGTGATGTCAGTGAGGCAGCATGAGTGAGTGCTTACATTGTGATTGCTGAGGGATGACCAGAACCGCCAAGTTTGTTGGGAAAAGGGCGAATCTCGAGTAGAACGCCGCAGGGTACAGACTGGAAAACTATCTTTATAGATAAGGTAGTTCCTTGTATACAGTTCTGAGATTTATATTTTAGTTAAAAATAAAATCTATTGTCTTTAATATATACTTTATGACTCTTTTACATTATTAAGTTCGTTTAAACCCCTTGGCTGCGGCAGGCGCTCTAGTGCGCTTGTTATTTAAAATAAATACTTATTATCACTCATGGTAAAGTCGCAGTGATGTTCAGTTTTCTTTTCTTAAAGTTAAAGTTAATATTTTTATTATTAGTTAGCTCAGAATAGATTTTGAATAGTATTTTTCGTATTCTATATGTTGTAATTATTGATTCCAGCATTTGTTATTATGGAACAAAATCTCAACCAGCAGGACAACTTTCCCTCTCAAATTGAAACGAGATGAACCACTAATAACAGTATATGATAGGTATGAATTATAGGAAATAATTCTATTACAGTTTCCAACTCGTCTCAATAACCGCTTACTGATCAACTAATCCACCATGGAATGAATAGTCCTCGACCTAATCAACAAGCGTCAGCGCATACATCGTTCTCTGTCAATCATATCAATAGCAAGTTCTAATTAATCCTCTCCGATACGTTTGGCGGTATTCTACATGAAAATCTAATTTTGAATACATACTCAACACTAAGTATTTTTTGGCAAATGTAAAATGTGAATGTATTTTATCAAAAACTGATAAATTTAAAATTATCAGTGTTAGAATATAATGTACTTGTAGTTTATACAAAATAAGGTATTGATTAAAATTGCAATATAAATCCAACTGCATAAGCCAAACCCCTTTATAAGCAAATGATTATGCTATCAAGGAAAAGGTTAAGATTTTTTTAACCTGCGTTCATCCATCCAAATGATATATATGACAACTTCTAACTGAATTAATTTATTCTGAAGTCATCAATATTAATATCAACATTCTTTCAATAGATGATTGGGATTAAACATATTCATGAAAAATATAGCATAGTAATTTGGACTTTATTATTTAAGTGGACAAGAAAATTAAACGTAATTTATGAAAGGCTGAAATTTTTAAACAATACCAAAACGTAGTTGAATCTGTAAGTGTATTTATTAATGATATAAGTTTATTACTCTTTCATCTGTTGGGTAGATTAGACATTTTAAATGTAGGATTACTGCCCTTTTAACTTTGGTATAAGCAGGTTAGTAGTTAATGAATTTTATGACTGAAAATTTGATAATTGAATAGTACCTACTAGTCCATCCATACCACATTGAAAACGGTTTTAGCTATGTTTTAAGATTGAGTACTTAGCTATGATTTTGGAAGTCAAAAGCTGCACATTCAAGGTGTTTACAATCTCTACCCAGATAAGCCGTACACTATCCTACCGAACATAAATTTATGTATAGTAAATTATGTTTTATTTTAAATGTCTAGGTAAGAAAGCATGGAAGTTGCGTTTGGATTCCTTTAATGGAGAGGACTTTAGTTGCCCTTGGATTTCTCTTGTGGAGGAAGTGGAATGAATGCTGAGGTTTGTCTAGCACAAAGGAAGAGTGTTCGTTCTTATTTGTCTAACGGATGAAGCGAAAGAGGCGCATAAACACTGCTTGGAATGCATTAGAAATATATTTTATTACCTGTAGTTTTGAATCATGGAGCTCACGTTAGTTTTATTTAATCTACCTTGTCGGCACCATCTCTCCATAAGAACATATGGACATCCTCCTGGAGTCCTCATCTTAATCTAGTCTAGGTCTGCCTGTTTGTCTGCAAAACGCTGCTCCTCCGGTGGTTAGTAGACATAAATGCTTGGATAAGTTTAGTAGTGCATAAGGAAAATGCTTCAAATTTTCAAAGGTGGTACTACAAGGGTTTTGGAAAATAGGAGTTACGTGGACATGAACTATGGTTTAGAAGTGTGTAGATTACAAGGTAAGATAAATCTGAAGTCTGACACTGTGTCGGGTCAAGTGACTGAGGGTTATCTTGAACGTAGGAAAGTAGAAGAAAAGTGTCGTCATCCTTAAAAGCAAAGGACAGTGGAATTATTAGTGGAAAAGAGTATATAGTTATAGGTCTAAGTAGTATTAACCTTTATTCAAAGTGTTTTACAGGTACTCCTAAATACTACCCGCATTAAATGATAAGTTAATAATATAACTGTGGTATTTACTACAGATAATAACTGGTTTGTACACGTGTTGGATCATACTTTAAATAAAACAAAAATATATTATTAAAGTAATAAAGTATTTTAGTTAAAATTAGACTGATTTAGTAGTATATTACTGTAGTATATTAGTATTTACTTACCTCCCGTACTTTCATATTTACATTGGAGTCATAAACAGTAATGTATTTTGTATGTGAAATATCGGTATTTCCTAAGAATTTGAATATCTAGTGTTAATTTAGAATTTAGTGATATGGAACAATTACAATGAACTGTCAACTTTTAACGTAATTTGTATTAAAATTGAGTAAACACTCATTTTGTTTGGATAATTACAAAATTTTGTCATTGTTACATTACAATATCACCCAGTTAATCAAGCGTAATAAACTGATAAATGACATCATTTAAAATTACTAGGTTTAGTAAGTGATGAGCATGAGTTTTGATTTTAAAGTAAATTCATACGTTACAGAACAATAATCTACCTTGAAAAAAAGTTTATCGGGAAAATACATGTCTCCTTTCACCTGATTCACTGACATCTACAATGCTTAAACAATAAACATTTTCCTCTGAATAACTTTTTAAATTATTAACGTATGAACACAAAATATGATGAGTTTCCTCCAATAAATAACTGAGAGAGCAAGAGGGAAAGTGCAACTCAGTTCCATCGGTTCAAGGGAATCAGTGGATTGTATTTTCTTATCAACATTAAAAGCTTTGGCTCCGTTTGAAATTTAAAAATGTTTGTTTTCTTTAAATTTCTAACGGTCCGATACGAATAAAATACTGTTTTTGAAATAAGTTCAATAAATCTTCCTGCGACATATTTCACTTGAAGGTTACAATACATTTCCATTAGTGTTATAATATGCACTTTCAGGCAAACGTTTTAAGTGTTTTCAATTTGGAGTAATTCATATTTATAAACACAACTGTTTTTAATGTAAAACTTCTTGTTAAATACCACGACTATGGAGAGAAAGTAGGACAATATATTTTGAATACCTCAAACAGATTGATATGTATTAATACCTTTTGAAATTTATAATATAAGATTCTTCGAGTAATGCGTTGTATAAATCAAAGTTCTAAAACAAGATATGAGTACGCAAGACCATGTGCAGATTAACAAGTTTCTATTAAATTGCATGAAAATCATCATATTAAAGTACTTAGCTCATGTAATTCTCAAGATATAACACAGAGAGATAGTAA
Source organism: Homalodisca vitripennis (assembly GCF_021130785.1). Lineage (NCBI taxonomy): Eukaryota > Metazoa > Arthropoda > Insecta > Hemiptera > Cicadellidae > Homalodisca > Homalodisca vitripennis. Next base: position 69,972,470 of record NC_060212.1, on the reverse strand, counting down.
AGAGATAATTAGAGAGGAATATACAATTTAGTTATATTGACGTGACAACGTCTTAAATTAGGTTGCGGCTCGGAGTCACTCATGAAACAGTGTAACGCCCGGTAACGTTACGATGCCCGTCCAGTGGGTCCGCCGCACGCGATCCGCACGGGATAAAGCAGAGAACTGTGGGTCCGCCGCACGGGATAAAGCAGATAACTATGTTTATTCGTGAAAAATGTGGAGTGCTTAGATTCGTCATTTACAACAACTACAACAATAAAGGTAAATAATTGTACACTGATATTTCATTATCGTAAACTATGATTGATTGATTAATTGTTAGATTGACACAAAAGTTGAGAAACTGAGTTTATAGGTTATGTCATACTATTGACAAATGTTGATAGTGTTAAGTAAATTATTATTTAAATCACTCTGCAATCAATCGTAATTCAGTCGATTGAGAAGAAACAGCGCGTATTGCTATTCAAACATTTAAAATAACAAATTATAACCTCTAACCTGTCATAACAGTGCGACCAAACAAATGAACTAAACCGACCAATCACCACGCGCGGAGTTAGAATTTAACTGTGTTTAGCAAGAATTTCAAATTCCAATTTTAGTAAATGTTTTATTCAACTTTACCATTTACAATAACAAATTTTAATTAATTTCAAATTATGTACAATGTTTTAGTAAACAAAATATATTTCTATAGTTAAAATTTGTGCAATTCTTATTTTCATTCAATTCCTTGTTCCTATTGTGCAATTTAATAATATTCATATCAATAAATATTCTACCGAGAAAAAGACGTTGTCACGTAAAATCTTCGCCCGTAAAAACCGACTTTACAGGCAACCATAATTTTTTTTTTGTATATTTTACACAACCCTGATCCCCGTTAATGGCTATCAATATTTTTCGATGTCTTCAAAATAAGTTTTTGGTAGAACTAATACCGAATTGGCACAAGTAGTAATATATCCTTTATTGAACTTTGTAGCTGACAACCTCCTGTCAGCAATGACCTTCTACGCTTTGTCCGTAAGTAAAATTCATAAAAGACTACGAATTGAATGTTTATGTGTATAAAGTAAATTTTAAACAGTAAAGCAAATTGCCTGTAATGACTTTTCATTTGCAATTTTCCAATGAATTAAACATGATGTTGTGTTCTTATGACGGAACCACATTGACGCAATTGGAAGTTGTCTCGATAAATAACTAATCTCATCGCGATTTGTTTAGGCCATTTTGGGTTAGATTCTTCCATCTTCGATTTCTTCACGATTCGTTTGTCTTTTAAAACATTTATCTCCGATGTCTAATGTCAAGCCTAGTCTACAGGTTTCGTAGTTTAACAGTTGACGTATTCATTTTAAGAAAGTAAATTTTCAAGTTGTAATAACTATTAAGTATGGTAATAATTATTATGAAGATCATTGGCATTACTAGGCCGAGACCCAGGCAATATTTACGTTTGTTTTTATTCTATTTTAGCAGGAAAGTGGTAAAGTCTATTTTTATTTAAGCGCATGAAATGGAGCATTATTTCTTGCCACAGTTACACTTCCAGGCAAACTTAGAAATGTTGTTATTTATTGCTATAATCTCAGATATCTTTACCCCATGCGTTTCGTGCATTCAATACAAGATGCAATGTATTCCCAGACAGCCAGAAAAGATATTTTGCCAGGAAGTGAAGTTTAGTAAAAACGGTACTTAGTTACACGGGTGAAGTGTATTAGGTAACAACAGTTTAGAGAACCAAGTTTTAAGAAACATGAAATAATTTAAAGAACCGTTAATTTTAAATATTTAACAATAACTAAGTGTAGTACAGAGTGAAACTTGCTTTAAAGTATAGAATATTGCATGTTGAGGAACAGGTAACTAAAAATTTGCCACCTTTTGTGGACTTAACAAGAACAAATAAAGTTGTAGGAAGCTAGTTTATACGTCGCATTAAAGCAGGACGAGGTTATGGAGGAAGCAGTTAATTACATACAGGATAGCTTGCCCTAGAGGTAAAGCAACAAGGCCCCATTTGAGATCAACAATAATCAACAATGTGGCCTTCAGCCAATACCCCCACTTTTACTATAATATTTATAATGTATATAATTGAAGTAAAAGTCAAACTAATCGTAAATCCAGTGTTGGAGTTATGTTTACGCTACTCAAAAAAAGACTATGGATGCACAATCATAAAACCTGATATTCTTGACATAGAAAAACAATTCATATTAAATTTAAAGTTTACACATGAAATAAATATCTGGATATCGTCTGGATAGTTCTCTGCGTTAACGCACAGCCAAATACCAAGGAGGGGTATGTATCATTATAATTTAAAAATATCCCTTGAAAAACATGCATACAGACAAATAGACAAACATGCAGAAGAAGAATCTGTCTCACCACTAAGTGGCAGCATATGAAACGTAATTTCAAGGAATACCTCAATTTATTCTTGATATATCTGCCGCATAGATTGTGTAAATGGTTCTCCAAATCCTGTTAAAAACGTGTACCATAATTAAGCTCGATTTTTCCTCTGAATGAATAATTTTTCATGAAGTGTGAAGTACAATTTAGATATAACGTGCGTTCAGATAACAATAAGACATTTCTTTTACAGCATACTGAGTGAAAGGACAAAAGCTCAGCCGATAGAATGATATGTATTTTCATTTCAATTATGACAGATCATACCTTCTCTCTCTCTCTCTCTCTCTCTCTCTCTCTCTCTCTCTCTCTCTCTCTCTCTCTCTCTCTCTCTCTCTCTCTCTCTCTCTCTCTCTCTTTCCCCCTATCCACTCTACCTTAAGAGTGGTATTTTTAGTCCTGTCTATAATTGACTACCGGTTGTAATTACAGATCGGCTATGCTAATTAGCACATATTTGCAGTGCTCATTTCAGGCGATTGCCGTACATGATCAGATGATTGGTTCACATTTACAATGAATCAGGAACTACGTGCAGTACTTGTGACTGACAAGAACACTCCAAACGCCAATCAGAGTCATCATTAGCTTTGTTAAACATTTCCCCAAATTTATACAGTCTAGGCTTGAATTATACACATATTCAGAGTACACAATATCCCAATGGTGTAAAATTTAACTTTTTGCACAGTGTAAATCAATAAAAATATCTTTCGTATTTGTATGCTTATAAGGAAAGTAGATAATAAATGATATAAAAATAAAATTTATAGTATAACCTAATACTAAGTTTAAAACAATATTCAATTGCCTGTTATTAGTACCATAACAGATTTATGGTTACAAATGTAGTATCAAATTATAGACGCCAAACCATGTTTTAGTACATTATATACGTAGGTAAGTAAAAGTTAGTAAATAACATAAACTACCAGTTTCAGGGACATTGTTAGCATAGATTTAGTAGACTCTTTCACTTATGTAATATATTATGTACTAAGATTTACTATGCAGGTATAGTGATATTATGTTAACAAATGTATTGGTATTTCTGAATGTATGGTTTGGTGGAATTTATAGTTGTAAAAGTCGTATTGTAAAATGGTTTTAATGTTTTTATGTTCGTTTCATCTAACGTAATAAAACGTTCCACATAAATGTATAATGTAAAAAGATTATCGTGTTATCCTTCTTAATAATATCTCATTATATAACAATCATAAAAATGAGACTTGGTACGTAGCATTACAATTTGTCCCAGAAGAAAATTAAAATTATGGATTTTTAGGAACAAAATGTTAAAATTTAAGGTAAAAATTACATTTTTACATAGATCTTATGCTTAATCATGGTGACATCGAGAAACATGCAGAATGAGCGAATTTGTGGATTAACTTATTAAAATGGTATAGCACATATTTAAGTAAAATTAAATTATTAAGGCTAGTAAAGTTACAGATAATGGTTATTACTTTTAGTTAGTAGTATTATATGGAGATGGAATGCACCGTTTCTGTATACTTAAGCGAGGTAAACTCCAATAAAGTTGAACAATAGCATTATACTGTGTGACGTATATAGCTAGGTTGTAGTGTCATATTTTGAGTTGATAAACCAGACTGATAATGATATTATACAAAGATTGAATGCTTGAGTTCACAATACTTGGGTAAGGTAACCTTCTATAAACTTGTACGATAGCTTTTTAGTTTTTGATTTCACCGACCTTAATCATATAGGCTACGTTATTAATATACATAATAATGTATGTTAATCAATATACATGGAATTTTAATTTATAAATAATTAGTAGGCTTTGCACGTATTAATTTGCATTAAAGTAATTTCTTATCAATTAATAGGTATGTCATAGGCAATTCCTAAGCATTTCTTAGTAAACAGTGGAAGAAAGTAATTACAATTGGTATCAGTCAATTGTACATCAATAAAACAATAATTAATTGATGGAAGTGTTTAATGTTTTGTTGTATAGGGCCAGATCTTGCATAAAACGATACGAACTCAGTACTCTAATGTACAGGACAAACATAACTCATTGTAAGACCAATCATATGGGTTTAAATTTATTATTGTGAATTTTTAAAACATTAAAATCTAAGGAATTATCAATAGTTTGTCTTGTTCAACGATTAAAAATCGCATTTTAATTGTCATCACTGCGTATGTATACTAGAATATATAAGTTCATGTAACCTTAGAAACTATAATTTGTGTATTTATAGATTTTTATTGGATATGTGGGACTTACAGTTCCTATTAAAAGAATCTATTTAAATATATTATTTCTATTCCATATATGAAATTGAAACTTCATAAATATATATCTATCACATTTTAGGTTATTTAACCCTTTGACTGATACGCAACGATATATCGTTGTGAGTGAATTTACTGAAAAGTGATACACAACGATATGTCGTTGTTGATGTTTCGGGCGAAAATTGATATGCAACGATATATCGTTGTTGCATCATAAATTTATTATAGTAAGTTTATAACTTATTATTAATAACTATAATATACTATAACTAACTTAATAACTTATTATTATAATATTTATAATAATAAGTTAAATACAACACAAGGCCAACTGAAGAGGGCTGAAAGTTCATGAAAGAAGTGATAGGAGATCTTTCTTCGGAATGGCTTGCAAGTAAGCAAATCCCGCAAAATCTCCGGGGTGGTGGTGATGGTCCATCAGTTGGTTTCGGACTCAGGAAATTACCTGAGAAGAAGGAAAAACTGTGGCGAACCTGTTCAGGTGACAATCATCCTGAAGGAAAGAAGCGGAGGTCTCGGACAGTGTGTGTAAGGTGTGGTCTTGGTGTACATGCTGAATGCCTCGGCAAGCATGTTTGCCACTGAAATTATAAAAACTAAAAAACTGTAAATATTGTAAATAATAACTTTTTTATTAGTGTTGTGTTTTGACAATAAAGTGTATTTTTAAGACAGGATTCACAAACAAATTTAGAACATTCCATGTGTTTGACTCCAGATTTCCAAACAGATTGCCTCAAATTCTTGTAAGTAAATTTTTATTATTTTACCAATAAGTCATGCATTTTTTAACTTATATGCTTCAAATTTTCTGGATTTGTTGACAATAATACGTACTTTTAGAATAAATTAATGTCAATAAGAAATTTCAAAAAATTATTTTAGTTTACTACTGACAAAGTAAGAAAATTTTTTTTATAAATAAAAAATAAAAAAAATATTTTTAAGTAATTTTTTTTATTTTTTTATTTTTTCTTAATAGGCCATTTAAATGTCTAAAGAACAAAACTACTTTCAAGTTTCTATTATATTACATAATAAAGCTACAAATTATCTAGTAAAACACTACAAAAAAGCTAATTTTAGCCTATCAATTAAGGGGATAACCCTGTTAAAAATCATATCAATTTTGGAAAAAAAATAAAAAATTGTTGATCAGTCAAAGGGGATTAATAAAAATTTAACAAATTAAAATTTTTGGAAAAATTAAAAACTTAAAAATTCCAAAAAGTAGAATTTTATACGTTATTGTAAATTAAACGAGTGATAAATAATGAAATATTATAATTTAAATTTTTTGGAGTGAAGAAGCATATAAGATATCATTTATAAAAATGTGATATTCCAAAGAGATAAATGTTTTAAAAGTTTTAAAACAAACATAACGGAAAAAATTTAATAGTATTGCATGCCATATAGTATTTGAAAGTCAAGAAGTGAGAGTAAATTAACTACAATGGATTCAGGCTCTGATAAAAACCAAAACATTAAAAAGATATAAAATATCTAAGAATATAGACTTAGAAAAACATTTTTCTCCTCTCGCACACGCTGTACGGCTCCGCTGAGACTTCCATGGGGTCGACTCGGTGTCCATTGGTGGATGGGCTGTTGGCACCGCCTTTATCAAAAAATGCACTAGCAGCGGGGAAGGACAGATGGTACAAAGGAATTCACTTGTTTTTGGTCACCAAAATTCTAATTGCAAAATATAAAGAGGTAAGGTTTCCACATTCCCCACACCCTAATGAAAGAGTGGCCACTCCCGGGACTAGGTCATATTAATGAACAACGGTTTCGGGCGAGAGGGAGATAATGTTTTCATTTTAAAAGACTCGGACCAACTGCTTGGCCGGGCAGTTTACCGTGGACGCTATGCCAATAAAACTGTAACGTTACCTCAGCTGATGTTAATCAACCAATGCAGACAATAATCTGATTTAAAGTAATGGTTCCTTGTGCAATCCAAACCAATTTATTCACTATTTTGAGCAGAGACGAAGAATTACAAACCAAATTATTCTAAATAATAAAATTGAAACAAAATAAATATGTAAATATTAAACAGTACGTTATATGAGCAACTTCGAGAAATAACCGAAATAATCACCTCGTATTCACAAATGGTGCAGGTATGAGAGAGAAAGTGGCAGGGGACTGGTGATAGAAAGGGAGAGAAACGTTAAGTTTCAATAGATAACCTGCAGTAACACTTCCAGTAGTTCATCAATTAGACACACACGAATAAACGTACGATATTTGTAGATGACAATGTATGTTATGTATGGGTGATGTATGTTTCACCTGGTACGTGAGTGAGAGAGAAAGTGGAAGGGGATTGGTGATAGAAAAGGAGAGAAAAGTTAAGTTTCAATAGAGAACCTGCAGTAACGCTCCAAGTAGTTCTTCATCAGTTCGACACTCATGAATACACATATGCAATAATTTCAGCTGACTGCAAGATGGTCTTATAACTCTCAATTGCATTGTCAGCTTTCCTGGTTGATACAATGGAAGCCTGATATTGCCACTTACGTAGATGTTCTCATTTTATTCATTTAACACGACAATGCACGTGCAATCCACGATATACGAAACAATATCTCTATACAAAATTCTTATTAAGTACTTTTCAGTTTATTACAACAATTTACTTAATGACATCAGTGTTGAAAAAGTTGAAAAATAAAAAATGGCAAACGTGGTAAGAGTACACCACAACACATCTGCAGGTCAGATCTCTTTCGAGATATCTTGCGGACAGACAGAAATGAATTTTCCAAGTGCCACAATTGGATAGGCTTCGCTAACACTCAGCCTATTAAAAGAAACTATTCTAATACACCGCGTGCCTCGTATAAAATTTAAAGCACATGTATAAAATAGTTGAAATTATCTACAAGACTTGACATTTAGCCTTAAGTTCCATTTATACGAGTATATTTGCAATATTGATTACGATATTGTGCATTTCACTCCATTTAAGTTGGTTCAAATTGTTAATAATTGTTTTTGGGTTACTACGATTTTAAGGAGAAAAAAGGAAAACAAAAAATTCTTTAATACATACTGATGAAAATCACATAGCTTTGAACGTTTTATTTAGTAACACATATAGCTCAACTAATAAATGAACTATAAACTTGCAATTTCCTTTCCAACCTTAGCGAACCACATCCTACGACACGTAGTGAAGTGAATTCCTTCCTAATATGTGCTGAACAAAAAACTACGTTGCTGTTAATATTTTATAAAATTGATATACGTTTGTTGAATCATACGTTGAATATTATACCCATATAGGTGTGTATTTCTAATAAGCATAATTTTTTGCTATACAAGGTAAGAATATCCCACACCAAATGTCGCTTAAATGGATTTGCTGAGATGGTACGCAATTTAAAGTCTATAGCTAGTCTGCCACTTTATGCATCCTATTGTTTACAAAAATAGAATAGAATATTTAACCATATTACGTTCAGACGACAATAGGAACTAAGCAGGGAGATAATAATTGTCTAAATAACTACTCATTCCTTGTGATTCCAACTCATTAAAAGTTTCCTTACAAGCGTTACAGTGTAGAGTAAAACTCCTTTTTAATAGTTTATTAGCATACTACAGGATAGAATATCAGTTTGTGAGTGTTGACTTCACAGTTTTTGAACTGTCTATTAATTAGCTATCATGGGATATAATTTAAGATATTACATGTGAATTAATTGTTACTACAAGTTTGAATTTTGTACGTCATTGATCAAATACCATGAATATGAAAGTCAGCTGGGTCGAAAAAATAACTCTTGATTTCATCAATAGGGGTGCAGGTTCTGTTAGGCATATTCCTGCCAACGATATACGTGGAAGAGCGGATGTTGAGCGGCAGGTCGTTGTGCAGGTATCGTGAGTAGGACAGGTAGCGGTGTGGATCGTTTATGCCCAAATTAGACTCATTAAGGAATCTTATCTACATTATTAGTTTAATAGTACCTCATAAAAGCTGGTTAGGTTTTGATATATGAAATCAATTTATCAATATATTAGTTAGTTCTGTGGAAAAGTATATCTCTTCCAATAATAAAGCCACGAGGTTACAGGCATAATGTTCAATTTGTAAACTACTCCATGCAAGGAGAGAGTTTGAAACGTACTTTTTGGATATGAGCATCCTTTACTCTATTCTGAGTATTTTAAATCAAGCAATGAAACGTTAAAATAAAACAATAAAACATTGTTAGTGGGGTCTTAGCCATGTAAAAACGTTCCCTGTTATGTATAAGCTTCCTCTGAACCTAACTTCAGGTCGTTGGGGAAATTCAGACATAGGCTTTTATCGTAGGTTTATAACAATATGAGTTTCATTGCAGGTGTGGGATTAGTGAAATTTGGGGTTGAATTGCATTTGCCGTCAGATATAAGATGCAACCCCCAGTTTTGCTGCGAACGACATGCAAATAAAAGCTTCCAATTCAATAAATTTCATGACACACACAAAATCTAACAATGGCGGATAGGCCTACCCAGTCCTCAAATTTCATCATTAATTAGAAGACAAGAGACCGGGCATGCCTACCTTCGCTTGTGTCTTGTTATTTAACCACTGTATGATTGTGGTTTTACCCTCTTATGATTGTATTTTAATATCGAAACGCTTAAACTTTTTTTAATACAGGATTATACGACAAGGTAGGTTTTAGCCTATAATAGTTGATATATACATCGATTTTGCAATAATATAACAAATTTAAATAACAAAGAAATTCAATAAATTATAATAACAGATCCCATTGCAAATTAAATTAACTTAATATATGAGTAACAAAACAAAATCTGTTAAAAATATTATGAAAATCAAATGTCTTGAATAACTGTCAATTTAATTTAGGTAAACTTGATGAATGTCTTTTTGAAATTCGTTTCTTCTCCTACAATAATCCCAGACAAGGCAGGAAACAAAAGCACATTCTTAACCGATTCAAGTGTAACTGTGTCGTCACGTGACCTATGGCATTAAAACTTTTTTTGGAAGTCGCAACATTGTTGGCAGCAACTGTTTCGATCTTGATAGAGACAACATCAGGGTTTGACATTGTCAATCGTTATTCTTTACTGTTACACTAAATAACATTTCAATGATCCTTTTTATATCCAGTGAATCTTATTCCTTAGTGCACAGTCTTGCAATGTTTTCTAACTACTTACCACTGACAAGAAAATTCCTAACTTTGTATATTTACGATTTTTTAATAAAAAAAATTAAATTAGGGTCTTTTAATTGTTACTTATGTATCGTTCCTCATATAATACAATGGAAACGTAGCTGAACATCTATTGAAAGATGTAGATTTCTAAAATACTTTTTTATCTGCTTAATTTTGACCCTAATTTAAATATAGGATTGTACTTCAATTGTACTTCACTAACATGCTCGAAAACTATACTGAAAAATATAAAGCTATAAACATTTAAATGCTCTAAAATTTGAAATAAATTAGGCTACATAGTATTATTTTAATTTCACGCTGAAAATATATTGTTATCACAATTTAATTTTATGAATAATCAATAAAACTTAAATGAATATTTCCTATAGGTAAGTATAAATAATATATTTTTTTTAAAATTTTTATGTCTTTAGGGATGTAATCTTAATGGGCTACGATTTAAGTTAAATTGTTTTTAGAAATCTGACTGCATAATCTTAAGAGAAAGACATCCTTTATCCGATATATTTATCCACAAGTACGAATGAAAATGCGCTGAAGATAGCTAAATAAATTTAATTGTCTTATTATAACTGATTGACACAGAATTAGAATACGACTAACTAAACTTCACCAAAATATTATTTTTTCATGTACCAATTTGTTTTCCTTTCATACTGAAATATTACTGTTAATAATTTGGAAGATGTTACACGTATAAATTGCATTTTTTGTAGGGCTTTACTTCATAAATTACGTTTTGGTGACATAAGTGCTTTAAAACATTTTTTAGAGGAAGAAAAATATGATACATGTATGAAAAAAATTAAATATAATTAAAAATATGTTTGGTACCTTAACAAATAAAAATCAACCTCCACAAATAGTGAACGTGAGGATGATTAATTTTGTAATTAATGTTTTATATACACATACACTTTTAATTATTTTTTTACAGATAATTAAGTGCATATGCTTTGAACTAACTCCACGGTTCTGGCTCCTTTTTTCATTCTTTCGGATTTATAATATTCCGAAACGTTCACTTGGTAAACGTAAGCTTAGTTGGGTTAAACTTATGATTTAATGTACGAAACAAGCCATAGGCAGATTATTGAAAAACGCAATGCTGTTCAATAACAAAAAGGGTGGATGAAGTTCAAGCAAAGTACAGAGTTACAAAATATTACACGGACCATTGCTGTCAAAGATATAAAGTCGGCTCGTCATAAGAACTTAACTGGAGTTCAATACTTGTACTTAGTGTGTACTTTTTCGAAGCATTTGTTAGTAACAATATGGATATAATTGACAGTATGTGGATAATGAAAGTAAAAGTTCATAAATGTTCATTTGAATGTTAGGTAGATTTTAAAGAAATGTGCCTATTGCATCACTCATGACGGAATTTCTGGAATATTTTAAATATATTATCTGACTATGAATCAAGTAATTCAAAACTATATATGCAACACGGAAATATTTAGATAATCTACATTTAAAATAATTTATAAAGCAAGAAATAACTGTACTGATCTTATTAAAAAAAAGATTAAACTAAACCACACAAAAAGTATGTCTTACAAATATTTTAGAATTTTGTTATAAATTGCAGTGATTGATAACATTATTTCATTGGCGAGATAAGTCAAAATCTCCAGTTTCAATTTAGGGAGCATACAAAAGGCTTAAAATCAAATAACATAACCAGCATAAAGCTAATTTTACTGAACATGTCTTACAAACAGGTCACTATTATAACAGTATTGAAGGGAACATTGAAATTACTGAGTATTAAAATACTTAATATTTACCCTTAATTCATAGTATTATTAAAACACTAAGAATATTTTATAGCACAGTATACCAACATTTACTTATTTAATAGAAAATTTATCAGTAACTTCTAGCTGAGAATGATAATAATTATTTTAATTAGAACCAAAAAACAATATTATAAATTTTATTCACTGTAATTAGTTGGAACTATTTACGAACACCTTGTAAAGATAAAGTTAACATTAAAAACACAAGATTTCAAAATTGGTAACAAACACGCGATTATAACTAAGCAGTAAAGTGTTATAGAGGATAAGGAAACAGTTGGAGTCAGAACTTGGCCAATTAAAAAGAATCTTGTGAAACGTTGACACTGCGATACCAGCAGACATTCTGAGATTCGTTCGTGTTGGAAAGAATCATTTGTAAAAGTGTACAGTTTGTATTCTATATTTTTATTTCGAGTGGTTGTTTGATGTTATGTTGTAGTACTTTATATAGCATCTTGACTTAATGTCTTAAATGATATAGTTGTTTCATAAATATACAGGGTGTTCATTTGAAAACTTCAAACTCGTATTAAAAGACTTATAATAGCCCTAGTATCAAAATTCTGTAAACGGGAATGTATAGTACTAATGGGGTGAACAAAAAAAATATTTTCAAAATGGGGTGCTCACCATTATGCCCCTTGTACGAAAGGAAAAATTTTGAAATTGCAACTAATATATTGTGACACCTCAAATTGAAGCTCATAAACATGCTGTATTTTGGTAAACAATTAAAATCGGCCAAGCCGTTTGGTACGAGAAGCCAATGATGTAATTTCTTACAAAAAAATTGTTAGACTACAAACATAATGTACCATAATGTACTACCGCTAATAACAAGAAAATTACTCACTGAATACTGTTGTAAATACTTTGTAAACTTCAAATAAAATAGTCAAATTAGTAGCCATTGCTGTTCAAGCAAAAAGATAACCTATTTTTAAATTCTTGCTTAACATTTCTAAAAGTTTCTCTGGTTAAGCGTCTGCAATCAGCAGTAATCCTGTTTTTCAAGTCTTGGTCACCAGTGGGATGTATTTTAAAAACTTCTGATATCAAGTGACTCCACAAAAAAAGGGTAAGGGTGTTCAGTCTGCAAACCTTGCCGGCCATTCAATTGATCATCTTCTGCCGATTCAGTGATCCGGGTAGTGTGCATATGCCATTGTCACACAGGAAAAGCATTATGTACAGGAGCTCCAACTTGTTCAAAAAATAAAACATATCCGCATCTCAATTTAACTCTCTTTTACCTGGTTTTCAAGTGTTTCCACAATAAGAGGGTCAATAGTGTTTTCTAGCAAGTACGATTCTCCATTTAATTTCCTTCAATAAATACAGGTCCAAGAATACTGTAACAACAGTTCTATTTGAGGTGTCACAAGGTATTAGTTGCCATTACAACATTTTGGCTTTGGGTACAGGGGGCATGAGGGTGAGCACCCCCATTTAGAAATTTTGTGTTAAATAAGTGTTAAACCATCTTAAAAAATTAGATAAAACTAAATATTCTATGACAAGGTTTCCTTTTTTTTACTAGGAAAGGAATAAGAGTAAAATATTATAATATTATTATATTCTTCCGATATAAAATATGTACAGTAGAAATTTATATTCCGTATAATTATTCATCTATATATATACATACATGTAATATATAACCTGCAAATATTTCTGCGTTATAAAGTGCATATAATAATCATAGTCATCTATGAGAACTATAAATGTATTCCTATTTAATTTAATATAAATCTGTTTGGCAATACGAGTGGATGTTAATTGTAAATATTACTAAGTTGAACAATATAATTACTTTTCTGTGGATTTACTTTATCTTAACTATGGATAATTAAAAATCATGTATTCATATTATTTTAAATATTTTATTTTCACAAAATTGTTAAACACGGATATAAATCAAAGAGAGAAACATCATATTTATGTACAAAACATTAGACTCTATGGAGATTTCTGTAACGAGAAAACCCCTCAATGAATATACTTGGCACATATTACTTAAGAATACACAATGAAAGCTTTAAATTACATCTGTACCTCTTTCCTCTCTTTTAATCCAGTACTCTTAGATTTGATTGAGATATTATAAAACCATTACATTACCGAGGAGTTTTAATAAAGCTTCAATATTCTAAAGGGACGGTACTGTTAATGTGTTCATGAAATTGTTTAAATAAAACGTTTAAAACAAAAAATTATTTCCTGCGAGAATTTCTTTGTTGAAAATTAATAAACCTGAATGAAGAAATACAGTTGTTTTGTAACTTTTAACTATTATTGTTTACGTATTTTGCCACAATATTATTGTTTCCATCTGTCCTTGAGGAGTGGTTACATGTAAAATATTACGTTATTGTATTTTAAATATCAAATTAAAATTATGTCAGCATTTACGAGTAATTATTATCCAGTTAGATAATTTTTTTGGAGTCATATTGATTACTTGTAGGAAATATGTAATACTTTTACTGCAAATATATACATTTTTGCAACAATTCTATTTTTATAGAGTTATATTACATAGCAAATTTGATACGAATATTTAAAATGTAGTGTATTTATTAACTTAGGCACTTCCTTAAACCTAAAACAACTTTCTTTATTATATGTTCTTCTGGTCCTGGTTCTCATACTTCTTCTTATAAAATCATCCTATGAGCATAAAATAAAAATATTCCGCATTATTGTGACACATTATATATGGTTTAATGATAAATTTATTACATAAATTAAAAATGGTATACGTGAGAGTTTCAACTTAGTGATTAGTGATTAATAATACACTAAGTATGAAACATATTGAGGAGTATTGTATATTATTATATGAGTATCATTATGAAAGAAAAGGTAAAGCATATATGTGTCAGTAGATCAACTATATACAGTGCGACTTGACTGCCAGGCCTAGTACTACCATTGCGCAACACCAATGTAAATGATTCATGCTACTAATCTGATTGAGACGTGTAGTTTTGATGATTTGTGATTAGTGTACAGTGTATGTTTTGATGGATACTGAAAAATATACTGTTACAAAATCATAACTTCAATTCTAGCATTTGGCTAAAATTAACAACACAACAGGTATATTTGATGTAACTAACCGGCTGATTGTTAACGAAGCCTATAATTAATGGAAGTGCTGGAAACACTTAATATATATATCTGCATGTCCATATCTGCCTGTCTTCCGCACAATATCTTAAAAACTAACTGTTCTGTAAGACTTGAAGTTTTTCATGAAGCTTTTCTTTATGTACACTGAGATCAATGATATTACATGTTGCTCAGTGTGATTTAGCTGAGCGTTTTTCATTCCTCTACTGGGTAACCATCATGGCAAAAAGAAACTAGCAAAATGAATAAACTTATAAACAAAAATATAACAATAAGAGATTTTAACATGTAACATATGTTTAATACATGAAGCTTTTTTATACAGTAAAAGTAAATGATAATACAATTTTAACTTAATGTTGAAGTTCTCTGAAAAGATTTGATTTCAGTGTATTCATTCGTTGATGTATTTTAACACATACTAGGATATCCGTGTAATAATTACGGGTAAAAAACCCCCAGATTTTGTAAATAAGAACCTACAGCATGTGAGCATCGTTTTAGAGTTCGAAATTTTCTTTTTATTCATTCAAGAACTAACGTTACAGTATATTCGTTAATATCATCCTATCTTGACAACGATTTCAGAATTATGCATTAGCTTTCAGTGATTGAATGTCACTGGGGATATTTATGTATGTACTTGTTTTTGTATATAAAATTATCATGTAAGTGCTATTGTAGTTACAGTTTTAGAACAAGTGAAACTCACTCATTAAAATAAAATATAAATTTAATAAACAATTCTAGAACTCTGTTGCTTTGAAAATTGTGAAAATAATTCAGAAGACTATGAACAACAATTAGATAAATCGGTTAAGGAAAACATTTGAGATGACAATATGTATTAGACGGCACGAGTTTATATAAGTTAATATTCATAAAAGACAACAAACAGCATTATACTGTGTGACCTAAAAACTCTTCTTTTAAATTATATTATCGTACATTCAGAAACAAGTTACATTAGCCTAGTTACATTGTAACTATATTACTATGGCATTTCCGCAAATTGAAACATACTTTACGAAATATATTTTCTGCAATGTATACATTTGTATATTTAAATATATAACACAAATAAACACACAATATTTTATTTTGTTTAACTAGGGATATGAAATAAATGAATGTTTAAACATAAATCTCAAATTTCCTTTTTTTTAAATGTTGTCTGAAATATTTCCATTTCTATAACGGTTTGTACATTCCTATACAAAATCATCTCAATATTTATGTTGCATGTCATATTGTACGGTAGATAATAGAGTAATAAATCATTCTTAAACGGCCTATAGTTGTGGTATTATAGCAGTTTTCTAAATACAATGAAAACAAAAAGTAAGAAATATTATATGTTAACATTTTTAACTAGAATATGAACTATTCTAAGTATATTGTGAACATTTTGTGATAAAAAAAACACGGGATTATATTTGAATATTTTGTTATATGCGTAAAAATAATTACGACCTCCTGAACAAGTATGTCATCTTCAGTAGTGGAAATAGGGAAATGTGATTTTATCATAAAATGACATCTCATAAAGTTTCATGGAATATTGTTGTGGTATAAACAGCCTTTTTATTTTAAAATTTAATATAATATTGTAATCTGAATTTTTAAGAATATATATATATATATATATATATATATATATATATATATATATCTTCTTCGTGGTTTTTAGTCAGCATTAAAAATATGTCAAGGAATATGAGCAGTATATTGCTTGACATATTTTTAATGTTGACTAAAAACCAGGATTTACGAGATTTATGTATTTATTCCATTCGATATATTTAAAATGTAGTTTAGATATAACTTTCAGTATTTTATTGTTTTTTATTTCATTTAGAAAATTGTATCGCGAACTATAAAATATTATACTAAAAGAAGCTGTAATAAACCGACTTTTAATGTACCGAGGGTTTTATAAGGTATCTCAAATACTACCTCTTATTTTATAACTATCTAATCATTCCAGGCATAATTTCTCATGTCTGAACTTAGATCAAGAAGCGTAAAGGTCGCGCTGGTAAAATCTCATACAGATTGCTATAAAAAGTTCTGAGGACAAGAACAATTCCTTCGGGAAGAGCGTCTTGTTTGTTCTTTTATCTGAGGGTGGGACGCAAAACCACTGGGAGTGAAACAAGAAATATAAGGGGGGTCACATCTAAGAAAGCTGTACGTGACACTGGTGGGAAAGGGGGTACTAAATTTAAGTTCCTCTCAACAGGGGCCACTGGCTCTGCAAGCGCCCTCCGGTCCGATAAAGACCTCGCCTATCTATAGCTCCTCAAGCAAAACATCGACGACGTTTATCAAGGACGAGAGAAGACACCTTGAGTGATCGTAAAATAATTAAGTAGATGCAGGTAGTATTTCATACCAATAATATAGAGGTCTGTTGGTATTTAAGACTGGAAATGACCGTATGTTTAAGTGACAGATGGATCCAAGGATGTCGGTTCTCCAGGCAGAATTCGATGAGACAGGAGGAGTTTTGGCTTTGACTTCCTTGAACAAATATATAACAAATACAACATCAACGTGTAACCTGCTTTCTATAGTCACATCTTATTGGATAGATCAAAAACAAACGATAAATAGACAGTTTAGGTTTTTTTCTAGATTACTATAATAAAACTATTGACCTTCAAAAAATTTCTATTTATGGTAAACGCACATTCTTCTTATTTTAAAATTATTTTATAATTAAGTTTACTATATTTTACATTAATCATTACAATGAATTATACACACTTAATGAAACAAAAAATGTCAGATAATCACCTCAGAAGTAATAACAATCGATTTTGCAGGACAGTTCATCACACCTTTGGTTCCCAGACCAATTAAAATGTGTGTTTTACACTGAACAAAAATTTGTGGTCTGCTTTTAGTAAGACTACCTTTGTAGAAGAATATGGTCGTTAATCGGCAGAAAGTTTTTGAGCAACGGAGATAGTGTCTTTTACACTTCCATTACCATTATTTATATCGGAGTTTAGGTTTACCATTTAGAGATGCATTTTGTCCTTTTGTTTTAGTTATAACCCTTCTTGTAATACACGTTTTGGACACATAAACTTTAAATGAGTTTACCAAAAGTATGTTTAAATATTAAATGCTTACATCAGTACTATTCAGTACAGGAGATTTTAAAACGAAGCTTGAAGTAAATGTATTAACTTCGTATAGCCAAAAACATAGTGTAAACACTATATATTGCATACGAGAGCATAGTAGTTTCACATGTAACAGTAACGGAATGTATTAAATATGTTCATAGTTATGTTAGAGCTCCAAAAATAAATATCCTATATATATATATATATATATATATATATATATATATATATATATATATATATATAAGAGTTACCAGCAGGCTTTTTTGGTCGATTTTCGTATCTGCCAAATGGCTTACTTACCAAATTAGTTAGTATATATATATATAGGATATTTATTAATTAATTATTATTTATCTATATATATATATATATATATATATATATATATATATAGATCTTCTGATGGAATTGGTAGATGTTTAATTGTCATAAAAATTTTTCTGTTGTACGAAACGTAACCGTATAGAAACAAAATCAACTAGTTGAACTCATTGTTGTGTTTTTCTCTGTGTGTGTATTTACTTTAATGTAAAGTAGCTTGTTCTCCCTTAAATTGTGTTCATATTAACTGATGTTTACGTTTCAGTCAAATTCATAAATTACTTTCTACAAATAAAAGTGGTATTTTGATCTAAATTGTTGAAATAAAAAAATTGTTTTCTAGACCCAAAAAGAATAATGAAGGTATGTTATTTAGACATTTATAATCACACTTCCTTCACTAGAGACATTGTCTCTAAGCATTTATTTCCATAGAAGTGAAATTAAATCTCTTTTAAAAATTTATTTGAGTTTTATTAGCTTAAGAGAAATATTAGTCAAGGGGTCAATATTAGACCTTTATGTTCAGTGTGAGGTTTAAATATACAAGGGACTTAGTTCACCGGGAAGATTAAAGACAGTCAAACTGAGCAAAGTAGTTGTACTTGCAGAATACATTTTTTGAACCTGGAATCAAAGTTTAAAATGATGTGTATAAGTTGTATCAGACGACTATGTTAACTCAAGAGTAAAGATTACTTGCGGATTAAGTTAAATGAGGGGATAAATAACAAGGTATTTGAGATAACCAGAGATTTTAGTTGAAGTCTATTTAGGGGTTGTCCTCAGTATGTGTTAAGTTGGTCAAAGGTATTGATTTAACATTGAAATTTATAGGTTGGGTTAAGCAGGCAGGTTTTATGTTACACATAAAAATAAATCGCTAAATTTGTTGCTAAGCGCGAATTTCAACAACGACTGTACTAACTCTGTTATGTTTATTTTGTACAACAACTTTTGATCTCCGACAAAGTTTGTTGAAAATATTATTAATATTGATTTGGCCTTAATATATCGCATGTAATGAAGTATAACCATTAAAAATTTCGCTTTTCCGTAGGTAAAGATAAATTGTTTGTTATTTAGTAGCAAGTAAAACGTTTTCTGACATCTTATATAATGAAAAAAATTCAGTTTTATTATTCGTTTAAAACTTAATATTTACAGTATTTGAATTTAAGCCACGTTGGTCTTAAATCCGATCTTCTATATAAACATTTTACATAATATATCGTATTTTTTGGCCATATTTAGAAAGTAATAACAGTATTTTCTGTTTTTATAGTTTTTTTCTGTGTCATATAGTTCTTAAATACACGTAGTTACAAGCCTAATGAAGATCAATGTGTTACGAATTCTTATTTTAATTGTTGGTCTTTTGTAACGTTTATATATAAAATCACATATTTCCTTTTCGTATTATATATTTCTTTACACTCACAATAACGCTTGCTTGTGAGTCTGCTTGGCCATTTTGTGTCTCGTATGGGTCGCAGTTTTTGCTATCGAAATAGAACACCAATCATACTGCGCTGAAACACTATCGGCCTGAGGAGTACTTTAACTCAATGACCTTTTCTATACATGTTATCTCATGGAAGAGGAAGATTTTACAGTACACTAGTTCCCTTCTGTTTCAGATAGCATTTAATGATAATTTTGTTACTATTTTGAGGCTAATGTTTTTATTAATAACAAATTGTATTAGTACATTACTATCCACTTAACATCTTTTTTAAATCAAGACATTACCTTAACAATAAAATTTTTTAAATAATGAAATACATAAATTTTGCTTTCTTTTATTCAAAAATTATACATTGACGCTATGAATTACAAAACTTTTAAAGACAGAAGTTTCCCTGAGCACAATTAACAGCGCATTCCAATGTCATAATAAAAAATTAAAATGTACTTTTTATGCGCATCCATATATTGTGGCAGATGTAGTTTTAATTTTAAGGCTATATTTTGTAATCTAATGACTCCTTTAGAACTATTTTAGTATGTTAGTAAAACTTTTATAAACTTAATCGATCATAATTATGTGGAAACTAATTATCACTAATAATTTCCTGTAAAGTTCTTTTGAACACACTTAAAATATGTGTCCTCTTTTCTTTTATAGTCATAGTAATATTTTCTTTGAGTGTAGCTGGAAAAAACACGAATTTTTCTTTCAATCTGAGGATATATCTTAATTTAATGTCAGGCAAAAACCAATATCATCCATTGATACAAACCCATATAAAGTATCATTGAATGATTTATATGAGCACCACTGGGATATTTTTATAAGCCACGAATGATGCATACAATGTAATTATTAAATGTTTAATATTTGTATTGCAATCATTATGAGTTCGTCTTAGCGTTTTTAACATTAACAAAATTACCTGGAAGTCTAAACTCATATATGAATGCTTAAAAGGTATGACCGGTTAAAGATAGATTTCTTAAAATATTAGTTTATTAATAATTAATTAATTAATTATTAATTAATATTAATATAGTAAAACATAATGTGACCAATTTATACAGTTAATGAAATAATTGCTTGAAATAAGGTTGCCTCATTGGTTACTTTCCTTATATTTAGTTTAAAACATTGCATTCATATACCGTCTTATCCTTGAGGGCTATATTAGTGATTAAACATGTTTTATTAATGAGATTATTGATTTATCATGACTTTCTCCAAATGGGAATTTACAAAGTCTGACAAAAGGTTGTCAAGACTTGTGGGGGCGGACCTTCCCCTTGATTCAGAGACAGACTCTGCCAACTCCTTAGCTACTTGGCAACAAGAGGTACATAAACTTATCGAAATGGCACCATACACATTTATCTATCATTGCACTTTCAACCACTCGTTGAAAGATGTAATAAAAACTGTCAGATGCATTTTATCATCAATAAATGCTATTACTCCATAGTTTAAATGTTAAGAGTGATATAGATTTAGAATCGTTATTATATTGGATGGTACTAAACTTATTGAAAAACAATGAATAAGGCAGAAAACAAAGTTAACTTAGTTTAGGATGCCTCATAGAACACATTTAGTATGTGTTACGAAGAGGAAATGTCAACACTAGTTAAAATATATTAATTTGTGATTTGTCATACTTAAACTGTAAAAAATAAAATACATTTTCTTTACTCCCAAACTAATTTTATTACATGTGTTCTGTTTTCCAAATCTCTTCGTCAATGTGGTAGTAAATGTTAACAGAAGTAACAAAGAAACCTAATTATATCGAAAATACTAATGACGGAAAAATAAATATAAATTAAAAGAATTTTTTTAAATTGAGAATTAGATAACATCAGGTAGCAAGCTGTGATAAAAATTAGCTCTAGAGTACGAGTACAAAAAACCTCCTACTGGTCCTTTGATTATGAACGCTCGGCTAATACAGAATGGCACTCTGCCGAATACAACGACCTTTGATGACCGAACGCAATACGAGATTTGTGTTTAGGCAAGGAGATTTACAACTGTAAGTACATTGTTAACTATAGTAATTGTGGGATTTATACAATTGCGTGTGATAGTTGACAATTTGTCTTCTGACGAAATTTAGTTTTAGCATAAAAGTTTTAACACTTTAGACAAATTGTAATGCACTATTTGAATGTTTCGCATTTAGCTCCAGTTTACCATCTTTTTATTGCAGCGTTTGGTATCTGACTCTGTCTCAAACTTAACTCCTGGTATCTGGAGTCATGTTTGTCTGAAGAGATCGAAATAAAGTCGACGACGACGAAACTCAACACGAAACTAGTGTCGACATCAGAGGTACTTATCAATAGGGGAAATGCAGTCTCATTGTCTTATCAGGTGCGCAATTGTGTACATTTCAATATTTCTGACACAATATATAAGCACAATGTTGCAACCGAGTATTCTACGCATAAATTAACTATGTTAGGAAGGGTTGATTCTATTTGAATGTTGAATTTGGATCCAGCTCACCTTACTTTTATTGCAGCATCTGAAACAACGTCATATACCATTTTTCGTGGTCAAGTAGAATTGTGTGTAGGGGACTTTGGACAGTAATATAATTAAATACTTCGTACGATAATATAATTTGTTGCAAACCTTTGGCTTCTTAGCACCATTTTATGGGTAATACAATAAATATAATTTATAATAACTTTAAAAATCTTTTTCACTAATATCGCTTTTTAAATGGTGTTTATGTATTATTACCCGATATTGTTAGCTATATGACGAAAATTACTAGTGCTAATTAATTCTAACGCCTAAATTGTAGAAAACTTTTGATATATAAATTATTTAATAAAAGCAGAAGCATTTTAGAAACCTAATTGTTAATATTATTTTCTCATTTAAATAAAAAATCATTCATAAATTTTCACCATGGGTTACACCATACAAATATTCTAAAGAGTGCATCGTAGGAAATAACCATAAGTCGTGTGTGTATCTTGCCAACTTAGATACTTAACCTGTTAGTACTATATCTGATTTTTCTTAATGGAATGAACATTATAATTTCTGTAATACACCCTAGGAAGGAGACAGAACAAATAGTTATTAAATCACGAAATGTTACTCTCACACATGTCTGCAGCAGATTTAATATGTTTTCATGCCCAGTATTGTGTAACGTATTTAAAATTTGGCCAAGAACATTCATATTTAAATCCTTATCTATACTTTGTTGAATTGAAAACCTATCCTATGACGGTTATGATAAGTTTCTTTAATTTAATTGACAAACTTTTCAAAATCTCTAAGAAAATAAATTTTTATGTATTCATGGTAAGATGTACTACGTGGACTCTGGTGGGTACAAATTACACAGTGTATAAGTATACCATACCACATTTTACGTAACAAGCTTCTTTGAAGTTTCGTACAAAATTTAAAGTGTACAGTTCATTTCTTCTCAATATATGCTTGAAAACAGACCGACAGGCTGAGAGTCAGATAGTTGATAAATATCAATGACATTAAGCAAAATTCCATGGATCGATCTCATTTTGTCTATGTAGAAATGAGATTTCATGAATAGTTAAAAGGCTACTGGTAGAATGTTTCTTGTATTGTTTTACGGACTGATTGGCTATATAAACGCTGAGTGACATCCAGTGGATTGACATTGACTATGATATTACACCCGATGATCCCTATATTTGTCCCGAGTGAGCGAAAAAGACAGGAGGTCTCGGAAGCGCGCCCCTCCCCAAACTCGGAGCAAAGCATAAAAAAAACCACATGCCACTAGTGGGAAGAGAGACAAAGAGAGACAAGACTTCGAGAACGTGATTTATAATTAAAGAGGTGGCGAACATTTTTATACAAAAATACAATTACTTCAGCACCACGGTGCACCGCGTAACTTAAAAACTAAATAACAAAAGATAAAATTCCAATATAGACAATAACATAATAAATATAAATAATAACATAATAAATAAATAATATAATAAAGAGATTTGATATATAAATAACAATTTCAGGTACGGCATGTAGGAAAAATTATCTTTAACTGGTAAGTGTTATGAACTGAGGGGAGGAAAAGGTTGTAGAATTTCTAGGCCCACTATTTTTAAAAAGTAATTTGGTTTCAGGTTTGTAGCCAAAAAGTAAAAAAAAAATATTTAAAGCCGATTTTCGAAGGAGGCGGGGGCTTAGTTGCCTCCACGAATCCGAATTAAAGATGAAATCCTCCCCTTCAGTTCATGTAACTAAACTAAATACACACTAGTCTTAACACTGGCCCTCCTCCAGATCTAATATCTGGCAGCGCTCCCTGCACCCCAATCCTCGCAAGTTCAGTAGAAGAAAAGTAAAAAAAACATTTTGGATCCAACCTTGTTCCAGATGAAATGAATATGAGCACATACACTCCGGTTGGATGCCGGTACAGGAGCGCTGGCAGGGCACGGGGCATTCAGTTTTGGTTTTCAGTGGTTTCATTGGGCAGACTCGCCGCACCAGTCCCGCTGACGGCACTCACGGGGACCCTAATGAAGCCCAACATAACCAGTAGATATTTAGAAAAATGTTATTGTAACCTGAGAAACAATAAAAACTTAATTATGTTTGCCACAAAGTATATATAAAATATTTAAATTTAACAATTAAAAATAACGATCTGTAACTAACAGTACCTTTTAAGTATTGAAAAACTGTTTCCTAAAAATAACTCAAGACACCAAGTATTTTAAGATACACTACTTGGTGGCAATATTAAATATTACATAGCCTAGAACAGCCATACTAAATGATTAAGCGTGATAACATTTACTGGTAACTATAATTCGCTGGATTTTAATCATTCTATTATAATATTATAATAATTTACATTTTATTATTAAATAATAATTGTAAGGTAGGCCTAATAATAATTATATAATTTACAAATAATAACAGTACATTATTTCCCAAATAACAATAATTAAATTATAATCCGTTCACGCTACTATAAGGCAATTAATTAATTAAACAATAAAATGAAAATCATGAATGTTGCCACCCAATTTTGCACGCAACACAAAACACGAGGTCACAAAATTTGCAAAGTCTGTACCGTCTCGCTTACACTAAATAAAAACAAGGTGATACTAAATAAATAATTTCCGTTCGCCGAACGGATCGATTAGAAAGCACGGCGCAAAAATATAAACTTAACTGGCATAGTTAAAAAAAATTAACAAATTTAGAACGTACGATAGACAGGAAAGAACACTTTGCGACACGAGCAACGTACACGAGGAACACAAGTTACAAAATAATATATAAACTACTTATAACTAAACTACGATAATATATGTCAGAGTGGGAGAGAAAAACCGCCAACAAAATAAAGTTAAGAGGGTGAGAGAGACAATTACCTGCCGAAAGTAGAGGAGCTAGCCAGCCATGGGGAAACGGTAAGAGCAGAGAACAGCCAGAAACACAGTAGCTTCTCCGAACGTGTCTGACCGCTTCGAACAGTAGCCGGTACCGGTGAACAGCTGGTCGGTAAACTAGTCAAGGTCAACCAGCTGACCTCGACCAATCAGTCCAACCAGGCAGAAAATCAATACTTGACGGAGTGACTCCCCCACCAACTGACAAGAGTGGCCGAGGTGGGAAAAATAAAAGACAAAAATAAATTGTCCAAACTGAGCCCCGGCTCATATTAAAAAAAAGACTTCATGTACACGTTCCTAGGGATAGGTTAGTGCGTTCTCTAGATATCCTGGACAAGGTGAGAGACAAAAGAACAAAAATATAAACAATTTAAAGTTTTCTTTTTAAAGATACATCATTCTTAAGATAGCACTCTAAGTGACAGCATTTGCTAACTTTCACATATCGATAGCAGCTGGAAATACTGCTTAAATTATGACAGATAAAACAAATAAGGGGTTCTTTGTTTGAAGGTTATTTTTGACGATGGAAGGATTGTGAAGGAAACAGGATTTTTCCGGACATTTGCCATCGTTAAGTGAAACAAGAAAACAGTAACACTACGTTTCGAGATCTGCGATCTGATCTCTTCTTCAGGTAAAGAACTAACCTAATACATAAATAAGGGGTAAGTATTCGTTAAGTAAATTTTAACAAAAACACTAAAAAAAAAAAACTCAAATACAGAATAAAACTAAGGAGGAAAATGATTTACATTGATGAGTGTAAGCGAAATTTCATACAGGCTAAACTTTCTTTGATAAAAAGGTACCTAAGTTGGACTTATACAGGAGGTTTACTTTCCTTTATATAGTATGAGAATTAAAATTTTCAAGGCAAGATGTCAAGATGTTCCGCATGAATTAAATACAAGACAATTTTATTCAATATTGCTTTTGACCAATGAGTGCTATTTAAACACATCAGCAAGCATAAAGGTACATTTTCTAGTCGTTATTTTCTTTAAAGTTTGTTTTACGTTTTCAATTTAATTACTGAAATAATATTACAGAGCTTTTCTATTTGATATTATTTAAGAAATCAAGTATATCACTAACAGGTATTAATATACTATTACAATAACACATAGCAATATTATCAGTATGTTAGTTTGTACAGTTATACTTATTAAGATTATATAATAATATATATATATTGCAAAATAGAAATACGTCTAACAAACAGAAAATGAATGTTTGTCATTTACCCAAAAAATAAATGAATTAGAGAATTATAGTTTAAGAGACAATTTCATTTATTCCTTTTATTCATGTATAATTAAAACACTTGTCTGATATTGTAAAGCTAGTTTTACGTTCACATAACGAAATGGGTAATTAAATTTATCAACTGCGTACTCTCAAAATTTTGATATGGTGTTACTAAGTGAATGAAAGGCTACCCTTTCATTAGAAACATTTCACTTAATTTCAGAAGAGCTCGAGACAACTGAATGCCGAGTAGGTCTATCTGATCTGGTGCCGTGTGCGTGAATAGCTTCGGTAAACAACCTGTTTTACACTTAAATATCTATATTTCCTTAATTAAAGTTACATGTAAATATCGCTCGCTCATGATTCAGTTTGGAGTGGCTATAAGTCCTAGAATGTGGGGCTTAGAAATAGTTCACAGAAATATTAAAGTTTTTTACTCTTTTTTAACCAAAGCTACACGAGTAATACTTAATAGGGGTTACTGTATAACAAAATTTATGTACAGACATTATCTATAGTTTCAATTTTGTATCCTTATATGTTATTACTAAAATATGCGTTCCTCATATTCTTTTTGTAAATTTTTACAACACAGAAGCATAGTATTTTAGTTTATAAACGTGTAAATGCTTTCAATAATGCGAAATATAATGAAAATATTTTATGTTGAAATCACACTAATGACGGATCTCTAACTGACACTTCCCTAATCCTAGGAACCACGAATTGTTGCTTTCACGCGTAAACTATTCAACCGATTACGATGAAATTTTGCACGGGCATATTTACAGTCTCTGGGATCCCTTCTGGCTACGTCCTACTGTTTTTTGAAGAAGCGATAAATCCCATCTCGCTCTGTAACGTTTGAAATGTAAAAGATTTGTTGCTTTTACGCGTAAACTATTCAACCGATTACGATGGAATTTTACATGGACATATTACAGTCTCTGGTATCCCTTCTGGCTACGCCCTACTGTTTTTTGAAGAAGCGATAAATCCCATCTCGCTCTGTAACGTTTGAAATGTAAAAGAGCCTGACAAATAATGAACTGTTTAGAGTAATTATTGTTTTATGAATGCACAACCTATAACAGTATATCTGTTGAGTTTATTTAATTTAACCGCTATTTTTAATTTTTTTTACATTTATAGAGACAGGTTTCTCATAATCTTACGTTGTTTGACCCTATCACATGGCCCACGCACTTATGCTGAAAACAGTGATAGGCTGTTCAAAGTGAGAAATGTAGTTGAATATTTTAACATGAAAATGAATTCTGTCTATTACCCTGGGAAAGAGTTGTCCTTAGACGAGGCCATGATTTTATGGCGGGGTAGGCTTCAGTTCCGCCAGTATATAAAGGGGGAAAAACAAGTACGACATAAAACTATATACCTTAGCAGAGCCAGAGGGTCTTGTATTGAGGTTTAGTGTTTATGGTGGAAAAAATGATCCTACTTCCGGCAAAGGTCACGCTAGCAAAGTTGTAATGAATCTTATGCAGAATAAACTTGGGGTAGGTCATTCCCTTTTTCTTGACAATTTTTATAATAGCTTTCAATTAGCATCAGTGCTCCTTGCTAATCAAACATATTGTACAGGGACATTGAGAGCAAACAGAAAAGACAATCCTCCAGATGTAGTTGATGCTAAGCTAAAAAAAGGTGAAACCATCGCCCGTTATAGTAACGGAGTTATGGTGGGGGCATGGAAGGACAAACGAAAGGTGTTATACATATCTACAGAATTTGAAAACGGCATGGCTATTTCTTTGAACAAACGTGGTCAAGAAAGAGTAAAACCTCTGCCCATCATTCAGTATAATGGTCACATGAAGGGGGTGGATCGTTCAGATCAGTTGCAGGCTTATCACCCCTGTGACCGTAAGAGTGTCAGGTGGTACATGAAAGTATTTGAGCACACTCTTACTGCCATCATGAACAATGCTATGCACTTGTATAATATCACAGCAGGAAGAAGGAAGATGTCATTGTATGACTTCCGCATAGCTGTCTTGGAGAAATTTCTCCCCCGGCCAGAGAACCCAGGGCGCACCCCTGACCGAATAAGGCAGATCAGACATGACATTGAGATTAGTGAGGACAGGGACAACAAGGGCAGAATCAAACGTAAGAGGTGCAGGGTGTGCCACTCCAGAAAAAAATGTGAAGATGACCCCATACCATTGCCCTCAATGCCCGGACAAACCAGGACTGCGCCCAACTAATTGTTTTCAATATTACCATGACAACCTGTAAAGCAAAGTCATTGGGAGGTGGGTGGGGATGTAAATATGTGTACATAAAATACTATGATAATTTAGGATAGTTTCGTTCTTATAAACTTCAAAAAACTTGAAAGATATCACACTACCAGTCTCAAAATGCATTAGTATATGTGTGACGAATGAAACATAAGAGTGTATTTTTGTGCGGATGTGACACGGGTGTAACAAAAGAGTGATATTTTGGTGCGGATGTGACACGGGCGTAACATTGAAATATGTGTGTGCTGGTGTTACACCGGTGTATCACAGACAATTACGTCATTTCTGGTGGGATGAACATATCAATTTCAACTAATACCATCGTTATCAGCCTTCTCACACCCATTGGTAAGTAAAACATCAATAACAATTTTTCAGCACCTAGGAAACCTATCATGTCTTAGTTCAGCAGTGAATGTGTTAAAATTGAACTTTGGTAATAACTTTAATTGAGATTTGGAAAAGTAGTAATTTATTAATATTTAACTGGAACTGTTTTATTGTGAATTATAAATTGGTAATTAATTAAATTTTAATAATTGTTTGAGAAAGTTGTAATACGAATTGCAGAGACTTTAAAATTAAATTTAAACTAGTGGAAAGAGAAGTTTAAATGTCTATTTTTGAATTGTGAGTGAACTTAAAATTGAACATTTTTATTTTAGTTATTTCCAAGTGGCATTTCCTTTTTTTATTTTAAATTTTTATTATTTTATTTTACAAGAGAGCTCTAATTTTTAGTTTGATATATTGAAGGAAGTTTTAAATTTACTAAACGGTTTGTCAATTCTTTGTTGAAAATAGAGTGATGACTATTCTGAAACGTTGAACTTAATAATTTGTCAGTTTAAAATAAAACCATTATTTTATTTAGTACTGTGATTTTTATATTAGACAAACCAGATAATATTTAATAGTCAACAATGTAGTAATAAATTTTACTGAATATTCAATCGGAGCTTACTAATCAAAATATATTTTATATCGTCTTGGATGTCTCATTGATAATTTAAATATTAATATTCTGGAATATTAATATCTACAATCCAATTCGTTACAGTTGCGCTGTGGTACAAATTGTCTGTTCTTAAATTATACTAATTTTAATTGCCTAAAGTTCGTAAGAATTGCTACTACGTGAGTGCTTATCTGAATTTACTAATTTTATGTGTTGCTGATAGATTAGCTATTTATTAGGTTTCACAATATGATTGAAGAAAACAGATTTCAATGCACTCTTAGATAATAACAGACTTTATAGCTTTCCACTCCATCCCAGACTTGATGCTTCTGGCAGTATTATTTGCATAATGAGAGCTCCAGTAAGAAAATGCCTTTACTTATTTTCTCACGCCCCTTCACTTATTTCAAATGGGACCGCTTAAGTCAATATTTTTCACAACAATTCATTTAAGCGTTAGAGTAAAACGCTCGCTATTACATATAGTTTTGATTGAAAATACATAACAAATAATTCAGTAATTGTTGAAGGAAGATTTTATTACTAAATATTAAAAAGAATGAGTAAGCCGCATCACATGTCTCGTAACAGGTTTTGCTGAGGTTCATTCTAAATTTGCAATTCCAAAGGTAATTTCAAAATTCATAGATAGAACGCCAGACAACCGTACGGTAGAGGAATCTTTCGTGAAATCAAACAAAAATTGTGTCAACCTACTAAGGGGTAAACTAAAACGACGCTTCAAATTCCGCAGATGGACGTGTACCTTTAGTTCATTCTTGTAAGAAAACGAAAATGTCAAGCAGGTAGAGTACCACTGTGTATTGTATTTACGGGCATCAGGCAGTGGGTATTTTTCAGGTTATCAGTTCCTATTTAACTTAACTCTATTTATTGTATATCTTATTTTACTCATTGCGTGTTAAACCTTTTTAATAGTTTTTTTTCTGTTGACTAATTATTATTTTATATATTTATTGTATTTACTGTTATACATTTATTGTCGAGTTTGATAGTTCTATTATTGTAAGTTATATTCATGGCTGACAGATATATGCATGTTTTTGACAATGTAGGTGTTCAATATAATTTTTGGTGGCCTTCTAACTGTTATTAATTTGCGTAATAGTGCAGTCATTGAAGCATTATTGCTTCGAATTTTTTTACTGTGAACCGAATTGCATAAAATTTAGGCATTAGGTTCATCTTACTTGTAACTTCAACAGTGAAAGTGATTTGAACTCCGCAACTACCCTGCGGGTTGTTGCCAACCCTTCTCGGGGGTGAATTTTCTTTTTTTTAAGTAACCTCGGCTATCGATAAAAGGCCTAATTTTAAGCAAAAAAACCATCTATAAAGTTTTTTGAAAAATCCAATACTTTTCAAGTTATTGGCAAATGAAAGTTCGCAATTTTTTCACGTTATTCATCGGTTTTTTGAAAATATCTCCAAAAATACGTTTTATCGAAAATTTTATAAAGATAGAAATCGTAGCAGGTAAACAAATGAACAATTTGGTTTTTTATAAAGTATTCTAAGTGCAATATTAAGCTAGATATTAAAGATCAAAGGCGTTTTTTATTTTGTCTGAAATTTAATCGATGTGGTCAATGCCATCTAGCGGCGAGCATATGAATTTTAGGCATTCTAATAAAAAAGGGTTTTGTATTGCTTGAAATAAGCTTTAAAATGAGCACTATTAAAAGTCTTTTGCACGTAAAATAAGTCAGCTGTATTGCAAATAAGAGGACCATCTAATGGTTTTTTCTTTTAAATCAATGGGTTCATAAGTGTCATTTCCACCAAAATTAAAATTAATCGTATTCCGCCTATAATTAACTTTATTATGAAGATTTTGATAGATTGCATCAGTTTGGCTGCTTCAGGACACATATTCTTCAAAAAAAGTCACGATAAAAAAAATCAAATTAGAAAAACACACATTTGTTTCATAATATCTCAAAAATTACGAGAGATACGTATAAAAGTGTATAGATGAAAAATTTAGGTATTTTCCTGACAAACGATTTAGATTTTTGTTTTTTCTTTCAAACAAAAATTGACGGAGATATGATTGTTTAAAGAGCGCGTGGCAGCGCAATCGCAGCCTCTCTTAAGCCCTTCAACCCTTCACCGTTTTAGAAAAAGGTTTTATACTATATTTTGCAATGAAGGATGTTGTAGCTCTCCTAATTACCTTTACAATGGTTTTTTTATAAATTGTGAAAGCATGAAAATTTAAGGAGTTATGGTCCAAAAACTTATATTTTTTTCTACTTAGTAACTGAAAATTTCGGAGTGTGAATATTTGGAGCAATGTGAAAGTAGGCAGTATAATAGAGAACCAAAACTATTGTAATACATAATACATAATATGGCTCACATATTTTGGAAACGTAGGCATGAATACATACCAACGTTCCTATATGTATATATAACACATTTGAGTGTTTATATATATATGTTGAGTGTATATCTTCAAACCCAGATTTGGCTTGGAAACAAAAACATTCATCCAACGGATTGGGGGGTGGGTCATGAATGACGGTTTATTAAATCCACTTAAGTCTGTAGATCCACCCGCACCACAAGAACTCCTGAAAATGATTTTTTGCAACTGCAAAAAAGGATGTGGAGCGTCTTGCGGATGCAGAAAAATTTGTCTGTTTTGTAATAGTACCTGTGGGTCCTGCAGTGGAGATAACTGCCAGAATAGCCCTCCAATTCAGCTAGAAGATGTTGAATGTGACAGCGACTCCGACATTGAGTCATGAATAATAATATTATATATTAATAATAATAGTACAATTTTATATAATTTGTAAGTATTTTATTCAATATATGGCAATTTTTTACTCTAAATTAAATTATTTTTAAATATGTAATCATATATATTTACTGCTTTAATTTAGGGGTAGTTTAAGGGTAGAATAGCTTAAGAATATGATAATCATTTTAGAGAGTGTGGAATAATATTTCAATCCTTTTCATTTTATTAAAAACAAATTTTTAACAATTTATTATCAAGGGGTAGTTTTCACGGGTTAAAAGGGGGTTAAAAATTTGATAATTATTATAGAAAATATAAAATATTACTTACTCTATACTTACATCTTTTTATGTCATACCAAAGTATTTTTTGTGATTTTTTTCAATTTAGGGGTTGTTTGCAAGGGTTTTAAGATTTTCAAGGGGTTGAAAATAATTTAATATGAGGTAATTGTGTTAGAAAACACTTTAAAATATCACCACTTACTATTAGACATGTTTCCTAGCGATAAAATGGCTCAATGTAAATTTTTCCATTAAGGGGTTGTTTACACCCCTTAAAATAATAGGCGGAGTTCAGATCATTTTCACTTTTGAAGTTAAGGGTAAGATGAGCCTAATTCCAAAATTTCATGCAAATAGGTTCACAGTAAAATATTTGTAGGTAAGACCGTATTTTTCGCTTCAATGACTATAATAACTAATAATATATGTTGCATTGCGTGTGGAGTTTCTAATACCTTCCCCAAAATATTTACTGTTTGTAAATAATAATTCTCAAAATTACATCTTAAGTAATATTAGTTCCGTATTGGCAATAAAAAGTTAGATATAGGAAAACGAATGTCTGATTTATTTAATGTATTTTATGTTTAAGCAGAAAAGAATTTTTAGTCAATTATAGAAATTATGATCTTGTTTAACAACAACCCTGATGTAAATGATTATGTTTACACTTTCAATTGTATCACCGAAGTGACGTATTAATTGCATATAATCACGAGATAGGTGTATTAATTTATTTGATATGTATATTTATATTACAATTATATATTATTAAAGATTTAAATATGTTTCGTAGAAAGACGGAACTATTAATATTGTGACGTAACAGGTAAACTAGAGTGTCAAAGCCAAACGGAACAAGTTGGACATTCATTATTGTTGAAGGTCTGTCTACTTAAACATCTGTCCACTACGACCTGTGCGATTTAGACGTGACATGTGTCAGATTATAATGTAAATTTGAATAAAGACGTGTCAACCATGACTACCTGCAACGGCGACATGCGAATATGAATTAATGTACCACTTTTGTATCACTGTCAATTAGTTTGGCGGTGCAAAATTCCTTTTAGAAGGTGAATAGTATTGTTTTAGCAACTGGAAATAACATCTTGTTCTAGTAAAATAAGGTATCTTCATTTCTCATGATATATTTGTTAGTTTTGTTATATACATATCCAGTACAATAATATTTAGATTCAGTTGAAGTGTGCATGGATTTTGGCAAATATAGTTATTATTTCGAATATATTTTATTTCTATTACACTTTGCAAGTGGAGCCAAAATGAAATCAATAACCTTTAATTTATTGATATGAGCGAATTTTATATTTGGATTTAGAATAAAACATTAAATTAAAATAAGTTAAGAGATTAAGACAAGCGATACACCCGGACAACACGGATTTACGTGACTCGATCAAACCATCAAATTGCTGCAAACTGTGCTTACTCTAGATTACTGGGGGAGGTGCAAACATGCCGGTCTTGGGCAACTTTGCTCTACTACTTTGGGTTACTCGTACTGCAATAACCTTAGGTTTACTATATTTAGGGGTACAATTATTAATGTAGTTTACAGCTT
Source organism: Homalodisca vitripennis (assembly GCF_021130785.1). Taxonomy (NCBI): domain Eukaryota; kingdom Metazoa; phylum Arthropoda; class Insecta; order Hemiptera; family Cicadellidae; genus Homalodisca; species Homalodisca vitripennis. The sequence continues at coordinate 69,938,089 of NC_060212.1, read as the reverse complement.
CATATTAAAATATATTTAATAATAATAATGACAGTAGTTCCATAATAAATCGTTATTTTAGACTTGTGTTTAAGTGATTTTGGTTACAAGAGATGTTATAGTCGACGAGCGGAGAAACAATTGGGATAGTTTCATTATCTAACACATAATCTAGTTTAATCTGATAGAATAAATTATAAATCGATTGACAACGAGCTTTGGGAGAGTCTAAATGAGAATTTCTTTAGTTACTATAAAACTATAATATTTAACCATGTAAAAAATTTAGTTTCACGCATTATCCGACACATCCGCGTTATAACAGGACTTGGAGGTGTGTGCGTGTAAATATTTGATAGTGATTTATCTATTTTGTATATGTCTAAAGTAATTTTTTAATTACTAAAACTCAAAAATATATGACTTATAAAAAAGTACAGTTAAATGTATTTAACCACTTCATAAAACTGGGTTGTTAGCTTAATTAATAAATATTGGATTTAGGCTCAGGTAATAAACTTAACGGTATGCTGAATAAAAGTATAAAAGGCAGCAATATACTAAAAGTGTATTTTATTGTGAAATCTATTTTTGAATTACAAGAAGCCGATTAATAATGCCGCATATTAATTTTATACCAGGTGAAAATCGTCATACTCCTATCAATATCCTGATAATCCTCAATTTAATGGAAATTTTGCAACCAGAAAGGTAATATAATCCTAGTTTTGATTAAGGTATTACTACCAGAATGGTAATATAATCCTTGTTTTAACTAAAATATTATTACCAGAATGGTAATATTTCTACCATTTTACAAAAAAGAGGAAATTGTTAAAATAAAGTTTACTTACTTCGCTTTAGTTACCTTACTGAGATTTTACCTGGGTGGTAAACAAGTAAACGGTAACTCATAGTCTTCAAACCTCCTACAACAACAGGTTTTTTTTCTTCCAATATTTAGTAGCAAACTATTTCCACTCAACTGATAAAAAAATTACATTTTAGTTCTAAATTTTACATTTTGAAGTAAAGGTTACATTTTTAAGGTTTCCATTAATCAGGTTACTTCTAGTCTCCTTCATGAGTTAATACGACTATAGATCTGATACTTAAATTTATGTTTAATAATTGAAGTTATGGTTAGCCTGTAAAATGTAACTACTATGCCTAAACTTAATAATAGACCTGTTCAACCACACGTTTAATTATTTTACTACATTTTAAAATTAATTTATATCATTATATTCTTCTAAGCATAGAATAAGCTGAACAGTAATAAAACTTCTCATTTTTACATTTTTGCAACAGATAAAAATATTAGAAGCAATAATACAAAATAATTATAAGTATATATTTTAATTAATATTAAGTAAGCAGTGACTATTCGGTGTAGTAATACAAATATCAAAGACATTCCTACCAAGCTTTTACGACTTTTGTGTACTTTTATGTATTTAAAACTTCTTTATAATCGGTGCAAGACACAAACTCAACTGTGACACTAAAAATATCTTGGATTAGAAGTAAGTTGCAATGTCCGAAATTATACACTTTTTTGGCATTTTATATTGCTCATAGCAACAAACTAACCAACCTTGGCGTCGGATACATAATTCATTCGAAGCAGAATTTTTTGTGCACGTAATGCCTTTAATAAGCCATTTCTAACATCTGAAGCAATTAACCATGAACACCGACATGGTATGAACCTAGCATGGCCGTAAACCAGCTTCTAAACTACATATATCTCCATAAATTATTGACTAATTTAAAATTATTATAGGTTAGAAGTCCACTTTGGCCTAAAATAGTTAAACTGCTACTAAAATTGATAACAATATTTAAACAATTATAATGGACAAAATTCAAGATGTTTAACAAGTAATTTTAAAAACTGTCATTTCCGACTTTAAGTTTCGGAAACACTGTTAGTTAAACTTAAATCTAAAATGGATAGTAAGGTAGAAATATCTTTCAGTTCCTATGACTTATGAGTGTTTAGAACGAAATTTAATCACAGTATACACATGGCTTTCCTGTTTTTCAACAGAAATTTTCAGTTAAAAGAAAATCTAATTCTGTTATTTTAAAGAAAAATGTAATTTATTTCTTTTTTATTGGTACTTATTATTTGGTGACAATCATAAAACTATTCATAAATCGGTTAAAGTTTCAAAATATTTAATACGTCATATCATAAAGTTCATTTTTATACATAAGTCACGTTTGTCAACTATTCAGGTATTATTTACCAAATCAAATGTTACATTTCTTTAAGTTAAAGCAGTTCCTTTCTTATGAATTATGGATGGAACGCAAAATGTAATGTCTCTTTGAACGAGACCGTTTAATGTCAAGTAATGGAGCCACGTGGGACTAAGTGGCAAATCTTCTTCTCGAAGCTTTCATTATGTAAATAATATCGCCAAAACTTAGGAAACTTTTAAATTTGGTTTAATATTATGCAGATCTACATACCAATGTGCTAAATGTCGAAGTAAAACTGTAATGGTTTATTAACGCTCCCAAAAACATTAATACCTTTGTATAGTTGGATATTACTTATACGAGGATACTATATATTATACTGATTATTACCTAATTTATTGGATTCCATGTAAGCTTTGTTATACGTTGAAACGAACAAGATCCAATATAAATCCCCCAAAATATTGTTATGCTTCTTTATTGTTGTTTTATTTGAATTTTGATAACACAGAGAAGAATAAATCCAAATCTCACACCAATTATTTTAATAAGTCAACATTCACTTAAACTATAAATTATAACTATCGTATTAAGAGGCTGAAATTGCATTATTGGTCATATTTTACTATACATAAACTTAGTATTAGGCTGATAATATTATCAAATTTGTGAATTAATTATTTTTTTAGAGAAGTCTTCTTTTTATTTGGTTGATACTAGTTTATGAATTGTGACTAAATTGAGTTACAGCGAGAAAATTACTCTTTAGAGTATGTTTCTGTACCATTCAAAATGACTTTTTTTATTAAAAAAAGGTTATCGATTATTTGATTTATTAAATCTGCATTTATTTTAAAGGCAGCTTTATATTACTCAAATACAATTCTTTGTAAGAACTCATACATTTCGGAATGAGAATAGTCATATGTAGGTTGTACCTCTCAATTCGTTCGTCAGCCTCATAGCTATTTTTAGGTAAAAATAAGGGAAAAGTTAAGTGAATCCCCTGCGACGTCTGTTATTTACATTAAATAATAACAACGAACGCCTTATGGTCTGAGAAGAAGTATAAACTATGTCATCTGCTCTTATATGTCTGTCACTCTACAATATATATATATATATATATATATATATATATATATATATATATATATATATATATATATATATATATTATTTGCAGTGAATTACTTTACAATTAAAACTAATTGTTTTAAAACATTGGCACTATATTTTGGTGAAAACCGTCTTTAGGTGCAAAAATTGTATAAAATATAAAAATATAAAAGAAAACAGTACAAACGAAAGTAAATTAAACAGTGAATAAGTAATAATAATAAATACAGATGACATGAACTAAACAATTGTTCCATATGTTGATTTCAAATTTAGACGTTTTGACGTTTTCTAAGTTATCTGATGTTGAGTCTATGTGGAATTTTGCTCTTTAAAACCAATTGGTGTGCTTGTTCTAATGTTCTGAGGTAAATTGGGTTTGAATTTGTATGTACTTGCCGAATAGGTTTGATTTATATATATACACACAGTTTCATTTATATTTAGGCAATATTGGGTTCGAAATTACTCTACTCATTCCATGAGATTTGCTCTACAGAATATTGGTCATATGAGCAACTTCGGTGGGAATAAAGAAACTACCTGATCTATAAAGAAACTGAATGCTATAATACGAAAATTTTTACAAGCAGCATAGTGTAAAACACACGTGTAGCCTAACCGCAAGGTAACTCGAGAAAGATGTCATATCTAGAGTTTTTGCCCGAGACTTTACTCCTACATAGACAAAAACACGATGAAAGATGGTGTATACTTAGACATTTCCATGAGTGTCATTGAAGCCAATAGGCTTGTTCAATTTCTCTCCTATCTTCCTGGGACTCTAGAATTTGTTGTTTGAGTGCATCTTTGTATGCTGGACTTCTTCGGAATTAAATACGTTAAGATTATGTTTTTAAGATATTTTTTTCGTTTTTAAGATATTTGAAACTTTGTATTCAGCTTAATCGAAGCCTGTTACGCGATGTGTAGTATGGCTTACCTTTAATGATTAAACAAGGAATTTATCGTCTCGTCATATCGAGTGATATTGTGATTTAACGTGTAAATTTTAGCTTAAATTGATGATGGTATTATGCTATGATTTGTATCAGCAATAAATAAATAGATTGATTGATTGACTAGTCAAACTAATTCAATATAGCACATAAGTCGGGTCTAAATACTTGTTTATCGTTGCTAATGTCTAATAACGAATGGTTGTTTATGGAATTAATGGCCTGTATGAATTATTAATTAATATTAGGTTTTACTCCTGGAAATACTATATAATAGCCATATTTTTCCTGGTAACCTCCCCAAAATCTTTTAGTAATAGCCATTCGTTTTTCATATACATCCATGGAGTTGTCCTCTTCGACAAATCTGTGTGTATGTATGAATATTACTAATAGTAGAGTGTTCACATATTTTGTTCTTATTCTTTTAAGGCCATTAGATATTATAGGTGTAAAAATAACTCTTTCAGGAGGGATATCGCCCTTAGTGAGAAGGAAGAAAAGAGTTTTTGACGCACTCGTAGATTTTAAATATTGACTTTATATGTTTTATATCCAGAAATGTAAAGCCACTCCATCACATAATTGATTTATAATGTCTATTTTGTAACAGTTATTATTTTTAAGGTTGTATTAAGGTATTTAACTAAATATTATTAAAGTAAGTATGATTATTTAAATGCGAAGGAAAGTTTTCAATGTACTCCTACTTAGAACAGATTCCATCGCTTTCTTTTATTAAAAGTTAAGGTCACTCCACCCCAGGCTTGTTACTACTGGCTGCATGATTTACATAACTAGGGTTACAGCGAATAAATTGTTCCACTTATTCTCACACGCCCCCATCACTTATCCTGTAATGACTCCGTTTAAGTCGAAAGTACTTACGTATGTTTTTTACGTAGAGATTAAAAGCGACTGTACAAAACTGTAGATACTCTTGTGGCTTATGTAAAAAACTATAACTATTTAAATGCGAATGATTTTATCACTACTCCATAATACATAATAGTAACTGTTGGACATATCGGATTTTTCTTCATAGAAATTAAAGGATTTAAATTATTCTGATTGCAAAAAAAACCATTTAACGTAAGGATAAAAGAACACAATCGTGGGGAATGCAGTTGCTAATTAGGCTATGCGCAAAATCCTACATTGTTTAACTTATTTGTTTTATCAATAATTATTTACGTTATATGTTTATTATTACATTCTACAGCTCTTTTATTATTTATGTATATTTTTATAAATTAAGATTTTGGAATTTTATACAATGTTATAATTTAATTGAAACAATCTTTGTGGCTTATTAGTTGATATTACTGGTATTTTTCTTAATTTTAGAGTTTAGTGTTATAGCCGGCTTTCATAAAATCATGTGACTTTTCTAAATTTAAACTTTAATTGCACTAATACTAAATGAACAAAAAGTCTGTAAGAGCTAAGGTCTTGTTTAAAGACCTTACATATTCTAGGAGAAAAGCGAATAATTTAAGTTAAATAGAATGAGGAAAAGACCCATGTAGGTAAAATATTTAAACTACTTCTATGTTTGCATTCCTTGTTTGTTTTAACAGATCTAATTAAATTTAATATTTTGTAGTTTTTTGTAAATTTGGGTAAAGTTTTAATAATTAAAAAAACAGAACACGTTTAAGCTACAAAGTTCTGTCTAAGAATTGGAAAGAGGCATACTCTTTAATTCCATAAAATAAAAGACAAAATTGGAATGAAAATATACGAGTATCGCAGCCTAGACAAATATAACTACATTTCTAAATCAAATCAAAGTGGTAACATCTCACTGTTAGAAATGTTACTGTTAGCGTTAGATATTAAAAGATCGCATGACTTTTTGCCCAAGTGACCTATCGAATACCTGCTCTCTCAAGTAGATGAACACAATTGATACCTATAGGTGGAGTTCCAGGAAACATTTCATTTTGTACAAGATGTGTCACCTAAGGTAGAGCTGTAAGAAAGAAAGAAAAAAATAAACATCTCATTCAAGGTTAATATTAAAAGTTTTGTCATCAAATTTAAGAAACAACGTGTTTTAAAACTGGGGGACCCGGGATTCCGGGAAGTGTTGAAATAAAAACCTACAACATATGACAAATTGTTACCCAGTCAATGGAATCATTTCGGTGAGATTTAATTCCAAAATATCTAACCATTTAAAGTGGATAAAAACGTAACAAATTGGGGATACATTTATTACCCCGTGTTTATTCACATTAAAAATAAAATATTAGAATCAAATATTCTTTATCTGAAATAAATTTCCTTCATAAAATATTCAACTTGACAATATTAAAAACAAGTTTACCCATCACCCAAAAACAAATGTTTTGATAGTAATGTTGGAAATGGGCATAAAACAAAAATGTAATCGGAAGGTCAAAATATATTGTAACTAATTTTAATATTGAATAAGTAGCTAAAACAATGTTTATTATTTTGAACAATTAAAATCTATATTATGTCATTGCTGTAGTTTAAAATCGCAATATTTTAAAACAAAACTATATTGGAAAACGGTCTAATAGGTGTCGGGGAGACTGAGGATTACACTGATTACCCTATGAATTTATCAATTATCTGATATGGCACGTGATTCAGCATTGAGGTGCGAGTGGTACACAGTAAAGGCTAATTTTATAACATGTGAGAGAAGTCAAGTATGTAACAGTGAGATTGTTATAAGGCTATAAATATATATTAACTGTGTATGAGAGTCCTCGTGGAGAGCACTTAACAAGTTAACAGCCCCCGAGAGACGCTTACAGTCCAACTTTTCTTGTTAAAGTGGATGTGTGCCATTTAGTGATATATCCATAAGTTGACCGTTTTAATTAGTTTTCATGTTATATTTTACGTTTTACATGATTAAATTACACTGTGAATGAAGGGTTTAAAATGTTTTAGAAGTTTTTTGTACTCTATAATACTTTAATGTTCACATATCTTTTGCCATTATCATAGAAACACAATAAAAATGTTAACGTCAGTTTAAAAAAGTGGTTATAACAAAATGCATAACTTATCGTATTAAATGCTATCAAGCAAACAATAAAACTTGACCCTTTCTACTTATTATTTTTATGATATTATCGAATGAATTATTTCTTAAATAGATGGATTGATACCAGAACTGGTAAATTAACTTAAAAACAAAAGCAAAGGTTACAAAATGAATACGAAATACTCGGGTTTTCTTATTGTAAGAATTAGTGAACTTGGGAAATTAAAGAAGTTTATTGACAAGCAGAGAGTTCTAATCTCATAAAAACGATTGAAATGATTTTTACATATTTCAATTACAGACTGTATTTTTCAAATAGTGTAAACACAAAATAATATTCTAAACAATACAAAACATTATATAAAAATTAATATTTACATTTTTTTTTAAATTCTAATTTATATTGTATTTCTATTAATAAAAATACTGTAAAAATTATTAGTACTATCTATAGCTGTTTTTATGTAGTTATTCTTTAAGAATGCTCTTACCTATCCTAAAATCTGTTATCGTAGATATACATGACTATAAGGTTCTCAATTATATTATTCTTACTACATTCAGTGCAGACATACAATAATTTCATACTTACACAGAAAGTTCCACAGTTCTCACGTAGTATATTAACGTTTCTTGGTTAAAAGATTTAAGACCTCTGGTATTATCGCAACATTTTCGGTAGTAATTTGAATTATTTGAATAAACCTTGACAAAAAAACCATACATAAATTAAAAAAAAAAAAAAAAACTGAACACTAACAATTACTTACATATTATTAAATATAAACAGTTTAATAAATTTGAAATATGAAGACAAGTAGTTACAAGTAGATTATGTGAAAGTTACAACTAGTTTGTAGTTACAAAATTCAACATTTTCTGTGAGAGAGTAATGTTATAAAAGGGGATTTGTTTAGTACAAACATAAGTCATACAAGCACTAGTTATTGAAAATTAAACTAAAATAATTATAATACATCACAGAATAATATTGCTGGTCGATTACAGCTCACAACTGATTATAATATTTCATAACCTGATGTAGGTTTTTGTTATCAAAACTAATATTTTATAACTTTTAGAAAACAATTTTTGAAAATATTTAAAAACGATGTTTGTAAATTATTTTTACGTTCTTTTTAACACGCATTCACAAATTATTTTAGTGTATCATGTATTTCTACGAATTAATATGATTTTCATTTATAATTAATTCGATTTTTAAATGTATCATACTATTACATTAATGAAAAGATGATTTTGGACATTTGTCATTAGAAAAAATGTGTAACATATTTTAGAATATTATTTTTGTTATTGTTTAAAACCATTACAGTAATATTCATTATTCAAATAATTGTATTGACCTCTTCGGCAGTTAAGTATAACTATAAATACGTGTAACATTTTATTTTAACTTCTAATAACACATAAATGTTTTTGAAAGTACTGTAATAAACATAATAGTGATATATAAATAAAAGTATTTCATTCAATAAATCCATCATATATTTATATAAATTAGTTCTATAATACTAAATACAGTGCAAAAGTTTTTAAAATTTTCTTAGAGTTCGGTGTTGATAAAAAGTAGGCTCAAACCTTATACAATGCAGTGCTGAACTGTTTGTGTTATGTAACGTACAGATTACATATACAAACTTATAAATACTAAAAGACAAACTTAACAGAAAATATTTCACATGCTTTTACTTCTCATGGAGAGGAATAATTATTATTTAGACGCAACACATATGTCACACACGAGCAAAACAAATTATAATTTATTTTTGTTGAAGATCATTTCATGAGCTTTGTACCTAATACGTGTAACATACAGTATCACATGATATTGTAGATGTGTACTGAAGAACTTTACATTCCTCAAACCTTAACGTGAGGGGAGAGAATTAATATCCAAATACATTTAAAGAGTCTCTGATAACATTAAAAATAGTTTCAACGTTTATAATTAAACGAGGTGGATAAACATCGCCATTGTCTTATGGATGAATGCATTATCGTCTTGATCTGGAAGCAATACAAGTCTTAATATACCTTTTAACACGTCGACTTCAGCAGACATCCTACTGCGTGTGCTGAGATATTAAACTACTCAAGATCACTCAGTATAAACCTGTTGGAAATAAAAGGTATTAAAACCTATTATAGTTCTTTTATGTATATTATTTCCGTTCTATTTATCTTCAGAATACTCTTTACATTGAGATACTGATTTAATTTTCGTTTTATGTTTTAAAATGATAAGGTATTATCAATAAGTACGATGATTTTGTTTCTTTGTGGTTGAATATAATTTCTTATGCTAAATGGATGGTTAGGATTATTATTTTTATGTTGATCGTGAGTAGTAACGTGGTATTATTAGCTGTGCGATAGTGAAGTTTATCAGTCGAGGTGTTGGATAAATGTAATTCCTGTCTATATGCAGCTCAATTTTTTAAATATTAATTGGTCTATAAATTTGAAATCATGCTTCATGTCTACATAAGCAATATGGAGGTCGAAAATGTTGCATTTCACTCCATACGACCGAGCGTTAAGGAACATTTATATTTTGGCATTATTGGAGACCATGGTGGGAACAAAACATTTCAAAATATTTAAATTTGTAAAGAAACTGATTACAGTCATATGAAATTTAATAAATGACGTAATGACACGTGTAGCCTAATGGGGTGACTTCAATAAGAAAGAAAATCAAAATAATTAATGTGAAAGGAAACTGAGTACATTTATATGAAATATATCATGTGGCATAGTAACACGTGTAGCTTAATGAAATGAATTATAGACTTAAAATTGTGCATTCAACATTACTGATAAATGTATCTTTTCTGGTATAAACTAAAAATTTGCCACCTTCTAGTAGGTTAAAAATAAAACAATAGTTCTTTAAGTGAACATTTACCATATTTCTGTAATATACTGTTTATTCGTAATGCATTGTCCTCAATCAAAAGCAAAAAATCATTTTGAACCTTTAACCTCAGTTTGAAAACTAAAATACTCTGTATATGATAATATTGTTTATTTTAATATTTCCAACGTAACAAAATGATCCTCACAACCTAAAATCTTTGAAAAGAGAGTCTAAACATATTTCTCAAACTAGTTAATAAAAAAATTCAATGTATTACCTAATTAAGAACATAAGAAATGGTAACCATCACATGTATGTGTTCATTAACAATTTAATTATCAGGGTGTTATGATGGTGCCACTACCATCAAGTGACGTCATTTGTACGTGCCAACAATTAATATAATTGTGTTTCTTTTTAATTGAAATTTAAATGTTACAAAATAGGGGTTGCAATTTAAACATTATAAGTTAACCCCTATACCCCCATTTTAAATGGAGGGAAATGTTTTTATTCTCGTAAAAGTCTTTAAAAAAATATTAAAAGTAACTATGGTGAAGTTTGTACATCGATTTTTAAATCCGTTTGGAATATTTTCGGGCGTACATGGACTTAATTTACACCCCGTATATATTTTCATGAAGATTTCTTTTTTAAATATACCAAAATATATATTTTTAGCCAATATTTGCATTTAAATTTAGTTTAGTAACTGTATCTAATGTTTATAACTCACAAAAAGTACTTATAAGACATCAATGTATTTTCAATATGGGTTTACAGTTAAGTAGTTTAAAACTGAAGTGATTAAGACAAGCCGCAAGCACGGACAGTAAGGATTTAAGTGACTTGATCTAACCACCAAACTCCTGCAAACTACGCTTACTCCTGATTACTGGGAGAGGTGCAAACATCTCGGTCGGATAACTTTGCTCTACAACTTGGGGCTACTCGTACCGTAATCTTCTAAGCTGTACTGGGAGATTTATATAGATTAGACCTTAGTACAATAATACGATTGTGTATTATAATTATATAGCTTCATTGTTTGTTTTACACAAGTTATATTCTCGTAGTGTAAATTCAATCGCTCGTCTTATTTATATATTATAACACGAAATATTTTAGGAGACGAAATAAGATTTTAGGGGATTAAATACTTAGGAATAAATAATAATCATAACGTTGTAAATTGTCAATAAAAATATCAATTTCAATATTTAAAAGTCAGAGTTTGATACTTTAAATCAAGCAATCTAAACAAAAATTAACTAATATTAATATTTTAGTAGTATAAAATATTTAATGCACAGGACAAGCTGTGATCTTTATTTGCTCACCTTCGACATTAAAATATTTGTTAAGTTCTGGACTTCTCCATGGAGCCTTCTTTTTTGTTACCTTTTTAGTCACCATTGAGGTATGTTTGCCAAAAATGCTTTTCATATTAGAGGTTATGGAAAATCACATATCATCAAAACAGCTGAGATCACATGTTTTACCCCAGCCTCCGTCTTCAACCATGGCTAATGTGTAATTTTATTGAACTTGGAGTAATCTCTGAAACCTATAAATTTCGCAAACTTGAAAAACTGTATAGACAGCGAGACTGCCACCATCTGCCTTAATTACCTCGTGCAGTATATTTATTTTTGAATAATGTGCTACAACATAAGAAATCAAAAATTTGACAGTGAATTTCAGTTTACGGACTTCACTAGAAGATGAAATCAATCTACTTCGTCGTCAAATGTCCTTGAGGTCTTTTCTTAAGCTTGCAGCCATCTATGATGACACATATTACGTAATTAGTTAGAATGGTTATTATGGAACATACTTTAGTTAGATATCATATTCTTAGGTCCGCTACAAAACATATTTGGATCATATTTAACGATAGTCAATTTCAGCTACTGATCCCTAAAAATAATTTTAAACAGATTTCTTTATATTGCGTATACTGACATAAATATTAAAAATAATAGGGAAAACGGTGCTAAAAATATTTTAAGATACAATATTTTAAAATAAATTTGTTAATATAATCATTCCTTTGTTACTTTTTTCCAGATTGTTACTGCGATTGATTGATTGCTGTAGTTGTTCACTGTCCTTTCTTCTCACATTGAACAATAAAAGAGGTTTACAACCTGATTTGTCATCAAATAATTTAATTGGCGTATCTATAGATACTAAGTGTGCAGCTGTGCCTTCTGATGGAATCTTTAAGAGGAATAGATCACTTACAGACCACATTTGAGGTTTTTCAGAATTAGTTAAACGTGAAAAACACCTGGAGGATGACAAAATCTGCTTCCAAGTCACTAAAAAAGGTCTAAGAGTGTTATTTTGTTGGTTATTGCACCGTAAAATTTAAATTTCTCATCACCCTTATCAATGGACTAAGAACCTTAACAAATATGTCATGAATGATTCCCATTATGGGCTAGGAAACTACTGGCTTCTATGAAGAAATCCTTCAGTAGAAGTTATATCAGATTTTCCAGTAAAAAAGCTAAATTTTTATACAGACAAAGATTGGTTTAGTGTTCTTCTTTAATTTATAAACGTCTTTGGAAACTTGGAAAACTTTAAACGTGTATATTTAGCTGTAATGATTTGATACATTTGAGATGCATAAATATCAGAGACAAGTATTTTTTGACAAACATGAACATTGATTTCACAAGCAGCACATGCAGTAAGTAACAAAAAAGCTTACAACAAACACATATTATTCTGAAAAACTACCCTGTAAAATCGTATCTATAATGGAATTTTAATTTAATAATACATATATCTTTATTGAGAAAAGTAATTTAGTTACATACTTGTCGATAAGGAATAATAAATGTTACATTAGATTTCTTAATGTTTTTGCAAAAGACTAACTATTTGTCTTGCTTGTTGAGAAAGAGAACCCAGCCATTCTATTCAATAACTGTAGCTAAATAAAAAGTAATGAAAGCCAACATTTTCTATATAACTACAACTAAAACAATGCAATAATAAGAATAGCAAAATCAACCAGAACTTCCATTTCGCTTGTTCATAACAAACACCCCATTGCTGTACTTGTTGTTAATATGCCTTCTAATATAAGTAACAATACCGAATTCCCATTTTCATATACCCTGGAAATAAACAATACCGAAGTGCGAGCTACGGCACGTTAATTGCGTCCACTTTCCTTGGTTTCCAATTAATGAACTGGAAGTGCACTTATCATTTTAACTACCGAAACCCTTTTGTTCATTCCTCCCTAGTATAGTAATAGTAATTATACAGGGACAGGGCATAACATTAGGAGTAGGTTTTGCCATTTAAATCAAAGGTAACGAATGTTTGTAGAAGTTCTATATATTTTAGGCTATTAAACCTTCATACGATAAATAAAATTAATTGTATAATATTTTATTTATATATTTTTTAAAAAAATTTCGAGTAATTAATAAGAGCGTGTCTTGTTATGCTTCTAAACACTAAGCAACAGGTGTTAATGATTGTCGCTTATCACTTAGAATACGATATTGTTGTTGCAAGGTGGGAATACACCACACTATGTGTCATGTAGCCTATCAGGTATCCATGACGTCGCGTGCAAAATTTCAGGTCTACCTACAAATTGTGTTACTATTTCACCTATTAACTAGTCATGTGATGTACTTAGTTTGTTTAAAGTTATGTTTATTCTCCGTTTCCTTCGTTGTCATCACGGATACCCATAAAATTGGTGTAAAATGGGTCTATGAAGTAATGGTAGCATTTTCTTTAGCCAAATAAATGAACCAGACATGACCCTCGAAGTAAAACGTTTATTAAAATGCACATATTATTTGTTTTGTTTTTTTATACCAGTGATCACAAAATTAATATTTTGTGTATAATGATGTGGTTTAATTAAATTTTAGGCTAGAAAATACATTTATTAAACTCGCTCTTTAGGCCATGTTTTTATTCAAATCGATTCTCAAATAATATTAGTTGTCGTGGCATATACTGTACTTAAACGAATAGTTGATTCTAGTTAAGGTGTATTCAAAGGTCTAGATTAGGTGACTATTTAAGTTAATTCGGTACAAATATATGAACATTGATGGGCAGACTTGCCTAATTTAACATTTCTTTAACATTTAGTGGGTTCAAGATCTTTACTGCGGCTCTATACTGAGTGATCTTGACCGGTGCACAGAACTACTCAGCAGTAAAGCGTCTGCAGCAGTAAATATATTAAAGCATATATATATATCAGTGTTCAAAAAGCATTTTGTATCTCTTGTAACTGAAGATGGTTGTTATTACAGTGGTGAGGGGGGGGTGGAAAAGTTTAATGTCCGCACGATATCTCGAGGATAATTTCGCGTATGTTAAAATTTGTGGAATAGATTTGGAGTTAATTGTACTTTCTAGAATAAAGAGCTATACATTTATCTAAATAAAATTATTGTTTTATTATAAATTGAAATATTCGTAACAATTGTATACAGTATGGGATTGTATTGTATTATAACAAAGTGGGAAACAAGTCAATATTTTCAGTGTAAGTAGGTGTCCTTCCAGAGACTTAAATACACTAAATTAATATTTTTAATCTTTAAAGTGCTTAGGTTTGTAGATTTCATCAGTATATGGCAGCCCTTTATTGTATAAGGGAGGAAAACAAGCAGGTGAAGGAGAACAATGATCAATATTGACAGGACTTTCCTCATTCTCAGCCTTCTCCGTGGTCCACTCTGGAAAATTAAGATTGGATTACGGATTACATTAGACGTGTCAATATTTGTCAAAAGGGAGGTAAGTTTTGGTTCGCCTAATTCGACAGAAAGGATAATGTTGTTTTCTAGCAGGTAGCATAAACAAATCTAGTCACATTTATTTTGGCAATATATAAATTAATACTTGGCTCTGGAATATTTCAAATACAAAAATGGCTGTCAATAACTTTCATCAATAAATATAATTTTTGAAATTAAACAGTTGAATTATCTAAGCAAAGTATCCTAATCAAGGGAACAAACAATCATAGTAGTCATTATATGCACAGATTGAAACTTGATTTCTTGTAAGATTTATTTATATGGAAAGAATTTCTGAATACTGTTCATTTTAAAACCCTTCTCCATGGAATTTAACAAAAAATTTTGGCTTAAGAGGATTAATGTAGCGGTATAAACTTATCTTTTTACATCTTAAAACATTCAACAACATAAGCATGAATTCTAATATTTTAATAGCCTCAATCAATATTATATATATATGTACACTTATATAATATTTTATACGTATTTTTTGAGACATATTTATTTCATATTTGAACTATACCATAGTTATTGAGTTGCGTTAAATTGTTAAATCAGTTAACGATGATACACCTGTGCACCTAGTCTTGTAAGAACAACTTAGGCCATTAATTGTTAGTTTAGAACAGTAGTTGTGTGTATCTCTTGTAAACTAAAAGCCTATTCTGGCAGTAGATACTGCAATGTTACCAACACTAATGTTATAACAGAACCAAGAATAATTATCAAGTGTTTTCTTAACAATCATACTCACCTAACAATTTTAAAATACCTTCGCCAAATTTTCACCTTAACGGGTACAACCTCCGTTAGGTTATTTCACAATACAATAAACTAGCAATTCATATAGTTTATAATAATGAACATTTATTCATGTTGTGAGTAAAATCTCACATATTTTTATCCCATACAAAGCTACATAAATAAATATGTTTTGGGAAATTTTAAATGTATAAAAAAATTATGTGCTTGTAACCTAATCAATATGGTGAGTGGCCTGTAGGAGGTGCTCTTTCGAAAGTTAGATTACATATTAAAATGCTAACAAACAGCATTATACAAGTAATCACTAAAAAAACTCATATTGAACTTTTAATTTAATATTTTGAGGAATTAAATAAAATGAAGTTGAAATTAAATTAAATTTAATGAATTCTTTTAGTAGTACTGACAGGCATGTTTTTCATTCACATGAAATGACATCGCCTTGAACTTGAAGCAAGAGTGGTAATCAACCCTTTATATTCCTTTCAATTTTGTGTGGCTGAAGAAGGCTATAACAACGTATTCCAATTTTATATACTGTATATATATATATATATATATATATATATATATATATATATATATATATATATAATTTTACACGTTTAAATTGTGTTTGAAAAATCATTATAGTTAACTATTCATATTGTTTATTCCAATGATTTTAACAATGAATATGTTATTTTTACATGTTATTAATGTTCGCGAATAATAAAATGGGAAGATTTCTTTTACTTGTTATGGTCCCTTAATCAATAATTTATGTTGCCTGCCCTTTCAAGAAATTCAGGTCTTAATGAAATCCATACGTCATTATAAGTATTTTAAATATAATAAATGTATCAATGTCTTATTCAAAAACAGAAGAGCCAGTATTTATGAAAACGTAAGAACAATTTAGAAGATTAATAAAAATACAAGAGAAAAAGTTAAGGACGTTGTCTTAATTTAAGAGGTAATCATTCTGATTGCTGTAAAAAGTCGACAATAAACTTGACCATTGTCGACAAACTGGGTCCTTGTTGAACTGTTCTATGTCTCAACTCCCGCTTCACCATCACGCAAAAGGCTCCATTAGTGTTCACGCCTTTTCCTCTCCAATATTTTACACTCCGGCACATTGTATTTGGTAATGGTTCACAGACTGGTGTTAGATGTGTTGGGTGAGTGTGTACAAAAGATTAAAAAATTATCAAGAATTATGTGTGTTAAAATTATCAACAATCAACAGAGTGTGTTATTATCAACTCCAGGTAATTCGTAACGTGTGATTGGACTGTCATTTTCTGTAATGAAGGTAAGGCTAAAAAGAAAACTGCTCTTATTTATACAATAAATACTCTTATTTATAACATTCTACAATTCGAATTCGTTTATTTGTTTCAGGTGTGATGGATTTGAGCATTGGCCTGTAACAGAGGGTGGAATACCTCCACGGATGTGCAGAAATTTGCTCTTCCAGAAGTAGAATCAAGTGTGAGAAGTGCGATGTGTATCTTTGTCTAAGCAAAGATAAAAACTGCTTTAAACAATTTCACCAGAAAAAAATAAGCCTCCAGTTCTATAAGACTCTCCAGCCTTATTATCAGATATATTTTTCTGTAAGTTTATATGTGTACACATTATATCACGTTAGTAATATAATTTCATAATCATAGGAAATTTTTATTTTGTTTTCAACAAATATAGTGATAAGATACGCTATTTACTTGCCTACACTAATTTACACTCTTCCTTTAAAAGGTTTATAATTCCTTAATATGCATTATAAGAAGTTGTAAAAAATGTAATTCAGTTATTCATATCATGTAAGTTATAACGTTTAATCGGGTCAGGGATAGTTTATAAAAATATATAACCCTAAGACACCGGATAGAACAGTCGAGAGGGGTAAAATCCAGGGTTCGAAAGGGAGAGGTAGTTTCCAAGTTCAGCTCAGAACCGAATTAATGTGAAACCAAAAGCCGAAGCAAATACAGCACCGATGATCAACGGATCAACATGCTTTCATCATCGCAGACTCGGAAACGAAAGGGAATAAAGGGAAGGCGTCAGCATTTGCTTTAGGATGACTGTTCCACTACCTAAACGTCCCCTAATACGACAGTTGCTAGTTCAACTGAAGCTCGAAAACGAGGAACGCTGGAGCCAACTTACGACAAGCGACCCAGCGGCCAAAAAAAGAGAAATTATAACTAAATAAATCTAAATGCGAACACTAGTTCGCTCGAAATCACACATAGCTCGACTAGAGCTCGAAACTAAGGAACGCTGTTGCCAACGTACGTCAAGCGACCCAGCGGCCTCGAAAAGAAACGATAAACTAAATAAAAACTAAATGTAAACACTAGCTCGCTCGAAATCGTGCCTAGCTCGCCTAGAGCTCGAAACTAAGGAACGCTGGTGCCAACGTACGTCAAGCGACCCAGCGGCCTCAAACAGAAACGATAAACTAAATAAAAGCTAAATGTAAACACTAGCTCGCTCAAAATCGCGCCTAGCTCGCCTAGAGCTCGAAACTAAGGAACGCTGGTGCCAACGTACGTCAAGCGACCCAGCGGCCTCGAAAAGAAACGATAAACAAAATATAAACTAAAATGTAAACACTGGCTCGCTCGAAATCACGCCTAGCTCGCCTAGAGCTCGAAACTAAGGAACGCTGGTGCCAACGTACGTCATGCGACCAAGCGGCCTCGAACAGAAAACGATAAACTAAATAAAAACTAAATGTAAACACTAGCTCGCTCGAAATCGTGCCTAGCTCGCCTAGAGCTCGAAACTAAGGAACGCTGGTGCCAACGTACGTCAAGCGACCCAGCGGCCTCAAACAGAAACGATAAACTAAATAAAAGCTAAATGTAAACACTAGCTCGCTCAAAATCGCGCCTAGCTCGCCTAGAGCTCGAAACTAAGGAACGCTGGTGCCAACGTACGTCAAGCGACCCAGCGGCCTCGAAAAGAAACGATAAACTAATTCAAAGCTTAACTAAATTACGTCCTGCCCGATGCTAAGGAACGCCGGTGCCAACGTACGTCAAGCGACCCAGCGGCCTCGAAAAGAAACGATAAACTAAGTAAAACTAAATTAAATTACGCCTAGCCCGAAGCTCAGGAACGCTGGTGCCAACGTACGTCAAGCGACCCAGCGGCCTCGAAAAGAAACGATAAACTAAATAAAATTAAACTAAATTTAACCTAGCCCGAAGCTCAGGAACGCTGGTGCCAACGTACGTCAAGCATCCCAGTGGCCTCGAAAAGAAACGATAAACTAAGTAAAACTAAATTAAATTACGCCTAGCCCGAAGCTCAGGAACGCTGGTGCATACGTACGTCAAGCGACCCAGCGGCCTCGAAAAGATACGATAAACTAAATAAAATTAAACTAAATTTAACCTAGCCCGAAGCTCAGGAACGCTGGTGCCAACGTACGTCAAGCAACCCAGTGGCCTCGAAAAGAAACGATAAACTAAGTAAAACTAAATTAAATTACGCCTAGCCCGAAGCTCAGGAACGCTGGTGCCAACGTACGTCAAGCGACCCAGCGGCCTCGAAAAGATACGATAAACTAAATAAAATTAAACTAAATTTAACCTAGCCCGAAGCTCAGGAACGCTGGTGCCAACGTACGTCAAGCAACCCAGTGGCCTCGAAAAGAAACGATAAACTAAGTAAAATTAAATTAAATTAAACCTAGCCCGAAGCTCAGGAACGCTGGTGCCAACGTACGTCAAGCGACCCAGCGGCCTCGAAAAGAAACGATAAACTAAGTAAAACTAAATTAAATTACGCCTAGCCCGAAGTTCAGGAACACTGGTGCCAACGTACGTCAAGCAACCCAGTGGCCTCGAAAAGAAACGATAAACTAAATTAAACTACGTTCAATCCTAGTCCAAAATTCAGGAACGCTGGTGCCAACGTACGTCAAGCAACCCAGTGGCCTCGAGCGATAAACTAAATTAAACTCTTCTTTACTAGTAATAGAATCTAATCCTATTCGTACTGATCTATTTTCTTTCTACACTTTATATCTATAATTATATTCTGTTAGCAGCTTAAGTACGTAATGTCATGTACTTATCCTATCGTTAGTGACTAGGCAAGTTCAGGTAAAAGCGTGTTTTGGCAGGTAAATAAGTACCTACTTACTTGCACCTTATCGTGGCGTGTGTGGGGCGGCGACTCCGACTCGACGACTTCGACTGCTAGACACCGACCGAAAGACAGCGACCGAGAGACAGCGACCGAGAGAGCGAGGAAGCCAGGCACAGCGTACTTACGTACCGTAGTACATGAGTTGTCCGCTGTAAGGCGCTTCAGCCCTTGAAGCGAACTCCGGCGGATTTATTCTAAAACTCCAGGTCAGGCCCGGTCGAGCCGGACCTCGTCAGCTGACGTCTCCTGCGTTGATGTTGAGCTACTAGAGTATAATTGTAGGTGGAAGAAATAAAAATCATAACATGTCATTAAACTAAAAATAATTTCCTCTCAAAAAATAAAAATGTCTTATTTAAACCCCCTGTAAAAATGACATGTTACAAAGTGTTAATTTTTATAACATTGCTTTTAAGAATGCTTTCTACAAAATACCTAATCAACATAATTGTGAGGGTTAATTAAAATAACCTAAACTTTAGGTAGAGCCTAACCCTCACAATCGTGAGGGTACATTTTTTTGGTTAAAACATTTTTCAAAAAATCTAAAAACCACTTATTTTGTCATTTTAGAACTACAACTACAGATAATTAATATATTTTTGTGTTTTTGCGATTTTTTATGTTTCAGGACTCCAGAAGGTCTAATACATGAAAAACACTGGGTCTGAAAGGGATAAATATTAGTGTCCAAATTAGGATTGTATTCCTCTCCACTTCCAGAAGAATAGTCCTGAAAAGAAATATCACTGGTACAGTCGTCTAAATCTGTTCCAATGTCACCTGATACGTTAGTCATATCACTATCATTCGCGTCTCTAATCTCTTCATCTTCATCTCACAGTGCCCAATCGTACTAGAACGGCTAAGTTCACTCATAATAAAACACAAAATAGTATTGCAAACGATTTACAACAGTCAAGGCAGTAAACAAACATGTGCCGAGAACAATAACAGCAAACCAAAGCAAGAGCTGAACGCAACAGTAAAGACGCGGGCGCTGTGCAAATCGGCTGATTTTTACATCCCGACTACATTCCAAAGACCACCAAATATCGATTCCGGTAATACTGGTGAGAAGGGCATTGCTTCCTCTTTCGTACTATATAAATAACCAGCTTATACTATATCTCGTTATAGTTGTTATATGACGGTAACTAAGGATCGCACTGTGCGACTCTATCAGTACAGACGGGTCTATTTGGGTCGCACCATGCGATCTTATCAGTACTCATAGACCAATTTAGAAAATTAGACGAATAATTTAACTTTATCATCAATTGCAGCTAATCTGGTTATAATATAGTTTAGTAGAAAACTTTTAAAATAGAAAAAAATTAAATATTATCAGTGTTATATTTTATTAGGTTATGTATTATAAGGCAAATGTACAGTAAAAGTATGGAGGATCCTCTTAATAAGTTTGTACAGGTAGGTGATTACAAGTAAGTGTCTATTTAATTTCTACGGAACATTTACATGATATACTTTGCATATCTGAACAAATCTATTACAATGGTTGTTAATCTGGAGACACTTGTGGTACCTAATACACACGTTAAGAGTAGCACTGAGAAGAGTGGTATTCAAGTAGCTCCACCAACTAGTAACCTTATTAGAGGCAAGTGCTCTCCAGCAATCAGATCCAACCACATCAAGGCTATTTTGAGTATCTCGAGAGTCCATGAGCAATTTGCGTAGCGAAGTAACGTTTAGGTAATTTCTCCCCAACCTATCTGTGGTTTTCAGTGCGAGTTTCCTTAAAGCATTAGAGAGTAAGCTCTAACCCAAAGAGTTTTTCTGGACCAATTAACAACATTTATTTCTGTAATTGTAATTTTCGTTCGTATAGTGTTTCAAAACAATATATACCATATTCATAAAAATAATGTTTTGCAAAAATAAAATATATATAATAGTAAATCGTCTACAGTAAAAATAATTATAACCGAATATCATTCATTTTAACTTAATAAAGAAGTTTTGAGATTACGTACCGTTACGTATATAGTTATTTTTGAGTAAAATTACTCTCTACAGTTACAAATATTGCTCAGCCACTCTGAGACAAAATGTAGTACATATTCTTTACTTTAATACTTGTTATAAGTTATTTGTTTCAAATGAAATATTAAAATTTTGTTTTTTTTTCCTTTACATATCAATACTACACTTGATATAGGAATAACCAGAATACTTTTGGATCTTTTTCCTAGTTTAAAAGCTCTTTTATAAAAGAAATGTTTCTTTTGCACGACATCTTCCTAACACAATTTATGTGGAAAGCTTTTTACTTAGTACTATACGTATTATAATATAAACAATTTAACATCGCTCTACGATAATTATGATGAAAGTGCTCATTTGTTCAGGATTGATAGAGGATGTGAATTCAAACATTTTTGTCAATTACACATGGAGTCGAAAATGT
This sequence comes from Homalodisca vitripennis, assembly GCF_021130785.1. NCBI lineage: Eukaryota > Metazoa > Arthropoda > Insecta > Hemiptera > Cicadellidae > Homalodisca > Homalodisca vitripennis. Next base: position 69,915,762 of record NC_060212.1, on the reverse strand, counting down.
TTCGTTTCCAAAAAAATTGAGAATTTGTGAAACTACCTTTGAAGGCATCAAGGAGTTAACACTTTGTCAAATACACAAATGGTCACTTTGTCAAATGGAGTCAAAAATGTTTCGTTTTCGAGAAAATTGAGATTCGGCCAGAATCGCAAGCTACTGTAACTAAGTGTATTTTCTTCTTAATAGCAAACAAAGAATCGTTTCATGCAAATAAGCATGTAAAAATGTAATTAAAAATACCTAGCAGCAGAAATAGGAGAAAAAGCCCAACTTTGTATTAAAACGTAATACAGTTTATGTTACGAAGTTGTTACCTTTGCATCGACACGAACGGGAAAATAATTTTCAATATTTGCTGTACAAAATATTTATATTTACATTTTTGTTCATAATATGGGTTTATTTTATGTGTTATTACGGAGAAAGTAAAGTTTTTCCCACTAGGAGGCGTTTCAAAAACTCAATTTTTGTCAGAAACCAAACATTTGCGACCCACTATGTGTTTTAAAAATGTTTGTTTCACATCCTCTGTTAACCCTAAAAAAGCGAACTTTCATCTTTATGCGCTTGTAAATGAAAATATTTTTAATGAGAAGATTTATCCATTTCAATTCAAAAAATAATTATATTTTAAATATAATCAGTACTAAGTAACTTGTACGACTTTTAAATGGGTGCATAAATGTGGTTAAATTTTATTACAAGTTGAATTTTAATATTGAAAAATCAGTATAAATCTTTACTTGTAAGGAATTATCTCCCGGCATATGGATCACCCTAGGTAGGCTACAGCTGGTGCACACTACTAAGCAGGCTCTTTAATACACCCAACTTAGCCCTTGTACTAAGTCTCCGCTTATTGGTACACTAAGGATTGAACTAAGTTCTAATTCAAACATAAGGCGATTTAATTACGAGTAACCCCAATTTTTAAAGTGAAGTTGCTCAAGACCGGGGTGTTTACTTTCCCCCCTTTAATCTGGAGTAAGCGTACTTTGTGGTAGTTTGGTGAGATGATCAAGTCATGTAAATCCTTCATGTCCTGTTTGTGGCCTGTCTTAACTAATTACCCACGTCAATGAAAATTAAAATTTACTGGAAATTTATTCCAACATAGATTTACGTACCCTGCACAAACTAGTTATGGTTTTATGGTATGTTTAGTACCATAAGACTAATTTCTTAGGACTATTTTTTACTTTAGGATATTTATGTGTTATGAAGTAGTATTGATTTTAGAATAAAACATTAAACCATATTATATTTAGTTAATCTTTTAATATAAAAATATTTATGACAAAACTTTCTTAGTTATGTGGGTTTATTTTAGTTTTGAGAGAAAAACACTAATATACGTTCAACATATAATATATGAATTCGTGTGTGTGTGTGTGTGTGTGTGTGTGTGTGTGTGTGTGTGTGTGTGTGTGTGTGTTGTGTGTGTGTGTGTGTGTGTGTGTGGTGTGTGTGTGTGTGTGTGTGTGTGTGTGTGTGTGTGTGTGTGTGTGTGTGTGTGTGTGTGTGTTTGAGACATAACCAATGTATATCTGCAAAAAACTAACTTTTCCCCCTTTTTTATACATAAAATATAAATTTTATGGTCGTCCGAGTGATACTCTGCTGTCTGGAAACAATGTTTCTTAACTTGTTAATATACATCGAAAGGCTAAAAAATTATATCAATTCTCTTTTAGTTTACATATTTACCCCCTGCATCTTGTCTATTTTTAATAAACCTACTCTCTATTGCTCAAGCACCGCTCAGGAACAGCTTTAAATAAAAACAATTTAAACGATATAATATCCCAATGCGGATAATCGAATTCTAAGGTTGGATGTGCACCATTCATAAATCCCATACTTGTATAGATGAAGTTCATGATTCATACATAACGTTAAGTCTACGCATGGAATCTACCTCAAGATGTCTAACTTTATGATAAATTCATATTTTTGTTCACTTCAGTTAGGTTTTGTGGAATGTTGAAATTATAAAAGCTCCGGTAAGGTACGGTGGTACTGACACGAAAGCGCTGGGATAAATCTAATCTTGCCGGAGACCTTTAGCATTGATTCGTGTTATTCTATAAATACAAACTTGTTGTAAATACAAAGTGTTAAAATCTCATTTGACTGTACACATTTTGTTTAAATACTTATAAATTTTGTTATTTTCTCGTTGCATTTAGGGTAATCCATAATACCAATAAAATAATATTCTTTATCGCTCATCCAAATCACTTGAATAGCACACGCCACCATCGAACTCGGTATTACCCATATCAGTTTAGTTCAATTTAATTATATCTTGAGGACATACATGCAGACAGACGTGAAACCCTTCCAGCTTCTCGCGATAATTATAGATATAATAAAATATATTTGTTTCTTAAAAACACTAAAAGGGAAAGAATGTAACTAACAATATGAATAATAAGTGAACATCATTGATTGCTATTGGCGTTAACTTTGTACTATTCTACCGATACGATTGTACATTTACGTAACCGAATAATTGAGAGTCTGTTGACAATCTGAAATTTAAAACTGAAAAGTTTGTATTAATATACAATAATTTAATTACAAATAATAACGTCATAACCCCTTAGCTAATATTAAGCTTCTTTGTGGATTTAAAATAACAGCCTGAGTATCACTTGCGTTGAGTTTTGGTTATAAGCTGTTTCAAACTAAGCAAAAAATACTAACAGTGATAACTAGAGCGTAGCTCTATACTGAGATGTATAACAAAAATGAATGACAAAAATGTACACAAATACATAGATAAGTCAAAATAAGAAACCTATATAGCCGTACAAAACATGTACAGTAAGTTATGTCAATAATACGTATAAACAAAGATCATAGTATGAAATAAAATTTCACAGTGGAACTTTGTGTTTCACTAACTGTGTTCAGTTAATTTGTTCTCACGTGACTACAAACCGGTGAAACTTCCACAACCGAATTTCTAAGAGGCTTACAACCACTGAAACTTCACAAATTAACTACTACAGTTGAACGAACATCACAGAAGCGAGCCGGTAGAGCACCGGTTACAACATGCTCTTCTTGTTCTATATTGTATATTCTTGATATTTATGTATTTATTGTAACATTCAACAAATGTACACACACACACATATATATATATATATATATATATATATATATATATATATATATACAACTAATACATGTAATATATACATTTGTTGACTGTTATCATAAATATTAAAACATATATAGTACAGAGCAAGAACAGCTTGTTTTATATAAGTATATATTATTAACTAATATTATATAACTAAGCTACCTAACCAATTCCTTCAGGTAACACTGTTTTGTACTCTACTGGGACTTGAATTAATATGATGGTTAATAATATGCGTGCTACATATAGTAAAGCTTAATGATGTATTTTGCGTTTTGTCTGCTAACCTGCTTTTTGCTATTATCCTCAAATTCGTACTGCAGAGGACCTCGTATACTAGTTACCGCGTTTTGGTATTCCATCAGGGTTTTTTTTAATTTTACCGTACGTTTAGAAACTTCACAAAGAGCCTATAATAAATTCTAATAAGTCTAATACTCATAGCAAATTTCTACCTCCGTTGCTCTCGCGAACATTAACTCTAGCGTTATAAATCCTTAGTTATGAAACTAACACTCTGCGGTTGGTAAATGTCTTCTACAATTCCGTGCAAGTAAGAGTATAAGAGTAATTTTAAGGAATCAAAACAATATTGCTTTCTGCGCAGTAGTAAGTTTACTAAACCAAAAAGTAAAAAAATAACAAAAAACTATTAATATTCTTAACGTAAATTGCATAATCATTTAATTTAATAATGTTTACGATTTCTTAAACAGTTCTCTTCAAAATGTATTGTTTCCACCTCATAACATTAAAAGGTAAGTAGCAACTCGCTGTCACGATGTTAGTAAACATTTTTGTAAAACGCATTTTGAACTATTCGTTACTCTACCAACTTTCTAAAATACAGCTAGTTTTTTCTATACTATCGTTGATAAGCCAGTTGTTTAGATGAAATTTCTTGTTTTATTTGTGAATAACAGAAATTAATAAATTAGTTGCGTGCATTTAAAATGGTAATAACAATTTTTATTCTTTGTTTGAAGGTTATTTTTGACGATGGAAGGATTGTGAAGGAAACAGGATTTTTCCGGACATTTGCCATCGTTAAGTGAAACAAGAAAACAGTAACACTACGTTTCGAGATCTGCAATCTGATCTCTTCTTCAGGTAAAGAACTAACCTAATACATAATTACAAACTAGGTTAAAATAAACAAATCTTACTAAAGCGTTGTGGCACGCCTAAGTCAGGAATCACAACCTACATGTTGTATGTCAACTTCACTAACACTAAAGACATGCACTTAATACAAAACTATACAAAACACTAATCATTAAAACTAAACTACGGAATACAGGTCACAATACGTCTTCACTCGTCTACTAACCATCTACGACTGACCAGAGGGACTAGCCAATGGTATTCGTGACGGCTGGCTAAAACAAGATGGCGGAAATACAAGGGAAGGGGAACAGGAATGGGCCCTTTCGTTATTATTGGTTCATGCGAGATGAACTTCTTAAAACCATATTGTGACTCCGCAGTGGTTTATTACAAATATCCGATCCGTTTGATACTTTGAAACGTAGTGTTTACTGTTTTCTTGTTTCACTTAACGATGGCAAATGTCCGGAAAAATCCTGTTTCCTTAACAATTTTATTATAATCCCGTGTCTAAATGCAATTATATGGACAGATATAAAATACACTTCTTTTTCCAGCCTTTCCATCACTAACGCTCAGACTATTTGAGTTTTAAATACTTTGATCTGAGGGAAAATATAAAATATTTAATTACATGGTAATATGATAATCCCTATACATCTAAAGTGAGTATATTGCATAAAGCAAATAAGTAAGATCTGTATATGAACAATTCCAAATAATATTAGTCAGTTCCGTTTTCTTTTATTTTGATTTAAATCTTAATTGTTTTCATTCTCTTCGTAAAGCCGTATTGATTCCATTTTCAACCATTCCTCAACAGCAGTAGCTCTACCATATCATCGTCAACAGATGAACGTCGCTGCCTCGTTCTTCACTCGTTTGCTTTAACTCCGATCTCAGACACAAGAATCTCGACTGTTGTTCAAAAGCAATTCCTGTAGGCAGTTAGTGAAGAAATATTTTCATGGTTTTCTTTGTTAAGTTCTCTACCTCTATAATTGTCCGCTCTATCTCTTTCGGCCGCATATTTTCGGCCTTACACTCTTTTAGTTCTAGTCTAGTGTATAGTCAAGTAGTTGAGGTTAGTACTATGTTGGCCTTCAAATTCATAATAGGTCACTGACTTTTCATTGTAGCTGTTATCAACATATCTATACATCGGCTCTTAGCAACTGACAGATCAACCCATAAGGAGCTAATTTTTTTCTTTTGAAATAGTGGTTTCGTTTTCTAAGTCGCACAATTTTTTCTTGAGCAAAGAAATGTAGAGGATTAGAGATTCTAGAGTGTTCTCACCAAATGTAGCAATACTTGATCTGATGTTAATACACAGTAAAATTCCAAATTTATAACACCACGGAATAAACGGAACAGAGGGTACAGAAACTGTGGTGATGAATAAAAGGAAGAGGTCCCAGGAATATTTATAAAACCTTCAAAGCTGCGTTCTTTGGTTGATCTGTGGGTGAAAACTTGTAACCTGATAGATTTTAATTTTGTTCAAAGGTCTTGGATTCAGAACTATGATAGTTTTATTACAAAATTTTGATAAAATTTTAATGTATATATTAATTCCTTCAGAGTGATATTTTGAATATTATAAAAACGTATACCAAAGAATACTTGCAAGTTGTAAAGTTTCTAAATGGTATTTTACAACCGTTTCAAGAAACAAATTGTTAATAATTAAACATTGCGACAAAAGATCCTTTAATTATTATCAATCCATATACATAATTACCTAGTCATTAATACTTAAAACTAAAACACAAGGACCCTTTTATATTCGATTTATTTTTGTACATGGGCACGCTATCAAACTATGTATACATAGTTAATCAAACACGATTCATTAAACCCTCTAAGGGGCTTATCAGCTTAAGAAACCAAAACCCTAACCAAAGACTTAGTAGCAGTTAAATTTGCAATCATTAATGGGTAAATTCTCTTGACAAGATTGTTCCATTAAGCTTTGTTACTTTAGAACAATGGATCACCGCTCTGTTTTGGTGTAAACAGCTTTTACCCATCCGATGAAATCTGTTCACTCTGAAGTAATCGGTGCAGAACAAAGTTAAGTTTTTAATGTAAACTAATCCTTGATAAAGCTTTATTTAGCACTTTTAAATATATTGATACCAATGTTAGAAGTATATTCATGAGTGTTTTTTTAAGTGAGATAAATGATAAGATAATGATAGAAGGAAAACGTAGTATTCCTAATGTTTTAAACCACTGAGCGATTGCGAATTTCCAGAAAAAAATCCGTTTAACTAAATCTTAAAAACTTTTACGCATTATTTTCTGTCATACATCAATGAAAGATGGTTGATTTCATAAATATCTTTCCGATATAAAACTCAAACTTGTTTTGTTCTTCGTAATATTATGACTATGCATTAGGCATAACATTTTAATCCTCGCTCAGCTTTCTCTAAACCCAGAAGAAAATCAACAAATGTTTGTTCAGTGTAATTCAATAAATGAGATGAAATTAATAAACGTTAATCTTTGAAATACACAATTTAAACCTCAATTATTTATATATTTATAAGCTGTTTATGAATTAAATAAATAGAATACTGAGTAAATTTCCTTTTTAAACCTCATTATTGAAGTATTCATAGGCAGAGAGGCAGTAATGACCTGTATTCAACTCTCTAAAGAGACGAGTTTACATCTTTGAAAAGCAATCCTCCGTATAATATGGTGTAACTGTGTACTTTACTTTTTTCATACATCCTGTAATGGGAATAGCACTACCTGGCTTTTTAATTCAAAGACTTGTATAGTAAACGCTTATTCTAGTCATATACTTTATGCTTGACTAAAAGAGACATGATTTTTTTTAAATCTAATTCTGCCCCCTAATAAACTAAATGAAATACTATCTAATACTAAAACAATAAATTAAGTATTAGACGATCAAAAGGATTCATTTCATATTGAGTATAAAATGATATGATGTCCTGGAAGAACTATTTGGAAATATATGTAAGAATATATAGTTCCATGCATAGTCTGAAATTGAAAAACCCAGAAAAGAACAAAGATATCGGTTTGTATGTGTTCGACAGTCCGTAGTCATTAGTAGAAAAAAACCCAAATGGTAATAATCTGATGAAACTTAATCCTTTAATTAATTTTCGATACAGTATCTTCAAACCGCTTATAATCATTCTTGTGAATTTAAATTTGTCACTAATAAAGTTGTTGTTAAATACAGTTTTTTATTACCGTAACTCTACTATTGTCCAACGTCCATATACCGTCCATGTTAATTTGGCTTATTTTAGGTACACCTTTCCTAAAACTAATCATCAAACAACATTGAAATTGACCACGTTTCATTATCTATATCTAAAGAAGCTTTAGATGAAGAATTATAAAAATAAGCATCATAATTTATATTTATGATTTTTTCCCCTAAACACTATTTTTCCGGATTTTTTTATACACATAAATATTTTGCCTTATGCAATTTTAACTTAATCATAATAATTCTTTGTTCAAAGCTGTATTAGGCAATATTATAGGTGTAGAAAAGATTTCAAAATAATATTTTTAATGGTGTTTTACCTATGCGTACCTAAATATAAAAAACTGTAAATTTGTAAAATGAAGAAACTTTTAAATTATGATGAATAATAGAGTCTTAATTCATAACGATTAAAATAAAATACTTTAAAATCTACAAGGGCATTAGTTTGGATCGTCATCTTCATCTTCTGCTAGTATTTTTCTTCCCCTTTTCATCTTGGCCTCCTTGTTTGCCAATCGAGCCGCTAATTCCGCTTGTTCTATCCTAGTTGAATGAGCTCTTGAGTGCCTCAATGGTGTTATTATCAAAGTTTGTGGTGCCTAACCTTGAATCCGGCCTAAGTTTCTCTCATTAAAAGTAAAAATGTCATCATATACATTTAGTTCAAGTGTATGCCACCCAACAAAAACATTTTTTGGTACCCGACACCAGATAAAGTTTTTAAAACTTTCGTTAACGTTTTGGGTTTTACCATGAAGGCATCGTCTTAGAAGAGAAAATTGTACCGAGTCTTTAAAAATAGGCCTAATGGCCTCCATCACAGCTTTAGGTATTGGGTTGTGTTTGTGAACCTTTATTCCAGCAACAGCCTTATTATATTTGCACCGGATATCAGGAGCCTTTAGGCAAAGAATGTGGTTTGGTTCTTCATCGGTTGATAGGCTGTGGCAGTATATTGTCCAAAGTGTTATCCTCAGTTTATATCAAGATTATCAATATTTCCCCTAATTGCATTACCGTAGTACTGCTGAAACTTGTCCATGATGGTATCAATTAGCCTTCCAGCAACTTTTATTGTATTTCCATCGATTAACAACGTTCCACCTAACTTTTGCTTAAGGTTTCAAAGACGGTAGACTTCAAATTTCCATACGTTTAGAAACATGTCCTATAAACTCCAACATTTGCCCATACACATCGCCATAAGGCTTACTTTTTAATAATACTACATTGAATGCCTTACTATCCCCATCTCCAAGAAATTTGACGTAGCGGACAACATGTATGGCTACAGACCATTGACAAACAGGCACAGCACCGATTGTCTCCATTCCAACGGTTGTTCCTTCATAGTTTTTCAAACGTTTGGATTCTTGAGCCATTTTTTCTCTGCAGACCCTTCATTTCTTTTAAAACCACTGCAATATTAACTGAAAACGTCTATGTCCAAAACTATACCAGTATCAACACTAACGACGGTACATACACCATTTTTTGACGCAAAACCTCGCTTCTGCCACGATCAATCATAGGCTATAGCAATATATGTAGGCACTTGTGCTTCAAAGTTTTCTTCAACTGCTTCTAATGTAGCCTTTCCGTTGTAATTTCTAGTACTTCACGTGGTGCGTCCCTCACTATAGACGTGTATTGACTTACATTAGTACTCAGCCTAGGTAAGTTTAACATTCCACTAAAAATTTTCAGGATCTTTTTCTATACAGCGGAGTCCGTAAAAAATCTTCAGTTAGCTTGAAAAACATCTTTACATTTACGTGATTTCTAAACGTCCGTACTAAAGTCGCAATTTATGCCAGTACATTTCAGTGTCAGTTTACAGGTTAGTCCATTCCTACAACTGCTGTTTTTGCAAATACGTTGCAAATCTGAACTACATGGTTTAAAAACTGTAAATTGAGATATAACAGAAGAAAATAAATCAAAAGACAATCATGTTATAACTGTAAGAAAAACTAAATTGATCACTTTTAACAAAACTAGTTGACATTTTCTTCTTAGAAGAACTAGGCCTAGTCAAATTTTCACTGGATAGACCAAAGCCTGATCTAGAATCTACCTCAATAGAAATAGGATTAAACTATGTAAACTTTAGCTCCAGTGAGTTTTCTGGTATGTATGTTACCAGTAAACGTACGCTTACTGCACCAACTCTTCTGTCTGGGCATGATTTATACCATACAATATGAATAAATAAATCACAAAACAAACAAAATCATAACCTAAATCAAGAAAACCAAAACTCATAATCATCTGTATACAAAACACAGAGTTGGTGGACATGTGTTTACCGCCAAATAAAAATGTTAAAGAAACTAGTTCGATTTCATTACTTATATTTTCACTAACCCAGTAACGGCAGATCTTAAGTATGTTTGAAATTACTTTATTTTTACTTATAAGCGGAACTATTAAAACAATTTTAGTCTCTACTAGAGATTGATAGTGTGACATTATGGCACAAATATTTACAGCATGTCTCTCAAATTAAATTTATAATAAGAATTAAGAACTAAATTATTCATTCAGAATGTTCTTCTTACAAGACAAACAAAACTATTCAAAGTTATTTCGAGCTTTTTACAACATCCATTAACTATTCACCGACCCAGAAACTCTGATGTCAGTGGGTCAGCCCTAACTGTGTGCTTACATTGTGATTAGTAAGGGTTGACCTGGATAACCAAATTTGTTTGGATAAGTAAGGCCAGAGTGGAGAAAAACTATCTTTAACAGACAAGGAAATTCCTTTAATGCTGTTAAAAGATTGATTTATTGTTTAAGACTTAAATGTAATGTTTCTAGTATAAACTTTTTGAATGTCTTTCATTATTAAGTTCATTTAAGTTTTATTTTTTTAAATTATTGAACAAATTTGTAGTAAAAAGTACCTGGATCAATTTAAAATAACATGTGTTTTTAGGTTGCTCTCAATACATTTTAAATTAAATAGTTCGTATGCTATATATATATATATATATATATATATATATATATATATATATATATATATATATATATCTCTCGATGTATTAATAATGTCTTTGTTACTAGGTCGAAGTAATTTTTCATATTTTATAAAATCTCAGAAAAAAACACACATCTTTCCCTTTCAAACTATAAGGAGCTTGACCAATTGTAAGGGGGGTTTCTCCTCTCTCACTAAACACTTCTATCCCGCGGGAAAACCCACCTCCGCACTAGCCTTTTGTAAGGGGATTCTATCCTGGGTCACTAAACTAAAATGAGAAACACAGTTTAAGTGAAACACTGGTCTGCTTTATTACATCTATCCCCAGTCTATGTACAATATATACAAATGAGCTCTGATTCCTTAACTCTAATATTTACAACTTGGTTTTCCCTTGAGAACTCCCGCACTGGACCTGGAGCTGGATGGTCGAGCTGGGTATCGAACCACGATCTCGTCAGGTGCAGTCCTGGGATCGACTGGTAGCCCCCGTAAGCTCCTTAACCTCCGTTGAAGTGCTCGAGGCCTAGTAGCAGGCTTCGGAGATCAGCATAGCTGTCATGACTCTATGGTCCCCGGTTGAAACAGTGGCGTATGATGTCCCCTAGCTCCGTGTCCTCTCGACTGGCTGGCAGACCATCACATCCAAAATCACGACTCCTACGAGTACTTCTGATCAGATAGCGATCCTGCATTAGAATGAATTTGAAAACACACAAACTCTCTTTATATGTATCAGATAACATGTGGAAGGAGTGGGGGGCCATCCCCATTCAACTAAATCTGTTACTAATGACATCGGTGGCTCAACACGAGCGTCCGACGAAGTACCGGGGGCTCAACACGCCCGTCCGGTGTTCCGCGGGCTCAACAATCCCGTCCGACGAGGTACCGGGGGCTCAACACGCCCGTCCGGTGTCCCGCAGGCTCAACACGCCCATGCGGGGGTGTCGGGGGCTCAACACGCCCGTCCGACGAGGTACCGGGGGCTCAACACGCCCGTCCGACTGGTCAGGCCGCTAGGGCCCGACTGCCTTGCCAGCTCCACGCCTCCTGCTTATCTAGTAAAAGAGTTGTGGTGGGGGTTGCCCGTTATGGTGGGGGCTAGCAAGCAGTAGGGCATTGCTTGATTTATTATACATTTTCTAATCCCATTTACATAAATTGTCTTATCTCTTTTGATTTTCTACAACCAACTATTGTTTTTCCCTTTTTATTACTTGGGGACTCAAACACTTCGTTACACAATAATAATAATAACTGGCAGATATGGACTATAGGAAGTATTTATATTACAGTTGTCAAGCACCACTCGTCTGGATAGCCGCGCACTGATCGACTAATCCACCATGGAATGAAGAGTCCTTGTTCCAATCAACAAGTGACAGTGCATTCATCCTTCACTATCAATCAAGTCCATAGCGCTTGTTCAAATTTACCATCTTTCAGTATGTTTGGTGTTATTCTAAACTCTATTCTTAAGTCGTTGGATGAAATAAAAAGTTTTAATTTCAGTTGTATTGTATTACAAACTAACAAGCTTGAAACATTAAATACTGCAAGTTATACAATGTATGTTATTTAAAAGTTACCATTTACTTTAATCTAACTTTTCAAGACAAATTTTGTTGACGAGGAAATAACTGCGGTATCAGGGAAAAGCATATTTGTATATTGATTAGGAGATATACTTGCAGTCAACAAAATTTAAAACAATTTCTAAGTTAAGCATAATGTCAGAAGAAACTTACGTCACTTATGTATAAAATACATGATAAGCTTAAAACTGTACTACAACGTGTGGAAAGATATTGATGTTTGAATTTCTATGCTGAAAAGACAACCGTACGTATATTAAGAAAGGGAAAAATTCAATAAGCATTACCTAAATAAACTAATATGAATCTGTGAGCGAGTTTAACACTAAATAAATATATTACATTTTGATGAGATGGTTATAGTTTTTTGCTGTAGACCTACTGCCTTGCAACATTGTTCTAATTAAGTTAACAGTAATTAATATGATATTTGAAATTATCAATGCTTACTTAAGAATAGTTGTATAATCTACCTAGTTTCTACACCACATTGAAAATTGTTTGAGCTAGATTTAAATAGAGTACTTAGATATGATTTTGAGAGTCGAACGTCGCCCTTTGTAGTGAGCAAGAATTCTAAGGAGAGAAACCATATACCGAAGGTAAATTTCGGTTTAGTAAATTGTGTTTCATTTTGAAGTTTTAGACTAGAAGGAATAGTTGTATAAATATATTATGTATAATCTTAAAAATTAATAATATCTTTATTTTAATGTTAATATATTACAACCATTGACAAATTTCAAGAAGAGCTGTTTACACAGAAACATGCCAAGTCAAAATAAAAGTGATTAACTGTCTTAAAAACTAATTAATTAAAACTAACTTAAACATAACCTAAAATGTAAATTGTATGTAAGATAAATTTGAAAGATAGAGCGCGAAAGTGAATAAAATTAATTACTGTAATTAAGAAGAATATTTTGTGCCAATGCCCTATGTAGAAGGTATTTATTCAGCTGCAACACACTCGCTATCAACGGGTCAACATATTAATAAATAAATGCAGAATATAAACCAACAAGTATATAATATATAAATAGAACAAATATGCTCAACATTAACAAATCATAAAAACGCAGTCAGAAGCATTTCAACAACTACTCTATAAAATGAATTGATTTTATAACTGTTACCCCAGAATAATAACCCATATCTAAAAGCAGCTTGAAAAAAAAACAAATTAGACTGATGTAATATAATTTTGTAAACACCAGTAACTAAGAGTTTCAATAAATATAAATCTCTTTATAGAGTTGTAGCAATGAATTCAATATGTGGTGTTCGTGTTAACCTACTTCATCACTTAATAACATTATTTAAAACTTAATGTTTTGGCAAAGTGAAATTCAATTGTAGAGAATGCATATAGGAGTCTAAGAAAACTGCAAGTCCTGTGTCAGTGGCAATGAATTCCTGACGTACTGCGGCAGCTACATGACGTAATGTCGAAATCTTACATACTCCGAGGTAAATAAGACCCTGGAAAAGACACGAACCCGCCCCCCCCTAGAAAGACGATTGGAAAAACATTATGTCGGACGTCAAGAATCGGTGCAGGAACTACTACTTTATAGTAGAGAATTTATAGCATGACTGGTGACTTCGAGATGCGCCGTAGGCAAAGACGGAACTGAAGTGGTGGGGGGCGGAGCGGCTCAGTCTGTTGCCGTATTTAGCCTTGTGAACTTCGGTCTCCAGTCTTCTATACGTGCCGCACAAAAAACATTCGCTTGTGCCAATTCACGAGTTGTAATACAATTTGTGAATTAATTGCGTTGTGCTCATTACGTTTTAAGTAAAGAGTTTGAGATGGATCATAATGTAAAAAGTAAAATTGGAGGTAGAAAGGTTATACACGGCCAAGCAAGAGAAGTGCTTCCCATTTTGTGAAACGGGAAGCAGAAACCAACACACTTATAAATTTGAAGAAAGTTCAACAGCGTGTCGTAGAGGCAACTGGAATTTCTGAAAGTACGCTGAAACGAATTTTGAAGGAGGAAAAAAAATAAGTCCAATTGGCAATTCTTTTAGTACGCCCAACAAAGTAAGAAAACGCAAACATACTAAAAGTAATCTGGACAATTTTGATTTGGGTGTAGTTCGAAGAACAAAAAATAATTTTCATCGACAACGGGGTTTTGTTATGTTAAATATTGCGTATGGATCATTGGCGTTATTGTTATTTTAAGTATTAAGTATTAACAAGTTGGTAGATAAAACTGAGTTTTTTCTTATTCTACTGTGTATATTGAAAAATTAGTTTAACCATTTTTATATTAATTTTTAAATTAGCAGCTAGGCTATGTCAGTTGAAAATTTTGTAGTGTATAATTGTATCTACTATCGTAAATCTTGAAGCTTACACGGTTAGTATATGATAAATTGAATTTAAATTGCTAACAAAGCGTAACAATTACAATTCTGAACTGTTGTCGTCGTTGGAGATCAAGAATAATATAAATTCCTACCCTTTCCCAATTTATGAGAACCCTTTCTTACCACCAGGTATCTCTACTGCGAACTCATTAAGAAGGGTGAGCTATGAACACAATTTCGGCAGAACATAGTCATTGTTAAGATCACGTACATCCGGTCCCAATATTTCCAAGATTTCCTGTATTGAATTCCCCATCATAAAAGTCCGTCGTCGTAACTTCAAAAGAGTCTAGAAATGTTCAAATATTCTCAAGCTCTCCTATACTAAATTGCTCATCATAAAAGGCCACCGTGGTAAGAACATAAGGGTCTAGAAATGTTGGCAAACACTACAATATTCGGCTCCCGCCACCACTATGAGCCGGGAGCCGAAAACTCTCAGTAGGGTTAGTAGCACCGTATTCACTCCCCTACTTTAGATTGTGCCCCCACGCGCTCAACTCCTCCACTCCTCACGCGCATCCCACCGGTCATGCTATAACTTCCCTAGAGTACTAGCGGATCAGCAAATGGTTCCTTAAGTCGGAAAATGCCCCTCTACAGAAGCGAAGCTGCAGATATAACTGAGCTTTTTCATGGGACCGAGAATGGAAACAAGTGCATTCTGGTGGCGATGGACTATTATTTACATATTGAAGATATTTTAAATCAGCACTGCTCCGCAATCTGATTAAATGGTGGAAAGGATAAATAGAACTTTCGGAATATATCTAACCTATTCGTATCTGAACAGCGAGATTGGGACAATCACCTACACTTTCTGATAGCGTACCACAGCTCGTCAGCGACGCTACTATTTAAACACCGGCAAGCGACGTCGATAAGGGCGATTACCGTGCGAGTTACAGTTTGGATGCAAACCAAGAGAAGACGTATCCGGAGAGTATTACATTAACCAGATCCAGAAGCGGCTGGAGGTGAGTTACAGGATGCAGGACCGATACCACGTTCTAGCTGATAAAGAAGGCTATTAGCAAGGATGCCCTGTTTGGCCATATAACCCTCGAAGACGAGTGGATTTTCCCTTAAATTGCATCTTGGGAGCGGCCGTTGAAGTGGTGACAAGAATGAATGATGTCATCTATCTGATTAAGAAGCCACCGAACAGCAAAGGGAAGACTTGAATTGTCTAATTTAACCGCCTCTCTCTGTATCATGGGGACAATGGAAGAGAAGAAAGTCAAAAAATTTGAGCTCTACATTTAATTGGCACAGATTTTTAAAGATCCATGGCCTGCTTAGAATCGGCCAAAGGAAGTAAGGGGACGATAATTTTGAAATATTTGTTTGATATTCCAAACGAGATTGTCCTTGCTCACTGCGTGAGAGAATGTTCCAGACGCACGGGACAATCACTGATACAAAGGGATAATAGATGAGTAGCGTTGTTGGAAGGAAAACCGTCATTGGATTGTTACTAGTGAATTGTGACAGAATAAATTAGTAAAAATTAGTAAGTTTTGTAAACAGTTCGTTTATTTAATGCCTAGTTTTAAGTAGATATTATATTTAGATTTATTTGTAAGGTTCATAAATATTTAGTGGATTTAATATTTACCAAGTGTTACATTCAAGCAAATCCGTAAGATTAATTTAATCCTGGAAGAAACTAGTCTCTCTGTTGATTGTAATTATAAAACGTAGTCTCACCTTACATTCAGTTAAGAATTAAACTACTTAAAACAGGTTTTAATTAAAGTTTTGCTGAAGAAACGTCAAAAACATTAAATGACTTAAAAATATTAATCGTATTTAAAATACCAAACGATACAAACATTAGTACGACTAGGTATGGAACAAAAGTTGCTGTGTTTACAAGATATTAGCAATATTTTATTCCATAATTTTAATTAAAATTTTTTATTATAAACATTTTTTATTTTTAGAATATGATGAAAATGAAATAATTATTATAAATGTATTAACTTAGTCATATATAAACATTTAATTGCACTGTCAAATTTAAACACACGTTACAATAAAATTGAGTGATCGCTCTTCTTGTTTTGATCATTCAGAATTAGGGTATATTGTCATGATTGTATTGAAATACAAGATATTACAATTATTTTATTCCATAATTTTAATTTTGATTTGTTATTATAAACATATAATTCAATTTTAGAATATGATGGCAATGAAAATAAAGTAATTATTAAAAAAATGTATTAACTTAGTCATATATACAAATTTGAATAAACTATCAAATTTAAACACACGCATTTTTCATCAAGTCGAATAAAATTATATAGAATTTCGTGTAAAATTAAATATTGTTATGTTTTATCGCAGACTAAGCCTAAACTTTGATTGTATTGTAAATATATACACTGAACTTCAATACTCTCCCTTAAAATGCAAAACAGTTCAGACGGACATCCGCACATGTCTTTACTTTCACCTGATTCATTGACATCAACAAAGTTCAAACAGTTACAATATTTTACCTCTAACTAACTTATATAATGGTAATAACAACACTTAAAAGCACAAAATAGCACGGAGGTTTTACTTTTAAAGTCTTCAGAGGTGTTCAAATATCATCAATAAATCGCTGAAAGCAAGAGAGAAAGCAGAACAATCGTTCAAGAGAATCAATGGATTGTATTTTCTTTCTTAGATTAAAAGCTTTTACACTGTTTGAAATTCATGAAGGGTTGACGGTCAGTCAGAATATACACTTTCCTTATATTTATGTATAATCTTAATAAGATGTAATTTATTTCGGTAATAAAATATATACTTTATACAATCCTCTTGCTCGTTACTGGATATAAAAATTAATTCGATGTTCACTGAGTAACAATATATTTCACGCTTAGCAATAACTTCTTTACTAAACTTTGTTACTGACCATCCGCCTACAAGGAAGGCGCAAGCTTTGCCTGTAAATAATATTTATACCAAATAGCTATTTTAATGTATTATAAAGTAAATTGGTTAATATTAAAGTTAATAATCTGTAATGGATTCTTATTTGCCCTATTGGAAAGAATAAATCATGTGATTGTGCCCTTCCGACGAAATCACGCTGACAGAAATGTAAGTTGTCTCTAAAATTGCTAATCTCGTCGTAATTTTATTTTAAGCGAGTCGGTGTTAGAGTCTTCTTACTTCGAGGACTACTTTGTTTTTGTTTTCGTCTTAGTAGTTTAAATATGTATACTTTTAAATTAATTATTGGTGCTTGTTTTTAAGCTAAGGTTCATTAGCAATGAATTTATTTTTAGTTATAAATGTACATATGTTAGTCAATTTGTGTATGAGGTTAGGTGGTAGAGAGGACTTTATAGTCCTATCATCGCCTCTAATAAAGACATTTTTCATTTCATTTCATTTCGATTTACAAAACTTTAGGGTCTGGTGTCTAAGGTTAAGTCCACAGACTTCCAGTTTGTCAGTTAACGTCTTCATGTAGGGGAAGTCAATTTTAGTGTTTTAATAATTAATAGGTCCTGTAGGGAATTCTATCAAGAAAATTCGATCCATTAAGCCTTCCTCCAGATACCATCACGTTCTTTTTTAAATTTTGATAGCAAAGTAGTCTACTTATATTTAAGTCCAAGAAGTAGTGCATGTAATTTTTCTTACAACAATTAAACCTCCATGTAAAAATAGCAATATCGTGTATTTATTGCTACCACTTCAGACGTCTTTACTCTATGTGTTTCGTCCATTCTGTACATTAATGAATTTAATCACAGTCAGCCAGAAGGTATATTTAGCAATAAGTGAAAAGTGAAAAACTTATTTTATTAGAGCACGAATGCAGTGTACTACATAACAATAGTTTATAAAATTTCAAGTGTCAGGAAAAAATGTAACCATTATAGAACCGTTTATTTTAAAAAGACAAATAGAATAAAGTGTAGTACAAAGTGAAGTATTATCTGCACTAAAGTGTAGGCTATTGTGTTGAGGAATAGTTAGCTAATAATGTGCTTCCTGATGATGACTTGCTTCAGAACAATTTCAAATATGAAAAGCCAGTTAAAACGACTTATTACAATCGTGCGAGGCTATGAAAGAAGTAGTTAATAAGATCCAGGGCTGCTCACCCCAGAGGAAAAAACAAGTGAAACTAAGTCCAGCGCTTAATAAATTTAAAATCTATAAATTATATAATGTTTTGGATATGCACTGCTTATTTCTATGCGCTCAAATACAAAGGAGGAGCGTGCATCATTCCCATTTTCGAAATATCCTGCTGAAAAAACTGACATACGGACATATAGACACGTAGGTAGAAAGATTGTTTTGCCTGCTTACATATTGACAGTAAAATATATATAATTTCAAGTCTATACCTCAATTAATTCCTGACATATCGCTCTGAGTCCTCTCGAAACTTTTTAAATCTCTCTATAATTGACTGCCAGTTTTAATTACTAGATGACTATTCTGATTGGCATATATTGGCAGTGCTCACTTCAGGCGATTGCCATTGTACATTTCCAACAAATCGGGAACCACGTACAGTACTTGTAACTGAAAAGACCACTCCAAACACCAATCACAATCATCATTAGCTTTTCCTCTAATTTATAGAGTCTAAGCTTAAAGTTTCCACAAACACAAACTGCAATAGTCCATAATATGGCAATGGAATGAAATTTAACTTTCTACTCAAGTTAATCATACATGTGTGTGTGTGTGTGTGTGTGTGTGTGTGTGTGTGTGTGTGTGTGTGTGTGTGTGTGTTCCTTTCTTAATTATTGTTTATCATACTAAGAATAAAATAAATAGTACACTACAATAAATTATGCAAAATCTATTGCCAATGTCATTCTATATAAAACAATATTCAAGTGCTTTAAAAACTGATTTGTAATTAAGAATCTTATTTCAAATTAATGATTGAGAAATATTTAAGTAATTCATTGATTGTAAGCGAACTTTCACTTTATGACGTCAGGAACCCAAAACATTGCCCTTTAAACTTACAGGCCAATCAACTCAAAGTACATTAGGATACTGTAGTATTTTCAAACGATCATCACTCTTTTAATGAATGTGTTGTAACACATAATTCTATGTTTGTGATAAGGCAAATACATTAAATTTCTTTGTTCTAGACCACCGGGAAGTTTGAAAAACAAATATTAGTTTTTTAGGTGTTATAACCCATGTGTTAAACCCATATGGGTGGTCAATCTGCCTAAAAATACTTTTGTTTTATTTGTAAGTAGCGAGGAATTTTTGCGCAACGTGTGATTTTATAGGACATCCAGTGGTTGAAAAACTAATTCTAACCCTTTTAGGTGTTGCTACCTTTGGATGACTAAGTTTTATGAAGTTATTCTATTTAAGTCATGAGGCGTATTTGTTTCAAATTTTAACTCTCTGAGGGAGTTGGAGAAGGAGTGATAAATGAGAGATTGAGAAGCCGTTAGCTTTATTGTTAATTTATAGATATAATAGAAGGTCTAAGAGAATACAGTTAGCCCAAAAATTTACATACTTTTCAAGATGTGATTTATTCTTCAATGAAAACAATTAAAACGTGTAATAACTTTTATTCAAAAATAAAACTTTTTCAAAACTTCAGTAAACCATCACATTTACTTTTTAACCCCAGAAATAAACTATAACAAACTAAAATATATTATGCATGGGTTTCTGAGTATTGAAAGCTATAATTATTATGAATGATGAACGATCCCATTGGTTCAAACAATAAGTACAAACATGTATGAATAAAACACATAATACTGTATTATAATGCTACTTATATTACATTAATTTTTGAACCTGTTGCATATCGGTACGTGATAGATTAAAAATGAATGATATTGTATATAGACCTTTTATCATTCACTGTGTATAAAATTGTATAATATACGGATATAATCTTAGGGAAAAATACTTCTGTTTGAATAAATTCAAGGTATTGGATAACTCGTTGGGCTCGTTAAGGCAAGCTGTCGTTATTAGTGAGTGGTGTAAGATGACTTACAAATAATTTATTTTACTAGAATAATAACTAAGACTATTGCTAAAGAACTGTATACAATACATTTCTATTTGCTCTAAAATGGCTAAATATACTTTAATATTCATAAATTTATCTGTGTCATTCCGTTGAAGATATTACCCAAAATTAAAAAAATTAATCAGGGTTAACATATAAAGGACTTACAAAACAAACGTATTTCTTGTTTAGTTTTGTTATTATTATGAGTGGTATTAGTCATAAGTCATAATCATTAATAAAACTTACTTACTTACTTACTCCTTACTCTTACTCCCAGGGTCATTTATATCGTAGGTGATATTTAGCCGCACCAAAAAAGCTCCTCCATCTTGAACGGTCCTCTGCATCTTCCTCTGAAGCGCCCATCTTCTCCATATCAGCCTTCACCTGGTTCCACCATCTCACTTTTGGTCTCCCCCGGGGCCGTCTTCCTTCTGGGTTACCGTACATTACCCTCTACAGTTTGCATTCCTATTCTCTTCTCAAAACATGGCCTGCCCAACGGAGTCTTCTGCACTTTATTTCTCCTATTACATCCGTACTATTGTAGAGCTCCCTGATTTGTCTATTATGTTTTCTTCTCCATACCCCTTGTTCATATTATGGCCCATAAATTTTACGTAGAATTCTGTTCTCGAGAACTAGAAGCTTTTTCTCATCCTTCTTATTTAGCCTCCACATTTCGGATCAGTATAATTGTTTTGTATATTCTAGTTTTAGTTTTGTGAGAGAGAGATTTGGTTGAAATTATCCTATTGCATGCATATACACATCTATTTGCTGAGTTGATCCTTCATCATAATCATTAATAAAACTATGAAAAGTTATTGATGTCCGTTTTTAAATATTAGATATATAATATAACCCATTCTATCGAGTATAAAATAAGACAAACTTGGTGTAGTAAAAATAATTCATTATTAAAATAATCATACACGTTTATATAATTTATTGTGAATTTCGGAAGCATTAAAATGAAAGAGATTATCATGAGTGTGCTCAGAGAAAAAAGTTACTAATTGGATTTGATTTCTCACCGTTATAAACATAAGATATGGAATAAGTACTTGTGACGTCGTGAATTAAAACTTGTGTATTTAATAGATGTTTTTTTTCACATTTATTTAATATACTGGAACAAATCATTCCTATTAAAACAATATTTATGTAAATTGAGTAATTCTATTTAATTTATGTTCTGAAACTGTAAACCTTGTTATAAACAATTCTAAATTAAAATCCATGTCATGTTACGTAATTAAAAATATTTTACCAATTTAAAGTGTAAAATGACAAAAGGTTGCAAAATTGATTGTCCTTGCAAAATACATGTACAAAATTGAGGACTGTTTAAGTTATTAGAAAAGAAAACAGTTATAAACAAGGAAATATTAATATAATAAATCTTAAAGGTGAAGTGGCACATATGATATCATTTACCATAATATGGCATAAAAATATCAATATTATAAAAATGTTAAAATAAATAAAACAGAAAGTTCAATTGCATAGTGTTGTCTTATAGTATGTTATGTAAAAAACATAAAAATAAACTTTATAACTAACACTTGATACTCGCACGTGCTGGTGCAGGAGTGAGAGAGAAAATGGGAGTTGACTCATGAGAGCGTGGGAGAGAAAAGTGAAGTTTCAATAGAGTGACGCTCCCAGTAGTTCATTAGTTAGACACACGCGAATACACACACAATAATTGCAGCTAGAAATGAATATGTCATAACTCCCACTTGCTTATTGTCAAGTTTCCTGGTTTACACAATGGAAGCCTGGTATCATCACTGTACGAGGATGTTTTAATTGCATTTTTTAACACGACAATGGATGTACAATCTACGATCTGCGAAACAATATAGCTGTACTTCTCCATAAGTGCTCTTCAAATTATTACATCAATTTACTTAATTATATTAGATGTACCGTAGTTGAAATATATAAGCAAGGTAGAAGTACGCTGCACCATGTGTCGTCATTCAGACTTCGTTGTGGTTGATTAAAACTTTGTTATCTGTAGCTCATTTGATGTTCATTAATTATATCGTGCCGACCGATAGACATTGATAAAAAAAGTCATTTTACACACCCGTGGAAGGAAAAAGAGTATTTGTGACTGTCTAATTAATTATTGGTTTCATTTAAGTCATTCTTGTCTGAGTAGAATTAAGTTTCATGCACAGTATAAAGTCTATTGATAAACTTTTTCTAGAGATATTTCACCACGTGATACATTCACATTTTTGTTCATTACTTAAGGTTTTATAGCAGTGCTCAAGTAATAAAAGTTTCGAGGAGCTAGGAATGGTTGGCTACCACAATGCAAGTGAGCGCAGAATCAAACATTGACTTCCACACTATTACCTTTCTTTTAATTGTATGCATTAAATTTGTGACATGATAATATCTCATATTATTATACTCATTTTGTTCAAATATTTATTTTCCTGTCACTTTCTAATTATAATCGTGTCTACTTATAAGACTAATGTAAAATATTAGGTAACGCTCAGACAAATCCCTTAAAGAGAAGCAAAATAATCGAGATCGTCGTTTCCCATTGGAAAATGAAGCACCGTGCAGAATTTTCAGTTTTTATGTAAGTTTTTTTCGAGGTTTGTTGCGGATAGGTAGACAAATAATACTCAGACAGGCAGGCATACATATAATGTTTCAGCGTCTCTAGTAATAGGCTTCCCTAACGCTCGGCCATTGCTTAAAACAGTTGGCTGAATGTTTTCAAAAGCTTACTTGGGGGCTGGAAAACTTTGATTTCTGTCTGTGTGTTTCTGTACGATATCTCAAGAAAGATCTGACAGAATCTGACCGGAAGTTCTATTTGTACTGTATATAGGCAACATTGATGACGTTCATTGTGCATGTTACTTCATCGAACTTAGATAAAAACTTTTAACGTGACAACGTCTTATAATTCGATGGAGCCGGCTGCACGCACCAAAAATATGACGTCATGCTGCGTTACCTCGCTCGGAGGCGTTCCATTTAAGGCTTGAAGTGCAAGCGAGAGCGCGGAACATCAGTTCGACATCTGTCTCTCTCCTACTTGAGTGTGCGATGCGTCCGCGTGGACAGCTGCTATACAATAATACATTTACATGTTTTCGTCAAGTATGAAGTGGTGTGAAAAGTGAATGTGGTGTAAATTGTTTACAGCAACGATAATTGCGGCGATAAAGGTAATGATTCTTTCGATATTTAATATATGTTCAGTGATATATGAGTAAAAAATCAATGGCTTTACTATTCGATCGAAATAATTATCGAGAGTGGCTATGATTTCAAAAAATTAAAATATAAATGTTAAATCTTCCACATATCATAACAACATGTTTAAAATGACAGGTTGGACCAGCCAGCCGTCAAAGGGAACAATTTTCTCCTATATCAAACACATTGAGGCGGGCTTTTTAAAAGCTACAGTTACAAAAAAATTAATGATGTTTTCTAATTTAAATTTCAAAATTAAGATTTATGAACAATAATTTAATCACATTTTATTCTTATAATAAATTATTCAAAATTATTACGTTTTTGCAACAAATTACAATTTCAAACCCTTTTAATCACAGTGGCATAAGAGTGAAACCACCTTGATTTTAGTTTCTATAATGATGCTGCATAGTGGTGTATGTTTATAGCCACCTTTCTCAACTGCTTAGGGATGCATTCTGGCGGCAAACTAATCAACTAGGTTCAACTAATATTGAATTATTTCATGTTTTTCACTCTTCTGGTAAGTATAAATACATATTTCCATTAGAATAATGTCTTACATATATGGAAACATAGTAATTATTGCATTTCAATACTTATACAATATAATATTAGACCTTCTTGTGGTGGTTTCATGACATAACCACTATGCGTTTGTGGACGCCTCATATGTACAACTGACTCCTGTAGCAAAACGTGTTTTAGACTGATAATTTTGCTACGCAGTGCTAATTTTTTTATATTTTTTACAATTGTAAATTTGGTTATAGGTTATACCATAAATGGAGAAGACCATAGATGCTTGGTTGGCAGAAACTGCAGATATTCCATCTGATCCCGAATCTGAAGACACCGAATATCTTGTATATCCGGATGTAGCTGGAGGAACAAACGACCTTATAGGTAGTTATATAGTTATGGAGGATGGTATCTTAGAAGTGGATCATTTGGACTGGGCTCAAGCAGGTAAGATCGAGGATGTCCCAATTTTAATTCTAAATGACAATGACTTCCAAGTTCTTTGTGGTGCTGACGAACTAGAGAATGACATTCCTGCTGCAAATGCGGTCAATGAAATTCAAAATGAACCTATGGAAGTTCAATTTGATAAGGAATCTGAACCATTGGCTCAGAGAATTTACAAAAAAAAATGTTACGTGGCATCAAAATTACTACTCGCCCAATAAATTGTACAGTTTCAATGAACAACCAGGTCCTCTTATTGACGCTTCAACATCACTTGATGTGTTTTCAGCACTTTTTCCTGATGATCTTGTTGACAATCTGGTTTTTGAAACTAATGTTTACGCTATCCAAAGAGGTGTAATTAAAAATCTTACCACAAGAAAAGTAATGAAAGTGTTCCTAGGTTTAAATCTACTTATAGGAATAAAAGATTCACCCTCCTACAGAGATTATTGGTCTTCAGAAGCGGACCTGAAAGATGACTACATGTCATCATACATGTGAACAGATTTGGATTGCTTTTAACACATTTACATATAAACAACAATAATGACATGCCAGAGCGTTATTCTCCTAATTATGATAAATTATACAAAATTCGGCCTTTTCTAAACAAGCTACAAGAAACCTACAAGGCATGCTATGCTCCTACTCGATATCAATCAATCGATGAAAGTATGATTCCATTCACAGGTCGGGGTGGAATCAAAAAATATATGCCAGATAAACCTACCAAACGTGGTTATAAAGTTGGGGTGAGGGCTGGCGAAAAAGGTTATATCAGCCAATTACAAATCTACGAAGGTAAAAGGGCCGGAATAGTGGAAAAGAATCTTGGCCAAAGGGTAATAACAGAGCTCACTGTAGACTTAGTAAATAAGAACTACATAATCTATTGCGACAATTTTTTTTACCTCGGTAAACCTAATGATTTCATTGCAACAAAATGGCATTCAAGCTTGTGGAACGACTAGAGATGATCGGAAATTTTTTCCAAAAGAATGCTTACCTGAAGGCAATCACTTGAGCCATGGAGAACACGACTTTATGTCAACTAGAACTGGCATCGTAGCTTTGGTATGGAAAGATAAGAGAGGAATTTACTTCCTCTCTAACTACCACAATCCTAATGAGATCACAATTGTGAATAGAAAACAACCAAATGGAGAAGTTAAAGCAGTCCCGTGTCCTAAATTAGTGAAAGACTACAATGCTCATATGGCCTATGTCGATAAAGCGGACATGATGAAGTCTACATACTCCATAGATCGAAAGTCAAAAAAGTGGTGGCACAGAATCTTCTGGTACTTTCTAGACACCACAATTGTAAACTCTTTCGTAATATTCTCATGTTTAGCAGAATGAAAACCGCTGACACTAAAAGACTTTAGAAGAAGTGTATCAAGAGCACTCCTTGGAGTGCCTCGTGGAGAAACAAGGGGAAAAAGAAATTCTGTAATTCCAACCAGTATTTTCAAGCCGAAAGTTCCACAAGAACTTCGATTCACAGAAAACTCACACATGCCAGTAAGAGGAACATCCCGACGTTGTGCTCAGTGCTCCAGTAAGGAAGAGGTACATAGATCAAAATTGGTATGTGAAACGTGTGGTGTTGCCCTCTGCTTGAGTGAGCAAAAAAAAACTGTTCCGAGTGTACCATCAAAAGTACTAAGAAGTAAAGTGTTTAAATTAAGAATTAGTTTGTATACAATCACTATAAGAAGTGTGTAACTTGTTTTAATTAAGATTTTGCGTAAGTTATTTGCAAACTCATTCTTTATCACCTTTTTGCCAAAGACAGTACATGCATAGTGGTTATACAGAGATACCACCTCAAAAATAAATACAATTTTTGGTACAAATATCTTAAAAAATTGTACAATGCTTTCACATGTAAGTAAACAAATAATTATTTTTTGTAAAACGTGCTTCAAAGGATTAAATTTGCAAAAATAGTTAAGTTCTCTATATCCATACAAAATTATATCTACCAAACAAATAAAATTTAAATTGTCTTTTAAAAAATGCAATCATTCCATCAGTATTCTCTTATGACATGGCCACGTTCAACTATCGTCAGTAAAACTAATTTTACAGACAACCGGTTTTTTTATCTGTCTTTTGGATAAATATTTGTAACATTGTATACCAAATTACCATGTTATTAATAACATATATAGCTTGCATAAGAAATTGATTACAAAGCTGTAAAGCTGCTGTTACTGGTAACGACTATTACGCGACGCATCGTGTAGCGTGCTTTTCGCTAGTATATCTTATAGCACAATCTAAGTTACTGAGGTATTTTTTTTTTTTATAAAACACCTTTCTTTGTTAAATATGCTAATAAGTGTCGGAAAAATAATGGTTAATATTTCAATCTCTCATGATTGTCCTTGTCATATAAGAAAAGACTGTTCCACATCCCATATCGCATAACAGGCTTTTATTTTTTTTCGAAGATAGTATACAATATAAAGCATAAGACTAACATGTTGAAGTTTTTCTGCGCCATGAGTCACAAGCTTCGCTAACTCAAAGGGAATATTTATTGTATCCAATTCCCTGTTTTGATAAATAGGATATTAATTCTACACAATATGACGTTCAGACGATGGAAATCTCTAAAAAGAGAAATAGTTGTTCTGTAATTAACTACTTCTCCTTTGTCATTGTAACTTACTAAAAGTTCCCTAACAAGTGTTGCCGTGTCGAGTGACGCTCCTCTTACGTATATATATTATTAACATGCAGGAGAGAATATCAGTTTTCATTTTATGAGTTCTGACTTCACAGTTTATGAGCTGTCTATTAATTAGCTATGGAATGCCAAGATATTACATGTGGGGGGTGCCACCATAAGTTGTAATTTGTCACGTAATTGATAAACTGTCAAGAATATGATAGTAATAAGTTTTGATTTTAACAATAGGAACCTACTATAGTCTGGAACACTGCAGTGCATGTTGTCGAAGGTATAACTCTGCCAACGAGAAGCAAATAGCGGCACGTCGTTATTCAGGTATCGTTAGTAGGGCCAATAGCAAAGGGGTCCTCTATGCCAATTAGTAAAGTTAGGGAACCTTTCGGAAGCTTATCTAAGTTAATAATATAATACGATTGGATAAGTTTGGGGAAAGGAAATCAAATACCTGATCCAAGTTAACGCATGTTAATTAGTTCTCTTGAAAATTGCCCTTCTTCCAATAGTGATGCCTTGAGGCTGGAATCTATGTGCAAACATTCCCTGTTTTTTTTTTACTTTTCCCCTCAATATAAAGTTTAATTTCTGGTGGGATTCACCAGTAGACTTGTACTTTAAGTTGAAAATTATATGAGTTAAGTGTACGTTTTAGTATGAGACGGGATTAAATTGGATTTTCCATTAGATATTAGGAAAACAACCCTTAGTTTTGCTGTGAACTAAATCCAAATAAAAGTGAACAATTCAATTAACTTTAAATCAAACACACGCACACATACAAACACAAACACACACGCACACACACACATAAACACACAACGACAAGTCAAGAAACACAAGCACATTTTAACCTGGTTCACGTGCAACTTTGTAGTCACGTGACCTTTGGTAATTAAAACTTTTGATTGAAGTTCCAACGTTGTTATCAGTAATTGCTTCCCTGATCTTGATAGAGACAGTATCAGAGTTTGAAATCGGCAATTGGTGTCCTTTACTGTAACAGTAAATAACGTTTCAATATTCTTTTAGATGCAGCTTCATCCTGATACTTAGTGTACAGCATTGCAATGTTTATTTATAACTGACTAGGGAATATGTAACTTTTTATACGTGCGACTTACTTTTGATTTAACTGCTATTCAAAAATTATTCCTGATATATTACAAGGAGTCACGGTTAATTATATAGTGAAAGGTATTTCAAAAATATTCAGTAATCTATTTAGGTTTAGAGCAAGCAATAAATATAGGATACTCCATTGCATCTCCCTAACGCGGTTAAAAAATGTGTTGCTGCGAGATAATAAAAAATTAAAAAATATGAAGCTAAAATCTTGTAAAAGGCTTACGATTAGAAACATATTGGACTACACCTTATTGTTTTAATTTCTCATTGGTAATATATTGCTGACACAGTTTGCTTATTTCAATCATTGAAGCACATGGAGCAACGTCATAAATTATATTTTGAACTAAAAAAATGCATTTAGACTAAATTAAAGATGATATTTTTAAAAACAAATATTTTCTTAAAATACAAATAATTTCATCCTTACTAAAATCTAGTATCATTCCACAAATATTTACCTTATAACAGTTTAAAGTTAGCTGGACTTTATCGAACGTTATGTTCTGTGTTTACGTTTATGGTTACTTGGTTTTTGTTTACTTTTTATTTTGTTCAAATGCTTTAATTATATTACAATTTCATATGTTTATTTTAATATTGATCACGTAGACTGCATGTGTTATCTTCTGAAATATGTTCAGAAACCATGTTCCATTATAATAAATGCTATAACTGTGTTGATGTCGGCGGACTCTGATATTGTTCTTTAAAATATTTGTTTCCAGCCGTTTAATAGTACGTGTGTATTAACTTAAGTGGACTTATTTTTGAGTCCTACGGTTGAACGGTAAAAAGAGTATGGTATTTATTTATAATTGTTATGTGGGATTATCAACTACACAGTAATTATTATTAATTCATTTGGCTCGGTAATAATGTTGAAAACGCCATATTAAATAATATTAATCAAGAAATGTAACGCAAAAATAATATTATTAAAATGTTAAAATTACCTCTTGTTATGTAAGTAAATTTAATACAATATACTATCCTGTGTATAATAAAAGTATACTTTACAATAACAAGGTCACGAAATACGATTAAATAATGGTTTAATGTTGATTAAAATACACAAAAATATATACATATATACTTAAAGTACATGCTTTCTATAATGGTAACCAATCAGGAAATTACGTATGTTTTACTAATAGACTTGTTCATTAAATTTTGATACAATGAAAGTTAGTTTATAATTTGAATTCTATTTTTTATTCTTAAAACGGATTTCAAGCGATTAAACAAAGATTTGCTTTGCTTAGTGTTATTAGTTGGTTCCAAGTAAGATTAATTATTATAATATTCAAGCAGTTCCTACAAACAATATCGTATATTTCTTTAGTTTAACCAGTCTACCTACATCTTGTAAAGCGAAAGTCAGCATCCTAAACACAAGATTGGAGGATTGCTAACATCTGCGTGAGTGTAAATAAGCAGCAAAGTGTTGTAGAGGATAAGTAAACTGTTTGGAGTCTAAACTTAGCCAATTAAAAAGTTTCTTAAGAAGTAATGTTGGGAGTTCTATACTCGCAGACACTTGGAGATTCGTTTGTGTTCGAACTGTCATTTGATTCATGTAAAAGTGTACAAACTACTGTATTCAGCATTTTCAGTCCAAGTAGTTAAATATATTTGTTTTTATTACTAATCTATAACACCTCAACTGTTACATGATAAAGTTGTTTGATAAATACATAACTAAATAGTTTTCAATGTTAGGTTTAATCTTATATTGATAAAATGGCGTGAACCTCAATAATCTCTGGTGGAATTAACAGTTTTTATTAGTAAAACCATTACTAAGGTTTGACCTTATGACTGTTACAATCAAGAAGTGAATAATATTAATACATTTATTTGACACAATTATGTATATTAACAGTTTATAGTCCTCATAATTGTCTATGTATGTGAAACACATAAATATTAGTGCATTAAAAGATCATAGGATAGTCATTGATTCATTTATTAATTTCGATGGAGACTGGAGCTTTTGTGAATTAAATATTAAGTAAATATAAGCTAATTATACAGGGTGTCAATTAAGTCTGGAACCTCTTTTTTAATTTTTAAACCACAATATAAAAAAAATACCAAAGTTCACACGTGTTTACTGGTGATAATAACGCACATATCTGCCCAATTATCGACCAGATAATCCCTTTGGGGGACGGTCCACAAGGAGTCAGACAAAATTCTTAAATAGCAGCAAAGGTCAAGTTTGGTATCAACGTAAAGGTCTTACTTAGCAGAGTACAATGCCGCAAACCAGACTTCAAAAGGTGGATTCATTCAGTAGTTATAGCTATTTGAATTTTTAAACAATTGAACAATGTAAATTATTAAGTATTACAAGTAAACACCAATTTTTAAGTACTTGTGATCAAAGTAAGTGTTCAAAATGTTCCCCTACTATCGTCTGGCAATGTCCTAGGTGGTTGTAAAAGCCATGCACTGCATTTTGAAGGTAGTCACGAGGAATATCTTGAGCTTCTTGGACTATGAGATTTCTTAGGTGCGCCAAATCTCGAGGTTTAGTACGATAAACTTTATCTTTGAGGTATCCCCAAAGAAAAAAATCCAGCGGAGATAAATCAGGGGAACGAGCAGGCCACTCTATTGCACCACGTCTTCCAATCCATCTGTGAAGGAATATTGTATCCAGGTATTCTCTAACAAGGAGAGCAAAGTGTGGTTGCGCGCCATCTTGTTGGAAATAAATTCTTTGAAATTGTTGACCAAGAGCAGCTTGTAGTGCAGGAATTATCTCATTTTGGAGCATTGCTAGATACGAGTCACCATTTAAATTACCATTGATAAATAATGGGCCCATAATTTGATTTCGTATAATACCTGCCCAAACGTTAAGTTTCTGTGGATGCTGTGTATGACTCAATCTGCCACTTTCACATTCTAACAGTAGTTGTGTTATTGGTAATAATTATTGATTCCTGGCTTCGATTACTACATTGTCAGATAATGGGAGGGGAACATTTTGAACAATTACTTTGATCACAAGTACTTAAAAATTGGTGTTTACTTGTAATACTTAGTAATTTACATTGTTCAATGGTTTTAAAATTCAAATAGCTATAACTACTGAATGAATCCACCTTTTGAAGTCCGGTTTGCGGCATTGTAATCTGCTAAGTAAGACCTGTAATTTGATACCAAACTTGACTTATGCTGCTATTTAAGAATTTTGTCTGACTCCTTGTGGACCGTCCCCCAAGGGATTATCCGGTCGGTAATTGTGCAGATGTGTGCGTTACTATCACCAGTAAGCACGTGTGAACTTTGGTATTTCTTTCTATTATGGTTCAAAAATTAAAAAAGAGGTTCCAGACTTAATTGACACCCTGTATATGAAAACACACAGTAGCTATTTTAATTCAACGTATGTACAAATTATAACTAAGAAAATATTTATAATGACTGAAAGTCTGTGCAATATTTTCTTTGCCACAAAATTGTTAGCCTAACCGAATTAAAAAAGAGAGGTATAAAAAAAAATACGAGAAACCATAACTTAATGGAGGGTTAAGTATCAAGTAAAATAAAATATAAGTGGCACATATTACTTTTTGGTCCACAATCTAAGCTCTTAAGTTCATCTGTAACTTTTTAATTCTTTTTATCCAAGCCTCATAATTTTGATAGGAATATCTTTAAACTTTTAAATCATCAGATAAATTTTAATTTTTATAACGCTTTAGTATTATCGACGTTTTAATAAAGTTGCCTAAGCAAAACACTTAAAATAAATTATTATTTTGTACGAAAAGAGTTTTCTTGTTGCACATTAATAAAATTGAATGAACAAAAATATTATTTTTTAATTAATTATCCTTAAGCTACACCTATTTTCCCTAAATTTGAGGTATATAAAAAGGGTATACTAACATAGGACTGCTCAAACTAAAATTAGTAAATGAAAAAAATAAATATTCCACAAGTAAATACTCATACCATTCAGAAATCCCTTCGCGATCGTTCCATTTATGTAATGCAGTACATATGTTTAAAATACCTAACAAAGAACATTTGGACCAAGAAAATGTTTTGGATTGCAAAATTTAAAAACAATTATAAATAATACTAGTCCTGACCTACCAATATTTTGCATTATTTTCACCAATTACATTGAAATAAAAATATAAAACAATTTTAAAATGTTTGTCAATAAGTTTTTTTGGTCTTGGGGTTTTAAACATTGCTCCAAAAAGGGCTTACGTATGGTCATTCGTAAAAAGTTCGTCCATAAAAGTTCTATAGCAATGTTGGTTCGAATTTATGTCGAAAATATAAGTATGCTCTGTAGTTCCATCCAATAGGCTTCGGTATCGCTACGTTACCATCCAGGATATTTATTTCATTCATTAAATACTCTTTGTGATTTTTTTAAAAACTTTTGTAAGACTTAAGAATTATTGTTTAGAAATTTATTTCTCCTCATATTCTTTATCTCGGTTCCTAATCCACTCTAAAACTATACTAAGTTGACATTACTTCGATATCACTATCATGCTAGTTTTGGACATACTCATAAAAATACTATAAGGTAAATTAAAGTGATAACGCGCCCCCTTGTTTGTACCTTCATTTCAAAATGTTCCAAAATTACCATTAAGTTTTAATTTTTCGTGTTTAAATAAACTCGCCCTAGTTACAAATTTAAATATTACATAAACTTCTAATCGAATATATTGACATAATGATCTTCTTTCGTAAAAGTTTAGTTTATATTTTTATTAGTATAAATAAGAAAAAATTGTAATTGTAAAGAACAGTTTTTTAATTGTATTCTATTATGTATAATAATTTATCTTATTAAGATAAGATATTTTTATTTAATCTACTTAATCATTTGCTCAGACTGATTTATTGGTATAAATAAAAAAATTCTAATTGTATTCTGTTATTTATAATAATTTATCTTATTAAGATAAGATATTTTTATTTGATCCACTCGATCATTTGCTCGGACGGTTTTTGTCAGCGAGAAAGTTATTTTAACATTGACAATAAATATATTAGTGATAACTCATGCATCAATTAAAATTAGAGTTTTATAGGAATGACAGATAAGAAGACGCTTGTACAAAATAAGTGTTATTGGTCTACAATGAACCTCATAATGAAAAGTATGGCATATGCATTAATGGAACCCACACGGAATCTACATTAAATGTAGTATGCAGGTTTAGTAGTGCAGGTAATATACTAAACTAAGCAATATAGGACCATTTTACAAAAAATTATAGTTAATTATAATGGGTTTTTAATTTGCAAAAGGTAGTATAACAATACATAAGTTAAAAAGCGTTGAAAATTATAAGTCCCCAAGTTCTAATAATGCAAGGTAATTTTAAGCTAAAGATCATCTTGCGTGTTTGGATTTACAGGAATATTTTTGTAGTGAATAACTAGTTTACAACCAATCGTATAGATTGATATACAGTTGAGTAAAAGAAACTTATATTATACATTCAGTGATATACTTTTGATTTCATTTTAATTTAATCTGTAAGGCTTCTGGGAAATACATTTCTGTCTAACAAATTTCCGCGTGATTGGCCAGCCTGAATGTGTCCACATTGTTGGCAGATCTGTCCGTTATCGAGAAACCAAGTTGCAGGTGGTTATTATCACTACTTATAAAAATACTAGATTTATTTAATATTTTGCTGAAATAAAATCTTCAGTACGTATCCAATTTTAATTGTTCGATTAAGTGTGGGATTATTATATTTATAAATTTGCGTATAGCAAATACCTAAAATATTTACCAGTAAATATTTTGCACCATTGGTCACTTTCCCAGGTTTGTTACGTAAGTTTTGTATTCAAGATAAGCTTATTGCAATTGTCCTCAAGATAGCACTAATGAAAAATGTTTTCATTAATTCATTAAAATTAAATTACTTATCACAAAAGTACCCCAAATTTCAAAGTTCACATATTCAGCTTGCAGTATTGGACGGGTTGTGGAAACGATTACATTTTGATCCAATATAATGGCCGGTAAAACCTAAAATAAAACTGATAATTCCGTTATAATGTTTAATAATTATATATGTATATACAATAATATGTAATGTTCGAGTTGGTAGGGTTTGTTCGCTAAGAGTCAAAGGTTCTTACTAGCCTAGGCATAAGGGTGTGCCAGCCCCTGGCTGCTTTGACTAGAGGGGCTGGTTCAGAGCTAGCTTCCCCTTCTTCCAAGGGTACATGACGAGATTAGTTCCCTAAATTCATCTCGAAAGGAGGAGGCCGCTTCCACCAACCTTACCCATTCAGACTTTCCTATCACTCCAAAAGCAGTACAAAGACTAGCAGTGCAATTTAAAAGCTTCTTGTCCTGAGAAAACAAAAAACTAGTTCATAACAAAGCATCATCAGAATTTTCAGTTTATTATTTTATCACAGTTTATTATCTCGTTTCTTATTTCTTGGCATTACATTTTTATGTTTATTTTTTGGGATATTCAAACGGTTTAGTATTATTCTAAAACATCAGGTAGATGAAATAAGTATAATTGGGTAATGCTTCTTATGTGTTGTATTTTTTCCAGAATAATTGAATGTACTGTCTGAGGATTTGTAAAAGATTGCCTAAAGGGTGTGCACAAGATTTATAAGGGCGGGTGTTGGCAACCTAACTCCACGTTACTTCGCTGGCAACACTTCTCAGTCCTAACTTAATCTACATCATTCCTGTTTTATCTGTGATGGTTTTATTCTTAAAAACGTGAATTGGAAAGGATAATAAAACATGATGCAATAAGTTATATATAAACAAAACTACATCATTAACCATGTTCAACTATCTTTTGAAAAATCTATATGTTCTATAACCCCGATTTAACTATATTATGGTATATAAATCATGTTTAAAATCTGCCTATAACGTATTGTATTTTATGTCAAAGTTTTGAATCTTTCATAACTTCTATTCACATATTATGAAATTAATATTTTTCCGGTACAACTAAATGATATATATATAAAATGACATTGGGTAATGTTTTCTTATTTATATACGTTGAATCTTTATTTGTTTTCTCCAAGAATCCTAACTTCATTTAATTGTAAACTGTGAAACTTAATTATTAGTGAATCTAGGATATATATATATATATATATATATATATATATATATATATATATATATATATATATATATATATATATATATACATATATATATATATATTATATATAAATAAATAAATATATATAAATACATAAATATATAAATATATATGCATGGAGTTGTTGCATACTTTTAGATGAATATGTGGATTAAATTTATTTTATCTTATTTTATCTGCCAATGTAGTCAACGCAGTAACTACTACAACTGGAAGGGTAAGTCACTTATTCATAATGATGGTGGATTATTTGAAACTGCTTTAAGTAATAATAAAGCCATTATATTTATTTATTTTAAAGTAATTTAAGTGCTTAAAAATAATTATTTATATAACTGCATTAGCTTTTTAACATTATACTTAAAACAGCCACGATTACTAGTATATATTACGCAACAAGCCAGCTTCTATTACTAGTAAATAGGACACAACATGCCAGCCACTATTACTATTATACGAGTATAGGGTGCAACATATTTAGAAAATTAAATTTAATTAAATATTTATTAGAAGTAGTAATCTATATTCCATAATGAAATCAACAGTAATAAGTTTGGGTTTTGAGTTAAGAAGACATATAAGTCGAGATTCAAAACGTCCAAGGAGGAAATCTCGTAGTTTGGAGAGAAATTGGTGAGATAAAGGCTAACATCTCACTGCGAAAGGAAGTTAGTGAATTGGGTCAAACGTTACTGAACTATATGACAGTTGGTTTCCTTCATAAGTTACTCGTCTCACTTTCTATCTTTAGCAGAATTTCCTCATCATTTGTAAATTCCTTGCTGAGATAAATATATTTATTTCAATATCATTTCAAATACAATCAATCGATAAAAATGTATTGGCTGATTCGGAAACTCATTTAAATCGATGTATGTTATTGAACAATATGACGTAAATAAATATTTATAGCATTATAAACAGACTTCCGTAGAACCAATTTAGTCTCATTTTAAAATACTCCTATACAAGTGGATCCTATTAAATTTAGAACTTACATAATATAATACTTATACACTTTTAAAAAACATGGCATTTTAACTGCTAGGCCGTCTTAGTCAAACAATTTGTTGGAAACAGAATGAAAACTGATATAATCTCTATATTTAGTATTAAAAAAATATTTACAATGTATTAGGACTTATATAAAGCACCAATTTTATGATGATTGAATCCCCCAATTTCAAACGATAAATTATACTTATAAATACCATTTACCACAACATTTCTGCCAAACAGACGTTTGATGTGCAATTTGTTTTAGGTTTATTTTGAAAATATAGATATTTGAACTAAAGCTTTTACACATTTCGCTCCTTAAATTTAATGAAAATATGTGAATAAATTTCCCATTTATAGTTTTGATAAGAGTGTATTTTTGTCCCTTTGTTTTATCTTTGGTCGTCTCCTAAAACACAGTTAGGCAACCTAAGATGACTCAACCCTTTTCTATTTTGGGAGTTTAACACGATTATCACTTTAACAATTAAAAGTTTAAAACAAAATAACACAGTACAGGAAATCTGAAAAGGAAGCGTCAAGTAAAGGTATTTCTCAGGTATACAAACACACATAGCGCCAACACAAAATATTGCATACGAGAACACAGTAATATGAAACATAATAGTAACGGGTAGTAATAATGAGACTTTATTGTTGTGTTACATATCCCACAAGGATTGATTTGTAATCCTTTGTATCTAATCTACTAATGGAATTGGTAGGTTTTGGATTATCATACATATTATCGTGTTGTATGGAATGTTACCGTGTTTGAATAAATTAGCGTGTTTTTACTCTATAGGGAAGGATTAAATGCCTTCAAACTTTTTTACCATTAAATAATGTTCACTATTGATTGATGTTTACCATTCCACCCAAAACAAATTAATAAATTATGTTCAACAATTCTAATAAAAATTGACATTTAAATAGTGGCTTTTTTATAATAAGGTGTTGCGATTTGGTATTGTATTGTGAAGCAAATATGTATTCCTATAATATATAATAATAATGTTAAATTTAAATAATTGCATATAATTTATAGTTAAATCTACAGAGAACGTTGAAGAAACGGGTTAAGAAATAAGACAAAAAAACTAAATTTGGTTTATTAGAAACATTGGCCCTAAGCTTTTAGTGGTACTTAATATAAATTGAATACCATTTTGAGTTTAAGTGAGTTTACAGTTTACTTTTTAGGTTGAAGCGATGCTTCCTCCTATTTTAGAAAAGGTATGCCAACTTTAGTTGCCAATCATGCACACATACACATAATAGTGAAAAAAAATTTTAATATAATATCTAATCCAGTAGTATATAAAATTGGAACAACGTTTCCAGGAAACTTTCCATTGGAACTCCAATAGTCCTAGGTATAGAACTATAGACTGCTTACAAGTAAGAGTATTAATAATTGTAATATTGTGTTAGGACATTAAAACTAATTTACATATAAATGTACATGTGTATGTATTTCATAGCATATGTTTTAAGTTAAAATCTGAGGTAGACAAAGATTGGTGTTCAGTGAGCAATGTAAATGGCATATTGATTCTTGGACCTACACCACTCCACACATTCGCCTTACATACTCGATGAAGGCTCTGGGTGAACCATTACCACAACGTATACCCGAAATGTAGAAAATTGTGATGTGGAAGGCGTGAACTCTAATGGAATCTTTTGTGTGTTGGAGCGGTTAAGAACTTAGATATGGAAATGTAAAGCAGGACCAGGATTTTATCATTAATGGTCCGAAGGAATAGAGCAATTGTTCACTATGACTAAAAAAATTTGTAGATTGGAACTAAAATGTGTATCCAATTAGTTCAAAGGCAATTGTAAGTGACAGACTGCATTTTTAGTATTCAAGCAGAACTGTGTCTAAATTAGACGTACGATCATATAATGTTCTATGTTACTGATTTCTTAGCACCATTTTATATGTATCAACAAGGATGCGCTCTTCAAATAATGTTTAAAAATAATTTTTTTAATGTTGTTTTTATATTACTACCTGATGTTTTTATCGTAAGAAAAGTATTAGTGCTAAACTCATTGTCCAATTTTGGGGTAGAAATTATTTCTGGAAAGCAAACAAATTTTATGAATTTTAATATTTTTTTCTCACTTAAATAAAAGGTACATACATTTTCCTCCTTGGATGTAAAACATAATAAACATATTGTAAAGAGTTCATCCATACCATAGCGTACCAGACATTTCGACATTTCTTTCTTAAGCACTATTAAAGCAATAGTCATTCGTATTAATATGAATAATATTTATTAAACATTTGAATAGAGTATACTATTTGATAGTACGGAAAAGTTTCTCTTTCAAAATTATAATGGTAACTATCACTGATTCTTGAAAATTACTCGGAATACTTATCATGGGTATTCTATAAGAAGAGCTCATTTACACATTCGCACATGTATATTTTCCTTACTAAAGTTAACCGGACCATCTTCTTTCTTTCTCTATTCAACGACACGACTCTTATGGTTTCATGGATTCAGCCGGAATGC
Organism: Homalodisca vitripennis; assembly: GCF_021130785.1. Lineage (NCBI taxonomy): Eukaryota > Metazoa > Arthropoda > Insecta > Hemiptera > Cicadellidae > Homalodisca > Homalodisca vitripennis. Next base: position 69,876,511 of record NC_060212.1, on the reverse strand, counting down.
TTATGGACGTTTCAATGGAACAAATATTATTCCATAATAGCTTCTTTAGTTTTTTTTGTATGGAGCCAAAAGTAAATTACATTCCATATCAAACATCCTTAAAATAATTTTTAGAAAAGTTTCAAATTAAATTTATATGGACATTCTACGAAATAAAAATGTACTGTATTGCAAGGGTAGAGCTGTTTATTTCAAAAGAAACTAAATATAGTTGTAAAACAAGTAAGAATGACCCAGAAAATTAAAAATAAATATAGATATAAAAACAGAAGGATGGGATTAATTTATGACTGGACAAAAATAACTGAAAGAGGCATTATAAATAGGCTGAATTGTGGAACTCTCTTATTATGCTAATGGCAATTACCTAGATTTTAAGCCAAGAATTGCTACTACCTGATTGTTTGTCTGATTTAGCTACTTATATGTGCAGATAGTTTAGCTACTTCCAGAGTAGGTTTCTCAATGTGAATGAAGGAAACAGATTTCAATGTACACTTAGATAGCAGCAAACTTTATAGCTTTCCACTCCACCCCAGACTTGATGTTTCTGGCAGTGTGATTTGCATAATGAGAGCTCCAGTGAGAAAATACCTTTACTTATTTTCTCACACCCATCATTTATTCCGTAATGGGTCCGCTTAAGTCAATATTTTTCACAACTATTCATCTAAGCGTTAGAGTAAAAATGCTCGCTAGTACATATAGTTTGAATTTTTAACCATAAATAAAAAAAAATTGTACGGTTATTGAAGAAGAAAGATTTTATTAATAATTACTCGTATAACAAGGTAGGAGTGCCCCACATCACGTGTCACGTAACAGGGTTTGCTGAGGTTTATTGCGACATTTCACGTATATATGAAATTTCATTATTGACAAATAAAACGGCAGATAATCATACGGAAGAGTAATGTTTATATCTTTCGTCAAATTAAACAGAAATTGTGTCACCCTTCTGAGTGATAGGCTTTAACGACGCTCGGCCAAATTACATGGTTGGAAATGCACCATCAGTTCATTATTGTAAAAATTTAAATGTGAGGTTGTTATTTATTACATATTTTTTTCTACGTATTTCCATTCAAAACTTGAATGAATGTATGAATTATTTCTCGAGATATCTTGCTTAAATGATACATTCTCACTAAAAAGAATCCATACAATAAGTGCAATAAAATGATGATGCATGTGTTAGGATACTACAATAAAAGAGTACGCTGAAATCAAAATCTCATCACTGACTTTTAACATTGACAGTCCATTCTATTTTATACATTGTACTATATGAATAAGCTAGACGTGTTGAAACATATTTCAAATGTCAATATTTGTTATTAGTGTACTAGGTTATTTTGTTATATATTATTTATTCTCCTATTGTCTTGTTGCAATGATAGTTACATATTAGACCAACGTAACATTATTTACTACTAGTGAGAAAAATCCCATGGATGACATGTACCATAATAGAATTCAGTGTTATTCATATAGAAATGAAGCTTTATGCGAAATTTCCAGTCTATAGAACAGTTAGTTTTCCAATAACGGCTGCATTTTTAAAACTAAATTACACAGATAAAGTACGATTTTCAGTGCTATATTTCTCCTTATCCATCGAAGTTTTTAGACTGTACACTGGTCAGAAATAATCCAAAACGAGTCTGAATCAGTAGTACTAACTAGGCCTTGCTGTCTAGTCGCACTGTGTATAGTTGAGACTGTGTATATGTTTTATCTTTTCTGTCGTAATAACACTGTGAAGTTTACATATTTCATATTTGGTACATGACTAATCACTAATGGCTAAATTAAACTCTGACGTTTACCACCCCAAACTCCTGATTTTCATACTACAAATTTAATATGACACAAAAGAAAATATTAGTGGGGGAATGGTGTTCCATAATAATACAGAACATTATTTTATGTTTGTGGGAAGAGGATCTAAGAAGAACGTACGAGAATCAGAACCAGAAGAACATATACAAGATAGCGTTGTGTATGTTTTATGTTTATTAAACTACATTAAATACAGAACATTTTAAATATTTAATATCATTTACGGTAAGATATAACTTTATGAAATAAACTCGTTACAGCAATTTAAATTACATTGCTAGATAACCATGATATACTCCCTAAAAGTTAATATATTCTCAATACGACACGACAAATTATTCTAGAGAATAATTAATATGTAGGAATACTGACATAATTTCTTAACCTGCTCCATAATATTTGAATGATATATGTCTATAATAATTTTTAATTTTTTAAAAAGGAATGGAATGTAAACTACGTGTTTTAAAACAAAAAAGTCTTATAATTTACGAACTGATATTCTAGTTTATAAATTTAAAAAAATACCTTCTTATTTAATTTACGATATATAAACATAGCAAAACTTCAACTACCGTATTAACAATGAACATTTGTTTGAAAAGTTGTGTATTATGATCTCGTTTTAAAAATTCCGACGAAAAACTAGTTTTCACTAGTTTTAAATGCAACACCAAAACGTATAATTTGCATAATGATGAGATAGGCCAATACCTTACATTATAAATATATTTAAAACAGAATGATATCATATTTAACATGGTACCGCTTTTCATAGAGGGACGGAACCATTAATATTATGAACTTAAACACGAGTGCCAAAGCCAAACGAAACAACTTGAGCATTCATTGTTGTTGAAGTTCCACTTCGACCTGTGCGGCTCAAACATGACATGTGTCAGATTATAATTATATTTGTATTAAAGACGTGTCAAATCTGACCTGCCGTAACTGTGACATGGGAATGTAAAATAATGTACCACTTTTGTATCAATTCCAAGGAGCTATACTGTTAAAAATTAATTTTAAAAAAAGTATGAAGTATTGTTTTGTCAGTTATAAATACTCGTAAAGTCTTTGTATAATATTAAGGTCAATTATTTCGTTATTTTTAATATATATATATATATATATATATATATATATATATATATATATATATATATATATATATATATATATATATACGTCTACGGTACAATAATACTGAGAATCAGCTGATGTGTCTATGAATTTTGAAAACTATACTTATATGTTTTGAACGAAATTTATTTCTATTATGGAGTATCATGTGTTCATTGGTTTGACATCAATGAGGTTAATCAGTTTCCATATGCCAGTTGGAAAGGTTCATCCTATTAAAACCATCACTTATAATTTTATTTCATTAGCCATAAAATGTATTCTTATAGGATTAGATACCACATGGACACTGTACAATATTGCAAAAATAGAAGACAAACATTTTCTCTAAAAAGAAATTAAATACCAATAATTACCTCCACTACATTTATAATTGTTTTAAAACTGAACTGTAAAATCTGTTAGATCATTTTGCGCCTTTCTCATGTTGTGAAATGTTTATGATTAATTAAACATATCCAGCCTTTTTTCAAAAACCGTGAATAAAAGTTGTAACCTGAAGCTATTGTTGTTTATTAGTAATAAATCAAATAAAGTATTTTTATAATGTTTTGAAATAATTAAAGTTTTATTACAATTAGTACAGTTAATAAATGAAATATGTAATTACTTCCAGATACCTGTTGTTAGTAACTCACTTTTCAGCGGCAGATGATGACGTGACTATTATTCAAGTGACGTCACTGGCACGTCGAAACATGACGAAACAAGTTTCAACAATCATTACAGTTTAGTCCATTACTCTCTGTCCATAGCAGTTCACTGTACCTCGTGTTACACTCAGCTGACACAGGTTATATTAGGTTAAATATTCAGAAGTTAACTTCACAATATTCTCTACATTTCAGTTAGTACTCTTACGTATCCGGAAGTTATTTGGAAAACATAAACACTATAGAAACTTTTTATAATTCAAGTTGTATCATTATTTAAAATTTGGGCTCTTAAAATTTCCTATTTTCTTATTACTTGTAATCGAAAATTATTAAATATTCCAACGCAATATCATTTCACCTAAAAATCCAGTAAATTTTGGATGACACGGGGTTTGTAATCTGATATCCATATATGACCATTGTTAAAATTATCTACAATTTAGTCTATACATTGTTGAGATACGTTGTAATTATGGCTAGCAAAGAGCTATTTATAAATATTGCTGGCAGATTATAAATAAATAAAAGGAGATACTGTTATATAAAAATTTTTAGTATTTGATGTCATTGGAAAAAATAACTTATACAAATCGCATTGGGAGTATAAAAATTTAAGTTTTGACAATAATATAACGCAAAGGAAATTGCTAGTTAAGGCACTGTGGAGAAGCTTAAAAAAGAATTCAAACGATGTTGCAACTCAGCTTAATCTCCATTGTTTTATACTGAATATCATGGTATTTGGACCAAGGTGATGTTTGCAAAAGAGTTAGATTCATCTATTCCATTAGAACGCAATTAAGAAAACGTCTAAAATCATTCCCAATTGAAAGTTTAAGTAGCCTGAAAACAATATTTTCTTGGTCTTTTTGAAATGAATGTGAACACTAGGTAATATTCTCCTAATAGGCAATATCTTCTCAATTCATGTCTATCACAACTACAAAGAATATCACATTTTAAATTTTTACAGAATTATTCAGCACAATATGAATATATTATAACTGAGGGAATTACAAAAGAATAAATATAAGTGTAAAGTTTCTCTTGTCAAGGAAAGTGTGTTTTTTTTTATTTAAAATAGCAGAAATCATTAATGAAGGTTCAGTGGAAAGAATAAAAATGTTATAAGAAACTGGCAAGAAGTGCATGCTATCTAAATCCAGTAGCAATAAAGCCCAATGAAATATTGGGCTTTCAAACAGGCAGCCTCAGAACTCAGCATCCAAATGCAAGTCAACCTAAAATATTTGCTTAAAAGATTTGTACACATTTAGAATTTTGATATATTTCCTTTGGTGCAGCAATTACTAGAAACTTTGAATACAGATATACATACCATAATCAGTTCTCAAATTTATGTGTAGGTATTGATAAATATGCGAATTTATTCTATCTTTCAGAAGGAAACTGTGAGAAAACTTGATCTTAACAGAGAAGGAAAATACTGTGTGATCTCTTCTTAACGAAAAAATCATCAACAAATGAAGAAGTTAGAATAGAAAAAAATGCTTATTACATTATACTTCAAGTCGAACCGAACTCGTAATAGAATTGGGTTCCTCCAATTTGGATAGATTTCGAATAAAATAGCTGATACCGTAATTTAAAAACATTAAAACGTAGCAAATATGAAATTGTGTAAAAGTGTAAGCCTCTAGCTCATCTCTTTCTCAAGATATCTTTGCCATTTGCCAAATCCGAACGTGTCGGATTAAAGTGACTCGATCAAACCCTCAAATTGCCGCAAACTACGCTTACTCTAGATTACAGGGGAGGTGCAAACATCTCAGTCTTGGACAACTTTGGTTTGACTCCTACTGTGATCGTCTTAGGTTAACCATATGTGTTGGTGTGGGAGGGTTTAGATTTATCCTTCGTCATTATCCTTCGTCGTATTAAAACATTACATGGTTGCACAGTATAAAACTTGAAAATGAAACAGAAAAATCTATCTTTAAAATTCCTCTAGTAGTAAAAAAATAAATGTTTGAAACAATTTCTTAAATTAAATGTTTATTTTACACACCTTATATATATATATATATATATATATATATATATATATATATATATATATATATATATATATATATATATATATATATATATATAGATATATATATATATATACAGGGTGAGTCAGAATTATGGTAAAATATTTTAAGACGTGATTGTAGAGCTAAAAATAAGAAAAAAAATGTTTTATAAAGGTAGGTCCGGAAACGCTCCATTACTGAGTAATGCCTGGCGAAAGATTTTGCTTTGTTTTCAGTTCACCTGGTGAAATTAAGTGATTCTGAAAGGTTTTGTCCTTACTTTTTAACTCAAATAAGATGGATGTATAAAGAAAATCACCTGAAAAATCAAATAAAACCACTCTATATATAATAATACAAAACATTTCAATAGATCATTTAAAATTTTAAAGACCTTAAATCGTGCAGATTATAAGATACACGTGCGTATTTGTTACGTTATGATGATCTATTAAGATTTTAATTATCGAAAGGCAATTTGTGTAGACAAAGAAGTTCCTTTCGTATGAATAATGTATGGAACGCAAAAATGTAATGTCTCTATAAACGAGGCTGTTTAATGGTACTTAATCGTGCCACGTGGGGGGCAAATCTTCTTCACAAAGCTTTCATTATGTAAATCATATTGCCAAAACTTTATAAACTTTTTAATTTGATAATAATAACGGTTTACATCTCCATGTGCTATAAGAGGAAGAAACACTGTAGTATAAAATGATTAAATTCTGTATATGGTTGCATCTTATATATTCTACAACACATATATTTTATAAATCTGTTAGACATTTAGTCTGGTATTTAAGCTATGCTATGCGTTAAAACAATCAAGAATAAAAGAAAATCAACCGAAAAATATTTAGAAACTACTTTATCGTATGTTCTTTTTACAACACATGGTAAACTCAACTCAAAACCATTTATTTTAATACCATACCCAAATTTATTTTACAGATAAATTATAAATTTCATTGTAGTAAGCCCAAACTACATTATTTTATGGTTTATCGTAAATATATATATATATATATATATATATATATATATATATATATATATATTTATAAGAGAAAATTACGCTTTTCATTTGAAATACATTATTTTATTGATTCTCTAAATTTGGATTATTTTACTGGTAAGTCTAATTTCTAATATCCCATTTTTAAACTCATCCATTTAATAAGGAGGATATCAATACTTCACTTTTCAATTCGTTTGCCAACTCAATATGTTATAATTAAAGGATAAGGGAGTAGAAGATCAACGCCCAGCGAGTTCTGTCATTGACAGGTTGAAGAATAACAAGAGAAGCTTTATTGTCAGAGAGGAAATATTAACTAAGACGTCTGCTCTTAAAACTTTGTTGATAACTCTTTAAATATGTTTTAATCTACAAACATGTTTTATATCTGTTTACTGTTTAGTCTTTGCAATCTTATACACTAAAAACAAAATGCATATTTTTGAAAGGGCGATTAGTGGAAGGCCGAACCATTTAATTAGCAGAGCGTTAGCGAACCTGTCACTTAAGGGGCTAAACATTTCATTAATGCCTGTTAGTCCACACGATATCTCATGAACGCACTGCTCTATAAACTTCAACTTTTGCATGTTTATTTATGTATAGAAAATATTGGATTTTAAAATAGTGGAATGACAAGATGGGTAGACTGACTAGGGCCTAGGGTGGTAAAATTCGAATGAGTGGGAAAGAGACTTTTGTGGTAGAATAAATGGATAGTTTAAGCTTTCAACATTTGACGATTCCGATACATTTTTTGTAAAAACGTTTAATGTCGTATACGATTTATTAGTATTATTATAATTATTTAAAAAATAAGGAAATGTATGGTGTATTTATAGAAATCGCCATTCAATTTGGCTGAGCGTCATTGAAGCCCATCACTCACTATGCTGGCTGGAATGTCTCTTCCGTCTGCCTGGGAACCTTAAAACTCTTTTTTGTGTGATTGTATATCTGAATGATGAACATATTGAGAGTTAAATGAGTTATAGAAAATGTGAATCCGACTTTAACAGAGCCTGTTATACAATATGTGGTCTAACGGTGGTCTATATATATATATATATATATATATATATATATATATATATATATATATATATATATATATGAGCCCAATTTCATTTTGATCCTTATTCTGACATCCTCATGGACCACTGACCTATGGAAGGATTTTATCAAACAGAATACGGAGAACGATAAACGTGTTACGGTCACGTACAGGATTTGAATCTACGCTATCTCTAATTCACACCTAAAGTCCAACGTTAGACGACTTGACACTCCCATTCAGTAATGTGGGAAAATATCATAACTTGTTTTAATTAATATTAAAATGAGGTACTACATTATGCACTCTTATATTTACATGTATGTGATATGCCTGTACAAAGTAATTATTTGGGTTGTTGGAAAATTTTAATATATATTTTTATTTCGAGTATCATTTAAGGGAAATTTATCTCACATGTTTACTGGTGTTTACTGGTTGTACTATGTTATCTTTTATTATGTTCAAAATAACGAATTTTATGTACAGCCCTAGTTTTGTTTTATTCTTATTCAACACTTAAACAAAATTTATATCAAAAAATGAATTTCACTGAAATTTTTCCCCCCGATTAAAGCCTTAAAAATTCCTCAATACACGTTGTTTCATAAATGCGATGAAACATTGTTTGATATTATTCCCAGTGTGTAATTTAGGGGTATTGTTGTTGCAACTATCACGAAATTATCACTTTCAATACTCGTATATTTTTACTCAAACATCCAGGATATACCTCAGCATCTTAAATTAATTATAAGTTTACAATTATTGCGTGCGCTTTCACTGGGTTACAGCCAATGAACTAACTGCAAGTGCACTTGTTATCCTTTATACCGTTCAAGAGATGTTTGTGTCGAGGGGCCGTATTGAACAAACTTTCACAATAGGACACAAGAGAGTGCTATTATATTTTGATTCCCTTTGGACACAAAATTGGATGTTCTCAAATTAACAGCAAGATAAAAACAACAATACTTAGTCCTAGAATAGATAAACAGTATAATATGTACGGACGAAATGGCCATGATGCTATTGTCACAGTAAGGCACATTTAATCTCTTATATTTGAGTTCCTTGTTATGTCTTACGAATGTGATCATATAAAACCTTACATGAGTTATCATATGGGGTAAAACAAAGATGTGAGGTTCAATATGACCTATCAATCTAGTTATTAATTTTACCGAATTTGCGCTTAGTAACATACGACTCGTGGAATTGGTTTGCCCATGTACTCGTATAAGTAAAATAGTGATTTCAGCTGTACTAGATGTAAGTACTATAGACAAGTATAAATCAGTTACAAGTAAATCCTACTGGAATATTATAAATTTATAGATGTATATAATTATATAATTCTATATTACCAATACTTTTAAATGCTTTAAAATTACTTACGTTTAGGTACATTTTTTTCATTTATGGTACAAATATTAAATAAAACCTATAGAAAACAATTAATTCCACGAGATGTACAATTGTTACGAGATATCCACAGAGTCCAAGGCAAACTGTCCTTGTACCGAAATGTTATGGTTAAACACAATAGTTGTCCAATTTAATCTATTACACTAAATATGTCAAAGTTGTAAGTTAATTCAATTCTTAGATTTAAGAATAAGAATCAAAAATAATAAATCTGACATTAATTAATATAAACTAATTTAAGTTAAGAATATATTAATTGGTGTTTGTCCCAGTGCTGGTTTCAAAGAAAACTTAGGGTGGACGCATAACACGTTTTATGTGACTCCTGAGTTATGTGTTTCATAACGCTTTTATAATTTGTTATATTAACTTGCATTGTTATAATGCGTTGTAAAATAGGTCACATGAAGAAGAAATAAGATTTTAAGTCTCAAATATGGTGTTATTAATTTTTTTAATCATTAAGCGATGCTAAATTTTCAAAAATGTCTTTTTAACCCTTCCATCCTCAAAATATATTGTCAACTAAAAAAACATGGTCTTACATTTTCTAAGCTAAATTTACTCCACAGTAAATTGGATTCATGATTACTACACAGTTTGAGTTTTTGGTTAGTTAATAAATTATATATTATACCTTTATAAATATAATTCGTTAAGAAATGTAATATTAATATGAAAATAATACATTGTAATAACTTGTTGTGACCATATAAGATTTAGTTATATAAAATATAAACATTTTAAATACGCAATATACTAAAAGTATTGAAAAATGGATTATACACAGTTTCTAAAATGCGATAACTACAAAATATGTTCTATTAAATTAACAACCGAAACACTGTTCAGTCATCTAATTATTTTTAAAATATACGCAACGAGATTGATGATTGTTATATCAGGTGCGTACTCTCAAAATAGCGTTGAATGATGAATGAGAGGCAGGTCTTTAATTTAAAACATTTCAAAAGTGCTCAAAGCAAGCCAACAACTGAATGACGAAAAGTCTATCTGATCTGTCGATGAGTGCGTCAATAGCTTTCGTAGACAGCCTGTTTTATAATTAACAATTTATATTCCCTTCATTAACGTTACATATATTATCAGAAGGACGGTATCTTTCTGAAACATTTATTTTTACACATTTAACATTTAATGGCCTTAGAGGAATAAGACTAAACTACTACAAAAAAAACTAAATGATTAAGTGAATGATTAGGTACCTAATGGGTAATTATTGGTTTTGTCTGTACTGGTTGTACTATGTTATATTTTATTGTGTTCAAAATAAAAAATTTTATGTACAGCCCTAGTTTTGTTTTATTCTTATTCAACACTTAAAAACAATTTATATCAAAAAATGAATTTCACTATAATGTTCCCCCCGATTAAAGCCTTAACAATTCCTCAATACACGTTGTTTCATAAATGCGATGAAACATTGTTTGATATTATTCCCAGTGTGTAATTTAGGGGTATTGTTGTTGCAGCTATCACGAAATTATCACTTTCAATACTCGTATATTTTTACTTAAACATCCAGGATATACCTCAGCATCTTAAATTAATTATAAGTTTACAATTATTGCGTGCGCTTTCACTGGGTTACAGCCAATGAACTAACTGCAAGTGCACTTGTTATTCTTTATACCGTTCAAGAGATGTTTGTGTCGAGGGGCCGTATTGAACAAACTTTCACAATAGGACACAATAGAGTGCTATTATATTTTGATTCCCTTTAGACAAATATACATAAGATAAAAAAACAGTCAAAAATATGAACGCATAGATGGATATACGTGGTTATTATTTTAATATTTTGGGGAGGGGACGAGAAAATCTTTGTTAATTTTATTGTATTCTGAGCAGTTATAAAATAATATCAATTAATAACTCATTTCATCAATAAAGAGCAGTAAGCATATACAGACTGATGCGCTGGATTGAATTAATTTGAGAAATTAATTGATTGATTAAAAACATTATTTATTACCAGTACAAATTTTAGTATATTGCACCACCCATTTATGTTCCAAATCGAATGGCGATTTCTATAAATACACCCTAAATTTTCTTATTTTTGTAATAATTATAATAAATCTTTTATTGCATACGTTTTTACAAGAAATGTATCGGAATCGTCAAATGTTAATAGCTTAAACTATCCATTTATTCTACTACAAAAGTCTCTTTCTTACATACATTGTTTGCAGTCAGTCTTTCCCACTCATTCGAATTTTACCACCCTAGGCCTTAGTCAGTGTGCCAATCGTGGGTGTCCGAATTGAATGCCATAAACTCGTTCGTTTTTTAAAATGTGTGTGTGACTAAAGATGATTTCACATGAGCTTTAAATTCCTTCGACATTGGGGCATTTTTAAATGAATTTGGTAATATGTTGAAAAAAAGAACTTCTGCCTGTAAACGTTCAAACAATACTGTCCTGTGTGCCCCAGTTCGGTATTTGTTCATGTCTCTAGTTACATAAGAGTTTATGTCACTACCTCTTATATCATTACGTTTAGGTTTAAAAAATACAGGTCTCTAAAATATAGAGGCAGGGTAATGTTAACAGTTTTAAGTCTTTAAAAGCTTGCCTACACGACTCTCTACTGCGCAGTTTGGCAATTATTCGTATCGTTGTTTTTGAAGAATGAAGGAAGACTCATGAGAAATTGGAGTGTACCCAGCCTCTCCAAAAAGTTAATCCGTGTAATAGGTGTGGGTAATTTCGCCGTAGTATGCCGACATCAGTATCTGTCTCGGACAATACTCGTATAGTTTTCTCAAAACATACATTCCTGAGGATAGCTAGGTGACAGATCCTAGTCAATCTCGATCAAGGTGTATTACGAGGAATTTTGTTGTTTAGACCTCTTTAATCTCTGTATCGTCCACATTACTGTACGACTTTTAAAAGTCTGAGTTTTTGTCTCGCACTAGGAACTGTATGCAATTTGATTTTGTTGAATTGACTGAGCTCATTAAAGTGTTGAACTGTGTTATTGAGGTAAATAAGTGTTAATTTTTCTTGTTTAATTTTATTGATTTTGCGTTAGGATAGAGAGTAGTGTCATCTACATACTGGATATATATATATATATATATATATATATATATATATATATATATATATATATATATATATATATATATATATATATATGGGGTGATAGGGGATAGGGGATTCCACTAGTGTACGTCCTGCGAAGTTATCAATCGAATAAATAAGAGTATTCAGCAGCATAGTTCAGCAGTAAGGTGTGAATGGTATCCTTGTAATGGCCAGTAATAAACTATGAGAGAAGTGAAGTGCCTAACAGAGAGATTGTTCGAGAGTTCTATAATTACATATTAACGGGGTATGAGAGACCTCATAGAGAGCACTTAACAAGTTAACAGCCCCTGAGAGACGCTTACAGTCCAACTTTGCTTGTTAAAGTGGATGTGTTATGATAAATGTTCCCCAGGGACTCGCTACCCTTGTAATGGGACTGCCGTTTAGCGACCGTAGTTCTTAGTCTGAACGCTTTAATTATGGTTTTATGTAACTTTTATTTTATACATAATAAAATTATATTGTAAATAAACATTCTTAAAATTTTTCTCAACTGTTTTCTCTTACTGTATAGTACTTTAATGTTTAAAAAATATTTCGCTATTATTACAAAAAGGCAATAACATTTGAAAGTCGGTTTAAAGATGATGTATTATTACAAACACATATAACCATCATGATTTATTCTACTAAGTGTTTTTTAGTTAACACACAATTTTGGCGGCAATTTAAACCCGTTACTACGTTGGCAGTATTTCTAAGAAGGTATTATATTTTGCAAGTGAATTATTGATTAAAGAAATTGTTCAATGACAGCACTGATTAATTGGTCCAACAAAACGTTTCAACACAAACACGCAATTCCGGGACGCAGTTCTAGTAAAGATTAGTTAACAGTTTGAGCTTGGCAATTGAAGAAGTTTCCTGACAAGCAGAATTTTAACCTATTGTACTGTTAAAGGAAGTCACATTTTAAGATTTTTAAATTACAGGGCATAATTTAAAAACGGGTAAACCCAAATATTCAAAGATAGTACAAAATGGACAATTGGTATATTCTACGAATTATTTATTAAATTTTTACACATGACTAACTTTATTCTCATATTTTTAATTCACATTCCTTAATAAATAAAGGTATGCCTTTTCTGCTTTTTTCTTTAGATATTATTTTAATATATTCCTAGCTACTGCTTCCTAAAATACCTAAAACCTTCTCTCCGTTATTATACATAAACATGACGAAAAATAATCCTTGCCTTTTTACATACACAAAATTTCAACCTTTAAAATCCGAAAATTACTTTCATATTATGTTGTATAAGTAAGTTTATACGATTAAAATTACAAACAAAAGTTACAAATAGCTATATGTGAATTTAACACTTTTAAATTGTGCTTAGTAAACTAATACACATTTTAAACATTTTCTATTAACCGTATTTTATAAAATGTTTTATAAAAATGTAGGTCATAAAACACAATATAATCTTCCTGATAAATTAACATTCATAACTGGCAATAGCGTGTCATTTTAAATTTATGTAGCTATAAAAATGACCTGTTCATAGATACACTAAAACAATATTTTCAGACGTTAAAACTGATTTTTTGTAATAAATTTTTATGCTATTTTTAACAGATACACTCTTTAAAAAAATTGACGTGATTTCATAATTAGATTATTAATTTATCATACAATTACATTTATCTAATACAAAGTATTTATTTGTGTTAGGATAAGTAGCTTTTAAAATTAATATTACACTATAAGACATTAAACAGGTGTTTTTTACTTTAATATAAGTGTTACAAATTGTAGGTCCTTAAGCTTGTGCATAATGATAACTCATTTGTTTATTTACTTAAAATTATTTTATAGTAACCTTATAAACGAATATTTGACTTATTTTGACTTACTTATCTATTTATGACTTATTTACAGTCATAAATAGATTGTTATGAACTATATAATTTATAAAACAGTTTGTGATACTTTTTAAATCAGTTAACAATTATGAACATTTTCTAAGTAATTGCGTTTACCTGAAAGACAAATAAATTTAAATTGAACATGAGGCACAATGTTATGTTTTGTTTATAACAATTATTTTAACCAAGTTTTTTCTACTACATAAATACTGGGAACATATTGTGGCAAACCCCTGTCTCTTTACACTAAAATTTTATTTCAACTTCTAATAAAAACACATAAATATATATGATTGTACTGTAAAAAGATAATAGGGTGGTTTAAATAGAGGCATCTCATTCAATGTATCTATTTGCTTACTTATATCAGTTAGTTCTGTAGGTCCTTAAAATTGTGCATAATGATAACTCATTTGTTTATTTACTTAAAATTATTTTGTAGTAACCTTATAAATGAATATTTGACTTATTTTGACTTACTTATCTATTTATGACTTATTTACAGTCATAAATAGATTATTATGAACTATATAATTTATAAAACTGTTTGTGATACTTTTTAAATCAGTTAACAATTATGAACATTTTCTAAGTAATTGCGTTTACCTGAAAGACAAATAAATTTAAATTGAACATGAGGCACAATGTTATGTTTTGTTTATAACAGTTATTTTAACCAAGTTTTTTCTACTACATAAATACTGGGAACATATTGTGGCAAACCCCTGTCTCTTTACACTAAAATTTTATTTCAACTTCTAATAAAAACACATAAATATATATGATTGTACTGTAAAAAGATAATAGGGTGGTTAAAATAGAGGCATCACATTCAATGTATCTATTTGCTTACTTATATCAGTTAGTTCTGTAATACTACATAGGCCTACATTGATCAAAATTCGAAATTTTGTATGTGAAACGTAATGTGTGACCTGCAGTTTACATATAATCTCTTATAATAGTAGAAGATTTAAAGTTACTAGGTACTTTACTAAATATAGGTACTTTACTTTGTTGTTTTTATTGCAATAGCACATGCTTTCACTTCTCATGGAGAGGAAGGACTATTTTAATTTTTACACAACATGTATATCTGACTCAAACTGAACAAGCACTGCACCTCAGACATAACATATCACGTTATTTTGTAAACGTGTAGAAGAAGTGTACAATCCTCATACGTTAACACAGAGAGATTATATTTACGTAACAAATAAATTGTAAGAGTTTCCTTTGGCAGCATTCTAATTCTCATGATATATAATTCAGATCATAGCGTGATTGTCTTGACCGGTTATTGATACGAGTCATGGTATACATTTAACACGTTGACATTCGGCGACATCTTAGTGTGTGATCAATGTTATTAGTATACGCAAGAACACACAGTATAAAACCGCATATTTATCTTCAGTACAATGTCTAATATTTATAAGACGTAAGATAAAAAATATATTTGTTGTATGTTTCAAGTGGATGAGGTATTACTAATCACTATAATAATTTCGTTTTTGTGCAGTTAAATATTATTTCCTCACGCCAAATGGAAAGTAGAAATGATTAGGATTACTGTTTATGTCGACTGTGAGTAGTAATGTGGTATTATTGACTGTGTATTAGCTAAGTATATCTATCAAGATGCCAAAAAATGTAATTTCTGAATGTGTCTTTAAAATGTTTTTTTGAAAATGAACTGATCTATAAACTTGAATGTTAAATCAAGCTTCAGTCATGAGTATTCTATAATGGTGCATATTACACTATACGACAGTATTAGCAAACATGTTTACTTTGGTGTTATGCGGGACCATAATGGGAACAAACAATTAAAAATAAAAAAAATTTGAAAATAACTTACGTAACCAAATTAAATGAGTTATTTACTTGATGCCGTGCTTGTAACATTACTAATAAAAGTAATTTCTGATATGATCTAAAAAGTGGGTTCAAATTAGTTCAATAACTTTTTAAGATGAAAGTTTACCATATTTTCGTAATATACTGGTTGTTAATTTTTTATTGTCTCCAATTAGAAACAACTAAACAATTTCAACTTTAACAACAGTTTTATACATTTCTGAAATCCTCAGTAGATGGTAATATTTTTATTTTTATATTTCCAACTGTATTATATGATTATTTAAAGGGAAGTTAAATTTGTTATGAAGCAAGTTAATAGGAACATTTAATGTAATAAGAAATGGTAAAGAATTCATACATGTTGATTATCAAGTCACTTCTCAGGGACTGATAGTGATGTCACTATTATTAATAGTCCTCATTTCACCTCAAAGCCATATGAAACATGTCCATTACAGTTCAGGCCATTAACTTCTGTCAACAGCAGTTCACTGTAGCTCATCAGAGTTTTCCACCCATTAAACATATTTTACGTTGTTTGTACGTTATCTATCTATTCGTTAAATAATATACCAGTATTCCTTAACATCAATATACAGCACGTATGTACTTGGAGGAAAATTTACAGGAGTATCAATTAGGCTGTGTTATCTCTCATCCCTTTTTTTATTTTTGAAATTAATTAGCTTTAAATGTTTCTAACATTTTAACATTAATTAACCCTCAATATTCAAGATTCAAGATCTTTATTCGTAAATGAAAAATACATGTTTACATTACACGTCAAATACTAAATACTATATCTAACCTAATAAATCTCTTACACAGTAAAAACATTTATCATGAAAGTGTATCTTTAATTTTTTTTTAAATAAACGTAGATTCTGCTCATTTTCAATATTCAATGGCAATGCATTGAAAGCTTTTGCACCCAAATGGTATGGACCCCTCTCAAATGCGCTGGTACTATGTGCAGCTACAGATATCAGCTCTCTTGATCTGGTCGGATACTGATGGTAGTATCCATTGCTTACAAAAAGCTTTGGATTGCCCTTAACAAAAGAGCATAGTTCGAACCCCACCAGTCCCGCCAGAGTAAGTATTTTTAATTCACGGAAAAGAGGTTTACAATTTCGAATCTCCTACGTCCTGAGATGATTCGCAAACACCATTTCTGGAGGGCAAAAACTCTATTATAATTTACTACACTGGATGGACCTCAGAACATTAACCGGTACCTCAAAATCGATTAAACGTGAGAAAAATATACTGTTCGTAATACATCTTGGATACAGACCTTGGCGAGACGGTTGAGAGCAAATCCCATGGTTCGAAGCCTTTTGCAGACATGTTCTACGTGGCCGCTCCATGTGAGCCTATTATCGATATATACTCCTAAACCCAGAAATATAACTGAGGTTTCTTGCTTGGCTTCCTCGCTTCCTAGTTTGATAAGACCCTGAATATTAAACTGGTTTGTGTTCCCTAGATGAAACTTAATGATATTAGTTTTGCTGATTTAATCTAAGTTTATTTAAATTGAACCACTGATTTAAACTTTGCAACTGAATGTTTGAATTCGATATAGCCAAATGTGGGGATTTATTGGAAACAAGAAAAGAACAATCATCAGCAAACATCGTAACTTTGAGTTCTGTTGAAATGTTTGGAAGATCATTTACATAAATTAGAAATAATACAGGACCAAGAATAGAGCCTTGAGGAACACCACTAGTAATGGCTCTATATGATGAGAAAACTTTATTTTGGCCATCGTGGATTTGGACAGTTTGATTCCTCTCAGACAAATACGACTTCATGAATTGAAAAGAGTGACCTCTAACCCTATATTTTTATAGTTTTCCAAGGAGAATATTATGATCAACGGAATCAAACGCTTTGCTTAGATCACAGAAAACACCAAGGGAACGAAGTCTATTGTCCAAAGAAAGCGATAGTTCGTTTATAAAATTGAAGATGGCTGATGTAGTGGATTTCCCTTGGCGGAAGCCATGCTGCTGAGTGGAGAGAATGTTGTTGATTTCTAGGAAAGCCACAAGTTTTTGACAGACTATTGATTTAAGAATTTTTGAGAAGGACGATAGAATTGAAATCGGTCTATAGTTTTCAGGTAGTTGTTTACTGTGAGATTTGTAGACTGGAATAATTTTACTGATTTTTAAGAGGTTTGGAAATATACCTGAAGATAAACTGGAATTACAAATGTGAGAGAATACTACACTTATAGAAGGACAAATTTTCTTTAACACTGTGCAAGGAATCTCATCCACTCCATCGGCATTTGTACTCCTCAGCCTTCTCACCGCTGTCTCAACCTCTGAAACTGACACCTCAGAAAGATACATACTATTCAAGCATGCGGTGATATCATCCACAGTGTTGTAAGCCCCACTAGGCTGTGATAGGGGTTGCCGTCCCAGTCCTGAAAAAAAAACTTTTAAAATACTCAGCAACATCATTACAATTCCTTATTCGTTTTTCATTGACACTTAGTTCAATATTTTCCTTATTTTTTGTGGTTTAAATTTCAAGGTATCATTGACTGTTTTCCAAATTGATTTTGAAAGATTTTTTGAATCTATGATTCGATTATCATGAAAAGATCGCTTTGCTTTGTCAACCTCAATTTTGTACTCACGTTTCCTCTCATTAATTGTTCGTTCGATTTCAGGTGCCCGTGATAAGGAGAGTAAAAAACGAATGTTCTCATGGTCACGTTTTAAATCTGGAGTTATCCATCTCTGTGGCTGTTTCTTTCTAACATAGATTTTTTTTTGTTTTGAGCGGGAAAGCTATATCAAAATAATACCTGAAAATTCTTGAGAATATAGCAAATTTTTCAATTTGTGTCAATAGCATTATAAACTTTGTCCCATCGCTCCGCTTGCAATAAATTTGTAAATGTAGCAAAGGCATTGTCTGTAAAATAAAGTTTTTTTATTTGAATATGTTTTTAAATGGCACACCTGGTGAAATATTAAAATATACTACTTGAGCTCTATGGTCTGAAAAAGATATGTCAAGATTTCTTATCAGCAAGATTTGATTAGAGTCCATATTAGTCACAATATTGTCAATAATACTGCTACCAGTGGATGTCATTCTTGTGAAATCTTTTATAAGAGCTACAAATCTATATAAATGAAACATGACATTAACAGTTACACACTCTTGATTAGTCAGATTGTGAAAAGGTATATTAAAATCTCCACATAAAATTGTGCTCTAACTAGAAGACTCAAGATAAAGAAATAATTCATTTAGTCCATTTATAAAAATTGAAAAATTACCAGTTGGAGGTCTGTAGATAACAACTACATTAATTCTAAGGAAAGAGATTGATACACCTGTCAACTCTATATGTGATTCCACACTCAAGCTTTTTACATTTTCCATGATTTCAGTGCACAGAAAAGTTTTTGAAAAAATTGCAACGCCTCCACCTACATTGTTCCTTCTATTTTCAAAAGAAACTAATTTTTTAACTATGAAAAAAGCATTATTTAAGTTATCATCATGTAACCATGTTTCAGAGATGCAAACTATATCGGGACTATAAAACTATAACTATGTCGTCTGAAAAGAATGAATTTTGGTTATGAGAACCGTGAAATAAGATTTTAGAGGCTCGATTAAGAAGGACCACTTCACACTAGGCAGTAAAGACACCGAACACACTGATTTTAACAAGAGTTCACCAGATTATACATAATGAGTTTATGAACAGTGCATATTCAAATAAAGTGCAGAAAATAAACAGTTACCTTTGTTTTCATGAGGGGTAACCGTAGTCTGCTGTTGTTGAGGGCCAGGTTGTGATCAGGAAGTGTGGAAATAGGCTGCTGTCTTGTAGGCAGGCGTGAAGACGGAAGATGTCCTTCACGGATTCATTCACACACAATACGACCGAAAACGAATAGTTCATAACACTGTGGCCAGTCCTATAGAGCACGGTAGACGCGGGTGTCCGGGAACAGAGACGTTCTGGTAGAGATTGCCAATCCAGAGCACTGACTTTAATGTTAATGTAAATATGCAACAAATATAGATAAAAACTAATATTTAAGTGAGAGAGTAACACATGGGGCATAAAGTCACGTGTTGAGTAAGTATGGTCAGCAGTGGCTAGAGTGCTAAGTGCCCCAGGCGGGACTGAGAGTATACTGAGCAAGCGTGCCGTCGCTTGCAAGGTGGGCAACACGGAGCCTTGATAAGTCAACCGTTGTGATTGGTTGGTGAGTGTACAGTAAACAGCTGATTCGTGAAACAATGGTTCATTGGTCTGTCACTGTACGTGAATATTTTAATCCAATAAGGAATGGTATTGTAGGCACTAGGCCGCAGAAAGAGATATAGAATTAATAAAGTATATACAGTTTAGTAAAATAAAGGCAAATATAGAGTATAAATTGCCCAAAAAATATATACATAATTATTGTTAAATAAAAGTAGCCTTTTCATATTAGGCAATAAAAAACAATTTATTTAACGCAATAATACTTAACATCGTCTAAAAAAACATTTATTTGATCAATTTTATTACAAATACTCCGAGCATTGAAATGGATTAAGCTAAAATATTCATTCTGCTTTTTATAAGAAAAGCATTTTTTTTTTGTGAAGATGAAGTCGTTTAGATTGTTAAGTACAGATTGTCTAAAAAAGAAGAGTTTTTTTCATTATTAAGCTGGTTACATGATGAGTATTTTTTTGTTTGAGTAAGAGAGCTATTCACATGTACAGGGCTTAGGCCAAGAGGAGGAAAGTCCACAAGCGAATCTATTGACACCGTAGCGGAAGAGTCGGAGACCATCGGCAGCGGCAGGGTGGTAGAGCGCAGTCCCACTGGGTCGAGGCCGGGGCAGGGCTCTATGCGGTCGAGATCCACAGTCTCTCTGCGGCAGGTGGTCGTGCTGGTAGATTTTGAAGCCTCTGCAGGCAAGGCTGGACAAAGTTCGTAAGATGAGTGCACAGAAGACTGGACTCGTGACTGGACAGTTTTAGCAATCGCACAGCTCAGAACCTTCTTTCCACGCTTGTTTAGATGGAGTCCGTGGCGTGTGTAGTGGTTTCTGTAGAGTATGCAGTTCAACTCGCCATACGTCAATCTGAGTTTACCCTTGTATTCTCGGATGAATTTTGCTATTTCCAGGTTAGCATAGAAGATTGCATCATTAAGATGGTTTAAATCATAACGATAAGGAACACTGTTAATTATTATATTCGTATCTGTTTGCAGTGTCAACAGATCTTTAAGTCCATGACTGATTGAAAGCTGACTAGGGCCATGGTCACTAATGTTGTTTGTGCCGGCTAACAATATCACAAAGTCATCTTTGCACAAGTCCTTGACAAAAGGTTTACCCTCAGAGATGATTTCCTTTAACTTAGCACCTGGCTTAGAGTACACGAAAACATCATAATCTCCAACAAGGTCTTGAATGTAGGGATGTATATCCTTCCCGTGGCTGTCCGTCAACACTACGATTCTTTTACAGTGTTTTGGATCACATGTCTAACGTGTTACAGATGGTGGTAGGGCATTTTCAGATCGATGGTCTTGCGCTTTGGTAGTAACCTTACAGTCCCGACGATCCTTTTGCGCTGGGGAATTTTCTCTGTCCAAAGAAGAAAACTGATTTAATGTTTCAAGTGTAAATCTTTTTGAGGATCCATTTTGTTGTCTGAATGTTCTTCTTGGCGTTAGAAAGATAGACTTATTTTCAGAAGTTTCATTATTCTTGGCATTTTTTTCATTTTGCATTTTAAAATTTATTTCCAATTTATTGTATTCGGATTGTAATGTAACATTTTTTTTATTTAGTGAGTCATTTTCTTGCTTCAAAATGTGTTTTTGCTTCTCTAGATTGTCAACTTCTTCTTTAAATTTAGCAAGCTTAGTGTCTACAATATTTGAAAATCCTTTGTATTCTGACGACCAAGCCTCATGAATTACTATCTGTAGATTTCAGGAACATTTTTTCCCTCAAGAGCTAATTCATACCTGGAATTATTGTGTCGGAGGAAGATTATTGGTGTGAGTGAATCTCCCCTAGTGTTAAAGGATATTGCTATCGTAAACATTAGGAGTACCTATCCAGTCAGGGAGAGGAGTTAAGAGTACAGACTTTCAGTCAGCCTCAGATTCAGTTATATTGGTTGAGAGTGTTTGAAACGGCAGCATATGCAAATTTGTATATTTTTAGTGTCTGATAAACACAAAAGGCTAATACAATAAAAAAAGTTTTTAATTTTACAAAAGAATATTCCCACAAATTTGTGAACATAATTTTTTTATACAGGTTTAAAATCAAGCAGTTTATAAATGAAGGGATTAAGCCAAGCCGCAAACACGGACAGCAAATACTTAATTCATCTAACAATCAAACTCTGCAAACTACGCTTACTGAGAGAGGTGCAAACATCGTGGTCTTGTGCAACTTTTCTCTACAACTTAGTGTTACTCGTAATGTTTTCATCTTAGGTTTACTAAAAAATACCAATAAAACCTAATATATATTTAGGTTTAAAGAGCAATAATAGGATTATAAGTTATGAAGAAACCCTTATAATAGCTTTATCCATTTCAAAGCTTTAAAATAAAAATTTAGCTGCTCACCTAAAAACTAATAATACAATTATTTAGTAATACAAACTAATTAACACACTCTGCTAGCCGTAGTTGCTTATTTGTTCCCCTTTAAATTTACAAAATGTTCACACTTTTAACGCTGGTATATACTTTTTATTTTTAAATGTCTTTAAAGGTTTATGTTTGTAATGTATTTCAAAATTTCAGCCTCAACCTCCAGAACCTGAAGCTGATATGCTAATAGTGATTTAAATAAATATAGAATGCAATATGCGTTTTTAACAGCTAATCATTATTAATTGATGAATAAGAACATTTGTAATAAAGATATGTTTGGGAGCTATAGACATCTTGAGTTAATTACAATCTGGCCAATAAAATATTTACCTTGATTTAAATAATACTTTAAACTTAGTAATAATAAAACTATAATCTTTATTTAAATTTACACATTTATATCCAAACGAGCTGTTATTTATGTTATAGTTGGTGTTGTTTGTTCATTTAATTTTGAATGTTGTATTTCAAAAATATAGTGTTTCTGAAAAATTAAAGTATTTAATTTATTACATTTAATGCATTACTAACACCAATTTGACTACTAGGATTGTGTTGTGTTTTATTTAGGTGGGAAGCGACTAACCGGTTCAAGCATTTTTAACATCAGCTTTCGTTTTATTTGAATACTTGGTAGAATACTTATATATTCTCCCCATATAATAAAAAGTATTACGTACATATATAATATATTTTCATTTCAAACGTAAATGTTTTAACTATGACTTACGGGTTTTTACCATGTTACCATTGAATAATATCCAAGAAATTTATTTGATTTCTTTAAATAATAAGTAAATAACTGCAATATTTCCAGGAAAATCGCTACATGAAACTCTGTCACTATATGCAAGCAATATATTTTAAGAGAGAAGTCATTGTTCTTTGTGAATATGATTTATTATGTTGATTCCTTGCTGAATTAACAATAATACAAATTTTGAAGTACGAATGAAAAAAAATGTATTATTTGAAGAAAAGATCCGAATTTATATAACCATGACTTGTTGTTAAACTCATCGACAATAATTACAAAACTATTGTAATTAGTAATACGTAATAAAAATTTTAATAAGAACAACTCTATTGATAAGTAAACACGTTGTCTAGAAACAGGTTCGACCTAAGAACCTTGGCCGCAGGAACCACGAGAAGATTGAGCTTCCCTTATTCAGAGATGGAAGCAGCTAAAAACACTCAATAGGCAGAACTGAAAAATCTTGAGCGGGAGTTTTAAATAGCAGATGGCTATCAGGCTTGAGATGAGAAAAAATATACGTCAGAGTATATTTCAGTATGAAATAAATAATGATGTTGGTCCTTTTTGTACTTTAGTTTTAAATAAAACACTAAAAATTTAATTGTTTATACCACTAAGAAAGAAAAGCTACTAAATATTGGTGTTAGTTAAATCTCACTAAATTTAATTAATTCTGAGAATCTAAATAAATTAACAGGAAAATACGTAACAATATACTATCCAAATTCAACTTTACTATGTTTAATATTAAATATAAACTTTTGATTACGTTCCATTAGTAATATTTTTCCAGTGAACAAAAATAAAAAAGTTGTAGGATTCGTTGAAAAACTTTATGATTTAAATTAAATATTTCAGACAGGTGTGAGTATGCTCTTAGAGTACGTTTCTGCGCGTGTGTAAGCATGTATGGTTGGGATTAATTTAATTTTCGATCCGATAGTTGAGTTTTCCTGGTTACTTTTGTAACTTATTATAAATGTCTTGTAACCTATTTCAGTCCGAAAAAACATAAAATGTTAGTGATAGTTATCGGCATTAAAAATTTAAACAGCCTCTTTTTTAATTTGGGCTGTCAAATTTTCGATCACAAACCTGATCAACACCGTATAATCTTTTTAATTGTTATTAATAAAATATAAATATCTTTATTTACATAGATGTATGATTTTCAAGAAATAATAAAAGATAAAGTATATTATCTAAAAGAGTATGTTACAGATTACGTATTACAAAATTACTTGTATGCAAAAGTAACTTTGACAAGGTAGTTCTAAACATCCATAATGGATACATCGCATACTTAATTTATATTCAAACGAGGCTTTTTAATAGTAAGTGGTGCCACATGGCAATAAGTAGGCAAATCATCTTCTTGAAAATTTCACTATGTAAATCAGACATACATATTAAAAAAGGACAGGTACATCATTTTAGCAGTTATTTGTAACACACCTTTGTTGATAGTTGTTCATTTAACATCCCTTATATCGCTTCCATACATTTAATACACATGTAACACCAGTCAGTGAACCATTAGCAGAGAAAATTAGCTACAATGAAAAAAGTTGCAGCAGAGAAAGCGTGAACCCTAATGGAGCCTTTTGTGTGTTGGTGAAGCGGGAGTTGAGACATAGAGCAGTTCAACAAGGACCCAGTTTGTCAACAATGGTTCAAGTTTATTGTCGACTTTTTGCAGCAATCAGAATGATTACCTTTTAAGTCAAAACACAGTTCTTAACTTTCCTTCTTAGCTTTTTGTTAATTTTCTAAATGGTTCTTATGGTTTCATTCAGAAATGTACTTGTGTTTTAGGATAGAAAATATAAAAATTACGATAGTTTTTTTATCCTATAATTAAGTAATTACAATTATTTATATATTGTATAAACTTAAAGGGGAAACATAAACTGTTAAGTAAGGGACTGATTCTATAACTCACAATGAAAGCACACACAGCACGTAAATAATAAACGATTTCTAGTAGAGCAACTAAAATAAAATAAACCAACAACGACTTAAAACAACTGTTAGTGACGCATTTAAAAATTAATAATAAAAATTAATTTTGTAGTAACCGAGGAGCTAAATATTAATGGTACGGAGCAGTTATAAGAAATACATAGAATAATGTAACTCTGCGGTAAAAATGTGTAATGGTATTGAGAAAGGAAATTATTACTTACATAAGAGTGGAAAATCACAGTAAAATCATTCAACCAGGTTTAAAATAAAATATTAGTTTTTGGTTTCAAAGGTTATTTATATTTTGAGTATTTAAAGATCTGGAAAAACAATCAAAAGGTTACATGTTTTAAAAAAACATCTTGTAGTCGCCATATAAACAGAAAACGCTCAATGTAAATACTCCGTTTTTTACCGTACGATTAAATAGTGTTTTATTCTGTGTGAGAGCTTTAAGTGCAACAGCATTAAGATTGTGTAAAATGCAACTTATGTTGAAAACAAACCTTGCTCAAAACCAACCTCTTTCACCCGTAGCAAAACAGGCTTTGTGGAATATTCAATAACAGTATAAGGATTTTAATGTCTAAGATCAAATTATTGTAAATTATGAATTAAAGAAGGAATTTTTCCTTTTACTTTAATTTGCGTGACTTTGGGTGTACTCAAAGAAATGCTATTCTCCCAGATCAAAAGCGTATTGTTTGCAGGAACTTATTACGACCTAAAACGTCGTGAATCTTATTTGATAGGTTTTTTACTATGGTAAACTTATCATTCTTAATAAAATTGCACCAATGGTGTCCTGAAATAAATCCCTCTTAAATACTGTGAAAACAGACCTCTTAGTTTTGCACTTTAAATGTAATTAATTACATGTAAAAGTAACTGTTTATGTACCAACGTTAAAGTTTGTTATTATGTAGCTAGAAGGGTTTTAGTAAATCTGAACTAAAATGGTTTACTGTACTAATCTGATTCAAAAGTAATTAAATTTAGCTTAAATATAAACTGAATTACTCATAACCAATGAATAAAAAATTAATGTAAAATCATGGTGTAAACGTTTTTTTATTTTCCTAACAACTGTAAAAATTATTTCGAGATAAAACTAAAACTTCGCCCAAATGATTTCCAATTAGAAAGTTATAG
This sequence comes from Homalodisca vitripennis, assembly GCF_021130785.1. NCBI lineage: Eukaryota > Metazoa > Arthropoda > Insecta > Hemiptera > Cicadellidae > Homalodisca > Homalodisca vitripennis. Next base: position 69,849,928 of record NC_060212.1, on the reverse strand, counting down.
TTACTGAGTAGAAAAGACAAATCGTACAGAGTGTGCACATTTTAGGATTTATAAACCTTACATTTTAAAACGCTTACAATTTTAAAGTTGACAAGAGAGGAGGTCATCTGGTGCCACAAAATGTTATGATTGGGGGTAAACTGTGTTGACTAAAAGGGCAGAGGAGTAACTAACCTGTACCACCGCTGTAGGTTGAACGTTATATCTGAATATATCTAGTGTTTGCGAATTTTACAACTGGTAGTATTTAAGTTACCATAAAAAAGTAAAGAATGTCTTATGTTACCAGGCGAAGTTAGGACTAAGAAGCCCTCTCTAACACTTAACCTGGGAAATACCATAGTGTAGCCATACAAAATAATACTAAAATAACTAAATCACAATAGTTAACTATGTATGACTTGTTACCTACTATCATATATTAGTGTACAGACTTTATTGAATAATTTTTTTAATCCAAAAAAGGCATACATGTGTGTATTAACTTGTGTGCTGAAATGTGTCAATTTGAACTATCAATCAGGTCTTAATTATAGTTCCTCTAGATACATGTATTTTGCGGTGTTGATGTAAGTGTATCTCGTGAAAGATCTCATCTGTTAATTTTGAATTTTGCATGAAACTTCATGGTACGATTAAGAAATAGGTTTTCGAGATATAAATTAGCTATAGACTTGAAATTTTGCATATATCCTCCACCAGGCCTGTTATTCGAGACTGAAGTTGAGTACTCCTACCTTGTCTATATAATACTGATTTCCTGTGTTGTTACTATCAAGCTTACTCTATTGTTTTCAAGACTATACATTGAGTAACAAACACATGAAAAATTAGAATTTACTATAATGTTATGGACATAGATATATTTGTTTGAGATGTATTATTTAATTATAAAATTAATGTGTCGCATCGAGATTAACGAATCAAACTGTAAAACTTAGTTAAATATAATATGAATAGTTCCTAAAATCTACATTTAATGTTGGTAACAACAAATAACATCCATCTTTCTATTGAATGTCTTGGTAAAGAATTGCTATTTTTAATATTTAAATTTTTATCAGATAATTTAACTAGATATTGGATTTTTAAAATTTAAGATTTTTTTAACATATAATGAATATTAAAATAACCATTATGACAGGATTACAGAGACAGGTATATCGTATATGTAGCTGTCATTTGAAATTATAATCCAACACTAAAATGGTCAGAGTGGGATAAAACGTATGAATATGTAATATTGACAATATCAATCAGTAGTAGAACTTCAGAGCTTCATTTGCGTTTTTCGTGCACGATAGCACATCTACAGGAGGCAATGAACCGAATGTGACAAAGGGGGAATATTGAGGGGTGTACGGATGTTGATAGTTATGCGTGACGTATATCCTTGAAATCTAACAAAGCATCGTAAAATGGAGAATTTCACAGCTTGAGCTGTAGCCTGTTGTGTAGAGTAAGCTAGTAAAAATTTTTACTTTTTTGAACGAATTTTGAACTTAAGTGCAAATGTTTATTCAAATGGTTATTAAAATTAACTTTTATATATTTTATAATTTCACACTACTTATATAGACCAAGTGATATAAAAATACAAAATAAATTCAAGCCTTCTGCACTTTGTTGCTAAATGTAACAAAACTACATACCTGTATGTATATCTAAATATTTAGTTTTAACTTAGGATTTCGTTAGGCGTTGTATGACCTTTAGTAATGGCATCTTTTATATATACCGGTTTTATATTAACTAGCTCTAACAGTACATAATTATATAAAGTAAGTCATAAGTTCAGATGGTGTGGTAATTATATTTCTTTATAGTCTTTATAGCCTGAGCGTTAGCGAAGCCTATTCCTCGCTAGAATATTTTATATTTACCAGTCTATCTATATGTCTGTCTCCTCGATATCCAGGAATCTAACTAATCTACAGATTTAAATTTTGTATGAAGCTTCATTTATATAGGCAACACTGAGTTTGATGGTGATGAATGCCACTCCATGGGTTTTGGCAGTTCGTTGGAGTAAATCTTTTTACATTGATCTTAAAGTTAACCATAATTGCAACGTGAAAATGACAGAATAAAAAAAAATTGTAAAAAAAGACTGATTTTGTAACGTAAGACATATTCAAAGATGTATCCTAATTATCTAACCTGTTTGTTGTCACTCGGGAACCTTATGTGTGGAATTTTATAATTTAAACACTTCTATAAACTTAACTTAATGAACAAAAATACGAATTTATCATGTATAAAGATAGGTTTCATCTGTAGACATTTATATGAAACTTTTCACATAGGCAAGAATGGGTTTGATGATTGTGCATATCTTTTCTTTTTTGTAATGAGAAGCCGATCCCAGAAACATGAGATTTGTCTGAGCATCATTGAAGCATTTTACTCGGTATGATGGCATAATGTTTCTTAAGGATGCCGTGAAGGATATAATTATTTCTTTTCTATAATTGAATAAAATTATTGTGTCTGTCTCTATGTGTTTAAAAAATAAAACTAGTTATATGTTGACAACATTTTTCTCAGAGAAGCCAATTACGGAACGTGTGTGACAGCGCACGCCTGTCCTGTTATATGCTACAGAACCTTACATTATGAACAAATTTCAATTTGAATTGTGAAATAATACTAATTAATGCTTTGTAAAGAAGAAAGACGCATTTCTTACAGACTAAGTCTGGTTCTCCTCGATTATTACATTCTTATAAGCTTTGCGTTTCCTTGAAGTACAATTTATATCAGAGTAATATAATAATAATAAATATGGTAAAATCAGCGTTATAGTAATTTCTAATCTTACTAGAAATGATTATTTATTTCAATGTTCATACTAAGTTAATAGAAACATGTAAGTCGATTATTTATTTCTCTTAGTGAGAGTGAAGAACAAACATCCAAGTATCCAACCTTTTCTAGATTTTATTCTTATAAATGAATATATTTATAGTTATCGTGAAACTCTCCTATTACGGTTAAGTTATTTAATGATTAATATGGAAACTATTATTTAAAGTAACTAAAATCAAGTAATTGAAAAGTTGAAATTAAGAGGTCTGTTATACATTTATAAAATTCTCAAAACACTAAATAGTTAGAACATATTATTACACAAAAGTAAGATTGTTGGAAGAAGTTCCAGATTGCCATCACCAGACCGTTTATAATAGCTCTCAATTTTGTCATCACAAGCACATCGACCTCGAGACTTGTGTCATCGTTCTCACAGAGCTTATGCTTGTTACAATGAACCCATATCATTCAGCACCGTCCCTCTCTTTGTTTACATCACATCTTAATGCACGACTGAGAACGTTCTTGATTTAATAGGATCTTATCCATTCCTATCGAAACAGTCTATGTTATAAAACTATAATTGTATAATACTTACAATTATGTTCAATTAGAATAAGATTCAATTTTCTAAAGCTTTTGTGTACGATTTGATTACAACCATGGATTGGCTCTTTATTTACCAAGCCTTTCTAACGTTAAAGTAAAGTAAATATGTCCTATTTTATCAAGCGAATTTAGGGCTAGGCAACCCTCTCTAGGAACTATCCTGGGGACTAACGGTTTTAAGTGTTCCAAACAACTACAAATGGCAGGCTAGGTAACTGCTTGCAAGGACAGCTATTTGGTATATAATCGCCTTACCTTTTTAAACGTTTTCATAATAAAAATAGTAGGAGATATAGAGGTCCTTATCTTTTCTTAGCCCAATATATACTCAATACTGAATTTAGTATTCTACGTATGTTGAAACGGTACCTATTTTGGATTTAAAGTAAAAAAATTTGTATCGTAGTTATGTAAAGAACCGAATTTATTTAAATATCTTCAAGACTTAATTTGGACTATGCCTTATCTTACAAACATTTTTATTAATGACTCGAGGCAGTTTATACTTTTTGAAATCAATCCATATTCATCCGTTCCATGACTATAAAAGCGCATGTTCCTAAACACATAAAGCATCAAACACTTCACACTCATATTGGGACCCCCTTCCATTGTATGTAAACACAGCATCATTGGAAGTCATAATACATGTATTTACATATAATTAATAAAGTATTGTTTATCATTTTTTCTATTATTTTACAAAAGAATACTCACAATTCTCCAATAATTCACCTATATTGTTTATCAGTTTGAAGTAAAAATAAAAATAAGCTTTGTATCTTTTAAACTAATTAAAGCCACTTACTGTTTTTTTTTTCTACTGAATTTACAGTGTCCTTTAAAGTATTTCAACCGCCACCACTTTCTAACGAATAAAGCTTGTTAAGTGCAGTTTGCGGCATACTTATAGCTTGAATAGTCCTTAAAAAGGTAACAATTTATCAACCTATTCGTATATTAAACATTTTATACTGACAAAATGTTAAACTCGTGGATCGTTCCCATAAGATAAAAGCAGGACATTGAATACAACCGAAAAATAGGAGGTTTGCACAGGAACCACGTGTGAACTTTTGTAACTCCATTTAATATGGTTACAATAAAATTACGCAATTCTTGAGCTTACATATAAGACCACTAATGAAAATTCTGAACGCCGCCATCTTGTTAAGGATTAACCTTTTAAGGTATAATTTGTGGCATGCAGATATACTAATTAGGACCTTGAAAATAGTATATATTTCAACTTATGCTTAGGTTTAACATTTTTCACCTAATCCTTATGAGTTATCAACCCGAAGTTATACTACTGATTACATGAAAAAAATAAGTTTGTGGCCTATGTCACTGTACAAGGTTTTATGTTTGTACGTTTTACAGTACAAAAGGTATTAGAATGTTTCAAGAATTTTCATCATCTCTTGTATAAAGTATAAAGTAAGTAGTAAAGTATAAAGCAGTACACAAACACCTACTAAAACTGATTCATTAATGTATAAATTTGAGAATAAGAAATGAGAACTACAACAGTGATCTGTTATTATACAGCTCTCAAATCTGTAATATAAAAAATATTGTATGGTATGACCTTTGTGAACAATAATTGACGGACATTATCGTTTTAAATTACATACACAAATGAAAAATCTGAACTCACCAAAACGTAATCCTTTTTGAAGAATACAAAATGATGAGGTTGTGGAGTAACAAAGTGAGGTTTACGACGGTCAATTTACTTTCGAGGACTCGTCATCCTGCTCAATTGTTCCTATGTAAGGAAATGTATTCAGGCTAACAACCCAGCTGGGGGATAACAATAAAATTGAGATTATGGTAATATGCCTGGTTGGCTAGAGTCCCAGTTACGAATTTTTTTAAAGTACCTCACTGCTAAAATTGAAGCAGTTTAGACAGTTTCAACAGTAATATCATGAAATATCTCATTGTGTGCTTTTTACTACCATTAAAGTATTTGCATACTTATACAACGCACATGGTGTGTGAGGAGAAGCATAGTAGTAAGCCACAGACTGTGAAGCTATTGTCAAACTTTACTGAGAGAGAAGTTGAGTACTCAGAAGTACTATGTGTATTGAAGCTTACACTTACTCTCCTTCAGCCCAACTCGGTAAGATATCAACGTGTTGTGTTCAGTCCCCTGTAACGTATACACGTATGAGTATATTCACACATAATTACTTATCAACACGTCTAGGTGATTCAACGAGTCAAATATATAAATGGCAAAAAGATAAACCAGAATTGAAACTGACATTCCTTAACGATTGGTAACACGTTTTTAAGTTTTTGCCTTTATAAGTACAAGGATCGAGTGTACCATACCACGTGTCACGTAACAGGCTTCTCTGAAGTTGCATGCAAACTTTCAAGTCTATGGGTCGGGTATTTGGTGTTAGGTAAATGAGATACTATGTAACACATGTTAAATCTTGTATGATTGCTTCAGTTCGTTTTAAAATAGACATACTTCATATCCCTGGCATTATGCATATATCTTTATTTTGCAAATACAGTACTGTTATAATTACTATTTAACTAGACCTTATCAGCCATCTATTTAGACTACATTGTGCATATTGCCTTAAAATCTGTTATCTGTATTATATTTAAGAAAAATAACTCTGCTTAAGGAAAGAATGGCATATGTTATTTCAACGTGGTATACTTACAATAAAGTTGAATTACATGATTATTTTCCTGGTTAGGTAGGAAGTATGTTGAACAACAATGGACACGGGAAGATATTAAACTGCTGCTTGGAGGTGCTGTGATACTTAATACATTGAAACGTACTGTCAAAACATCTCAGACCATGTTTATCCATGTTGCTATTGTTATTCGATATTATAAATGGATTTCCCACGTAATTTATATCTGAATGAAACTGAAATTGTACGTATAATAAAATAAGAAATTCATCACGCAAGACAATCACATAAATAAATGTAATATCACAGGAATTGTACTATGATGGTGTCTGTAAAGTCCATAATGCATTTAAAACAAATTCTTTCGCGAGCTTAAGAAATTTAAAAGGGCTTTACTTAATACAGTATGGCTGTACTCTATTTGTTAAAATTCTTTTTATTCTGCAGTTTTCTCGTTATAGTAAAGGTAACCAATAATTAATAGTATACTGAGGAGCAATTCATAGAGAATAGTAATAAACGGTCAGGATACTTTATAATCGAAACCCAAGTCAGTTTAGACCTACGTGAAGGAGACATTTACTGTCATCTTGCTTCAAAAAGTACAGGTAAGAGCAATATAGACGCTATAACAATGTGTGTTTCTTTCACAGTGTTTAATACTCTGCCACTCCGTAAGTAGTACACACTATCTAGACTGATATTAAACCATTCAACCTATATGAAGGCACAACAAATTTAAATTTTATAAATCGATTTTCTAAACCTTTTGTATATTAAGGTAATCAACATTTTGGTCATCTGAAAAGTAAACATCGGGTTTTATATAGATAGGAAATGTAGGAGTAATATATATATATATATATATATATATATATATATATATATATATTAAATCAATTAAATATTCAAGTTTTTGGTTTTGGTAAAAGATTATTAAATATTTTATAAGGTACAGAGTTTTATGAGTGAGGAAAACAACTCATTTTTATGTAGGATTAACAATATGAAGGTAAGGAAACAAAGCACAAATAATGATTTCTGTTATAGAAGAGAGGATTAGTCAGATGTTAAATATTTTAATCACTTGTTCCTGCTTTCCTTATTCAAGTTAATCAGATTTTATATTTTTAATATTTAAACTTTTGGTTTTGCAACTATTCTTAATAAAACCAGTTTATAGTAGGCTGTTACACTTCCACTCCAAATTCAATAACAATATTTATTAAATGTAACCATGTTAGACCGGTACCTAACCACATTCATATATTGGCTTTCAAGAGAATAGAGTACAGTTTCGTGTTACAATTTGCCACTGAGAAGGAAATAATTTAGGGAGATAATGGAAAATATAAATTTGGAAAACAAAGTGGTACCATTACATTTTTTTTACAAGTTGACTACATAAAGTAATGCGTTGCACACGCTGGATTGGCGCCAATCCCAGCATCCGGCTACTTACCATTAAATACTAGCCACTCTGCTAAATATATGTTATAGTGCAGTTAGTAATACAAATACAGTGGAAATACATTTTGGAAAGTATATATTTCCACTTTTTTATATACCGTAAGGCTTTTAGTAACAGAAATTCTGAATTAATTTTATGATGAACAGTAAGAACTGCAGGTGGTTTCGTTTTGAGCTTCTTCGTTCTTCGCTCCCGGCTGGATTCCTTCAGACGACCGTACCTCCAAATTTCAGAATTGAAATCAGCAACAGCATAAGATTTCAGATTATGCACGTTAGAGGAAGGTGAACTGGAACTAAATTCAACAAATACTAGATAATTTAAGGATGAATAGTCGAACTGCTTCTTCCCCAACCCCAACCCCAGCATCCAGCTATTTATCACTAAATACTTACTACTATGGTATGCATATGTTCTACGAACTTTTTTTACCTCTAAAGATGTACAAATCATTTTACTTAATGTATTTATTAATAATAAAGTCTACGTGTTGCTGAATTAATAAAGCAAATCTGGCCTTATAGGACAAATAATGATTAGAAAGAGATATTAACAAGTTTACTATAACATAAAAACTAAATTGGATTCCATGGACAAAGAGAGAGAAAAGAATCTTAAGTAGAACAATTTATAAAAATTTATTAGCTTATCAATAGATAAACATGATTGATAAATAAAAAAGGACCTCCCAGTGTGTATGTAAAATGAATGGAAAAGATCTTTTGTTGATGAACTCTTTCGTAGGTTTAGTTTGTTATTTCCATACCTAGACATGACAGAATTACATTTGGGTAGAATTTCATGAAATTTTTTAACGTTTTAATATTTGATTAAAACTACTAAAGAGTTTTGAAAGTTCAATTTCAGAGGCACGTTGAAGTTTAATGAGCTTCATGTTTGATTTTCACCTGTTTCTAAGAGATTTAACAGTGTGTGTGTCACTCAAGCTTAAGTACCAAATATATATTCATATTAGTACTAAAATGTGAGAATTTGATTTAGCAGCTGAGTGGCCTCTGATGTTTTGTGATTGTTGGTTAAGGTAGGGCCATATCCTAATACGATTGCATGTTTTTATATTGTGTGGTTTTGTTTTTTTTGGTAGAAGCAATAGTATCTCTTGCTCAAGCTAACAAAGTTACGAGGACAAAGTTAGTCACTGCTTCTGAGTTCATATTACGTTGCTTATTTCCAATATGCCTGCCTTAATATTAAAATGTGGACTTCAAAGTGAAGAGTCAAAGGCATTAACGTTTCTCAAAACTAGACAATAATAATCTATAATACCTGAAAATTTTGTGCTCATATATATATATATATATATTAGTCCTTAGCGCAATGTTATAGGCTGTACCGAATGGACGAAACACATGGTGTTGGATTTCACTGAGGTTGTAGGAATAAATACTCGTTTTGCGAAGCTTACTAATAAGTTTATCTTTCACAGTTACATAAATAATTTCTTGCCTGGTTGCTGCCAAACTAGATTAATAATGAACTTATATCATATCTTAAGGGTGGTCCTAAAGGTTCCAATTTTTTATAGAATTTAGCCTACTAATTGAATAATTTACTATAACTTAAAACTTACTTCCATCATGCCGATGTTGACACACACGCGCGGCGTCAGCATCATGGCTCGACATTGCAGCTGTAGTCGGAAAAGTGAAGATTTCGATGAAATTCGGTTACGCTCAGATTGACCATATTTTAACAACCAAAAACAATTTAATTTATAAGTACAGGAGTGATCATCTTGAGCACTTGATAATTTGATAGTCACGATTTGGAAGCAGGTAGGCAATTTATACCTCACATTCAACTTTTTAAATCGTTGGTTATTGATTATGTTATAATCGTTCATGTTGGGAATAACTGTCACACATAAAATGTCATACAAGATAAAATGGGAATATCAACACTAGATGCTGAGCCTGCAGAGACTCTTTCAGGTTATTACCAGTACGTGTTGCTGGAAAGCTTATATGGTTTTTATAAAGTAGAAATGTTATATGTACTGCAGTAGCTAGAGCTATAACAGATTATGTTACACCGTAAAACAATATCAGTCGACAAAGCTGAAAAATTTTGCAGTGGGATAAGATAAGGACCAGTGATTAATATACTACGGTAGTAGATAGAGTTCCTCTGATTGGTTGACCTAATACTGAAAATGTTACAGGGAATAAAGGTAAACACTGGTTGTTGAGGCTGTCTCTGACTCAGAAGTAGAATGTCGAGGGATACCTGATATATTTAAAATTGTCTAATGCAATCACAGTGAAGCTTGATAGCAACGCTTGGTTTTGCTTATTCCTTAATTTGTTACAGGTAAAAGTACGCTACACAGCGTGTCGTAACAGGCTTCGTTAAGGTTGCATCCAATATTTCTAATCGGTAGGTAGCTCATGTAATTCTCGAGATATCTTGTGGACAGAATAACCGAAAAAAATCAGACAAAAAATAAATTAACATGAAAAGAGTGCATCACAGAACACATTCTTGTATAATTGAAGTTGCATGCATAATATAATGTCTATGGTCGAATAATGTCTCTACATATCTTGCCACATGATAAATTGTTGTTATTAAATTTGGATATTATATGGTTGTAAAATAATAAAATTCTACACACGAAGTCACTATCGAATTATGCTGTATGTGTTGGTATATTAAAGCTACATGTGTAAAAATGTCGCATGTTTCAATCTTTTATTAGTGTACTTATCTTGTTTATAAATTCATTATTCTACTATTCCCTAGTTGCCATCATGCTAACGCTCAGCCCAAACTAATGGAGTGACGTGCACTACCGTTGAACTTAAGGATACTAATATAGATATGAAGCTTCATACAAAATTGAAATCTATAAGGCATTTCGTTTTCAAGATATCGCTAGGGCAGAAAGTCACATAGATATACTGCCAACAAAAATAAAATTTTCAACCTCCATTAGTGATTGGCTTTGCTAAAGATTATCAATTAATTGTTTTAAAAAGTTATTACATTAGTGACTAAAACTATCGATTATGCATAATATCGGGTACTCTTACGTAGAAATGTTTTACTAGTTTAGTGTTAAAAGGTGCTTGACAGAACAGCAAGATAGCGGCTACATAATTAATAAATTACACTTTTACTATAAATTAAATTATTACCGAATTTACTAAATATCCTTAAGCACTGTGCATAATAAGAAGCTGTCCACTGTGAGAGAGAACCTTGAGTTTTCGTGTAAAATAAATAATGCATATTACTTGTACACAAGTGACATTTTTAGATGTTCTTTGAGTGAGTATACGATCTCATTCCTAATAGGGAGGTAACTAATAAAGTTGCCTGTCAACAACAATGATAACAACTAACTGAACTCAATCATCAAACAACAGAGGCAAAACTTAATCTGCACCCCGCAGTTCATCTTAGTGTCTACTGCAGGAATATTGTAGGGCATGAATTTCTCAGCTTATTAGTTGGTAGAACAACGATAACTCGTACCTACAGCCTTGGCAAACAAATTACCTACCCTCTTTTAGTTATTGAACCCAATCATATTCCCTAATTAGCTAAAAATCAAATAAATAACAATGTATGTTATTTGCACGAGTCTTTAAATTAGGATACATAGAGTAAGTGAATGCTAGTCAAACGTCAACTTGAAACTAATGTTTCGTCTTCAAAAGAAAGTTATGCGAATCTTTTTCAAAATTAAAGACCAGAGTGTGATGCAGATATGCCATAAGGAAACTTGGTTTACTGAATTTGCCGTGCCTCTACATCTTCGAGTTAGCTGTAATTCTGGAAATAACTGCTTGAGTCCTCTGCCTCCTCCTTTCAGTCATCCTCCCCCAAAATAATGTTAAAATGTTAACTAACCCCGCAACCTCCACCTGCCCCGCTGTTTAACCAACAAACACCATACCCTCACGCGCATTCTGTATATCTATGTTCTGGACACTAGACAAAGTCAAATGCATATCTGTGGAGCTCACCCACACGTACACTATTTTTATTCAGAATGGCATATTCTTGTTGCAGTAGCAGATATATGAAGATAACTAGCAGTTTCCCGCGGCTTCGCACGCAATTTCCCGTTGAAAACAGTACACTATATTCACTTATTCTTTTTCTATCACACTCTAAACATTGCTGAGATAATTGACAGTCGTTCCTTCGTGAGCCTCTTGGGCGCATTATGAAGGTATGTATCATATTCCTGCCTCTATCTTTCGTAGTTTTTGCTAGGTGTTGATAAGTTATTCAGAACAGTTACTGTGTACGGATGAATCTCGGTAAACTAATTAGGTTATCAAGAATCACATTCGGTCTGTTAAAATTAATGTTTTGTCTAAGATATTTCCAGTATTATTTTAGGAGTGTGCCTTCAAGAAAATGTATCAAAGAAACCAAGTTTCGATCATAAAGTGTCTTCTTTCTGCTCTTTTCATTTACCTTCTATGTAACCAAATTCGATTACCTTATGTGCAAACATTCACGGATTTGTATAATGAGGTTGTTTTCATAATAGCGTTTAACAGTATTTTCTTTGAATTAAATAGTTTATTGATCATTGATACACTCTGAATTTAAAAACACTACTGATCAAGCACTTTACAATAAAAATGTTTTAAATTTTAAATGAATCAAATGTTTCTGCCTCTTTGATAAACTTCAGCTGAAAGTATTATCAGCTGTTAAGTATCAGTTCGCTTTGTATTACGTGTCGTAGTGCAGTTTGTCGGATCCAATATAAAACACACCAACACCAACAACAATTTATAATTAAAAAATTAATGAAATAATCTATTAAAATCTCTAAAAGTATGCCTATGATACTTCCAGGAACGAGTAGAATCACTGTACAAAATTTCACGATGTTTCGTGCATTGGTTCTAGAGTTATAACGGAACATACAAACAAACATTCGCATTTATATATACAGGGGTGCTGAAAAGTCCCGGGACGGTCTAATAACTTTTGAACTAATTACAATATAAGAACCAAAATTTACATCAAGCTTTTGCTCATATAAAACTATTATTTTATGTATTTCACCATGATATCCTGCTTATGGGGGACGTCCCGCTAGGGGTTGGTGAAAATTCTGAAATAGAAGCATAGGTCGAGTCGTAAATCAAATTAAAGCTCTTTTTAATTAGAAACATTTTTGGCGAAAATCTGACGTAAAACAGTTGACGCATTACAAAATGGCGGACACTCAAATATTATAAAATACAGAATTTTTCAAATGCAAAACATTCTGGTTGTTAGAGAAAACTGAGACACGTTTTAAACGTGTCATAAATGGTAGACTTTGTTAAAACATGACCTCTATTGGGCATTATGCCAGTTGTTCTATAGTATGATTTCTGTTGTGACTTCACAGTAGCAAATTTAATATTATTTCTTGTTTAGCTAAATTCATTTAGCAAATTGAATTGCTGGCGTCTTGAGGCAATTTGTATAAGTGGAAAAATAGCTTTAATATTATATTAATGTACATTACATTTTTACGTACTTTCACTTTGGCATTACTGCTTTTATATAGAAAAAAACAATGAGCAAACACTTGAGTTGCTTTTTTAACGAGTAAAAGTTTTGTTTATGAACACGGTAATAAGTAGTTTTTTTACACTTTTGTTATTTACAATGGATAATTTGACATGTAAATTTACCATTTCTCCGTAATATTTAAAAATATTTACATTTTATTGTTACGTAATCATGGAAAATATCTAAAGACCAAATCATAATCATCCAAAATCGGAAGTAAAGTGAACAAATTTAGTAGAATGAATATGGGTCTTAAGTTAACCTTTGGGAAATGCTAGGTAGTGATGAGAGTTGTAATTAAGAAAAAATTGCTTTTTAAGACTTTAATGGGTATATAATTCAAAATCAAGTGCTTCAAGACAACACTTGATATTGAATTAGTGTTAATAAATACATGTATGAAAACCCCTTGCCAAATTTTGCAGAACCACTTGTTAACCTGCAAGAGCAGTTAATTCAGGAAGTAGAGGACCTCTAGAGAATCCGTACAGAGTATTGATTTACCGTCTAAATATCCCTGAATTAAATCGGTAACTATTGTGCCAAACATGAGTTAGAACTTCTTAAAATCTTGTTTTATCCTACCAGTTTATTACGTCTCAACTTACGTTATTATAGATTTTTGACTATGGGAAATACATTACGTTCACGAAAAAAAAAAATTAAAAATGTTTAGAAGCAATTAACATTACAAATTATACAGTACGTAACATATATTTTACATCCATACAAATTGTTTAAAATATTTAAATCACGATGGCGTAAGATTTTAAATACAAAATTTGATACTGTTTGATCCTAAGCAATAATATTATTATATCCTATACAGCGAATATCATAAAGAAGAGACAGGGAACTGATTTGCCCTTCATTTATGTAAGTAATTTCTTGAAATCAGTTAAAAATATTATGCCTCTTGTGTTGAGTGATTGCAAATAATTTTATTAATGTTTTTCTACTCTATTTGTGTTAAAATATTAATTTCCACTTAGTTCCACCATTAAATTTTAACCAGAAGATAATTATTTATTTATATTAGAAACTTTTTATGTTATTATGTGTATTCATTGAAACAAATCTTTTTTTATTTAATTACTAATTTTATTTCTATTGTGTTTTTAGTACACTTGTTTTTATAACTTTAAAATTTGAGAGTACAAGTACAAATAATACGTACATACAACAGTACCATTAAACTAATCGCTATTGTACTTTTATTTTATTGAATTATTAGTTACTTTTAATTTAAACAGTATTTTCTTATTTAAATTTTACTAGCGGCAACAATAACATAATTTCCAGGATGTAAAATGTTTTGAGGATTTTATATGTATATCAGAGTTTAAAACAAAACATAAAATAATAAAATAATATTATTGCAATATGTTGAAACAACATTATCATATGGATTTGGTGTTGCGTAATATATTTATGGGTAAGGCTAGATATTGTTTATCTTTAGTTAAAACATTAGAGTTCTTCTTTAACATTTATATTATCATAATCTCGTCATTTTTTGTAAAGTTAAACAATTTGTGTTATGAAAATAAAATAATGTCACAATGCTTTTGAATTGTATTTTATTGTTTTCAATTCAGGCGGTTTGTTTAATTTTTTTTATTGGGAATTTATTGGGATTACGCTTATTTCTCTCGCCTGTGCATGGATCTAAATATATATAAAAAAATGAGTTAACACGCAAACCTAGTGAAAAGTTTTACAAAAAAACACAGCTTTAAAACTTGACTTAAAAATAAATTTTGCCTCATAAAGGAATTATTTTAGAATTGCTAAATTAGTTTTCTGATGTGGTTTCATTGATATCGTTCAAATATAGAAAGCGGTAAAGTATATGAAGTAATTATAAATCTTTTCAACTAAAACACTAGTTAAAAAATTCATTTTTAAATGACGAATCTAAATTTATAGCGATTATCTTGAATGAAGTGGAGATACTGTATCTGAAATTAAACAGAAATATCAAATTTCGTCAGGTTAGTACCATATGAGTTGTTTCCACCATCGGCTAAAGTTTGGCGAACACACATACATAAAGACATTTTATTGTTTTCCATGTTTGTCAAATTCAGAAAATAAATGGAAACGTATATTTTACAGAAAGTTAAAAATCATCCTTCCTAGCCATCAATACCATGCACCATTTGAATTAGAGGAAATAGCAAAATTCATCAAATCATCTGATCTCATAATACAAAATTTTTTTAGTAATAAATAGACTTTAATTAATCATTCTTAATAAAATCTCTAATAAATCGTTTATTAGTTTGTACCAAGAGCCATGACTTTTTATTGTCGAATGTCAAATGTGTATCAAACCGAAATGGGTGTTTCCTATGCAAGTATTAGAGATAAAATACCAGACAGTGGCAACCCTTTTTACAGAATGTATGAAAAACAAGCAAAGTACACAGTTTGATACGGAGCATTGCTTTTCAAAGATGTAAACTCGGCTCTTTAGAGATCCGTTAATGGAGTTGAATACGGGTCATTACTGCCTCGCTGCCTATGAATACTTCAATAGTAAGGTTTAATAAAGAACTTTACTCAGTATTTAATTTATTTAATGCATATTTAGCTTAAAAAAATACTAATGTATGAGTTTAACAATTTGTATTTAAAATTTTAGTGTATATTATTGTCGTCTCGTTAATTAATTAATCTTTAATATATGTAGTTAAGATAGTATACACTAAGAGCTAATTATTGCAAGGGGTTGTTAGACTTTGTGAATAATCATAATATCAAAAAGAAAAAAACATCCAGTTTTTATTTCTGAAACATTTATTTTAAATGCCATCTCCCATTGATGTATGATCAAAAATAAGGTTGTATAAGTTACAAACTCGTTCGTTGTACAAAATTTAAGATCTCGGCCAAAACATCCGGCTCTTGAGGATCTGTATACTGGAAAATATTATTTCAATTCCGAGTGTTCAGTATCGATCCATACTTTAAGCAACACTGCTGAATAAACGATTGCTACGGACACCACACATTACGTACGCATACGGTTAGGAGTTTAAGTACTTACAATTGAGAAAAAAGCAGGATTTTTCATTTGCAAACGTTCAATGGTACAACAAATTAGGAATACTACGTTTCATGATCTGAAATATCCGTCTCTTCCATAGATAGCAACATAAAACTTTAATAAAATCTAAGTTAAAACAAAAAAATCATACCAGAGCGTTGTGATAAGTGTAAGTAAGGAATCATATCGCAATCACTTTATGCGACTATGTATATTAATGCACCAAACTAACTATTGTTGAAAGCAAACAGTAAGTTTGCACAAACTTAAAACGTAGAAACTTATTGTTGCTTTTTTCGTGTCACTGGACAATGTAAAATGTGCGAAAAAATTATGTTTCCTCGACAATCCTAACACTGCAAAAGAAAACTTCACCCACAGGCATTATTTCGTTTTTATAACTTTAAAAAAATACAAATAAACAATTGTGAAAAAATAAAAAATAACCTTTGCCTAAATTTATGTCCCTAACTGCACACTGCGTCACTCCGACTACATCAAAGAGAATTGATTTAATCCAATGAGTAAAAGCTGTTTAAACCAAAATAGAATGGCGATCCTTTGTCCTAAAGTAACAAAGCTTAATGGAACAATCTTGTCAAGAGAATATATCCGTTAATTATTGCAAAACTTAACTGCTACTAAGTCTTCGATTATAGGGTTTTGGTTTCATCGTAAGCTATTAAGTCTCTTAACGGGTTTAATGTATCGTGCTTTTATAGTACAATTGATTATTTGTACATATTATAATACCGTGATTACGAAAAGAAATAAAATATTACAATACAGTTCTGAATTTGTGTTTTAGTTTTATTTATGTTGGCTGCACAATTAATTAGATAGATTGATACTATTTCAAAGGCAGGCAATTTCGTTGCATTTTTTAATTATTAACATATTTTTGCTGTAGAAGAATTTTTAAATATTTTGGAATTTCTTAGTTTGCAAGCATTATTGGATACACATATTTATACACTTGAAAACATGCCCAAAGAGGAATTAGTTAATTTATACATACTCGACGTATAACTCCGTCATTTGAAATGTTTCACCCGCTGGGTCAAATAAAGAACGTATCTAAAAGAAATGTTTCTGAATATTCTTGGGACATTTTCCTTTAATTCACTTAAACCGTTACTCTACACCGTACTTGATATTGCTAGGCAGTGTGGCTCAGAAAAATTCGAAAAAAGTATATTAAAAATATATATACATATAGAATCATAAAATCCGTAAGATATCTCTTTACAATTAGAGACATTAAAAATTTTTTATACGAATAACTTATAAATAAGCCAAAAATCCCGGTAATTAATTATAACACGGCTCACTGCTCTAGAAGATTTGAGACCTTTTTCTTTTATACCTAAGTGACATGCTGCATGCAAAAAGACTAGGGCGAATATATTTCGTTACTATTTTTGGATTATTTTACACCTTTTGTCTAGATGCACCATGAAATTTTGTTTACAAAAATTCAATAATATGCGTTTAGTGAAAACGTGGTAGTTTGGATGAACTCCTACATGAGTGTCAATATCTGGACAGTTGCTGAGAAAAAGAGGTGTTCCTCAAGGCAGTTGTCTGGGGCCAACTCTGTACAGCTTATTCGTAGGTGATTTTCCAGTTTACTCATATATAACTTAATGACTCTCAACTAAATATCTCTGATGACTACGTATGACAGATTTATGGCTGATCGGAATTCTGGTAAACCAAAAGTTTTTTAATTTACTCTACATCACAAACTCACCTTGAACTTAAGTTATATTTAACAAATTCGTATGTATTAAGGCCAGATAGTTATTACAGTGGCTACGTCTAGACAGTATTACGGCTCTTTCTTACATTCAGAAGTTTGTGTTGCTTAGCAGAACTTCATAGCAAGGATAGTGTATATCTGCCTTAAAAATGCACTGTGGTTAAGATAAACCAATGTTTAGCGACTACGTATGTAGTATGGATGTGTTAAAAGATTTAGTCGATTTCCCATCATTTGACGAGTAACAGCATATTATGACAATGTTATCAACAGTACCAGTCACTACAGCGACTTATGAAAGGACATTCTCTACAATAAAGAGGATAAAATTAAAATTGAGGTCTACAATGGCTGGAGAGCCACCTGTCATTGATAAATTCGCTAACAAGAATGGCAGAAGGTTCCAGTTTATCATGAAATGCACTGCTCATTGAGCTATGCTAAATTTTAATGTTGTATTACCGAGCTGTATATTTTATTTTTATTTAAATATTATTTCTTGACAAGTCATTATGTGGCTCTTATAGGCAATAAAATATATTCTCTTTAAACAAAAAAAAACATTTTTTATGTTTCATAGTTAAGTAAAAATACAATACTAGCAGTCCTATTTTATTTATAGGTTTATAGCAATAAAACAGCTATTACTTTTCTAATGGCTATTAAAACGGGAATTTTATTCTAGTCCTATCAGAAACAATTGGTAGGCTATAAAACTTTTGCTGTTATAAAAACCTATTTATTTTTAAAATACAAATGTATATAATTTTTATCATATCTACGTATAGGTTTTGTGAGTGGTTAAAGTTAAATACGTTTTCATAAATATATGAAAAAAGTTAAAACTTTTAAATTATAAAAACAAACAACCTACGAAAAATTGAATTTTTTTATGCTGATCATATATCTAATTAGAGAATGCACCAAGTTACAATAAAATATAAAACAATACCTTTTTAATTTGACCTGATATTCCTAATTCCTAGTTGCCTTGAAAATGTAAATGCCATAAAAGTGTTATACTCAATATTTTGCATTTTAATTTAAAATATTCCCCCTTTTACTATAGGGCATTTGTTAGATCCGGTCAGAAGGACCAAAAGGAATGTAGGAGATCCGGCTTGGCGGACCGCCAATATGTTTCGAAGGACCAAAATTATGTCTAATATTAAACTCATACTTCGATAGCTGAGCAGATGGAGCCCATACGTTGATTTTCTAAGAATAACTATTAGTCGAATGGGAAAAATAAAGATACGAAATGAGCTCACAAAACATAGTATTAGAAAAAAGGCACACAATTAAATCAAGAATACAGGTGTTAAAATGATTTTCGTTTTCTATTAAAAATGTCCAAAAATGTCCAAATTAGTTGAGGATTTTTAAATCTTGGTTGAGTAGAAAATTGTCTTTAGTTGCGAAGGACCATGATAAGTATGATGAAACACTGTTACCTTACACCGTCCATTGTCTGATACCTCGACACAAATGAAGTTGGGTTGATTGCAGTTCGACCTGGGTTGCTTCCAAGGAACGTTGCACTGGTGGAGTCCTTGTTGATGGATGAAGATTCCACCTTCACTTGACACTGTTTTCGGTTCACTCACGAACGCTGAGACAAAGTTACTTTTGGCTCGTTAACAAAATAATGTCCGGCAAGGGGACTGCTAATTGCCATAGAACGGCTTACGGTTCACAAAAGACAAGACAAGGGGGCACGGCCCGAACTTAGTTAAAGCTGGTGTTGACGTACAACCTAGCTGTACGGAGTCTTTAGAAGAACTGGAGAGATGCCTCGGGGTGCTTTTCTTGTCTGCGTCCTGGACGCCTGATTGGTCGACAGAAGTCACCTCATACCACGTGACAATCGGACCACTATAGATTTGCATTGCAGGTGGGTGTGTGTGTGTGTGTACAAAGATAAGTGAAAATAGCTTGCTTATAATAAAAATTGTATCGAACAACGGTGGGCAAAGAGCAGTTCTAAATAACATACAATTCTGGTTATTAGTAAAAAACTATATTAATGCGTAAAATTTGATTAATTATTATAACTAAATATGAAAACCTAACAGCATTCCTCCCAGTCCGCCTGTATTAGTCATGAAACCCCTAAACTGATTATGTATACTATACTGTTATATATGTAAAAAAAATTTATATACTATCTAGGCTGAACAAAAAAATATATTTATATAGTAAAGAAAGTTATTATTGTATTTCTTCCATTCATGAATAAGAAAAACGGTAACTTTATATGCTAATATACACAAATTTGCAACTTTTACTATTTTTCTGTAATGATATGAAAAGTAATACGTGTTATTGTAATATAATATATGATATTTCGTTACGTGTTATTGTAACGAAACATAACAATGAAAGTTGAATTATGGCTTATTCAATTCAATTTGACTGAGTCGCCTGTTTAGAAGCAAAACCTCATTTTGCTGAAATGTTGCATGTTTGAGCCTTATATGGTCGATTTATGAGTTTATAATGGTCACTTAAGGAGATGTAGGTGTGAGCGAGTGTCAAAATTAGTTG
Source organism: Homalodisca vitripennis (assembly GCF_021130785.1). Taxonomy (NCBI): domain Eukaryota; kingdom Metazoa; phylum Arthropoda; class Insecta; order Hemiptera; family Cicadellidae; genus Homalodisca; species Homalodisca vitripennis. Next base: position 69,829,451 of record NC_060212.1, on the reverse strand, counting down.
TTTCACACAAATGTATTTACAACAAATTTATTTTGCGTAAAATTTTTTAATTTACAGTTATTTCAGCAAACGTGTCTCTTAAAAGTGCTTAAAGTAAAATAATTATGATGAACTGTTAATTCTGAAACAATTCTAGACTAAAGTGAATAGTTCCAATCTCCTCTTACATTATTAAAATTAATTATAGGTAATAAGGAACGAGCTTTTAGTTTTTATTAACTATATGACCTAATATATCAGTAATATCGTATAGTTATAACGGTTTTATATAATAATAGTAATAAATTTATTTCATTAAATGAAAAAAGTATGATAAACGGTTACGTTTTTACTGAGACAATTCTAGACTAAAGGGAATGAAACTATCTTCACCTTAATTTATTACCATTAAGTATGGGTAATAAAGAACGGGCCATTAGATTATATAAGCTATATGAACTAATATATCATTATTCTAGTATATTTATACGCGTTTTAATAATATATCGGTTTATCTATTGAAGATAGTTAATTGAATTATAACATTGCGTTTAAGTAAGTAGATTGCTCTAGTAATAGGGTATAATAATTATTTAACCAATAACATTGCTATTACTATTCAACATTATCGTTCAATGTTTACAAGAACAGTAAGATATATGAAGCTAACAGTTCTAGACGCAGGGGGTATATTGAGTGGCCCCGCTGTTTCTTGAACTACAGTCAGTTCTATTTTCGTTTGAAATAATACACCAGAATATTACATTCGAAAGTAATTTCCAGTTTTGTATTAATGATCAATTATAGACAATTTATGTCGTATGTAGCTCCAAGCTGAAATAAAGTTAATGATATCCATATAAATTTCCACTCGAATACTAGATATGTACGATATTTAAATACAGTTTCTCGTATATCATAATATTTCAAAAATATACTTGCCTATTAAATCTGTAATTCTCAAAATATATTTTTATTACATTTATGTTGAAATTTTTAAACACATTTTTTATAATAAATTGCTATGTAATGTATTTCAAGAACATACATCTTCTTTTAGATATTTTTTCCCGATTTTGTTTTGTTTTTTTGCAGAGAGCAATGTGGATTAAATTACACAAATTACTCATATAAGATTTTTGCGTGTAATTACAGGATATATATATATATAAAACAATAGAAGAAAAAGACTTCATATAAATCCTTTAATATTTCGACTTTTATGTCGTTTTCAAAAAGGTACAAAAAGTGTATATAATGTAAGAATTAAAAGTAAACATCTGAATTTTTATAATCAGCTGAAATATTCTATTCTGATTTATACTGTAATTTATAAACTCCTTGGTATATTATACTAAAAAGAGCTTAATATTAAAATTTAGATTAATAACATAAAAGGCGTTCTAACAGCATAAAATCAAATTAAATATTAACAATTTTGTAGTTTTGTAGTTGTACATTCATAAAAAATTAATAAAATTAATAAATTTAAATATAGACAATACATTGTTTTAGATTTGCTAGATTAATTTAGACTACTGTATTTTAACAGATCATTTCTTATTTAATCCAAAAGGTAATTTTGACTTAGTGACTAATTGATATGCTTGTTCTAAATTTTCTAATTGAATTTTTGAAGAATCTTCTGGTACTTTACAAATCCCTTTTAATGTGTAACAATTATTAAATATTTCGTTATGAGCCAATGCATGTTGCGAAACCAATTTGTCGTCTTGTCTGTTGGATGAAGACCGATGGTTATTCATCCTAATATGTAAGGGATTTGTCGTTAAAACCAATATAGTCCTTGGGACAAAATTTGCAAGACAACTGATAGATTACATTTTTTCGATTTACAGTTAATGTTGTTTGAAATTTGGTATGTTTTATTAGTTGTGCTACTTGTAAAAGTTTTAGAAGGATTTAGAATTTTGCATGTAGCACAACGCTTGTCTTCGCAAGAATGGCAACCTAAAAACTTTTGATCAGCATCTGAATTTGGAATTTGGTTAGGCAATAATTTAGGTCTTACCAAAAGGTTTTTCAGATTAGGGGCTTTACTAAAAATAATTCTCGGGGGTTTTGAAAACAAACTATTTGTCAAAGGGGATGATTCTAAAATGTTGTAGGCCGTTTTTAATATATTGTTAGTTTTATGTATCCCCGGGAAATATTACGTAATAAATTTAGGATCATCTGTAAAATTTTTCTTGTTCATGCTGCTGTTGTTGTTTATTTTCGATTTGTTAATTTGATTTCTAATAATCTTGGTAGGGTAGTTCCTAGCAGTAAAAGCTTTAGATAATGTTTCTATATAATGGTGGTAATCCGAGTTGTTTGAACATAAATTTTTTGCTCGGATTGATAGGCTTTTTGGTATGGACTTTTTTAATGTGAACAGGATGGCAAAACTGTTATAGTGTAGGTAATGCATGGTATTAGTTTCCTTTACATGAAATTTTGTCTTTAGATAGCCGTGTTGTATAAAAATGTCTAAGTCCAAAAAGGTTACAGTTTTAGAAGAAAAATTCCAAGTAAATTTTCAAAATGAAAATAAATTGAGTTTTTTTAAAAATGTTTCCAATAAAGTTTTACCATGTTCCCCGATCACAAAAATATCATCTATAAATCTCAGCCAAACGAGAGGTTTGTGTGGCTGAGATTTCAGAAAATCTTACATTATATATATTTATATATATACTGGCTGCAGAACAGTAGTCTCAGAACTAAAGATTGCAAACGCTGCAGTCAAGGCTCATGAGAGAGATTACTCGTTACAATGTAAAATATATTGTTGCAAGGACAAGTCAGATTTTGCTGGTTTTCAGTGTGTGTTATATTGAAAGTTAGATCCTATTTAACGTGTAATTATGCACAACGTATATTATGCGAAAGATTATAGAAGCTGGATCCTGATTCTTGAACTACATTCAATGCTATTTTCGACCTTAATAGTACATCCAAATATTGTATTCTAAACTAAATTTCAGTTTAATTTATATTAAAAATGGCCTTATGTATTTTTTTATTCTGGATAGTCAGTTGTATTGAAGACTGAATTAGCGTTTTATATATATATATATATATATATATATATATATAAAACACTAATTGAGCTAATTAAGTTTTCAATATATATATATATATATATATATATATATATATATATATATATATATATATATATATACCTTGACGTGATGCAAGAGCTGTGCAGACTGGTAAATTTTAGGTGTTCCTTAAAAAAATTAAAAACCAAAATGGAATACCAGAACAGTTCTTAGACCTCTGAAGTTCGTCTTCGAGAATGTTAGCAAAGAGGAGGCCAAGAGCAGACAATAAAGAAAAGGTAACATTGAGCTATATTATGCTTTCAACTAGCCAAGAGAATTCTTCACGCCCTGGAAGAATATGAAAGGACGTTAAAAAAAGTAGATCAGCAGATGGTTATAAATTATTATTGGATATATTTAAAATCAGAAACAATGGTTTTTTAGTCGCTTAAAACTAAAAGCCGAAGATCATTTCTTGTTCCATTCATTTTTGTGAGTACTTTGCTCTACTTCAGAAATGAGTATGGCCAAGTTTGGCTGCAGCAACCGTCGAGATTCTGTGCTGACACCTCCATGATGAAAGATAATAAACACTATATCTTAGTCATTTCAACTCGGAAACGGCTATCTCTCTTTTAGCTTTTTACAGTCAGCATTGTTAGGGGGAACTACACTCTGTGTCTCAGCTTGCGTAAATTTTTAACTGTAGGGGTATTCCATCTATTCGAGCAGATATATTCACACAAAAACTGGATCCAGCGATCCTTCCAAAATTAAAAAAACCTTCCAAAATTTTTGTATATTTATTTTATTTATCGTTAGCGATGTTTCTCTTGGAAATACATTGGGATGTCCGGATATGAAACGAACATCTGTGTAGCTGTGCTTACTGTGGGTTTTACTGAAAGGTATTCACCAGCCAAAGATGAACATTCGTGGGGCAAGCAAATGGTGACTTTTTACCTTAAAGGAATTAATACAAAGTGTTACAGTTATTGTACAGATTGTACAACTTTGTTTCAAAATATTACAGCTTAGACAGGGACACACATATGCAAAACTAGTAAATTTCTAAATTGTTTAAACATGAGAGGACACGACAGTTCGTAGTTCAGGAGTTACAAGAATTTTTTCTTCTCCTGTACACTAGGGTTGACTAATAACGGTAGGAGGAAAAAGGGAAAATAAATTAATAAATGAAAGTTGCCGCTTGAAGAAGCAATGACACACAACAAAGAAATTGCGTCACGAAAATACTACCATGAATCACCTCTCTTTGACAGAGATATGCCCGTATGCTGTCAGCATTAAAAAAACGAATCGAGAAAGATTGGATAGGTGCTAGATGAATAAATAACATTAATTGTTGTAATATTCTGTCTTTAGCAATACAAAATTCAATAATTAACATACAAAAAGTATATGGGCGCACGGTTATAAAGTGCATGTTATAACCAGTGATCTAGAGGCTTGCTGCTGTGATGTTGTTTAACTTTGGTAGTTAATTGTGAAGTTTCAGTAGTTGTAAGCCTCTTAGAAATTCGGTTCTTAGAAGTTTCGGTGGTTTGTAGTCACGTCAGAACAATTAAACTGAAAAAGGTTTTCAAACAGAAGTGTCATTGTCTAATTGAAAGAATTTATTTCATAGTATGGTAGACTAACTGTTTAAAAGATTTAAATCAGTCTGTTATTATTATACGGCTATTATAGATTTCATATCTTAAAATATTTTGTATTTTATACACATAATTGGTATCTAGTGAAATCCTTTACACTTTTGATGTATATTTTGTGAATTTTAAATTCATATGATTATAGGGCTTTACCACACAAGTTTAAAAGTTTCAGGTGTTAGTACCTTTGTTTAATTAAATAGCTTTTATTGAAACTTATGTATTTTATTAGTTACACAGGACATCATTCCTATAGTGAGATGTGCTGAGGTCCGGGAAATTATGTCAGTTGGCTCTCAGGTTTAACGCTACACTGAGTCACCTAGATCACCTTAGTTATTACCATTCAAATCTTTACTACCTCTATAGATGGCAGTACTAGCGGTTATTTTTTTCTTCCTCAATCTATAGTATTGAATGGGTTAGCTCTTGAGTAAATAAAGAGTCTAAGCTGAAACACAACACACATATTGCTCAAAAAGATATTCTAATAACTCATAATCATAGGTTTTGTTCAGATAATAAGAGTATCCAAAGTAAATTATCTCATACATATTGAATCGTTACCTTAGTGTGATCACATGTCCAAATTAATAGGCACTTCCCTATTTTGTACTACGCTTTTTTCCGTCACGAAATACAACATATAATTTATTTATTAAACTTTCGTTGCATTTTGAAAGTTATTTAGCATATGTAATAATCTATAATTTTAAAGAATCCACAAATAAAATTAAACTATTCTCGGGATATTTTTCTGTGATTAGACCTCAAGTCTTGACGTGATACTACCGGTTTTAAGTCTCATACTTTTAATATAAAAAAATTCCAAAAACATAAAAATTAGAAAGTCGTGCATGATTTCTTGATGAAGCCTATTTATTTAAATTATTATTTTCTGCCTTTTTGATATCACGTAGACGTAAATACGGATCATAGATGTGAACAATAATATTTATTTTTATGATAATATATCATTACCAAAATAAAAGTTTTGGATTTAAACTTCCTTCAAAGAGATAATTTTCTTATCGCATAACTTATTAAATAGTATGGCATTATCTTAATTCACAATATTTTGTTACATAATGTTAGAACAACACTGTTAAACTAGCTGTTTTTATATTTTGTTAACCAAAATGATTACTTAAACTATCTTTATCTCTTCATAATGTGATATATTACTTAAATATTTCCCTTTTTCATGGTTAAATGAAAGTACCATAGTTTTAAGTGGGCACTTTTGTGATTCTTGGAAGAAAATCGTCCACACAATTAAAATGTAATTTACATTATTAATATGATTTAATTTTTATATTTTTGTTAACATAAAGCAGTTATATTCTAGCATTTTCCTTCCATTCAATTTAGACAAGAGACTGCATATAACCTCCCTTACGAGTCCATTAAATTTAAGCTTCCAATTATTTTAACTCTAATGGAGCTGCACCTCCTCCAACATTAATCATGTACAGTAAAACTATACCAATCGATCATCTCTTTTTATAGAAAGAGACGAGGGGATAAACTAAATTAAAAGCGTATTTATTACAAAGGCGAAATTAATACTTAAATGTCCTCTTTACCACTTAAATTCTTAACCTAACCTTTGTGAATGTATGCAGCCCCGATAATGATAACTCATCATGTTAGCTACGTAAAGAGCAACATTTCCGTAAATAAACTATAACCCGCAAATATACTATAAACCTATAATGTACTTATGTATAATGTAATGTACTGTTTATAATGTACTATAAACCTCAAATGAACAATTTACATGCTCATATGTTTACCACCAATACAAAAAGATTTTTTTATGAACTCAGGTTAATGAGATGACTTATATTTTATAATGTTTAGAGGATTCAAATATAAAGATATTTTTGAAGCGTCTTATAATTTAAATTGACGAAGTAGGACTAAATTAAAGAAATTCTTTTCTGATAAGGGAAATATCGCCAACTGCCATTTACTGTAAAAGACTGAGCTACACTACGAATAAATTGTATTATACTACAAAGTTTTCATTAAAAGCCAATAAATACTCAAAAGAAATTATAAAACAATAATAATTTAAGTCCATTTTTACATCTCTTCATAACATTTTCTCTTTCACCTTTCCTCTTATTACAGAAAAGAATAAGCAAATGCTAAACACAAATAATTAATTAATAACACACTCCGTCCATGGTTGTTCATTTTAACATGCGCTTAAATCGTTTGCATACTTTTTAAAAACATATGTAATATACCATTCTGTCAACCATTAGTAGAGACAATGAGCCAGAATGTACAATAATTTTGGAGTAGAAGAGGCGTGAACCCTAATGGAACCTTTTGTGTGTTGGTAAAGCGGCCGGGAGTTGAGACATAGAACAGTTCAACAAGGGCACAGTTTGTCGACAATGGTTCACGTTTATTGTCGGCTTTTTCCAGCAATCAGAATGATTACCTCTTAAGTCAAAACGAAGTTCTTAACGTTGTCTCTTCGATTTTTGTTAATCTTTTAAATGGTCCCATTAAGGATTGAAATACTGTTTTTGAATGGTGATTTTTCTTCTCATAAAAGGATAACAATTTATATATCTTATAATAAAATAATTAGAATGATGTATGGATTAGTCTAATATCTGCATTTTCTAATATTAATAATAAATTATTGAGTACATAACCCCAATCAATATGTATCGTATTTATTTAGTTTCATTATGTGTAATATATATATATATATATATATATATATATATATATATATATATATATATATGTACAACCCTGTTTCTTATTACTGGTTAGTATTATTTTCCTCCGATGTTCCTGGAACTATATACTTGGTATTATAATAACATAATTGACATGTTTGGTAAGTATTTCTTTCTTTAACGTTTTAGCCGTTCCACAGCTCGCCGGTTACAACCTCGCGCGCCTTGTGTGTAAGTAACATAAACATTTTTGTATTATAAATTAGCATTTACAAATGGTAAAGTAACTTACTTACTGTGGTATTTTATTTGCCACATTATTGCAGATATAGTTGTTGCAATGTCCTTCTGACGTGACTACGTTGTCGTGATCATAAGTTGTCTCGATAAATGACTAATATGGCCACCATTTTGTTTTAGACGAGACGAAGTGCTGTGAGTCCAGCGTAGAATTCATCCTCGAGTTCTTGAATCTTAAAGTGATTCTTCTTTGAGAACTTGATTATTTCATCCTGCAATGTCGAGCCAAGATGGTGACGCCGCGGTGTGTGAATCGACATTAATGTGAAGGGAATTCATTTCAAATTTGTATTAACTGATTAACTTCGTAGGCAAAAACAAAAAACATTATTACCACCAGTCCCACCCACACGCAAAAATATCAATTTAGTAAGTTATTACTCTATTTTGGCATCAACGTGGCCAGTGATAATTTTATGTTAAACATATAAAATTGCGGATTGTATGTTTTATCTATCATCATTAAACGTATAAGTAAATTTTTTCAATACTAAGTATTTACTGTTCGTAACGTAACCTATTAATGATAATAGACTAATAACTTTGTTAGAATAAATTATAACGAGTTCCCTCAAACACACAAATTGAAAGGAATATAATGGATTGATTACAATTGCAAGGAGTGATATTTTACGCGAATGAAACCTCCTTCACAGTTAAATAATAAAGAAGTAAACCAAGAAAAATAATAAATTGAGTTTTCAGTGTTTACTTAAACATTACTGAATTTTAGCATGTTTATACATAATCTAACTCATGACATTTAGAAGCACCATTATATTAATTGATTTACAAGTTCATTAGTTGTTTGTAAGTTTTAAATGTTTCAATACATATGAATTTATTTATATATAGGATAAAACATTCCAAAATTTTGCTCGTACCATAAATAAAAGTATATTCTATATTAATAGTCTAATATATATTCAAATAATGAGCACTATTTCAAAAACTGCCGATTGTATTTTGAAATTACTTAAAATAATGAATCATCATTATTATTTTTAATGACTGCCATATTGAAATTTCCTTTGAAATTTTTAGTAACCAGTTTAGTTCAAAACCAACCATACCATGTTGTAATAATGTCAGTTTAAGATTGTTATTTTACAGAATTTCCATGTTTTGGCAATGTTACTGTATATTTAAAAAAATTGGTAGGACAATTAGTCAAAATAAATAACCTACTGTAAGCATTTAATATAAAAACTAATTCTCTGATTGTTAAGAAATTTGATTATAGGAATCCAAAATTATTTGAACTAGTTTTTGCTACAACATTAAATGGTTTCATCAGTAGACTCCCTCTCTCTATCTATCTAAAAAGGATTAAATTGAAAAAAATGGAAAAAATAGCCGCCTAATTCAACAGGCACATTAGTTACATTTGCTTTTAATAATAAATATCAGTAGATTTAGGATTTCAAAATTAAGGAATTTAAATGTTCCAATGAAGCAGATGAACTTAAAGAGGGACTTATCAAAGGGGCGATGAAGGGTGTTGACCTGATTAGGTTTAAGTACGTGGAATTCAATTTCGTTTGAAGCTGAGTCCACAAAACAACTGGCCCTACTTAAGAACCACGTTCCTACCATGAGGCTATAATTTTAATTAATTAAAAAGTAAAAATGTACCAAAAAACAAAGGCTTTATTAATACAATTTTTATCTCAAAATTATTTCGATAAATATAAAAATATTATTACTGTTTATTTAAAAGTGTAACTTGCAATTATTTATTATACAATTATCACACTGTATTCTATGAATAAACTCTATGGTTTATATCGCCAGTGGTCTAGAACATTAAAAAAGAAAGCTATAGTAAAAATATTTGTATTAACTGAAGAAATAAAATCTTATATAGAAATAAGAAACAAAGTTTAACTGGTGGTTAATAAATGTCGAGGGTATTGAGATTTATATAAGGCTATAATAGTATTTTTATCATGCTATATTTAAAAACATATAAAACCATGCCTTTTTATTACGTTTTTGGGTATGAAATAATATTATAGACATAACAAAAAACACCAATAAATATACTTAACCATAACAGCTTCCATATTAAAACGTCGAAAGGAAACCTTTCAAGTAATGTGGTTTCCTTTACAAGAGTCCAAATAACTAGAAATGGATTCTAGAAAATAGGCTACATTTTGCAAACGATATGATAATCGACTCTCTAACTGACAACAACTTTTATCAGCTCTAGCCTCCAAACGATGACTCTGAAATATGAGACATTTTGTTTATACTGCATTTTAAGAAGAGTTTTTAGAAATCTGCACATTACAATCGCCCACATTCTCGTCAGAGGTCCTGGTACAATACTCGAATATCCTGGGTGTTTTGCGAGATGTTGGCATAGCTTCAGGGCACAATATTTGACACAAAGACAAGAAAAAAGTGTAAAAAAATATACGTCCTATGTCGCTTTGTTTATTGATTGTTTGCCAAAAAATGTTCGTAATATACTAAAAGCAAAGTAAAAAAATCAATACTTAAACATGTATTGATTTTTTTTTACGTTTTGATTTTGATGTTGGTTAAAATATTTTGACGATTTGATTATGTTTAAACTATTAGCAGTAGTAGAAAAGTTGCATCTACAATGCTTGAAATCTCAGAACATTTATTTCGCAATATTAATATAGAGACGAGATGTGCAAGATCACCCGTGGACTATTTATGTAAGGATAACGCCACGACTTCGAACCACCAAAATAATTTGTAAACACATAAGTATCGGATATACATTGTAATTAGTCTTAACTTTTTAAAATGTATAATATGTTCTAGAAATAGGGATTTTGGGTTCATAATAAAAAGTGTCAAATGATATGTAATTTTAAGGCTTGTCTCAAGATAAGCAGTGTAAAATTTGTTTTGCGTTTTTATCTTTATCCGTTTTACAAAGGTGAATAATGATAATTAAAATAAGATGTTTTTAATTCCCTAATCTCCAAATTTTGGATTCTGGTACGATTAAGTTAAGATTAATATATTACTCCACATATATTTTAATAATTATTAAAATACATTTCTAACGATATCTCGCAAGGTAAGTTTATTATTTATGGATACAAACCCCTACTAAAAATTTAGAAAAATTAAAACTTGAATTCACCAAACATGTTTCAAATGTAAAGTTGTGCCGTGTTATTCCTTAAATTAAAATTATACTTACATTGAAAAACCTCTACATTTAGCGCTTCGTATATATTTCAACCATTTAAAAAAATAATGCTAACACAGTTTTTTGTTTTCTCTCAAAATTTAAATTATAGATCAAACTCAAACGCAATGGAGTTGGAAAACTCTACCTTCTATGAAAAGGTCAACATTACATTCATTCCTAGGTTTACTTGGACAGTGTTATGACTAAAATATAAGTTTTAGGGTTCACACATACTCGAACATTCGTTAGATAATTACATAAATAAATATCCTCGCTGAAGATAGTCCTCTTCAATCAGTTTCCAGTAGACATCCATAATAGTTAAGAATTATTTACATGACAAATTAAGGTATTTGTCTGTAAAACACAAGCTTCGGGTGGGGGAATTAAGTCACTAGCAGAAATGTAGTTTAAACACTGAAATAAAACTCTAGCACTATGGTCTTTTAAAGAGAAATTAAATGTAGAAATGTATAATAAATTTAATTTGTACTAATCTGTTGGTTTTCAAGAATTAACAGTAAAAATATAGTTGGTGCAACAAAGCGCACCTGCTCACTTTTCTAACGAAGTAAGAAGCACGCTTGATCAAATGTTTCCACTATAAATTTAAATCTCACTTAGATAGTGTAAGTTTAATAATTCTGTTCTCGTTCTTTTTTCATACATTAAGTAACTACTCATTCGCATAACTGAACTTATATGCTACTTACTGTACTCTGTTGTTCACTATTCGGAGATAGTTGTCATAATTAAATTATCCTTGCCTCTCTTTATACAAACCGTAATAAATTATGTGACTATGTCACTTGTACAATGAAAATGTGTTTTTACTTATAAAATACATGCATGAACCCAAATGGTAAAGAGTTTTCTATTAAGACATGCCTGACCTCACGGGCTACTGTTCTGTCCGAAGATCTTATCGAATAGAATATGGAGGATAGTCGGTACCGTACAAATTCAACATTATTGATAAATATTGCAACGATCACAGACATGATTTGAACCTCCGCTATATTTAACTCAGACTAAAAGTCATACGCCATTGACTGCTAGACTAGATTTTCTAAAAATCGGTAACTGCTTTTAAACCACTAAATTATAACAATCTATTCAACTGACTTAAATAGTTTGATGAGTTCCATCATGGTAGGCTAATATCTTTGCTATAACTTGTTTTAAGTTGAAAATGTCTAGAAATATGAACGAAACGGTAGGCTGACAGAAAAAGAGGGAGATATATTTCCCAATTAAGTTTATGAACGGAATCCATACCTAAATATCTACCGTTAATATTAGATTTAAAAATTTCCATAACACATTTACATGTTAACATTGTTATAAAACAAGTATTTTGATTTTATCACAGAATATTGGCAAAAAACTTAAGTTTTTCTTGGCCACAAGTATTTTGAAATTTTAGGGTGAGTATAATTGTCAAGAATATAATATTTATTATATATGTGTCAGTCGTAATATTTCTGTTCTTAACATTGCAGTTAATACTGCCAGAATAGGATTTCAAGAGACATACACAACAACTAACTACAGTACTAAACGTACAATTAACGACCAAAGTTGTTACTACAAGACTAGTTTCACAGGTGTAGTGACATCGTTAAGTGATTTTACAGTTTTGAGCTACTCAATAACTGTGGTAAAATCCAAATAGCAAATAAATATGTTTCAAATATATTTCTAAAGTATTATTTATTTTATATATATATATATATATATATATATATATATATATATATATATATATTCATGATGATGAAGCTATTCAAAAATTATAAGTTATGCTTAAGTGATATATACCGAATCTAAAAACACACATTTAGACTACTATATAAATGCACTTCAACCAAAAAATGGTTTTAATCCCATAAAGGCATGTTTTAGATTTAATATTATTCAGAAATTCTTTCCATTTAAACAAATATCAAACGAAATCCAGTTTCAATCTCCAAATACTTTTATGCGGTAAATAATATTTATAGTAGTCTTGCATGATTCCAACTTGTCGTTTCTTTATCTTACGATAACTTTCTAAAATAATTTAACTCTCTGATTTCAAAAGTATATAGATTGATTAAGGACATAGACAGATATTTTTTTTATTTAAATCATTTAGAGCCAAGTAGTAATTAATATGTTCAGTGTCAGAACATATAAATTACTAAGCGTTCAAAAGCGTTAAAAGAAAACTCACGAATGAGTATTACAATCATCCTACTAAGTTTGAAAATTATTTCTCGTGCTGTTTTTAAATAATTATTATGCTTTAAAATTATCTTGCTTTGTCAGTCTGAGAAAAATGTGTCCATAATTATTGTCATCTAAAATTTGTCTCTATACTCGTATTACTATTATTATTATTCTCTTCCTCTTGCTTTTGATCTGTGAAGAAATGATTCATGCTTTTTAATTCGCTATTATTTTAGATAAAAAATAATTAAGTTATAAAAGTAAATAGTATTTTTAAGAAGTATAACAATAAACAACACACACAAAATAAAACAATAACACAACACATTAATTACAATATTTAACACATTTATATATGCTAACAGCTAAAAACAACATTATCCGCTCTGCCGAATTATGTGAACTAAAATCTTGGCTCCCTTTTGGCAAATATTGACACGTCTAATGTAATCCGTAATCCAATCTTAATTTTTCAGAGTGTACCACAGTGAAGGCTGAGGATGACGAAAGTCCTGTCAATATTGACCGTTCTCCTCCTTCACCTGCTTGTTTTCCTCCCTCAGACAATAGACGGCAGCCATATACTAATGAAATCAACAAAGCTACGTACTTAAAACACTGAAACATATTTATTGCAGAAGTTTTATGTCACTGTAAACATTGCAGTATTATTCATATATAAGACATTATAAAAGTATTGAGCTTTTTACTTTTTTACTTTTGCAAATATTGACTAAGACTAATTTATAAAAATGAACTTAAAATGTATTTATTTTAGATATTAAAAATATATTTAGTCCTATATATTATAAACTTATTGAATTTTAATTTACAATCGCGTATGAACTACAACATTTGTTCCATGTAAGTTTTAACCAATATTGGTTCTTTCTCATGATATCGTACGGACATAGATACATGTAAAAAAACAAATATAAATGAAAATTATCCAACCTACCCCCCTGCCATAACAACAAATATCAAATAAAATTACTTAGTACAAGAGTTAAAAAGTATGTCAATGCCTTTTGTAGCAAAATATTTACACAGAAAATATATACACAAAAACTATATTATTATTCTTTATTATTATCGTTATTCTTTCAACGCTTTAACTTAGACAGACGCCTTATGGCACCAACCAAGGTCACCCGTTATGGATCCACAATGAAGGTGTTGAACGCACTAAATTTATAAAAATACAACAAATAAAAAATATACATAGAACTCTATATATTGTACAGTTGTTTTTTGCTTTTAGAGTTGAAATAAACCGAAGTAATAATATATAATTAAAAAATTAAATAGAAATTTTAATATTTCATTGCTATACCCAAACAGTGGGATAAACCCTACCATTGTAAAATAAATTTGTTTTTGAGATAGACTGGATCCATACAAAAAACCAAATGAAGGCGTGGGAAGTTTATGCTATATCGTCAGGTACATAGTATAAACTATTTTCCAATCAGGAATGGTACTATTACTACAAGGATCCTATAATTATTGCCAGATTTCAAGTCTATAGAGTTTAATGATGCTGCACGTTACACCATTGACTTTGGCTTAGCTTTAGCATAATTTTTAAATAGTCTTCTTGATCCCCTTGATGGCAAACGAGAAAATCGTAAAATAAATAGATTTAACCAAACAAAGTACAATCATGTGACATAGTAACGCAATCTGTAGATATATTTGAAGTTTTGAATGCAACCTTTGGGAAAACCTGTCATGTGGCACGTAGTGTTTCGCATAAAACCTTGCAATAATATGTTCCTTGTGTTCAAAAATAATGAACGAGAATTAATGTCACCGACTACCGTTTTAAAGCATAACCGACCACGCCGTACTTACGTCCCACACCCTTAATAGGATATTATAAGTTATTAAAATTATGAAAAGAATTTAGAAGGCAATTCAGTTGCAAAACTAAATAAATTCATAATATAGTGGAAAATTTATGTAATTGTCCAATTTAAATAACGTAAAAAATATAAAGACAATCGCTTATTATCTTATTTTTCCGACTTGTCAATGTCGGCAGGTACTACGCCTATTCATATCATAACGTAAATTAAATATTAATAGTGTACTGGAAACACTTGAAAAAGGATCTATACCTTCATACCTTAAGACGAACAACTCTTAAGTAAAATTTTGGCTTCTATTTCTACACTGTGTATTTTCCTATAGGTAGTTATAGGATGAAATCATAAAAATGAGACATTAAAGATCTTTCTCATAATTTTAAAACTCGTGTTCACATAACCGCCCGCTTTTAAAAATAAACTGTATTTATTGCATTTAGTTGCTCTTATAATAATTCGTAACATCATTAAACAAATATTCAACTAATTTTGTAACGCAATGGTTAACACACTTTTGTCATAAATGACTCTTCAGAAAGATTTGATAAATACAAGGCGCAGTTGTGTTACAAATCTAAATAAGGAAACCATAAGAAACAAAGTTAGACCCTTCAGGCCACCTGTTACCACCACTTAAGGCAGTACTTAGCTTCATTATGTTAGGGTAAACAGTATACAGACAATCATTACTAAATATAAAGAAATAAAACTGTATTATATTTATGACTATAGTTGGTATCAAAATTAGAATTACCTTTAATGTTTTAACTAATTTTTATGACGTAAAAAACCCAACTACCAACGTAATAATAATTCTTCAAAGGTATATAACACATTCAATCTCTATTTAAATAAGTATCGGATGTTCTAAATAATTTTACGTATTCATCTGTCAGAAATTATAATGTAGGAGCTATTAGAAACCTTTTTGGGGGATGTAGGTAGAATGAGAACAACATGCTACAAATTTTGTAACTTTTAAATTCAGCATACAATTTCATAGACTAAGACAAATTCAACACATTAGCCGTTAGCTGTAATTTACGCTACTAATGAAAAGAAAAATGGTTCAGTATATTAACTTTAAAGTAATAATGGTGCAGTATTTAGTAATGAAAAAAAATTTTTAGTTTCCTATTGAATTATTTTGTATGAATTGTAAATGTTAAAGCCCTCTGACAAAATGTTAAACAAGCTTCCCGCTAATTTACTTTCCAACATAGTCAAATATTATCAAATATATTGCACAAATTAGAGAAAGTTTAATTTAAAGTATGAAAAATTTCAAGGATTGAATATTAAAATGTATTTTTGTCTCTCATTGATGATTTTCGAGATTTTTGTAATTATTTATTACCAAATTGTCTTCTATGTATGATTGAAAGAACCTTTAAACCTTGATGTAATCGAATACGTAAATGCGTCAAATACGACAATTTTGAAAAGAATTAGAAACATAAAATAAACAGCACTCTATTATTACATTATTACCATTGTTGCTTTTAGGTTTAGTAACTATATTAAAATTCGACTGCTGAGATAAATATATTGCAATTAATATAATAGTATCTGTTAAAAAAATAAAACACTACGTTTTGTGGATTGGTATCCACCCCCTTCTTCAGGTATAAAAATAACTTAATACGTTCAGTTAGGCAGAAATACATTAATATGTAGTAATAAACTTACAAAAATCCAAACTTGGTAACATGGCAAGTTCACATAAAAAAAATGGACCATAAACCTAAGTATCCATAGAGGCCATACAAGCACATTCTATGACTGTACAATACAGGCTCACTGCACAAACAAGCGGTGTTCAACAGATAATGTGAGATACTAGGGAAAATTCAACATCGATACATTCTGTAGCATGCGGGACGTTTTGTAACAAAAAGCGGATGATGATGGTTAGGATGGAAGCCGGCAATGTCTTTTTAAGATCTTAATCTTTTTATCCTTAATAATTATCCAATAAAACAAAATTTTATCAAGCAAAGAGAGGAACATATTAAATTACCATTTTATTGTACGAGCCATGTGAAACCATGATTAAGTAACGCATTTGTTTTACTATGTAATAATAGTTATATATTTACTAGTAACAGTCATCAGATATTTATACAAAGTACCGGTACGCTTGGTTACAATGGCCCTAATGTTTCTATTCTTCGTTATGGTTTATGCACAATTTACATAACAAGTCCATTCTTCACAACAATCAAGGACCAGACCTTTGAGACTTCCGTGGAGAAAGTGCTTGAGTACAGCGGCAAACATTGTTATTCAAACAAACCAGTATTGTCCGGCTTCAATTCAGAATATCCCAAGCATAAAAAGTAAATTGGGTAATCCTACAACCTTATTGTACGTGTGCAGATGTTCCATATCTTATTACATATAGGTTAACTAATATTCTTATAAAGCTAACAAATTTAACCTTAATTTTCTTTCTTTTTCACATTATAATGTTATAAAGTTTTTCATGGTTAAGCTTATTTAAAAAAAGACATTGTTTTAATGAAAAATAAAACGACAAAAATTAAACAGGTTTTATCCAGATTTTACTATACCTCCTAATATTTCAAGACTCTTTGATTTAAATATATTTTTGGGTGTTTGATAGCGGTTAAAAAATTATACCAAACGAGGATATGCCTAACACTCACCTGAAGTCAAGATGAACTAAGATTTGTATTCGATTAGTTTTTTAATAATTACTCCAAAATACCTGGAGGCTCATGTAAGATAGTTTGAGCAATTTCTCTACATAACGATCTAATATTAAGGATTTTGTAGCACTTTATTTCACGTCTAGAATAGATACATTGTTTGCAAAACTAGTGCATGGATATAGAAAATTGTAGCATTGAAATACACATTACATTAATGTGGAATACACTTCATTAATACAAATCAAGAAAATCTTATCAATAATGAAGACGGACCAATTCAAAATTCAGTTCTACTCTCATCTCAATTTATAAGGAAATTAAAATGTAATTCTGATTAAATATTTTATACTGGCTAACCATAAATCCAAATTGTTTACCATATGTTATTATAATAATTATTAATTAAAAACATGTAAACATTTGTTAATTTGTGAAGTGCCTGATGATGGAATCTTTGATTCCGAAATGCCTTGCACAAAGTAGAAATTATATTGGAAAATGTTGTATTCGTTTATACTAGTGATAGTACAATAGTGCATGGATGAAAACTAAAGCCTACCCAGTTAGCCCAGTGAAACCAAACTTTGGCCATTAATCAAAATTCGTGTGTTTTGAAAGCTATTTCATACCAAAAAAATATGCGAAACAAGATTTAGTGATCCGAACCTTGTAAATAAATGAAACTTTTCCATTTTCAACAGCAATATTAGAGCTCTCACTCTAATGACATGGAAAATAACAGATTTAGATAAAAAGATTATGAATTTCACAAATATTTTTTAAAGAGAATTTTAACCACATTGCAATCCAAAAAAGTAATAATATTTTACTGTTTTTCTTAAAATAATGTTTTGCCTGTAGGCATAGTTGGCATTAAAGTATCAGAAATGTTAAGTTAATATTAGAGAAAATTTAATTCATATTTGCAATTAATCAAAATAAACCATTTAACTTTTAATTACTCTAGCTTATTAGTATAACTGCCAAATATGGTTATGAAAGAGATGGGTAGTTTTCTTTAACTAAATATTCTACTTGTTGCTGAATACGTGTAATGTAACTTAATAAAAAATATTTATCTGTATTGGAAATATCATTTGCATAATTTATATTGTGACAAAAAACTGTTGTGCAACGTGAAAATATGAATTGGATTGAGGATGATTTAATTCATACACAATCTACCACTTGTAAGGGCTGGTTAGGAACCAGGACTTTGTTTCATATTAATATACCTGTATGCCTTTGTATAGATAAAGGACCCAATAATTCCAAGTTTGAATAAGAATTTTCGAGTAAAAATAACTACTCCTTATGCAAAAGGACTACAGAATGTTATATTTATTGCAAACAATGCATGAAAATTGACAGAAAGTTCAAAATAATAAAAAAGTTAAAAACATTCAGCGGAATAAATTACAGATCTTCATCATTGAAAACTGTAGTAAAACAGTCCTCAGTGCACTTGTGGATATAAGTTACCGACATTATAACTTTTTATAGCGAAACTTAAAGCCACTCCTGTGTGAATTGATACTTTTAGGCATTATATGATTTCCATAATAAAGCTTCTAGCAAGAATATTCGGTCAGTTATTTTCATCACTTGTCACTTATCTTTAAAACCACCGTTTAACTCACAAATGTTATTCCTTGAAATTGCTGGAATCTGACGAGGAGGATCTTAGTGAGAAACACTATAAATAATGCTTTATAAGTTACAGGTGTAATATTTGAGAAATAAATAAATATGTTCTTAGAAATTGATTAACTAACTATAATTTGATTTTTTATTTTAGCTAAGTCCTTTACAGGAAATATAAATTCCACTCCTCAACCACCCTTAATATAGGCCTAATCGTTGAACTAAACTCAAATTTTAATTCAAATTAGTTAAATTAAAGTAAAATAAATAAATAAAATGGAGTAACCATAGTTATATTTTTAACCGATTGGACCTTTTTATAGTCGCGTATTAAAAAAGTACTAATTTACAAAATACTATAATAAGTTCGAGGTATTCGGTTTAATCCTGCACAGTTCTAGCCAAAGCTCCTTTATCTGAGACTGGCATAATTAGATTCCAAAATAAAGTCAATGTGCTTCATGTTTTGATTGTAGCATTATTACAAACAAAATAAGTAATTTACTCTTGTAAAACACTTCGTTTGTACTTAAAGTCTTATATTTAGTCATGAGCTATCGGCAATATTTATAATTTATTGTTACTGTAATTCGAGGGGCTGGATAATTTTCATTTCTGTATAGTCTGTCTGTCAGTCTATCTATTTGTCTGTCCGCTATCTATCTGTCTGTATCTCATAAAATGAACTGCAGAACTGAGAACTAGAGACGTGTCTACATACTTGATGCTTTGAATGAATGAATATTAATGTCTATGTAGGCCTCTTCGCATTAAATGAAGGTGCTTCCATTCTATCGGATTTGGATGGGCGTTAGCAAAGATCTTTCCATTTGACTTATGGGTAAATACGATTACAAAAAGAAAATGGAAGAATAAATAAATTTGTAAGCAAATGAGTTCAATAATATGAGGTTTAACATTGGCATAGTAACATATATCAAAATTAAATGAGCTTTGACTTGAAATTCAAGCAACGTTTGTTACCTGAGATGTGGTGTAGTAAATCAAGGTAACCAGGATACCATACAAGTAATGGTGTTTTTTTTAATCCATATGAGGTCGTTCAGGTATAAATACGTATTTTAATACATTATAATAACTATTTTAGTCTTTGATCACAATATATCATTAAGGACAGCTAATCTCGACACAATAGTATCTGGTGTATCGATTTCATGATTTTATTTAAACCAGCTTTATATTGACTTATCTTTTGAATTCCATAATTCTAAAGATCATCTTACTAACGTTGCGAAATAACTATAGCACCATCATTTTTTATGAGACACAATGCCAACTTATGTTTAATATTATTTATTATTGCATTGCTATGGTTTCTGTATAATTCGGAGTAGCAAAAAGTCCACCATGACAAGTTTTAATATTGATTAAAGTGACAAGTAATATAAATCTCGTGAATACGTCTCTTGTCTTACATTTTGAATAGATTTGTTCTAATAATTGTTCTTGAAGTTTTGTCGCAAAATCCAGCATTGGGATTAAGAGCCAAAGCGTCTAATTCTGACTATTGTTCACGATTTTTCTATATTGCTGAGTCGAAGTGGAACTTTTAGTTAATGAATGATGTAAGAGATTTTGTCAATTTACTTCACTTCAATAAATTGCACAGATTTATTCTACTCTTCCGCCCATCACAATTAAGAAGATCGAAGAAATTTAAGTAAACAAAGATGCAAATCGTCGTCAATCCAACCAAACAGTAAAAATAAAAGGCCTTTGTTTATTTCTAGTGCAGATTCAGTAAAGGAAGAAAACATAAAGAACCTATGTGGTTAAAGTGGTAAAAGTTCTCGCTAAGAAGAAATTTAGTTTATTTACCAGATAATATCTAAAAACAAAATTACTAAGCGGTTCATTTTCAGGATGGGTTAGAATTTTGATCAAGTCTTATGACAAGATTTAATCCAAAATTTGCCTTTATTAAAGTTATTAAGGGAAATGTGTTATTGTTTAGTTATTGTTCTCCATTGGCCTTTTAATGCAAAAAGATGTTGAACTTTTGAATTTTCGTCAAACTTGATCTTCCCGTAATTTATTATCTCCAGATAGGTTTTCATTGTCAAAAATTCGGTTTTTCAAATAGTTGTTCACAAATGGTTGCCTTATTGAATCAATTTAGACTGCTTGCCGAGAAATCTCAAGGTGTTAAATTTGATCCGCGATTATTAAGGATGGCGTAAAGCCCGATGATGTTATATAACAGCGAAGATACCATAAACTATACAATACAATTTAATAGGCTAAAAATTACCATGAAGGTGATTTGGATTAGGTTTTAAACGTACTTATTTTAAGTAGAGATCACAAGTTGTTTTACAAAATGTTTTATTTTCATGTTAATTAAAGTAAGAAGTATAACCTACAGTAGTAATAGTAATGTAATACAAATAGTGTAATTAATTCAAATTATTTGTTTTTATTTACCGTCGATACAAATCTGAGTTAGTTTAGATTTATTAAAATAGTACAAAAAAACTTGTAGAAACATTTTTTACCCTTGTATTTAAATTTATAAAACAAATTATACTACAGACCCAGTATAATTACTATTACTGTACTATGGAGGGATGAACAAGAGACGTTCATTAGTTAAAATGATGAGTGCACTTGCAGTTCATTAGTCGGAAACTCAGCTCAGCACACTCAATAATTTTAAACAAACCATTAACGTACATACCTTACACTTGGAAAACTGTCAAATTTCCTGGGTAGAGGACAATGGAAACTCGGTATTGTTGCTGACATTAGAAGCACATTGAACAACAAGTACTGCGGGTGTTTGTAATGAATAGGCAACATGCAAGTTCCAATGGTTTTCCTATCCTTTTTTATCGCACTGTTTTTATGACAGCTTTAAAAGTGCCAAGTTATAAAATATTTTCACTTTCATAATTTATCTTTTGCTTCAGTTAGTATATAGAGTGGAAGGGTTCTCCTTCTCAATCGGCAAGAGTAGTAATATCAAAATGGTATTTTCTAAACACCAAAGGCTGTAATAGACCATTTTAACTCCTATGTGTACAGCTTTATAAGATATATTTTTTAACTAACGAGAAAAAGGTAGAAATACGCGGCACCACGTCTCCCAAAGTCAAACTGTTAACTAATCTTTACAAGAATTGATCTCCGACTTTTCGTGTTCGTATTGTAACTTAAAAGTTGATTTGTTGGACCAATTAACCAGTACTGGTATCGATATATCTATTAAATCAATAGTTCACTAATGTCCCATTAGGGAAAGCATCAATTGTTGTTCCGTATTTCTTTACGCTTGTGTTCTCTTGACATTGTAAAATTTAATTTATCTTTTAAAAGTCAATTAATGGTTTTTAAATTTCTTCAAGAAAAGTATTTTAATCTCTTTTTACGTTCTTTACTTTTTACGTGACTTTAAGATAATACCTAAAGTAATTAAATAAAGGTTATAATTATGATTAACAGAAATACTAACTTTCTTCAAGAATTAAATTAAACTACGGCTTCGTTGCCTAGAAAACACCTAATCAATTTATTTTTAATCATTTTGTAAATATCGTTAGGACAGAAAAAGTAGTGAACTGGAATAGTTTAAATTTTAACTGTGCTGGAATTTGATTTAGAATACTTTAAATACTGATATTAAATAATGAAGTAAGTTAATGAATTTTACATAGGATTCATTATTAAATAAATTGTTAAGTTGTAGAATTAATCAATCCACTATTTCACCATATATTTTAGTCTGTTTGCATAGCTTGTTTTGCGTTGGAAGTTTTTTAGTAAGCCTAAGTCAACATGGCTTCTAATAGCAGAACATGAATTGATGTTGTAAATTTTGACAGCTTTTATATAGGAACTTGAATAACCTAACCTGAAAAAATCGATAACCAAGAAAAGTCTGCAGAAGTGGGGGATAGATCCAGAAAATGCGATAATTCGGATAGCACTCACTGACCGAACAGTTAAAACAACAAATCATTCCAAAACATTACTAGATTATATAAGCGTTTCCTGATTCCCCTTGTCATATATAATATTGTATGTTATTGTGGTTAGTATTTTCCTTTTATCCTGTCCATTTTTTTACCATTTAACTAATAAGTCAACTCTTATTAGTTTAAATCAGATGTTAATATAACAATTTGTTAAAATTGTTATTAAAACACGAAACGAAAGTTTTTTCTCCCTTGCAAAACATACATCCATAGACCAGTCAAAGAAGTAGTCACTTCAATAAAGCGCGACAGTAACCTGTCACTAGCACGCCTGGATAGCGACTGAACGGAGAAACGCTATTCTTGACATCAAAATGGCCGCCATCGTCCCACTACTAACGGCTACAGTACATAGCGTACAAGCGTGACAATGCGTTCCGTGACGCGAAACGATAGGGTTTATCCCATGTAAAACATTCAATCATAGCCTACCAAAAGAAATAGTCACTTCAATAATTCCCCATGCTAGGTTTCAAGAACATAGGTGTAAAACCTGAGGTAAATAATAAACCAAGTATATAAAGGTTCCCATTTCCACAATTTTGGAGCTCAGTAAAGCGTCATGATTTCACAGGTCTCCTCTTAATCTAAACATTCCAAAAAGCTAAGACTGTTTGTATACAATTTCATCGAGGGCAATGGATTTTGAGAGCTGAATGTATTATGAGGGAGGGTCCAGAATATACATTCTTGTAATTAATGATAAAAATTTAATTATTAAAAAACGTCAATGGCTATTTGTCTTCTTCAAATAATTGCCAGATACATCACTAACTGTAACATAGATAATATTGAGAAGTAAACTAGATATTTAAATCCAACGTAACAGGTGTCAGATAAGTGGAACATTACAGCAAACTGCTATCGACAGAGAGTAATGGACTAAACTGTAATAGTTGTTCAAACTTGTTTCGTCATACGCCAACGTGCAAGTGACATCACTTTAATAATAGGCACATCATTGTCAGCCTCTGAAAAGTGACCTAATGACAACAATGAATATAAAAATTCAATTCAATAGCTTTTCTAATTACAACACAACATTCATTATTTTAAAACATGATAAAAAAATACTCTAAATGAAGTATTATTCTGCTTCAGGTTAAAAATTTATAATTTCACGATTGTAGAAATGGGCTGAAGATGTTTATTACATCATAAACATTCCCCAAAGTGGGAAAGGCAGTAAAATAATCCAGCATATTTTACCGTTAAAGTTTAAGAAAGATAATAGGAATTAGTGTAGAAGACTATAAGGTATTTCATTTTTTTTTCAATATATATAGTGACCAAGTGAGTAACCAATTTATATATATTACAATACATTTTATGAAAATAATTAAAACTACCATTTATTAGTTGGTTTAAAATTCCACGATCGATCTTATCAACTGATTAAATATTGAATTTCAGAAGAACCCCAACATCTATAACTGAGGTAAAAAAACCATTGTTACACATGGCACGACTAAAAAATATAAATCCTCCACTCCAATTCCGAAACAGGACAACTATAGTCGTTCAAAATCCCCCCCCCAAAACACGTCAGCTGATTGCTCAATCTTGTGGATGTTTATAACAAAAATAAAAAATATGTAAAAAAAGGAAAAGACTTTAATATAATTACAAGACTTTATTTACCCCTAAACTTATGGAGAGTGGGGGTGGGATGAGCCTGCATTAGACACGTGTGTGCGTCGGCTCCTGAATTTTTAATTCGCGTTTGTGACGGGTTCTAATAGTTTTTATGTTTTGAAAAACTTATACGTACGTGACAGTGTTGGATTACGTTACCGTCTTATCGGAACCAATAAGTGCTGCCGGAAAACTGTAGAGAGAGAACACCTAATTTAAGCAATTAATGTTCCGGTCTCCGCTTGGTCTTCGGTCAGGATCAATGGTCAAGCGAGTGCCTCTACAATCTACTGATAAGAAAGGTTTGGAGCGCTCACTTATCTGATCCGTCCGCCTCACCTTCACCCGATGCCTGGAGGGTAAACAGACCCCGTCTACGGCCCACCATATCCATCGAGGCGTGCGTGGGGGGAATGTATTCTCACGCCTGGCGCCGTTGCTGACGCCCTTGTGGCAAAAACTGGAAGGCTGTGGTCGAGGAAGCTGTCCCAGACTGCACTCTTTAAAGCCAATCAAGAGATCAGCCGAATCTGCGAGGAGCTGACAAAACTGAGGACGGACATGGTGAGGATGGAGGTGGCGCACGTGGAACGGGTGGATGGACTTGGAGCAGTACACCCGGCGGAGCAACGTCCGTGTCTACGGTGTACCCGAGGTAACAGGGGACCGGAGAACACCGACGCCCTGGTTGTGAAGCTCTGCCAGGAGAAGCTGAGGCTGGAGATGAGATGGACGTGAGGCAGCAATCAGCCGCTCCCACAGGGTTGGAAGACCTCAACCTCCAGCGGCTGACGGCAGAATAGAACCAGGCCTCGGGCATTAATCGGGTCCGTTGTGTGTGCTTCGTGAGTCACCGGGACCCAGCCGAGCAGTCTATGCCTCCAAGAAGAGACTGAAGGGGACCGGCCATGGTGGTGCGCGAGGGGACCTGACGGCGCGGCGCCCAACGAGGTGTACCGGCGGGCGGTCGAGGTCCATGGGCCTGCGCAGTTGCTGAGGACCAGCGACGGCCGAGTGATGTGGGTGGACAGCCGTGGGGACACAAGGGCAAAGGCAATTAGAAGTAATACATTTTTAATTTAAAAAAAACTATTTATAATTAATTATGAATTTTTGTTTTCTATAGGTAAAGTAAAAGTAAGGCTTGATTTTTCTCCTTTTTTATTATGTACGTATGTTTTTAGATGTATATATGTTAATTATACGTGTTATTACTTTATATAGAGTTTTAAATTGCACTCGGTTTTGAATAGCGTAAAGAAAAAAAAAAGAAAACATGTAATAAACCATTAATGATTTTAAATGGAAAAACATTATTAACACTTCTACATGGGAAAATAACTTTTGTTTTTCTTTTTCATTTATGTTAGCACAAATCTTCTTTATTTTGTTAGTATATTTTTTATTTTGACTAAACGTACTAAACGTAATTAATTATATAAATTTATAAACCTTTAGTTTTATACAGCATTTTATTACTGTATTCCATTGTTATAATTATTTTATTGTTGTATTCCATTGTTTATAATTATTTTATTATTGGCACCCCTATTTTATTTTATTTTCACACAAGGAGCCGTACAGCATGTAACTGTGTTTTGGCTGAGGAGTAAAAATAGTTAGGAACATTATTGAGTGGATGAGTGTGTGTGGGTTATGTCAGTGCCGCCAGGGCACGCGGGCCGGGGCGGGCGTTTCGCGCCACCGCGGACTGTGAACCCAGGATTGATAGCGGGTCCGCACAGCTGTCGCCGCACCCGGACCGACCGGCCCCCCTCCCCTCACCACACATATTAATACTCAGTCACTGAGGGGGCATATTGATGAGATCAGAGAAATATTTCGGCCTCAAAGTTTTTGATCTGATTGGCATTTCGGAAAACGTGGCTCAAGCCGATAGTATTCGCATAAGTGAGGTGGCCCTTCCCGGATATACTCTGCAGCGGAACGACAGACTGGGAAAGACGGGTGGAGGGTGTTGCGGTTTATGTCCAGGAGGGCTTGAGATGTAAACAGCTTGCGTTATCTCCATTTGAGTACTCGGCCAGGCCCGAATTTCATTTTCATTGAAATTGGCTTGTCTGGTTCGGATGTGTACTATTACTGGAAGTGTGTTACCGCCCCAGCCCCAGGACTGATCATATGGCAGACTTTGAAAATGCTCATCTTGCAACGTATGCATGGATATAGTCGAGTATTGATCATGGGCGGCTTCAATACTGATTTACTGAAAAAAAACAATCACGACTATGACTATAGACAACTGACTTCTATTCTCGATTCTTGTAATCTGACAAATACTGCCACTGGAACCGACACACCACAATGCCGGATCTGACACTTTCCTTGACCTTGGTTGTTTCAGAACCACAGCATATCGTCCTTCATGGGCAACTTCCAGTCCCTGCCATATCAAAAGCATGACCTAATCTATTGTGTTTATTTTGCAAATATACCTAAGGCTCAAGTTAGATTCATAAAATACAGAGACTTTAAAAATATGGATGAAGCTGCGTTTATGTCTGATATTTTTATGATTTCATGGCAAAAACCTTGAAACCTTGAATCTGTAGATGATATGGTGGATGATTTTAATAAAACCATCATGGGTGTTTATGACAAACATGCACTTATAGTGACAAAGCGTATTATTAAAAGGCGTCCCCAGTGCCCTGGATGACAAACGAAATTCTCAGTTTGATGGCACGTCGCGACAGCCTGTACAGGAGAGCGAGGAGGAGCTCCCAAGATCTTATAAATATGGACCAGTAACCGTGAACTTAGGAATAGGGTTAAGCAGCTTCTACGCAATTCCATACTGAGATACACGCGAAGTCTTTTTGAGAATAGAAAACAGTCGTCAAGCGACTTATGGCGAAAGGTTAAAAGCCTTGGGGTGGGGGAGAAAGCAGCGTGAATCACATCAGGTCCATATCCCATTGAATGAATTAAAAATACCTTTTTCACTTCTTGTAGTCCAATCTATCAACCAAGGTCAAGTGAATGACTACTTAACCTATTCTTCATAACTTACCCTGATCACAGGCGAAATTATCCTGAGTTTTACTTTTAAGCCAGTGATACAGGGGACGTGTTGAGGGCTATACGCCCGTATCCGCAGCAATGCTGTGGGGTAATGACGGTATTCAAATACGCCTCATTAAATAACATCCTCTTTGCTGTCCTCCCTATTATTACTTTAATCTTCAACACGTCATTTAGAAGCTGTGTTTTCCCTTTTCAATGGAAGTCTGCCCTTTTCCCTCCCCCCTCAACAAGAGCTCAGCTCCAGTGTCATGCTCGGATTACAGGCCGATAAGTATTCTACCTGCACTATCTAAAGGCCTTGCTGCTTGAGAAATCGTGCACTGTCAAAAATTACTGAATATCTGACTAACTATAACATATTAAGTGACTACCAATCTGGTTTTGGCACAAACCACAGTACTGAAACTGCACTGCTAAAGGTAACTGATGACATACGACTCGCCAATGGACCATAGGACAGGGCACAATTCTTACTCTCTTTGATTTTTTCTAAAGCTTCGACAGCGTAGACCACAAGTTACTGTTAGCTAAATTAAGGGTAGTAGGGTTTTCTGATCATGTTCTTAATTGGCTGAGATCATATCTGTCAGAAAGAAGGCAGTGTGTCAAGGTTGCTGACATGACTTCGGACTGGGAGTGTGTTACTTGTGGGGTGCCTCAGGGTTCTATCTTGGGTCCCTACTCTTTGTACTGTATTAAATGACATTCACAGAGTTCTCAAATTTACTGCAGGTATCACACTGCCACGCTGATGACCTACAAATCTATTTGCCACTTTGACGTTAACTCCTTTAATGACTGCATCAACAGGATCAATGACGACATTAAAAATATTGTTTTATGGTGTGGAAACCATGGGCTTACACTAAAACATGCAAAAAACCAATCCAATACTTATATGCCACACACGTTTACGGAACTTTCTGGAACCCGAACACTATTGAATCCTTAATTATTGACGGAACTACTCTACCATACTACGAAACAGTGATAACATCTTGGTTTGACATTTAAAAACTCGAATTTGGACTTGGACGGAAGCGGTGAGAGATATATGTAAAAAAAGTCTTCGCACTCTGTCCACTCACTGAAACGCTTACAAAGATTTCTACCTGAACGGATCAAACTTACTATTAAACAAAAATCACTAGTACTTCCACACTTCAATTACTGCAACTCTGTCATGAATGACATGACGGTAGCAACTTAGTGAGAAGCTGCAAAGGACTGAAAACTACTGTTTACGTTACGTTTATGATGTGAGACGAGGACCAACACATTACACCGTACTATATTCAGGGAAATACTTTGAAATTAAAAGAACAACAACGATCAATCAAAATACTAAATTTAGTTCATTCAATTTTTACAATCTGCATTTCCAAGATATTTTTCAAAACTATTTCCAATTTATATCTCACGATAGTGTAAAGAAACACTCGCTCTGGTTTCTCGTACCTTAAGAATGTCCCAACACAGGACTGTAATATTTGATAGATCTCTTCAAGTGATGGGTTGTCGTCTGTGGAAACTCCCTCCCCCCAGAAATCACTTCCCATTGATTAGAGATCGGCGGTTTGTGGCGGCACTGAGACGTTTTTGTACCATGAACGGTTGGTCGGGGCGGGTCCGTCCTAGGGGTCTGTGGGTGTGGTCCTGGCATTGTGTGTTGAGGAGTGTGAGTGAGACAAAACTGCATATATATTATTTATTCCAAAAATATATTCTTATTATATATTTTATAAATTATTGTTATTAGGTATTACTTATAGTTTTTGGTTCTTATTAAAAAAAAAAAAACATTATGGGGGGGTTTGCCTGTAAAGTCGGTTTTACGGGCGAAGATTTTTACGTGACAACGTCTTTTTTCTCGGTAGAATATTTATTGATATGAATATTATTAAATTGCACAATAGGAACAAGGAATTGAATGAAAATAAGAATTGCTCCAAATTTTAACTATAGAAGTATATTTTGTTTATACTAAAACATTGTGACATAATTTGAAATTAATTAAAATTTGTTATTGTAAATGGTAAAAATTGAATTAAAACATTTACTAAAATTGGAATTTGAAATTCTTGCTAAACACAGTTAAATTCTAAAGTCCGCGCGTGGTGATTGGTCGGTTATAGTTCGTTTGTTTGGTCACACTGTTATGACAGGTTAGAGGGTTATAATTTGTTATTTTAAATGTTTGACTAGCAATACGCGCTGTTCTTCTCAATCGACTGAATTACGATTGATTGCAGAGTGATTTAAAACTAATAATTTACTTAACACTATCAACATTTGTCAATAGTATGACATAACCTTTAAACTCAGTTTTCTCAACTTTTGTGTCAATCTAACAATTAATCAATCAATCATAGTTTATTACGAGCTAAATGAAATATCAGTGTACAATTATTTACCTTTATAGTTGTAAATGACGAAATCTAAGCACTCCACATTTTCACGAATAAACATAGTTATCTGCTTTATCCCGTGCGGCGGACCCACAGTTAATCTGCTTTATCCCGTGCGGATCCCGTGTGGCGGACCCACTGGAACGGGGCATCGTACGTTACCGGGCGTTACACTTTTTCATGAGTGACTCCGATGCCGGCAACCTAATTTAAGACGTTGTCACGTCAAAATGGAAGTTGTAATATATTATGTTGTGTTATGATTGTATAATTATATTTTTAATTTAGAAGTATCATATTTTTAATTTTGTAGTGTTTAGATTATTGTATAATTTAATGTATTTTTAGTAAGGTAAAATTAGTGTTAATTATTAATTTGGTTAATTATTTGTTAATAATTATTGATCAGGCAGGGTTAAGTGTAAGAAAGGGCCATGATTCCCTAACTTTTCCTGTTTAAATAAACGAATTTTTCATTTTTATTTCATTTCATTTTAAACAATTACTTTGTACTTTCTCAAATGAATTAACTGTAAAAATATTTGAAAGTGGTTCATTAATTTATATTTGTATGACATCGTAGCAGCCGGTCAGAGTTGAGAAGTCTTAATACAAACTTACATTATAATATGACACATGTCACTTCTGAGCCGCACAGGTCGTAGTCGACAGGTGTAATGGCCTTCAACAATAATGAATGTTCAACTTGTTCCGTTTGAATTTCACATTCGTGTAGGTGTTACGTCACAATATTAATAGTCCCGTCTCTTCATTAAATTTAGGTACATGTAAAATACTAAATTTCGTATTTTAAATGTACTTATAAAATGAGGTATTTCGCTATTCTCATTCTTATGCAATGGATCGTCACTTCAGTGTTGCACTTAAACGAGAGAGCACTAATTCACGTAATTACGGTTTGTTTTTAACCAAGATCGTAGTCCATTGAATACATTTAGATTATTCCTATAAAGTGTTACTCAATTAATAATGATACAGGTTTGAACAGTAGGTTTTTATTATTATTATTTTGTTTGAAGTTTTGTACGTATATTTATAATAAAATTAAATACTATGTTAGATTTTCATTTCTGATGTTTCTAAATCATTACAGGCTATTTTTATACTCGCATTACACATTCCATTGTATTTTACAATGTTATTAATAAATAAAGTAATAGATTTAATACAAATATTGAAGGCAAGTTGAAATTTATCTAATTATTCACGAGTCATAATCATTGAACTAGATTATTCTGTGGAGTGATATTAATAATTGTATTGATGTGTCATATTTATAACTGCCAATATAATAAAAGTTTTTGCAATAAGTATCTTTGGATAAAATTATATTCCAAGCAAATTGTATACCCTAATTAAAATTTACTGCATTTATTAATTAAGGTAATTTTAATTTCCTAAACCTTAAATATAAAACTGTCTTTATTATATGGTTATCTGAATCTGGTTCTCATACGTTTATTTTATGAACTCTTCGTAAAAGCATACAATTAAAATGTTACGTATTACTATAAAACACCATTGGCTTAATAATTTGTGGTTTGTGTCATGCTAAATCTATGGTATACAAGTCAGAGTTTCAATTTATCCATTAGTGATCAATCATTCACCAATATGAAACATATAGTTTATTGAATATTTTATATTATTAATATGACGGAAAAGATAGAGCGTGGAAGTATCACTTGATCAACTATATATATATTATGGTGCGATTACACTGCCAGGCATTTATAATTAAGATTAATATAAGATAGGCCTATAATAATTGTAGGAATAATAATTTATATTAGTTGACTATAGATATAGTATGCCACCTATTTCACATATACATTTTTACCTATTTTTACAAGAATTAACTGATCATGCACGTCTAACTAAGTAAATAAATACAATTTCTGTTTCGTTTAACGAGAGGTGTAAACATTGCTTCCCGTACAATTTTCTGTTGTTCTATCAGTCAGTAATAAAATGACTTATGGGATTGAAATTTTGCATTAACCTAAGCAAAGCCTGTTACGTGACACGTAGTGTGGCGTACTCGTATATATGTATTTTTCAAAACACAAATTATTTATATTTGCGGTTTTTACTTTCCAATGGTAAAATGAAAAATCGTAAGAAATATCAACTTAATCCGAACTTTTTTTATCCCACATGCCGTACTTTTAGCCCCTCAAAAGTGAACCATAAGCGAGAGATATTTATATGTAACGTTAATTAGGGGAATAGAGATAGTTAAGGGTAAAACAGGTTGTTTACTGAAGCTATTCACGCACTCGGCACCAGATCAGATAGACCTACTCGGCATTCAGTTGCTGGCTTGTTGTTAGCTTCGAGCACTTCTGGAATGAAGTGAAATGTTTCTAATTAAAGACCGGCCTTTCATTCACCATGTAACACCATATAAAGGTGTCGAGAGTACGCACCTAATAAACTAATTACCAATCTCATTACATGTACGTTCTAACTAATTATGCAACACCGTAATAGAGTTTGATATTTATTTTAATCAATATTTTTTTATTTGTTGAATAAACAAAATAATTTTTTACTTATTCGAAGGACGTATTTATATTTATTTAAATTTATTTCAATAGATATTTTTATTTATTCTAAAGAAGGTAAAGTTATACAAACTAACACGCTCATATTATTATTATATTTTATACAAGCGTGTATTAATAGGTGTAAAGTATATACTTAATACCTGAGTATTAAGAGACTGGAAAGTGTGCAGTCACCTATTACAAAAACATTTTAGCCACCAGAACTTAAATTTTAATTTCTTGAAGATTATACTGAATTATTGAAAATCAAGCTATTATGCAATTGAAGATTATTGCTTGGTTGATTAATGACGGAATACACAATTTTTATTGTTATCATAGATTAAATCCATAGCTTTTACGTCAAATTAAATTTTATTCAACATCAAGTCATGAACATCGAGGGTGTTTTGTAGACTAAGAAATGTTCCTTCTGAGGTTACTGAACTAGAAATGGTTGAATCTGTAATTTATCTTATAGTTTAACAATCATTTCCTGTTGACATATAGCTATATCTTACTTTCCTTTACAGGAGCCAAAACTGTGTATTCAAGATTTTGTATATGATATTTGAAAATTGATACTCATAAGTGGGTATCATATTAAAGCAAATGTTTAAACTATCAAACTGATTTGCATAAAACTGTACATTTTGTGTGTACAAATGTATTTCTACTGTTAGACCTTCTTGCTCAAATATAAAGATCTTATTATTTTTGTTCATCAGGGATCGTTTTACTCGCAGGATGCCATGCTACAATAGCCAAGGGTTTGTATTACAAGGGCCAGGAGGAGGCTTTCAAGATCTGGACATTTTGTTCATAATAGCTCATTTTAAAATAAGGATTAAAGAAAGAATTATTTTTTTATTACTAACTATAAGTATTCAAAGACACGTGTTGTAACAGGATCCGCTAAGTTTGCGTGGCAAATATCAAATCTATAACACACTTTATTCTCGAGATATCCTGTGGACAGATAAACAGAAAAAAATTATAAAAAAGAGATTGACATTAAAATAATTTATCATAAAATTTATCGCTATAGAAATAAAGTTTCATGGAAAATTTAAACTTTACATTTTGGTACCATAATACAACGTATTATCTTTCATTATAATACACTCAAAATACAGTTACAATACAGTAAAGCTCTGTGTGCTGTGTAGGTTAGACTATATGTACTCATGTTTGACCTTTTTATAGGTGTATTGAGTTTATATACAAATGTATTTTCTGTATGTATGATATTTTTCCTTGCCATAAAGATTAACTCATAATAACAATGTAATAATATTTTGGAACACTCAGCCAAATCCATTGGAGATTTCCTTGTTCTTTTTGTCACATTTAATCCAAAAATGGCTTAAGGCAGGGTAACAGAAAAACAGTGTATATGTAATGGAATGTGTTTGGAAATAAAGGAATAACATATTATAATTTAGTTTAAGCAAAATAATAAAACCATAAATTACAATATTTCAACTAATTTTAACATCTAACCGCCGTAACGTTACATTATAACCGTGTAGCATGATCAATTCTAATCTCTAATTAATTTATTTCATTATTAGTTTATTTTAATTTTTGTTTGAGTTTTATTTTTTCATTTCTGGATAACGTTTAATATAATACTAATCCAAAATAACTAATACTTTTATAATGAGAAGAAATAGCCTATTTTGATGATAAATTGCATCTGATTGTTTTATTATATATCCTTAAACTTGCTAATTGAGAGTACACTGATAAATAACAGCTATGGTGCCACTTCGAGAATTTGTACCTCTTTGTTGCCAAGATGCTAAGGAGTTGGCAGAGTCAGTCTCTAATTCAAGAGGAAGATCCGCCCCCGTGACAGTCTCCACTACCTTTTGTCTGACTTCGTGAATTCCACTTGGGAGAAACTCATGATAAATAAATAATCTCTTATAAGCAAAACAATAGTGTAATTTGTAATGCATGTCCCACGGATAAGACAATTTTTTTGTTAGGACACAATATTGCAAACAATTATTTTGTTCACTTTATAATAGATTCCATGGGTTCTTTATACTGTATAATGAAATGGTCTCCTAACAAATGTGTAATTAACTATCCATACTCTCAGGTGTTCAAATATGAGTTATGAATCTTAATTTTGATATAGTTATTGAAGTTAGGATAAACTCTATATTATACTGATTCAAATGTTAAATAGTCTACTTATGTTTAAATATATCATCGGTGGTATCCAAAAATAAATCAGAAAACTCACATCACCTTCAAATAGTACTTGCTATTGGTGTTATGTCTGACAGTAAATGATGGTATATCCACATATTGAAAAAATCGTGTTTCTGTATATCTACCGTACCTTGAGGAAAATATGAAATAATTACTGTGATTATAAGAGGAAAAGAGGACATATATTTTAATTGTACTCATAACAGATGTTCAACAAATGTTGTTTGAACAATAACAACAATTAATGCAAGAACAATTAGTTCGTATATAATTATTAAGTGAGAAATTAATACAATGCAAAAGTTAATAATGTATTACAACCAATTCTGATAGATCATTTAAATTAAAAATTAAATTAAACTTTTATTATACCAAATAGTAGTAAGTAGTAAGTAATAGCAACAACTACTTCCTCATATTATAAAACAGAGCTTTAAAATTTATTATTTATTACTTGTGACGCAATACATTAATCTGCACGAAATGTGTCAACACTTGTACTCTGAATACTCTCTATTTAATTAAGTACAGCAAAGTAAAGTAACAAAGCATGCCAAATAGGATATTGGAAATAAAAGGAAACTAGAAATACTGTCGAATAGAAGCTCCCTCCCACGAGATAACGTATATCAGAAGAGGCTCTATGTATAAGGAAATCACGCTCATCTACTGCTCAGGGCGAGAGGGTCTAAACGTGGATCAGCAGTGCTCTATTCGATGACATAATCTATTAACAAAACCTGTGATTCATAGCAGACATATAATTGTCAAGTGGAAGTGATAAGCGTAATTGCGAGTGTAAAGAAATGTATAATGCGCAAAGTAAACTCCAAGCGGTTTCTCACTTTTTTATCAAGCCGTGAAAACATCTATCACGTTGTTATTGTAATCAAATGAGACATTTAATATTATTGTAGTTACGTTATTTTAGATATAAACGTTTCATAAACCTTTAATCATAAGAATTTGTTCCATATCTTTTTCTGCTCCCGACTACATGTACTTTTTAAACTGTGATACAGTTAATATCATGTATAAATACTGTTATTGTTTTTTTTAAATATGGGGGAAGATTGTATATAAATAAAGAAAATCGTATTGATGAACACTATGGTTTATATAAAAATATCATGATTATTATAAGTAAATTGTGAATGAATAATTCAATAATAATTTTATATAAGATACTGTTATTTCATAAGAGCTTGTAGAAATATGGTAATTGGGAAAATAATAATGGGCCCTTTCATTATATAAGATATTAATTCGTTTTGACTGAAAACTAAAACAATAGTCAATAGTGAACATTATTTGAAAATGAGTAAGATGAAATACACGTCCTTTTATAAAGAGAGAAACAAGCTAATTTACTCAACCAGATGATCATGTTTACACACGGTTATATCCCGTACAACAGGAAAACATGTACGATAATACAAATTCCATTAGCAGATTAGATGTACAGAGGATTTGTACTGTGGAGTTCTAACATAAAGCTCATTACTACTTCCCATTACTGTTATGTTTGAAACTACCAGGTTCTTGTGTGCAGTATGTAATTTTGGCGCTTTGTGTGTTTATATAACTGAGAAATACCTTTACATAATGTGTAGTGTTGTTTTAAAGTTATAATTTGAAAAATTTACAGACTCGTTTAAATTTTTTGTTTTAAAATTTATAGGTTGAGTCAGCAATGTGTCCTAATCGTGTTTTGTATGAACAATTACAGATAAAAGAAAGAAACAATATAAAACCCTTAAATCATACATGGGAAAATTAATTACTTAAAACATTTTCATTAAATTTAAGGAGTAAATTGCAAAGTCTGTTTCGATATATTTTCGCGCATTTCGTTTCCAAAAAATATTTTATCGTATAGTAAAATTAGTAAACCAAAACATCATAAAGTTATTGTGTTTTATAATAAGCCTAGTATCATTTAAATACTTTTTTTTATATTAAATATAGAGCTTACATAAGTTGTTCTTTTATAAAGACGGCCTTGCAATTAAAATGCGTCGCTTTTTTAAAAGTGCATATGTATAAACATATACAAGTACCAAATTTCCTAGGATAAACTCTGTTGAGGTATTTTGAACTGAAGCTAAATGAACTTTATGTAAGACTGTCTTTAATCATATAACGGTCTATTTACATGATTCAGCGCAATTATATATGGATTTAAAAGAATTGAATGGTTTTTTCTAATGAATTTGTATGTACTATTTTATTTAGAATAGTACAAAAATTATATATACAGGTTTTAAACTGAATTCTGATACTCCTGAATACATTTTAAACAGATTGAGATATCGATTTATATCCTTCATCATAGTTATTCAAACACGATTTTGGGATTTTTTTGGAGGACCATAAATATTCCAATCTTTTAAAAGGGCTTTAAAGGGGCTAACCTTAAATTTTTAAATTGTAACACCTATCTTGTGACATATTATATTAAAGGGCCAATTTAAAAGAAACACAATGGCATTTTACCCTTTTTGGGTAAATTTATTTTTTAACCTTAACAAATCCAGAAGCGTAATAGTACGGTGAAGATTGTAGATTGATATCTCAGTCCGTTTGGAATATATCCAGGCGTATCAGGACTTACTTTACACCCTAAAATGTAAGGAAATGTTTTGTCTATAACGTTTTTCCAGGATCATCGTATAGATGTTTAATTGATGTGATTGTATTTCTATTAGACCTTAGATAGGAGTGGCAGGTTTAAAATTTAATTTTACCTCTCTCGCCCCCTTTTAAAATGGGAAGAGAATTTGTTTTATACTTTAAAAAAATTTAAAAATATATTTGACTAAGTATGGTGAAATATGTATCTATATCTCAATCCGTTTTTAATATAATCAGGCGTATCTGGACTTAATTTATACCTTGTATATATCTCAACAAGGAGTTAACCAAAGTTGAGAATATTTTCCAAAAATTCCAAAGTGAGTCACTTAAGGAGAAAACCAATTGCCATGTAGTTCAGTACGGTAACGATTTGTACCGTTTTACTGGCACATGAGGGGTTAGCTTTGAAATTTAAACTTTTGTGAAGGTTCAAAAAAGGAAAAGAAAATCTTCTGAAATAAATAAAGTTCAAACTAAAATAAAATACTTCTTCTTGAAAATAATTACTGGATTTAAAATTAAAATAAAAACTTCTTGATGACTTTTAAATTCAAACTTGTAATATATATTCGTAACTCCAAAAATGTACAAAGTTCTTACAGCTTGTCTTTTATTAAATTTTTCTAAATTCAAAACTTTCACATTCTAATCTGATCTGGCTTCTTCACTTTAATTTATCTTCAAAATTCAATTTTATTTTTTACTAATTTTCTTTACTTTACTTTAAATATTACTTCTTTTCAGTGTTAGAATTTTTTATTGCTGAAAGCATCTGTAACAACCAAAAAACTCTTTTAGTATTTTTCATAAAATTTTATATCCATATGCTCACTGCACCAGAAAGTTTTGTATTGCACAGATCAAAAGGACAAGTTCCTAAATTCCCATTAAATTTAAATTTTTCAATATTTCTTTCCCCAAAATTGATTAAAATAATTAAGAATGAATATTGACTGGACTTCAGTTAAAAAGTTCACTTACCCGCAGGTTCGATGACGATTAGCAAAAAGTTAACTCTAAGCACATTGAAAGACTACTCGTTTATTACTACTTCCGATCAACTGAGACGGGAGGTACGGCACGTCTACCTCACCCTACACTCAATTTCTTTACCAAACACTGCCATCTGCAATGCGCGCCTCGCTCCGCACTGTCCAGTACTTATCATTCTTCTGGGCCTACTCCTTCCACCGGTAATCCAGTTACCCCAGAATTACAATTTAATACAATCGGTACAGATTGACCAATTTACTAACTATCTTTAGCAGAGTGAGATGCTAGGCTGTATTACCGTTTTCCTCCAAAACTACAAAGTTTTATCGTATTACGTTTTGCATCTAAAATTATGTAAACACTTCATCTTCCCATTGTTTGTAATAATATTAAATATAATGTAGTTAAAATGTAGTCTCCTCGATCATCACATTGAGAATCGACAGAGGAATATATTGTGTCCTATTTAATCAGGGAGTTTGGTTCATTTACTTTCCACAAAGCACAGAGTCATTGAAACTTTATATTCTATATGGATATATTTACACATATATACTGTATAAATACACTGAGTGTACAAACAATACAGAAATATTAATAGTTTACTAAAACCAAAATAGCATTGAAAGTAAATAGTGCTTCAATTTTGGTATAACAATTTATCAGCAATCCAATTAGTACAGATGTAAACATAGAAATATCAACTAATGAGGCTGCCATTAATATCTCAGAAAATCAAATTTTTTACATCAAAGTTTTGAATATTAACTTTACTTTTTTTTTTATGCTTATTACAATTACGAACTTAAAATTTGGTTGCCATATTCAGATACGTCAACTATGAAATTTCTTTTGAAAACTTATTTTATTCTGATGATTTCAGGTGTTACGTGCAGTTTCCAATATTTTACTTGATGTAATTTTGATATATGTAACTGTTTAGCCACTGTTGCGAAGAAAATTTCAGGCTCTCTCTTTAAAAGAATTGTAAAGAGGAATGTCTTACCATTCGCAAAAAATAAAGTAAAATAACTTTTACCGATATATTTAAAAGGTATTGCTAATTCATAAATAATTAGTTTTTTAAATTATTATAAAAGTAATTAACTACGATGGTTTTATTATGAAAAAAGCAGATTTTCGAAGTTTCCTCCATCTTCGTCATAATACCTAATGCTAATTCCCTTTCAGTCACATTAGTAACTGTGCTTATCTCACTGGCAGATTGAATAAATTTTATCGACTTACCCATCTAAAAATAAACAATAACTCTGAAATATTAAAATAGATAGCACCTACATTTCCTGTTTATTTTCGAAACATAAATTATCTAGGACGAGAGATTCTGGAAGGAAACAAACATTAATTTTAATATATTACAATATATGTATATATATATATATTTATTTATTATATACATAAACAAAGATTTTTCAAAATCATTCTATATATAATTTTAGCTGCACTAAACCAAATATTTATTGAAGTAAATAAAAAATAATTGATAAAACATAAAAAATTACATATAATACATTATTCAAACTATTTATTTGGTAAGTAATAGAGTTTAAGGATTAAAAACGTCTACTATGCAGTATGAATAACAACTTTTTAAAACCAGTGTAATGAACATTTCTTAAAAAAAAAAAAAAACTATATTAAACACGGGTTTTATAAGATTATTTTTAAAGGTTGCTAAAGCAACTTGGCGTAAGTTACTTTGAGCGCAGCTATTTCCGTTCTATATACAGAGCATTCCTGCTTCCCGTCCGTGAGGTTGGCCAGCCTGACTGAGTTTACATTGTTATCAGATCTGTCTACTACATATCAACTCTGTCACTTTATTTCTAATAGGTACTATTTTTCTGTATTTTACTAAAATAATGTCTTTTACGTAGGTATTTAAGCGTTATTGTACTTACATACTATCACGGTAACCCTAAAATTAAATACTAATGTTTCTCAATAAAACTAACAAGTATGTTAGTTAAAATTACATTTAAATTTGTTCTTATGAAGGAAATGTTCTGAAAAGTAATGATTCATGGTTTCTATTCTAGTATTAAAAAAGATATAGTTATAAAATATATTCAAGATTAATAGCATTTCCAAGAGATTACTGGTAATTAGAATAGTGATTTCAATTAAATTGTCATGTTAAGTCATCAATCCTAATACACGAACGAAAAATCAATTTTTTGAAGGAATTTTAAATTTGACTAATGTAATAGTTTTTATGAAAAACCCAACATCATGCATTGATAAAGTAAAGCTGCTAATAAAATATTTTAACCAAAACGTTTGTTTGACTAGTTATTTTGATATTACATATATTTTCTTCAATTCATAAAATTAATTGCGAGAATGTGTCAATTTTTATCCTGCGCCGTTAAGTACATATTCTAAACAGTATATACATCTATAACCATTAAACACTATACTCAAACTTTACACTATTATATCTTTATCACGTAAACATATCATTTATTTTCTAAAAGTTTCTCTTGAATGCATAGCTTGTAAACGATGTTTATGAATGAACTTTATGATGGAAACTGACTGGTGGAAATAAATCAAGTTAATAAAGTCAATCAACCAATCAAGCTAAAAGGAAATCAGAATCTGAGTGACTGTAAAAAGTTGAAAAGGTAGATTATCTAAATTGGTTGGCAGAAACCTGAACTGTACAAATCACTACAGCCCACCGACACGCTAGAGTCGCGCTGATGTTACAGTTGATGTGAACGAGTTACACGGATGGTCTCATGTCTGTTTGATGTGCAGCATTTTATCGAGCTCGTGTTAGTCTTTACCAGTTTAAATTTTATAAACATGGTATCCATGTTAATTTAAACTACTTATAGAGGCTTGAAATACGCTAAATTACCAACTCTGTGATGAACTATATTAGAATATATATATCGGATCGTACTTTTTAATGATTCACAATCGATTTGTAGTAGTTTTTTTACAAAGGCACGTTACTAAATATTTGTTTAGTGTTATGTATCCAGTATTATGAGATAATACAAAACTTTTTATTCCAGCTCAGGCGGATTAGGTAGATAGGTTTTGTGGCAAAAGAAGTAATTATATAGTGTATTTGAAAAATACAGAATTGCTGAAAATTTTGTATAATAGCGGTATATATTCAGGTCCTTAAATAACAGATTTTTTAAAACTTTCTTTTATGTTTAATGACCTACATGAGATATTTATAACGCTAAGTTTACTACAAAGTCTACTTGTATGTGATTTTCGTACGGCAGTGATCGTTTCCTTAGCCAGCCTTATACACCATAGATAGATAAATATGTGAACATATGAGAGCTGGGACTAGTTTTGTGTGTGTGTGTTTTAAATTTGTTAAAGTTATGTAAACATTTTTCGTTACTGCTATCTCTGATGGCAATTGAAATAATCTAAATTTGTTTACAAATCATACTTAACAAACCTGGGTCAAGAGACCAACTGTACTAAACTATTTACAGGCCATCCATTGTTAAACTTAATTTAATCACAGACTAAATCGAATAATTGCACTTGTATACGTACTTAAGATTTTAATTGAGCAAAATATTAAATCAATCTAGACATTTTAGAAATATAGATAAAATAACGTCCTGACAAAGAATTTTTCTACATCGGACACATTTATCCAACAATATAGACACATTCAAGCATGCCAACCTCACGGACGGGAAGCAGCAGTGTATGGAGCGGAAATTGCCGCGCTAGTAGATGATTCGTTGAAGCTGCTTTCAGTAACGTTCACAACAAAACTATTTAAAACTGTTTTGAACCTTAGTTTAAATAATTTGGTTTTGTTTAGTACCATTCAAAATTGTCTTTAAGGAGTTTCTACAAGCAATATAATACTTTTCTTTATTTTACTCAGTTAGAGCTATCTACGCTTGCCTCGTAAAGCGAAAGTCAGCATCCTAAACACAAGATTGCAGGATTGCTAACATCCACGTGAGTGTAACTAAGCAGCAAAGTGTTGTAGAGGATAAGTAAACAGTTTGGATTCTAAACTTGGCCAATTAAAAACTTTCTTGAGAAGGAAAGTGATGGCAGTGCGATACTTGCAGACACTCAGAGTTTCGTTTTCGTTCGAAACAGTCATGGGATTTTTGAAATGTTTTATTGAGCGTCGCAAACCAACTGGTTGTTTGATTATGTTTTTAATACTTATCTATAACATCTTCACTGTTGCGTGATCAAGTTGTTTGATAAACATACGCATAAATAGCTTGCAATGGACAGGCCACAAACATTTAACTAAAAGTCTAAGTAGGTTTTAAGTCATCTCCTGTTAATAAAATGGAGTAAATATTTTTAAAAACAATTTTATATTAGTAAACCATTATGAAGTTTTGATATTACGCATACTGAAATCAAAAAATGAATAATATTAGTATATTCATCTGACACAAATACTGTATGTTATAGCAAACAATATATATTCAAATTATTGTTCATGTATATAGGAACCAATAAATATGTCTGCATGAAAAGTAAATAGGATATGTATTTACTCATATTATAGATTTCCAAGAGGACAACCACTTCAATGAATCACTTCTTCCTTAAATATATTTGGAAACTTAACGTGGCTGCTGTGAATTTATACCTACGTTCCACAAATTACTTAAGTAAGGAAAACTAATTATTTAGTAATCAAATTCTGTAGAACATTTACTTG
This sequence comes from Homalodisca vitripennis, assembly GCF_021130785.1. Taxonomy (NCBI): domain Eukaryota; kingdom Metazoa; phylum Arthropoda; class Insecta; order Hemiptera; family Cicadellidae; genus Homalodisca; species Homalodisca vitripennis. Next base: position 69,785,945 of record NC_060212.1, on the reverse strand, counting down.
CCACAAAACTGTCAAGCGCACAGAAATTAAAGAGTGGCTTTTAATCAAAGATGGGACACCTTCACAGTTTGGAGAAAAAGTAAGCAATCTATGCTCTTAAGTACATCTATTTCTACTATTTCAATCAAAAGCCTCTTAGTTCAGGTTTGAATACTATAAAACCTTTAAAATATTAAGCAACTTAAGTTTTAAAAAAAATTTAGTATTTTAATAGGGTGTGATTATCAATTTTTAAATAAAATATCGTAAGTAAAATATTTCAATTAACACATTATTTCGTGAAAGAAGAGTTTCTTTGTTGAAAATTAACAAAAACTAATGAAGAAAAATTATTATTTTGTAACTATTTTAACGTTTAGCCAAAATATTGTTTGCAGCAAATCTTTTGGTTCGTTTAGTACATTACATTTGTAGAATTATATGTTCAAAATCTCCCAGAAATTCTGCAAAAAGCGCGATTGCAATAGGCACATGTCTTTGAAAATTGCCATAAATTTTAATTCACCTTTACCACCTTGAAAATGTATTATAAACTGTCAATTCATCCTTTATGGACACTACATGCTTTCGTAAAATATAAAATTATATGCCTAAATGATTATTTACAAAATGTTTAGTAAAGATTTGTTGCAAACCTCACTATATTCATAGGCAATGAACCAGTGTCTACATGTATTCAACTCCATTAACGAATCTCCAAAGAGCCGATTTTGCATCTTTGAAAAGCAATGCCCCGTATAATATAGTGTAAATCTGTACTTTGCTTGAATTGTATTCCCCGATTCTAACATGGAAAAGCCACTCCTGTTTCAATAATCTGCCTATAACTTTTTGTTTTAATGAATGAGTTTTCTTCCTTAGTAAATTTACAACTAAATAAAAGTTACAATACATCATAAGTCAAAAAGAACAAAAAATGAGGCAATAAACGTGGAATTTATTTTATGTTCAGAGGACAAAGCTCTCATATTCAAAGTGTTGGTTTAAGGTAAGCATATGTACTTGTATAGGTGTAAATGTCTAATTGAAATTGTTTGTATTTCATAAATATATAAATTAAAATTAATTATCCTTACGTTCTATGTTATTAAGTATACATTCTTATTTTCTCTAGTAGCTAACATATCATGAATACCAACCTTCAACATGTACACAACTGGTGTCAGGGAGAGGGACTGAAAGTAAATCCCTCTAAGACAGTAGTTGTACCATTCACTAGAAAAAAGAACCTAGAGTCTCTTTCTAGGCTGAAACTCGCATCCACTCAGCTGGAGTGGTCAAAGACAGTCAAATATTTAGGACTGACTCTAGACCATAAGCTTACGTGGAATGATCATCTTAATAATATCCTGCACAAAGCAAAGTGGGCGCTCATGACGTCCAGGAGACTTGCAGGAATCTCATGGGGCGTAAAACCCCATATAGCACTATGGCTTTACAAAGCAGCAGTTGTAAGGCCTCAAATCACTTATGGTTCATTAGTCTGGTGGACAAAGGTGAATCAGGTAACTGCCAAAGCCAAGCTTGAAAGCTTACAAAGGCTTGGCACAATCTTTGTAACCGGAGCATTCAGGAGCAGTCCCTCAGCGACCCTCGAGGTGGCTTTAGGACTTCTACCTCTTGATGTCCATATAAAAGCTGAAGCGCGTAAGTCAGCTTATCGGCTGATGGTTGCTGGCTTGTGGAGGAATGGCGCGTCTAACGCGAGCCATGGCGCCATCACTGAAGCTGTAAACCCAAGCGCTATTCTCGAAATGGTCTCCGACACAATGAGAACGGAGTTCGTATTCAATAAGCCATTCTCTGTTGACTTCTACTCCAGAGATGAGTGGAAATCGCAAGATAACATCCCAACAATAAGAAAGAGCTTTGTCTGGTACACGGATGGCTCGCTTATTAAGGGTAGAACTGGATATGGAGTGTTTAGTCAATCCCCTAGAACTGCCCTTTGCGGCAGTTTGGGTCGGAACTGCTCCATATTTCAAGCCGAAATCTATGGTATCCTAGCCTGTGCCAACCTAGGCCTCACCAGAAGGTACCAGGGAATGAACATCTGTATAATGTCAGACAGTCAGGCAGCTCTTAAAGCTCTTGACTCCAACAGCATTTCATCCAGGCTTGTGTGGGAGTGCTTTAACACTCTCTGCAAGCTTGGATCACGCAACTGTGTGCGTCTTGGTTGGGTACCGGGCCACACAGGCATAGGTGGCAACGAATGCGCCGACAGGCTTGCCAAAAGCGGAGCAAGCATGCCATACACCGGTCCAGAACCGAGTTGTGGTATAAGCAAGTCAGCCGCCTACCAAAGTATAAACAAATGGTCCAGGAAGACACACCGCTTGCGGTGGCAGAGTCACCAAGGACAAGCACTCGGCAAAAGACTGCTTGCCGATTCTAGCTCCGGATTCACCAGATGGCTGATGGGGCTGGGCAGGGATCGGGTTAAGCAAGTGATTGCCTTTATCACTGGACACGGCCACTTCAGGAAACACCTAAACACTCTAGGTTTACGAAATGAGGACTCGGAGTGTAGACTCTGCAATAAGTCTGAAGAGACTGCAAAACACATAATACTGGACTGTGAGAGACTGGGAGCAAGGAGAAGGGCTCTTTTCGGTGATAAACAACCAGGCGACGAACCAGATGCTAGTATCGGGGAAAAGCTTCTTAGCCTAATTAAGGGCACGAGAAGATAGGCTTACCCCTCTAACATCAAAGGGGCACACAATAAGCTCAGGTTGACGTGTGAGGATCTATGAATCCACCCCAATATCCCAAAGGAAAAAAAAAAAAAAGCTAACATATTTTTGATTATATTTTATATAGCTTTACTATATTTACCCTATTTTCCTTCCTCAGAAACATATTTAAGTACGTATTTCAACAAATACGATATTTATGTGATAAAGCTCTACGAAAAAAGTCATTCATATGTGTATACATCTTAAAAATTAGTAAACATTATATTTCAGAATGAAAGCTTTAATAATTAGTATATGAAAAACCGAGTTTAGTGACATCTACTTAGTTATATTAAAAGTAACGTTCTATCTCTGTATTGATAATTAATAATAAAACATTTAAATTTCATTAGCTATCTTTAGAGAATATTCGTAAGTAAAAAGTTTAAACGCAGTTGAAGTAAGTTTTCTTTTTAAGATGGTGCAGTCAAATGACGGTAAATTTGTTTGATTTTCAAGTCGTAAATGACAATTAAGATGACATTCCTAAATATAGAAAAAGAAAAAACTAAATAGATTTACAGTTTATACAGGAATTATTCAGTAAAGCTTGAAATAAAAACTCCGTCAGCAATATATTTTCAGCGTGAAATTAGAATAATACGGCGAAATTAATGTAAAGCAATTCCGACAAATATGCTTCCAGCCGTACATATTTAAAAGAGTGTGGCTTGGAATTATTGTATTATTATGCAGTAATGCGCATTTTAGCTACGCTAGGGAAGTTCAGTGGGATATCCTATATTTATTGCGGGACAATTAAGCTAGATTAATAAATATTTTAGGAATACCATTCAGTATATATTTAACCATGACTCCTTGTTAACATATGCGGAGCTATATATAAAATCAATTATAAAACCCAAATTTGTTAATTGTCTATAAATAAACGCAAGCCGTAAATATACGAAATCAAGTATTCCCTAGTCAGTCGTAAGTAGTTAGAACCGCCTCTAAAGAATAATAGAAACGTTATTTACTGTTACAGTAAAGGACAGCGATGGCCGATATCAAACTTCGATACGTCTCTATCAAGATCAGGGAAGCAGTTACTGCTAACAATGTTGCAACCTCCATCAAAAGTTTTAATTGCCTAAGGCCACGTGACTACACAGTTACAATTGAGTCACTTAAAAATGTGCTTGTGTTTCTTGCCTTGCTAATTTTAATTTGGGAGAAACGACTTTTAAAGTGTTATACGTCAAGTATATTATAATGAAATTGGCAATTATTTTATACTATAATGATTTTCATGTTATTATTAACATATTTATTCATTGCTACTCGTAGATTAAGACAATTTATTTCGTAATAGAGTGTGTTATTGTAATAACTGTAACTTTTTAATTATTTAAGTTTGCTTTATTATTGCAAAACTGATGTAAATATAAACATATAGATTAAACCTACCTTATCATACAATTCGGTATCAAAAAAGCTAATTGTTTCAATATAAATATACCATCAAAAGATGATAAAAACCACAGTCATACAGAGGTTAGATAACACTACACAAACGAGCAAAGGCTGGTGGGCCTACCGTCTTCTAACTGACGACCAGGTAGACCTACCGGTCTTTGTCTGTTTGTGAGTGTGTATGTGTCATGAAATTAATTTCATTGTAAGCTTTTATTAGGATATCGATCGCAGCAACACTAGAGTTTCTATCTTATATCTGACCGAAAATCCAATTTAACCCCGTCTTTTATTAAAAACTACACTTGCAATGAAACTCATATAATTGTTAACCAACCAGTACAAGTCTATGGGTAAATCACACTAATAAGCTAATTATTAGATTAAAGAGAAAAGTATACAAAGCATGGAACGTTTGTTCATAGGTTTGGAACCTACTAATTAAATGTATTAGTGTTTATTGCTTGATGAAAAATACTCTGGTTAGAGTTCTTATACTCGCTTAAATATGTTTCGGACCCCCTTCTTCCATGTAGCATATCACAGACTAACACTGATCCATGTAACATCGTCACGTCACTGTCGGAAGAGGGACATCTTTATAGAGAACTACTTAATATCCACTAACGTGGATCTACCAATTTATTCACTTGATCCAAACTTAACCTACTTTGTTGAGTTATTATTAAACTAATAATTTAGATAACATTCTGAAGGATTCCCTAGTGATAATAATTGGCTCCTAGATGATTCACACCACTACCTGTCATACTCACGATACCTGCACAACGACCTGCCGATCACATCCGCTCTTCCACCTTCCATATCGTTGGCAGTAATAAGCCTAACATGCACTGAAGTATTCCAGACTGTAGTAGGCTCCTATTGATGATATCGAGACTTATTGGTTGATCCAGCTCATTTCCATATTCTTGGCAGTTGATCAATGACGTGCCAAGTTAAAACTTATAGTAACAATCACCACATGCAATATATTTAAATACCATGGTAGCTAATTAAGTTCACAAACAGTGAAGTCAACATTTATCAAACACAAACTGGTATTATATCCTGCATGCTAATAATCTAATAAAAAGGAGCATCACTCTACACTGTAACGCTTTTAAGGAAACTTTTAATGAGTTAGAATCACAAGTAACAAGTGGATAATCACACAATTATTATCTCCCTGCTTAGTGCCTTTCGTCGTCTGAACGTCATATGGTTTGGAGTTCATATTCTATTGTATTTTAATAGCCAATTGTATGCAACAATTATTGGCCTAGCGATAGCGTAGCTTATCACTCGTAAAACAGGAAATAATTCACATAGGCTTGTCATTGCGTATTATCTTAGAAACGCCTACAATATTGGCAACGCAAAGTTTGGTACAACATATACTACGGAGGAGTACATTACACTACGTGTCGCATGATAGTATTCGTTAAGGTTACAAGGAAAGGTGTCTAGTTAATTCTACGTGTGTTACTAATATCATGTTAAAACGACATAGCATTTTATTCATTATACAGATTATGTATTGTACTATTTTCTTGTTACTTTGATAGTGACCTGCAAAATATATAGGTAACAACGTTCAACCTGGTTCCTGGAGAGTCATGCAAAAAGTTTCGTGAGTAATGTTTTCAATATATAAATGGAATCCTACGCTAAATTTCAGATCTCTAGATCAGTTCGTTCTTGAGATATCGTGCGGAAAGTGTCACCGACACAAATGAAATTTTGCAGCAATTCGAGTTTCTGCAGCCTTCGGAAAGTCGCTGCTAACTATTGACACACATGCTGTAAATAATCTATGAAGCATTTGGTGTATTAGAATACTCTCTTGTAATCGGCTGAGCGTTAGCGATGACTAATAGTGGCAATAAAAAACTCATCTGTTTCTCTTGGTTTCTCAGAAATATATCTCGAATGGGAACTTACCTATAGACTTGAAAATTTATTTGAACTTCATAACAACAAAAGCGTTTGAAAACGCATGATTTTTTTTTATAGTAAATTATCTTTTTGCTTGTCTATAAATACTGAGTTTGTAATATTTTTTGCTAGATCTGGACCTATACATCAAACACAAAAAAATTATATCTGTAAGTAGCCTCGTTTTATTAACATTATATTGACTAATTCCAATCATAAAATTAAGTAAGAAAAAAAAAATATTTTGCAATATAAATGCTTGAATGTTAGTGCCGTTTAGTATTTTTGGTACTCGGGCAAATATTTACAACAACATCGTGGTCTTGTATATTAAATAGTATGATAAACGTAGATGTATGAACATTAACCCTCCAACTGTTGTTCATCAAAATTTTTATGATCAAGGTCCATTGTAGAATGTTTTGCATAATCACAAACATTCCTTTGCATAATCACTCATTACAGTATATTCCGGCAACGTATCGATTCGATTCATGCACCATTGGATTCGGGGAAAAAAGCCTAAGGAATACTATAGTTTTATTCCTCTTTGTATTGTAGTTGCAACGTACCAAGTTCGTAGTTTGGATCGTAAAAGAAGATGATGCAATTCATTGTGACCGCCATGTTGTCGATGCCGTCTGATTTGTTTATGTGACGAGTCGTGTTTATTAGTAAGTTTTATTTGTGTTTTAGTGTTGTGTTTAGTGTGTGGTGAGTTGTTAGATATTGCAGTAGTGCAAATAAATATATTTTAGAATAAATAAATTTCTTTTTACTGAAATATGTTTGATGAATTATTGAATCTGTGTAGGCTATGGCAAAATGACTTGGCTAAAATTCATTTCACGTAGTTTGTTATTGTTTTTCACTCACTAAACGTTATTTTAGGCACTCTTTTAGTTCTGAAATAACAGTTTTCACAACCAAATATATATTTACCGTAATTTCTTTGGTTATGTATGATAACTGTTTGGACCATTCCAGGGTCACTGTTAGTCGCGTAGGCTATATACTGTTATTTTAGCAATACATGTAGTTGTAGAATCAAAATATATGTAATATATTTAGACACAGTTTATGGTTTTCTAAAACTACATAAAATTCACCATCATATGTAAACCATAGATTTATAAATTTGGATATAATACAAGCTTTGAAACACATTTTATACTTTGCTGTTTGAAAATTTTTCGCAAAAGTTTTGAGTAATGACAAAATGCAACTTTTTTCGACTTTTCAAAACAAAAGTTATGGAATTTATTTTACTACTGCTGTATAGTTTACTTCATTCTTAGTAATAAAATATGCAATATAACATGTATTGAAGTAAAACTGTATTAGTAAAACTTTTATTATCAAACTCTTACATATACACCCTATTTTCACAATTTATGCGCATCGCTGCTTTTTGTTAGATAGTGTTATTATAGTTTTATATAAATTTGTATAATGCTTATGTGTTTCTGAAACTAGAATAAATTTGACACAAAATGGCAATCTGACTTTTATAGTTTTCTTACTATAACTTGGTTTGGCCCTACTATAATCTAGGTATGGTCCCCCCCAAATTAAAAAAAATGTAAATTTTGAATTTCATGGAAAAAAAATTTTAGTAAACATTTTTTAAGGCCAAATTTAAATACTAATATTATTATATGTTTAATTTTTGAATACAAAAATATATACTTCTACATATATTACTTTTAATTTATATTTTTAATAAATTTTTTTTAAACTCTTGCACGAGGCTCGAAAACATGCCGCCACTACAGGAAAAAAAATGACCGCCACTTGGAGGGTTAACGTAGATTTAGCCATTTCACAACACATAGGAATGTATTTTAGACATTTCTTTCGTCAAACTTCTTAGTAAATCTTCTAGTAAATTAACTTCCTTGCTGGCCTTCTTTCACAACTCATTATTAACGACAGCTTGCCCAACGATTCAGTATGATAGCTATTATCTTAACCTGACATTCACTTTTTCATATAACTTATGATATGAAATAACTCCAACACTAACTAACACTAATACCTGGGCTCTCGAGATATTACTACATTGACTTTCTTGAAAATGTATGTCATTTCAACATGATACAGTAACAAGTAGAGCATAACATTTATGAATGATGAAAAGGCCATACTCATTGTATTCAATATGTAATCTAACACGTGCTCACGTGTAACAGGTTCAAAAAATGTATCTAATGTCCAGAGACTGATTTATGAAATACAATCATATTCAGTAGTATATATTTAATATTATATATTTAATTCACAAAATATATGAGTTACAGGGATCATTCATTATTCTTGTTCACTAGAAGTTTTAACATTTGGGAATCCCTTTCCGATAAAGTTTAGTTGGTTATAAATTTCTTCCAATGTGTAATAATTAATTATGCTTATTAAGTATTGACATTTTTTAATAAAAAACTTATTCATGTATTGCAGTGTTTTCTACTGAAGAATAAACAACATACTCCCAAACGCTGAGGTTTAGTGGTCGAACAGATCTTTTATTAACTCTAATTTATAAAAGACAAGGGTTTCTTACTCACATAATCACACACTTCTTAAAAATTAAATTTAAATTTGGAACAATTATGTCACATTACTCGTAAACTTCTCCCTGTTCTAGAAAGAGTAAATTTCATACACATTGCTAGCATATGATTGTCTCCAGGATAAATATGTATTAGGTTTTTTGAAAAGCCCGTGCTCCAGAACGGTGAAATCTTACCCACTTGTGTATTAAGCCCTGAACAGAATACAGACTGTATTCAATTCGCAATACTCGTGTGCGGCAAACTTGTGTAAAGTGGAACAATAGCTTTTCAGTGTGTGACGTACAGAGCTAACTTGTAGGCCTACTGTCTAACTCGGGGTTGACAAAGTAGTCTGAGAACGGTGTTATATAGAGATGGAATGGATCAACTTTTAAAATCTTAGACGATAGTTCTACAGTGTATGACGTACAGAGCTAACTCGTAGGTTTACTGTCTAACTGGGAGTTGGAAAAGTAGTCTGAGAATGGTGTTATATAGAGATGGAATGGATAAACTTTTAAAATCTTAGACGATAGTTCTACAGTGTATGACGTACAGAGCTAACTTGTAGGCCTACTGTCTAACTGGGAGTTGACAAAGTAGTCTGAGAATGGTGTTATATAGAGATGGAATGGATAAACTTTTAAAATCTTAGACGATAGTTTCTACAGTGTATGACGTACAGAGCTAACTCGTAGGCCTTACTGTCTAACTGGGAGTTGACAAAAGTAGTCTGAGAATGGTGTTATATAGAGATGGAATGGATAAACTTTTAAAATCTTAGACGATAGTTCTACAGTGTATGACGTACAGAGCTAACTTGTAGGCCTACTGTCTAACTCGGAGTTGACAAAGTAGTCTGAGAATGGTGTTATATAGAGATGGAATGGATAAACTTTTAAAATCTTAGACGATAGTTCTACAGTGTATGACGTACAGAGCTAACTTGTAGGCCTACTGTCTAACTGGGAGTTGACAAAGTAGTCTGAGAATGGTGTTATATAGAGATGGAATGGGATAAACTTTTAAAATCTTAGACGATAGTTCTACAGTGGGTGACGTACAGAGCTAACTTGTAGGCCTACTGTCTAACTCGGAGTTGACAAAGTAGTCTGAGAATGGTGTTATATAGAGAAAGCATGGATAAACTTTTAAAATCTTAGACGATAGTTTCTACAGTGTATAAAGTATATAGAGCAGGGTTGTACTGTTATTCACCAAAAAGAATCAAAATTTAAAGATTTGTAATTGGGGGGGTGGGGGGGGGGGGGGGTGGGGGGGGGGGGGGGTGGGGGGGGGGGGGGGTGGGGGGGGGGGGGGGTGGGGGGGGGGGGGGGTGGGGGGGGGGGGTTCCCCAAGGGGAATATTATGATCAATAAAAAATCTATTAGGAGAGGATAAAAGGAAAACATAAACCACAATAACATACAACATTATATATGACAAGGGGAATTAGTAAACGCTCATATAATCTAGTTATGTTTTGCAATGATTTGTTGTTTTAACTGTTCGATCAGTGAGGGCTATCCAAAATATCGCATTTCCTCGATATATCCCTTGGTTCTGCAGACTTTTCTTGGTATGGATTTTTCAGGTTAGTTTATTCAAGTTCCTATGTAAAAGCTGTCAAAATTTACAAAATCATTTCATACTCTGCTATTAGAAAGCCATACTGACTTAGGCATACTAAAAACCTTCCAACGCTAAACAAGCTTTGAAAAGAGACTAAAATAGATGGTAAAATAGTAGAGTGAACAAATCTACAACTTAACAATTTATTTAATAGTTAATTCAATGTAAAATTCATTAACTTACTTCACTATTTAATATCAGTATTTAAGTATTCTAAATTAAATTCCAGCATAGTTAATACTAAATCCTTTTCCAGTTCATTATTAGTGCTGTCCTGATGAGATTAAAAAAACTTGATTAGGTCTTTTCTAGGCAACGAAGCTGTTATTTAATTCAATTCTGGAAGTAAATTAGTATTTCTGTTAATCATAATTATAACCTTTACTTTATTACTTATGTATTATCATAAAGTCACGTAAAAAATAAAATAAGTAAAAAGAGATTTAATACTTTTCTTGAATAAAATTCAAAACCATTTATTGAATTTTAAAAGATAAATTAAATTTTACATTGTCAAGAGAATACATGCGCAAAGAAATACGGAACAAGAATTGATGCTTTGCCTTATGGGACATTAGTAAACTATTGATTAAATAGATATATCGATACCAGTACTGGTTAATTTGACCAACAAATAAAATTTTACGTTACAACACGAACACGAAAAGTCGGAGATCAGTTCTTGTAAAGATTAGTTAACAGTTTAACTTTGGGACACGTGATGCCTTGTATTTCTACCTTTTATACGTTAGTTAGAAAATGTATCTTATAAAGCTGTACATATAGGAGTTAAAATGGTCTATTACAGCCTTTGGTGTTTAGAAAATACCATTTTTATATTACTATTCTTGCTGATTGAGAAGGAGGACACTGCCACTCTATATACTAACTAAAGCTAAAGATAAATTATGAAAGTGAAAATATTTTATAACTTGGCACTTGTAATGCTGCCATAAAAACAGTGCGATGAAAAAGGATAATATAACGACTTGGATTGTAGATATTAATATTCCAGAGTATAATATTAAAATTATCAATGAGACATATAAGATTACCAAGACGATATAAAATATTTTTTATTAGCAAGCTCCTAGTTAATATTCAGTACAACTTATTACTAAATTGTTTAACTATTAAATATTATCTGGTTTGTCTAAAATAAAAATCACAGTTCTAAATAAAAACAATGGATTTATTTTAAACTGGCAAATTAATAACTTCAACGTTTCAGAATTTTCATCACTCTATTTTCCACAAGGAATTGACAAACCGTTTAGTAAATTTAAAAGTTCCTTTGGCAAGAAATAAAAAATATTAATTAAATATATCAAACTAAAAATCAGAGCTCTCTTCTAAAATAAAATAATAAGGTATTAAAATAAAAATCAAATACCACTGGGAAATAACTAAAATAAAAATTTTAACTTCTAAGTTCACTCAAAATTCAAAATAAAAATTTAAACTTCTCTTTCCATTAGTTGAAATCTCAACTTTCAAGTCTCTGCAATTCAGATTACAATATCAAACAATTATTAGTGTTCAATTAATTTCCAAGTAATAAATCACAGTTCCAGTTAAATATTAATAAATTACTACTTTTCCAAAAATCTCAATTTAAGTTATTAACAAAGTTCAATTTTAATTCACTTTTCTTGCAAGTATGAACCCAATGTAACTTTTATGATTCTATTATGCTCTATTGCTCCTCGAGAATAAGGTATTCAGATTGCTCTGTAGTTTCTATGAATTTAATTTTTCCCCATAAAAAAGACAACAAAATTAATTTAATATCAGATCAGGAAGACCATTTCAATAAAACGTACAATAAAATTTGGTGCTTACCTCAAAATCCCTCGCGGAAAAAATTAAGAAGCACGGCGCACTGTAATTAACTTACTCACGAAAATAACCAAAAGAAGGGCGAAAATTATGAGCAGGTGCTTAAATACTTCCCTTTCCAATCAACTTTGCAGGACATCCGCGGTGTTCTCTCATTGGTCCAGCTGTATCAAACAAGGAGAACAATAGTCGCAACAAGACAAGTTCTAATCAATTCAAGGCAGTCAACCTGCCTTCCTAACAATTTAAAACTACCAGTACTAACTTGCCAAAGGATTACATGTTCGTTTTACCCTGAATTTTCACAATCTAATCTAAAATTAAATCCCAATATTTCGATCCCAAAATTTTAATTTAATTTAATTTTTAATAAAAAAAAAATCAATGTAGCTTTAAAAACGGTATAGATAGGAAAACCGATTGGAACTTGCATGTTGCCTGCTCATTACAAACACGCGCAGTACTCGTTGTTCAATGTGCTTCTAATGTCAGCAACAATACCGAGTTCCCATTGTCGTCTACCCAGGAAATTTGACAGTTTCCAAGTGTAAAGTATGGTACGTTAAAAATTAAGTGAACTCATCATTTTATAAACTAATGAACGTCTCTTGTTCATCCCTCCATAGTACAGTAATAGTAATTATACTGGGTCTGTAGTATAATTTGTTTTATAATTTAAATCAAGGGTAAAAAATGTTTCTAGAAGTTTTTTGTACTATTTTAATAAATCTAAAATAACTCAGATTTGTATCGACGGTAAATAAAAACAAATAATTGAATTAATTACACTATTTGTATTACATTACTATTACTACAGTAGTTATACTTCTTACTTTAATTAATATGAAAATAAAAAATTTTTGTAAAACAACTTGTGATCTCTATTTAAAAGAAGTACGACGAAACCTAATCCAAATCACCTTCATGGTAATTTTTAGCCTATTAAATTGTATTGCATAGTTTATGGTATCGCAGCTGCTATGAAACATCATCGGGCTTTATACCATCCTTAATAATCGCGGAACAAATTTAACACCTTGAGACTTCTCGGCAAGCAGTCTAAACTGATTCAATAAGGCAACCATTTGTGAACACTATTTTAAAAACCGTCTTTTTGACAATGAAAGCTTATCTGGAGATATTAGATTACGGAAAGATCAAGTTTGACGAAAATTAAAAAGTGTTAACATTTTTTTGCATTAAAAGGCCTATGGAGAACAATAACTACACAATAACACATTTCCCTCAATAATTTTAATAAAGGCAAATTTTGAATTAAATCTTATCACAAGACTTGATCTAAATTCTAACCCTTCCTGGTAATGAACCGCGTAGTAAATTGGATTTAAGATATTATCTGGTAAATAAATTAAATTTCTTCTTAGCGAGAGCTTTTTTAACCACATGATTTCTGTATGTTTCTTCTTTCACTAAATCTGCACTAGAAATAAACAAAGGCCTTTTATTTTTACTGTTTGGTTGGGTTGACAACGATTTGCAATTTTGTTTAATTAGATTTCTTCGATGTTCTTAATTGTGATGGGCGGAAGAGTAGAATAAATCTATGAAAATTTATTGAAGTAAAGTAAATTGACAAAATCTCTATCCTGCATTATCTAAAAGTTCCACTTCAACTCAGCAATATAGAAAAATCGTGAACAATAGTCGGAAATAGACGCTTTGGCTCTTAATCCCAATGCTGGATTTTGCGACAAAACTTCAAGAACAATGATTAGAACAAATCTATTCAAAATGTAAGACAAGAGACGTATTCACGATATTTATCTTACTTGTCACTTTAATCAATATTAAAACTGGTCATGGTGGACTTTTTGCTACTCCTAATTGCACAGAAACCATAGCAATGCAATAATAGAATTAAATATAAGTTGGCGTTGTGTCTCATAAAAAATAAAGGTGCTATAGTTATTTCGCAACGTTAGTAAGATGATCTTTAGAATTATGGAATTCAAAAGATAAGTCAATATAAAGCTGGTTTAAATAAAATCATGAAATCAATACACCAGATACTATTGTATCGAGATTAGCTGTCCTTAATGATACATTGTGATCAAAGACTAAAATAGTTATTATAATGTAATAAAATACGTATTTATACCTGAACGACCTCATATGACTAAAAAAAAACACCATAAATAGTATGGAGTCCTGGTTACCGTGATTTACTACACCACATCTCAGGTAACAAACGTTAATTGAATTTCAAGACAAAGCTCGTTTAATTTTGATATATTTTACTATGCCAATGTTAAACTATTATTGTATTCATTTGCTTACAAATTTATTTATTCTGCCATTTTATTTTTGTAATCGTATTTACCCATAAGTCAAATGAAAAGATCTTTGCTAACGCCCATCTAAATCCGAAAGAATGGAAGCACCTTCATTTAATGCCAGGAGGCCTAGATAGACATTAATATTAGACGTTACTATTCATTCAAAGCATCAAGTATGTAGACACGTCTCTAGTTCTCAGTTCTGCTGTTCATTTCCGAGAGATAGACAGATAGATAGCGGACAGACAAATAGATAGACTGACAGACAGACTATACAGAAATGAAAATTATCCAGCCCCTCGAATTACAGTAACAATAAATTATAAATATTGCCCATAGCTCATGACTAAATATAAGACTTTAAGTACAAACTAAATGTTTTACAAGAGTAAATTACTTATTTTGTTTGTAATAATGCTACAATCAAAACATGAAGCATATTGACTTTATTTTGGAATCTAATTATGCCAGTCTCAGATAAAGGAGCTTTGGCTAGAACTGTGCAGGATTAAACCGAATACCTGAAACTTATTATAGTATTTTGTAAATTAGTACTTTTAATACCGACTATAAAAAAGTGCAATCGGTTAAAAATATAACTATGGTTACTCCATTTCATTTATTAATTTTAATTCAATTTAACTAATTTTAACTAATATTTGAGTTCGTTCAACGATTACGCATATTTTAAACGTGGTTGGGGAGTGGGTATTATTTTTCCTGCAAAGGACTTAGCTAAATTAAAAAATCAAATTATAGTTAGTTAATCAATTTCTAAGAACATATTTATTTATTTCTCAAATATTACACATGTAACTTATAAAGCATTATTTATAGTGTTTCTCACTAAGATCCTCCTCGTCAGATTCCAGCAATTTCAAGGGATAACATTTGTAAGTTAAGCAGAGGTTTTAAAGATAAGTGACAAGGGATGAAAATAACTGACCGAATATTCTTGCTAGAAGCTTTATTATGGAAATCATATAATGCCTAAAAGTATCAATTCACACAGGAGTGGCTTTAAGTTTCGCTATAAAAAGTTATAATGTCGGTAACTTATATCCACAAGTGCACTGAGGACTGTTTTACTACAGTTTTCAATGATGAAGATCTGTAATTTATTCCGCTGAATATTTTTAAATTTTTTATTATTTTGAACTTTCTGTCAATTTTCATGCATTTTTTACAATAAATATAACATTTTGTAGTCCTTTTGCATAAGGAGTAGTTATTTTTACTCGACAATTCTTATTCAAACTTGGAATCATTGGGTCCTTTATCTATAACAAGGCTTATCTATACCACATTAATATGAAACAAAGTCCTGGTTCCTAACCAGCCCTTACAAGTGGTAGATTATGTATGAATTAAATCATCCTTAATCCAATTCATATTTTCACGTTGTACGATAGTTTTTTGTCACAACATAAATTATGCACATGATATTTCCAATACAGATAAATATTTTTATTAAGTTACATTACACGTATTCAGCAACAAGTAGAATATTTATTTAAAGAAAACTACCCATCTCTTTCATAACCACATTTGGCAGTTATACTAAAAAGCTAGAGTAATTAAAAGTTAAATGGTTTATTTTGATTAATTGCAAATATGAATTAAATTTTCTCTAATATTAATTTAACATATCTGATACTTTAATGCCAACTATGCCTACAGGCAAAACATTATTTTAAGAAAAACAGTAAAATATTATTACTTTTTGGGATTGCGATGTGGTTAAAATTCTCTTTAAAAAATATTTGTGAAATTCATAATCTTTTTATCTAAATCTGTTATTTTCCATGTCATTAGAGTGAGAGCTCTAATATTGCTGTTGAAAATGGAAAACTTTTATTTATTTACAAGGTTCGGATCACTAAATCTTGTTTCGCATATTTTTTTGGTATGAAATAGCTTTCAAAACACACGAATTTTGATTAATGGCCAAAGTTTGGTTTCAGTGGGCTAACTGGTTAGGCTTTAGTTTTCATCCATGCACTATTGTACTATCACTATTATAAACGAATACAAAATTTTCCAATATAATTTTCACTTTGTGCAAGGCATTTCGGAATCAAAGATTCCATCGTCAGGCACTTCACAAATTAACAAATGTTTACCTGTTTTTAATTAATAATTATTATAATAACATACGGTAAATAATTTGGTTGTATGGTTAGCCAGTATAAAATATTTAATCAGAATTACATTTTAATTTCCTTATTAATTGAGATGAGAGTAGAACTGAATTTTGAATTGGTCCGTCTTCATTATTGATAAGATTTTATTGATTTGTATTAATGAAGTGTATTCCACATTAATGTAATGTGTATTTCAATGCTACAATTTTCTACATCCGTGCACTAGTTTTGCAAACAATGTATCTATTCTAGACGTGAAATAAAGTACTACAAAATCCTTAATATTAGATCGTTATGTAGAGAAATTGCTCAAACTATCTTACATGAGCCTCCAGGTATTTTGGAGTAATTATTAAAAAACTAATCGAATACAAATCTTAGTTCATCTTGACTTCAGGTGAGTGTTAGGCATATCCTCGTTTGGTAAAATTTTTTAACCGCTATCAAACACCCAAAAATATATTTAAATCAAAGAGTCTTGAAATATTAGGAGGTATAGTAAAATCTGGATAAAACCTGTTTAATTTTTGTCGTTTTATTTTTCATTAAAACAATGTCTTTTTTTAAATAAGCTTAACCATGAAAAACTTTATAACATTATAATGTGAAAAAGAAAGAAAATTAAGGTTAAATTTGTTAGCTTTGTAAGAATATTAGTTAACCTATATGTAATAAGATATGGAACATCTGCACACGTACAATAAGGTTGTAGGATTACCCAATTTACTTTTTATGCTTGGGATATTCTGAATTGAAGCCGGACAATACTGGTTTGTTTGAATAACAATGTTTGCCGCTGTACTCAAGCACTTTCTCCACGGAAGTCTCAAAGGTCTGGTCCTTGATTGTTGTGAAGAATGGACTTGTTATGTAAATTGTGCATAAACCATAACGAAGAATAGAAACATTAGGGCCATTGTAACCAAGCGTACCGGTACTTTGTATAAATATCTGATGACTGTTACTAGTAAATATATAACTATTATTACATAGTAAAACAAATGCGTTTCTTAATCATGGTTTCACATGGCTCGTACAATAAAATGGTAATTTAATATGTTCCTTTCTTTGCTTGATAAAATTTTGTTTTATTGGATAATTATTAAGGATAAAAAGATTAAGATCTTAAAAAGACATTGCCGGCTTCCATCCTAACCATCATCATCCGCTTTTTGTTACAAAACGTCCCGCATGCTACATAATGTATCGATGTTGAATTTTCCCTAGTATCTCACATTATCTGTTGAACACCGCTTGTTTGTGCAGTGAGCCTGTATTGTACAGTCATAGAATGTGCTTGTATGGCCTCTATGGATACTTAGGTTTATGGTCCATTTTTATATGTGAACTTACCATGTTACCAAGTTTGGATTTTTTAAGTTTATTACTACATATTAATGTATTTCTGCCTAACTGAACGTATTAAGTTATTTTTATACCTGAAGAAGGGGGTGGATACCAATCCAAAAAACGTAGTGTTTTATTTTTTTAACAGATACTATTATATTAATTGCAATATATTTATCTCAGCAGTCGGATTTTAATATAGTTACTAAACCTAAAAGCAACAATGGTAATAATGTAATAATAGTGCTGTTTATTTTATGTTTCTAATTCTTTTCAAAATTGTCGTATTTGACGCATTTACGTATTCGATTACATCAAGGTTTAAAGGTTCTTTCAATCATACATAGAAGACAATTTGGTAATAAATAATTACAAAAATCTCGAAAATCATCAATGAGAGAAAAAAAATACATTTAAATATTCAATCCTTGAAATTTTTCATACTTTAAATTAAACTTTCTCTAATTTGTGCAATATATTTGATAATATTTCACTATGTTGGAAAGTAAATTAGCGGGAAGCTTGTTTGACATTTTGTAAGAGGGCTTTAGCATTTACAATTCATACAAAATACTTCAATAGGAAACTAAATTTTTTTTCATTACTGAATACTGCACCATTATTACTTTAAAGTTAATATACTGAACCATTTTTCTTTTCATTAGTAGCGTAAATTACAGCTAACGGCTAATGTGTTGAATTTGTCTTAGTCTATGAAATTGTATGCTGAATTTAAAAGTTACAAAATTTGTAGCATGTTGTTCTCATTCTACCTACATCCCCCAAAAAGGTTTCTAATAGCTCCTACATAATAATTTCTGACACATGAATACGTAAAATTATTTAGAACATCCGATACTTATTTAAATAGAGATTGAATGTGTTATATACCTTTGAAGAAATTATTAATACGTTGGTAGTTGGGTTTTTTACATCATAAAAATTAGTTAAAACATTAAAGGTAATTCTAATTTTGATACCAACTTTTAGTCATAAATATAATACAGTTTTATTTCTTTATATTTAGTAATGATTGTCTGTATACTGTTTACCCTAACATAATGAAGCTAAGTACTGCCTTAAGTGGTGGTAACAGGTGGCCTGAAGGGTCTAACTTTGTTTCTTATGGTTTCTGAAGAGTCATTTATGACAAAAGTGTGTTAACCATTGCGTTACAAAATTAGTTGAATATTTGTTTAATGATGTTACGAATTATTATAAGAGCAACTAAATGCAATAAATACAGTTTATTTTTAAAAGCGGGCGGTTATGTGAACACGAGTTTTAAAATTATGAGAAAGATCTTTAATGTCTCATTTTTATGATTTCATCCTATAACTACCTATAGGAAAATACACAGTGTAGAAATAGAAGCCAATATTTTACTTAAGAGTTGTTCCTCTTAAGGTATGAAGGTATAGATCCTTTTTCAAGTGTTTCCAGTACACTATTAATATTTAATTTCCGTTATGATATGAATAGGCGTAGTACCTGCCGACATTGACAAGTCGGAAAAATAAGATAATAAGCGATTGTCTTACGTTATTTAAATTGGACAATTACATTTTCCACTTGATTTATTTAGTTTTTGCAACTGAATTGCCTCTAAATGTTTTCATATTTGTAATACTTATAATATCCTGTTAAGGGTGTGGGACGTAAGTACGGCGTGGTCGGTTATGCTTTAAAACGGTTGGTCACATTAATTCTCGTTCATTATTTTTGAACACAAGGAACATATTATTGCAAGGTTTTATGCGAAACACTACGTGCCACATGACAGGTTTTCCCAGAGGTTGCATTCAAAACTTCAAATATATCTACAGATTGCGTTACTATGTCACATGATTGTATTCCGTTCTTAATCTATTTATTTTACGATTTTCTCGTTTGCCATCAAGAGGATCAAGAAGACTATTTTAAAAATTATGCTAAAGCTAAGCCAAAGTCAATGGTGTAACGTGCAGCATCATTAAACTCTATAGACTTGAAATCTGGCAATAATTATAGGATCCTTGGAGTAATAGTACCATTCCTGATTAGAAAATAGTTTATACTATGTACCTGACAATATAACATAAACTTCCCACGCCTTCATTTGGTTTTTTTGTATGGATCCAGTCTATCTCAAAAACTAATTTAGTTTACAATGGTAGGGTTTATCCCACTGTTTGGGTATAGCAATTTGACTAAATGTCTATTTATTTTTTAATTATATATTATTACTTCGATTTATTTCAACTCTAAAAGCAAAAAAACAACTGTACAATATATAGAGTTCTATGTATATTTTTATTTGTTGTATTTTTATAAATTTAGTGCGTTTAACACCTTCATTGTGGATCCATAACGGGTGACCTTGGTTGGTGCCATAAGGCGTCTGTCTAAGTTAAAGCGTTGAAAGAATAACAATAATAATAAAGAATAATAATATAGTTTTTGTGTATATATTTTCTTTGTAAATATTTTGCTAAAAAAGGCATTGACATACTTTTTAACTCTTGTACTAAGTAATTTTATTTGATATTTGTTGTTATGGCAGGGGGGGTAGGTTGGAAAATTTGCATTTCTATATGATATATGTATCTAAATCCGTACAATATTATGAGAACGAACTAATATTGGTTAAAATTCTAACAGAAAAATGTTTAGTTCATACGGGATTGTAAATTAAAATTCAATAAGTTTATAATATATAACTAAATATATTTTTAAATACAGTTTTTTTTATTATTCTTAGTCAATATTTGCAAAAGTAAAAAAGTAAAAAGCTCAATACTTTTATAATGTCTTATATATGAATAATACTGCAATGTTTACAGTGACATAAAACTTCTGCAATAAATATGTTCAGTGTTTTAAGTACGTAGCTTTGTTGATTTCATTAGTATATGGCTGCCGTCTATTGTCTGAGGGAGGAAAACAAGCAGGTGAAGGAGGAGAACGGTCAATATTGACAGGACTTTCGTCATCCTCAGCCTTCACTGTGGTACACTCTGAAAAATTAAGATTGGATTACGGATTACATTAGACTTGTCAATATTTGCCAAAAGGGAGCCAAGATTTTAGTTCACATAATTCGGCAGAGCGGATAATGTTGTTTTTAGCTGTTAGCATATATAAATGTGTTAAATATTGTAATTAATGTTAAAGATACTCGTACTTCTTAAAAATACTATTTACTTTTATAACTTAATTATTTTTTATCTAAAATAATAGCGAATTAAAAAGCATGAATCATTTCTTCACAGATCAAAAGCAAGAGGAAGAGAATAATAATAATAATAATACGAGTATAGAGACAAACTTTAGATGACAATAATTATGGACACATTTTTCTCAGACTGACAAAGCAAGATCATTTTAAAGCATAATAATTATTTAAAAACAGCACGAGAAATAATTTTCAAACTTATTAGGATGATTGTAATACTCATTCGTGAGTTTTCTTTTAACGCTTTTGAACGCTTAGTAATTTATATGTTCTCAAACTGAACATATAAATTACTACTTGGCTCTAAATGATTTAAATAAAAAAAATATCTGTCTATGTCCTTAATCAATCTATATACTTTTGAAATCAGAGAGTTAAATTATTTTAGAAAGTTATCCTGATAAAGAAATGACAAGTTGGAATCATGCAAGACTACTATAAATATTATTTACCGCATAAAAGTATTTGGAGATTGAAACTGGATTTCGTTTGATATTTGTTTAAAGGGAAAGAATTTCTGAATAATATTAAATCTAAAACATGCCTTTATGGGATTAAAACCATTTTTTGGTTGAAGTGCATTTATATAGTAGTCTAAATGTGTGTTTTTAGATTCGGTATATATCACTTAAGCATAACTTATAATTTTTGAATAGCTTCATCAACATGAAATATAATATATATATATATATATATATATATATATATATATATATATATATATATATATATATAATAAATAATACTTTAGAAATATATTTGAAACATATTTATTTGCTATTTGGATTTTAAAAATAGTTATTGAGTAGCTCAAAACTGTAAAATCACTTAACGATGTCACTACACCTGTGAAACTAGTCTTGTAGTAACAACTTTGGTCGTTAATTGTACGTTTAGTACTGTAGTTAGTTGTTGTGTATGTCTACTGAAATCCTATTCTGGCAGTATTAACTGCAATGTTAAGAACAGAAATATTACGACTGACACATATATAATAAATATTATATTCTTGAAAATTATACTCACCCTAAAATTTCAAAATACTTGTGGCCAAGAAAAACTTAAGTTTTTTGCCAATATTCTGTGATAAAATCAAAATACTTGTTTTATAACAATGTTAACATGTAAATGTGTTATGGAAATTTTTAAATCTAATATTAACGGAAGATATTTAGGTATGGATTCCGTTCATAAACTTAATTGGGAAATATATCTCCCTCTTTTTAAGTCAGCCTACCGTTTCGTTCATATTTCTAGACATTTTCAACTTAAAACAAGTTACAGCAAAGATGAATAGACTGTTATAATTTAGTGGTTTAAAAGCAGTTACCGATTTTTAGAAAATCTAGTCTAGCAGTCAATGGCGTATGACTTTTAGTCTGAGTTAAATATAGCGGAGGTTCAAATCATGTCTGTGATCGTTGCAATATTTATCAATAATGTTGAATTTGTACGGTACCGACTATCCTCCATATTCTATTCGATAAGATCTTCGGACAGAACAGTAGCCCGTGAGGTCAGGCATGTCTTAATAGAAAACTCTTTACCATTTTGGTTCATGCATGTATTTTATAAGCAAAACACATTTTCATTGTACAAGTGACATAGTCACATAATTTATTACGGTTTGTATAAGACAAGATGAGCTAAAGACAAAAAGATTATATATTTTAAACGTGTAATTTTAAGGCAGACGTGTATTCGGTCTTCATTAAAATTTATTGTTTTAACATTTTATGGCCCTATACTTACATAGAAGTTTATCAGAGACATATTGACTAAGTATTCTCATCCTTATTGACTTAAGACCATCAATCATATCAGTTGTTAAGTAAATATTTGTGGTGGTTGTTGGACATAACCTCTGTGTACTCGCTACAAACTGCACACGAGGTAACAACCGGTCTGTTCGTTTTTCGACCTTGGAGGAAGCTAGAGCCAAGTAGGACATCTCCACTGCTACTATCAATTGGTCTCGTAGCTCAGGCGGCTAACGAGTGACGCTGTTGTCTGAAATTGACGGCGGCACCAGTTCGAATACCACTCAAACGCATAAACTTTTTGCTTCTTCTAAACTGCAATAAAATTATATCGTGTTTATAATTATTTTAATCTCATTATTATTAATTTTAAAACATTCATTTACTTGTTGTTTTATATATTGGTATTTATACTGTTTAATATTGTATTTTTGTGTGTATGTATTAAATATATTTTATTGTAAAAATTAGCCTACTATTTACTTGTTGATTTATCAGGTCTGAATTAATGTAAGAATTATGTATTTACTTTATTAAGGTAAAATAAATATAATTTATCTGTATCTAGGTTACTGTCTTAATTATTGTGTATTTATTATGTAACTTGTTCAAATTATTCTCTCTAAGATAAGTATCCTGTATGTATCTTTGACTATTAGTAATTATCCTTTACTAGTGCTTATTTGTTGTTGTTTTATATGTTTTTATTTTAGCTTATTATTATTTATTATCTATCTATTAGCGTATGCCCGGTTCTGTCATTTGCCATAATGGTTTTAACTAGAACACAGATTCAAAATAAGATTGGTAGTGATCTAGACAAATTAGAACTTGCCACAGTAAAACAATTCTGTTAAACCTTTGCTTGTAGATTTTGTGTACGCTTTTAAAGAGATTATTGGTAAATATGATCATGCTGTGTTATTCATCAGCTACCACTAACTAGCGAATGTTTGGGAAAGTTAAGTGAAGCTTTAGACCATATCACTGCTTTAGAACTTAGTTTAAAAGAAAGTGAATCTGAAAAGAAACACTTAGAAATAAAGATATCAAAAGAAAAACGTAGCTATGAACTAATGATAGAATCAGCTCTGAAAGAGGAAGAACGTAACAATGCCTTGCAAGAGGAAATAAGAATTCTAAAATTGAGAGAATCATCTTTTTCAAAACCTACCCAAAGATCAAACTGTTGTAATTCCAAATCCAAATTCGGGAAAAAATCATATGGACTGGAAAGAGGTAAAATCCAACCATAAAAATATTGTTGTAAAAAACCAAATACAGTTTCAGCTCAAAACAGAAAATCAATTTGAAATCCTCAACAAAATCTCTAGTGAACCCCTCTCACCTTCAAAATCTTTAAATACCCATAATAAAGACTAGAATGTAAACAATAAAAAGACCCAACGGCCTGCAACAGTATATCCTGGGAATGATTCACAGAATATAAAATCAAGATACCCTAAATTAATTTCAACTCGAGTTACTAAGAGAAATTCAATCAATAAAGAAGAGGAAAAGTTTTAGTGATGTCAGATAGCCATGGCCACATGATGAGTGAACTATTGTCTCGCAGATTGGGTCACGAATATACAGTGAGTGCTGTGGTGAGACCGGGGGCCCCACTAAACTATGTAGTCCACGATCTCCCTGGCATGGTTAAAAGAATTCACTACCGACGACACTGTAGTGAATTATGGGGGGTGCAAACGACATAGGAAAAGACTCGGGCCTTTCCCTTTGTGATACAGTGCGTCGAGCTGTCTATAGTGCTGTCAAAACAACTGTTATACTATGTACTATACCCTACCGGTACGATAAAGCAAAACTCAATACTCAGATATCGGATGCAAACCAAGAATTTAAAAACAATTTGGATATACCAAATCTTGTTATTCATAATATTAACAGTGGTCTCGTTAAAAATCATTACACTCGGCATGGTTTACATATGAATAAGACTGGAAAGAAGGTTATGT
Organism: Homalodisca vitripennis; assembly: GCF_021130785.1. NCBI lineage: Eukaryota > Metazoa > Arthropoda > Insecta > Hemiptera > Cicadellidae > Homalodisca > Homalodisca vitripennis. Next base: position 69,761,086 of record NC_060212.1, on the reverse strand, counting down.
CCAGAATTCTTGCTAAATGTATTGAGCAGTGTTATGGTAGTGTACAATGTTATTAATCCATGTTCTCCAGTGCCAGATAGGTTGTTTGCAGAACCACTTTTACATCAGTCTCTAAATGATACTCAGATATCCACCCTTAGACAGACAATTCACGCACATGTAACATCAACACCTACACCTCTTTCAACCCACGACCACTTCAATCAATGACGAAACCCTTCATAACGCAACACATTACACTGACAACACTTTTTTAGGGCAGACTAGAAACAACCTGTCACTAATGGAGGAGATGGAAGTTTTGTGTAGCTCTGGATGGTGACGATCTGGGCAACATCTCGAGAAACTAATCATAGTTAGCTATAACATTAGGAATGTTAAAAATAAAATTCCTGAACTTGTCATATATCTCGATTATCTTCCTCGATCTCCAGATGTGCTGTGTCTACAGGAGACTTGGACTGATGCTGACACGGAGGCTCTGCTGCATACCGTGCCTGGCTACAGACTTGTCTCTTGCTATTCACGCTCAGAACAAAGGGCAGGAGGAACCGCGATACTAGCCAAATCAAATCTAAAAACTAACTCGGTTAAGAATATGAATCGAATTAAATGTATCGACGGCACATTTGAGTACAGTGTTGCTGAGGTTCTTAAAGGTTGTAATTCGTTTTCTAATAATGTCTTTGTACAGAAATCCTGAGAGCAAAGCTCTAGATTTCTTATCTAGTCTCAAGAAGCGCTCACCCTAATCTCTAAAAAACATACACACATAGTTATAGCGGCATATTTTAATATAGACATTTTGTTACAATCAAAACAATGCGAAATCTTTAAAAACGTTATCACCTCTTTTGGTCTGAAAATAAACTTCGTAAATGCAACGAGAATAACAAAGGTGGTCATCAAAATGTATCGATAATAATCTCACAAGTTTAGTCCCGATGTATGCAAATTGATGGAGCCTTCATTATCTGACCACCAAATGCTGTTACTAGAATATCCCTTAATAAAAAAGAATCAAACCCAGATTAAAAAAAAATAAATTATTTAAAAGACAATTCAATAATTACATTATTAGTAATTTTTTTAAATAACCTTGAATTACAACTGGAATATTTTCGATTATTATATGACTGAATTTGATTATTTTTATTCAACATTTTCTAAAACTTTTTGAACAATGTTTTTCACTGAAACTCTCAACTGTAAAAGACAAGAGGAATACAACAGGTTGGATGACCTGGGGAATTAAAACATCATGCAAGAGAAAACGAGAATTATATGAAGCTCAGAAATCACTGAACAGTCCAGAGCTCACTAAATACCTATAAGAAGTATTGCAAAATCTTAAGAAAAGTAATTCTTGCTTCAAAAAAAATTGCAAATGACAGATTCATTATTGGATGCGAGGAACAGGCCACAAGCGATGTGGGATGTGGTTAATAGAGAAACTGGTAAGTTAAAATTTAAAGCGGATGAGGACCTTGAAATAATAGTTAATAAATCTCCCATAGTCAATAATTTCCAACTAGCCACTTTATTTAATGAATTTTTTATTAACGTAAGTAAATTAATAATACCAAACGAAAAATTATCGATTAATTTTCTGAACAAAGATAACAAAATTTATCCAACTTTGTTTTTGTACCCCACTAACGCTGAAGAAGTGTTTCACATCATTAAAAATTTAAAAAATTCCAAATCATGTGATGGGATGAAGTTCCAACTCACATTATTAAAAGTATCAGCCTCAATTATATCAAAGCCATTAGCTCTTTTCATTAATAATTGTTTTTCAAATGGTATTTTTTCCTGAAAAACTAAACTACTCACTAATTAAACCTATCCATAAGAAGAATGACAAAACTGACATGTCAAACTACCGTCCTATAGCCCTTCTTCCCAGTGATTTCCAAAATTTTCGAAAAAGTAATCGCAGTCAGAATTCTTAAACATTTTTACCAAATATAACATTTTTGTGTAAAAATCAATTTGTTTTAAACCCAACTCATCAACAGCCTCAGCAATTTTTTGAACTAATTGACACAATTTTATATTCAATTGACAAAAAACATCATACTGCATCTGTTTTCTGCGACCTTTCTGCTTTTGACTGTGTTGAACACAGTATATTGTTAAAGAAATTAGAATTTTAATGGTTTAAGAGGCTCAGTTCACAGTTTATTATCTTCATATTTATTAAATAGGAAACAAAAGTTTACAATTAAAAATAGCTCTTCTATCAAGTTTTTCTTCCCACTGGCAACTCAATGATCGTGGCGTTCCCCAGGCTCGGTGCTGGGTCCATTACTATTTCTCATTTACGTGAACGATTTCCCACATAACCTAAACTACTTCATCTGTAGTTCTGTTTGCTGACGACACCACTCTTACTATAAAAACAAAATCTCTGATGATTTAGAGAATAAAATTAATCAAGCAACTGACGAAGCAGGACAGTGGTTCTCAGCAAATGGGCTACTGCTCAATGAAAATAAAAGCCAATTATTAATATTCTCAACACATCAATCGCAAGCACGTATACTAACTTTAACCTAACTAACATTAAAGTAACATCGTCATGTAAATTTCTGGGTTTTAGTTGTGGATAATTCAATATCCTGGAAAGAACATACAGTCTTTATAGAAAAGAAGTTACATTCAGCATGTTTCGCATTGAGAACTATCTCTCATGTGGCTAGTTTAGATACTGTGAAAGCAGTTTACTATGGTTATGTTTACTCGCATCTGAGGTATGGGGTGGTATTTTGGGGAAATTCGTGTTATCAAAACAAATTTTTTCAAAACTCAGAAATATATCATTAGAATCATGGTTCAAACTTAAAAAGAGACAATCCTGCAAACCACTTTTTAAAAACCATAACATTCTTACTTTACCATCTCTATATATTCTAGAAATCCTATTACTATTTAAAACTAATAACAACTCTTTTCAAAAAAAATCAAGTATTGCACCATCATAACATCAGAAATCAACCCTTACAATACCCCATACACAGATTAAAAACTATTCGAGCAGGGTACCTTATTATTCAGCTCTTAAAATATATAATAAATTACCTCCAAATCTAAAAAGAAAGAGAATTCCATAAACGCGTTTAAAACCTCCCTAAAATGCTACCATCATTAACCGGGCATACTATTCAGTTAATGAATACTTAAAAATGAATAAAAGTTGTTTACTAGTCCATGTTATTGAATATTTTGACCAAGTTTATTAAGCTTTGCATATATGTAACTGTTTCTTGATTAGTTTAGGTTAGTTTATTAGTTTAAGTTTATTTTTAACATTGAAAATTCATATGTTTATCTTTAGCAATGCTAAAAATTATAAACCTATGTGAAGCTTATAATAAATAAATAAAGAGAGGCAAGGATAATTTAGTTATGACAACTATCTCCGAATATTCAACAACAGAGTAAAGTAAGTAGCATATAAGTTCAGTTATGCGAATGAGTAGTTACTTAATGTATGAAAAAAGAACGAGAACAGAATTATTAAACTTACACTATCTAAGTGAGATTTAAATTTATAGTGGAAACATTTGATCAAGCGTGCTTCTTACTTCGTTAGAAAAGTGAGCAGGTGCGCTTTGTTGCACCAACTATATTTTTACTGTTAATTCTTGAAAACCAACAGATTAGTACAAATTAAATTTATTATACATTTCTACATTTAATTTCTCTTTAAAAGACCATAGTGCTAGAGTTTTATTTCAGTGTTTAAACTACATTTCTGCTAGTGACTTAATTCCCCCACCCGAAGCTTGTGTTTTACAGACAAATACCTTAATTTGTCATGTAAATAATTCTTAACTATTATGGATGTCTACTAGAAACTGATTGAAGAGGACTATCTTCAGCGAGGATATTTATTTATGTAATTATCTAACGAATGTTCGAGTATGTGTGAACCCTAAAACTTATATTTTAGTCATAACACTGTCCAAGTAAACCTAGGAATGAATGTAATGTTGACCTTTTCATAGAAGGTAGAGTTTTCCAACTCCATTGCGTTTGAGTTTGATCTATAATTTAAATTTTGAGAGAAAACAAAAAACTGTGTTAGCATTATTTTTTTTAAATGGTTGAAATATATACGAAGCGCTAAATGTAGAGGTTGTTCAATGTAAGTATAATTTTAATTTAAGGAATAACACGGCACAACTTTACATTTGAAACATGTTTGGTGAATTCAAGTTTTAATTTTTTTAAATTTTTGGTAGGGGTTTGTATCCATAAATAATAAACTTACCTTGCGAGATATCGTTAGAAATGTCCACATACATTTTAATAATTATTAAATCATATGTGGAGTAATATATTAATCTTAACTTAATCGTACCAGAATCCAAAATTTGGAGATTAGGGAATTAAAAACATCTTATTTTAATTATCATTATTCACCTTTGTAAAACGGATAAAGATAAAAACGCAAAACAAATTTTACACTGCTTATCTTGAGACAAGCCTTAAAATTACATATCATTTGACACTTTTTATTATGAACCCAAAATCCCTATTTCTAGAACATATTATACATTTTAAAAAGTTAAGACTAATTACAATGTATATCCAATACTAATGTGTTTACAAATTATTTTGGTGGTTCGAGGTCGTGGCGTTATCCTTACATAAATAGTCCACGGGTGATCTTGCACATCTCGTCTCTATATTAATATTGGGAAATAAATGTTCTGAGATTTCAGGCATTGTAGATGAAACTTTTCTACTACTGCTAATAGTTTAAACATAACCAAATCGTCAAAATATTTTAACCAAAAGCAAAATCAAAACGTAAAAAAATTCAATACATGTTTAAGTATTGATTTTTTTACCTTGCTTTTAGTACATTACGAACATTTTTTGGCAAACAATCAATAAACAAAGCGACATAGGACGTATATTTTTTTACACTTTTTTCTTGTCTTTGGCTCAACTATTGTGCCCTGAAGCTATGCCAACATCTCGCAAAACACCAAGGATATTCGAGTATTGTACCAGGACCTCTGACGAGAATGTGGGCGATTGTAATGTGCAGTTTTCTAAAAACTCTTCTTAAAATGCAGTATAAACAAAATGTCTCATATTTCAGAGTCATCGTTTGGAGGCTAGAGCTGATAAAAGTTGTTGTCAGTTAGAGAGTCGATTATCATATCGTTTGCAAAATGTAGCGTATTTTCTAGAATCCATTTCTAGTTATTTGGACTATTGTAAAGGAAACCACATTACTTGAAAGGTTTCATTTCGACATTTTAATATGGAAGCTGTTATGGTTAAGTATATTTATTGGTGTTTTTTGTAATGTCTATATATTATTTCATACCCGAAAACGTAATAAAAAGGCATGGTTTTATATGTTTTTAAATATAGCATGATAAAAATACTATAGCCTTATGTAAATCTCAATACCCTCGACATTTATTAACCACCAGTTAAACTTTGTTTCTTATTTATATATAAGATTTTATTTCTTCAGTTAATACAAATATTTTTACTATAGCTTTCTTTTTTAATGTTTTAGGCCACTGGCGATAAAACAATAGAGTTTATTCATAGAACACAGTGTGATAATTGTATAATAAATAATTGCAAGTTACACTTTTAAATAAACAGTAATAATATTTTTATATTTATCAAAATAATTTTGAGATAAAATTTGTATTATTAAAGCCTTTGTTTTTTTTCGGTACATTTTTACTTTTTAATTCATTAAAATTATAGCCTCATGGTAGGAACGTGGTTCTTAAGTAGGGCCAGTTGTTTTATGGACTCAGCTTCAAACGAAATTGAATTCCACGTACTTAAACCTAATCAGGTCTACACCCTTCATCGCCCCTTTGATAAGTCCCTCTTTAAGTTCATCTGCTTCATTGAAACATTTAAATTCCTTAATTTTGAAATACTAAATTTACTGATATTTATTATTAAAAGGAAATGTAACTAATGTGCCTGTTGAATTAGGCGGCTAATTTTTTCATTTGTTTCAATTTAATCCTTTTTAGATAGATAGAGAGAGGGAGTCTACTGATGAAACCATTTAATGTTATAGCAAAAACTAGTTCAAATAATTTTGGATTCCTATAATCAAATTTTTACAATCAGAGAATTAGTTTTTATATTAAATGCTTACAGTAGGTTATTTATTTTGACTAATTATTGTCCTACCAATTTTTGATAAATATACAGTAACATTGCCAAAACATGGAAATTCTGTAAAATTACAATATTCAATATTCAATATTATTACAACATGGTATGGTTGGTTTTGAACTAAACTTGTTACTACAAATTTCAAAGGAAATTTCAATATGGCAGTCATTAACAATAATAATGATGATTCATTATTTTAAGTAATTTCAAAATACAATCGGCAGTTTTTGAAATAGTGCTCATTATTTGGATATATATTAGACTATTAATATAGAATATACTTTTATTTATGGTACGAGCAAAATTTTGGATTGTTTTATCCTGTATATAAATTAATTCATATGTATTGAAACATTTAAAATTTACAAACAACTAATGAACTTGTAAATCAATTAATATAATGGTGCTTCTAAATGTCATGAGTTAGATTATGTATAAACATGCTAAAATTCAGTAATGTTTAAGTAAACACTGAAAACTCAATTTATAATTTTTCTTTAAACGGTGAAGGAGGTTTCATTCGCGAAAAATATCAACTCTTTGCAATTGTAATCAATCCATTATATTCCTTTCAATTTGTGTGTTTGAAGGAACTCGTTATAATTTATTCTAACAAAGTTATTAGTCTATTATCATTAATAGGTTACGTTACGAACAGTAAATACTTGGTATTGAAAAATTTACTTATACGTTTAATGATGATAGATAAAACATACAATCCGCAATTTTATATGTTTAAATAAAATTATCACTGGCCACGTTGATGCCAAAATAGAGTAATAACTTACTAAATTGATATTTTTGCGTGTGGGTGGGCCTGGTGGTAATAATGTTTTTTTTTTTTTTTTTTTTTTTTTTTTTTTTTTTTTGCCTACGAAGTTAATCAGTTAATACAAATTTGAAATGAATTCCCTTCATATCAATGTAGATTCACACACCGCGGCGTCAGCATCTTGGCTCGACATTGCAGGATGAAATAATCAAGTCCTCAAAGAAGAATCACTCTAAGATTCAAGAACTCGAGGATGAATTTTACGCTGGACTCACAGCACTTCGTCTCTCCTAAAACAAAATGGCGGCCATATTAGCCATTTATCGAGACAACTTATGATCACGACAACGTAGTCACGTCAGAAGGACATTGCAACAATTATATCTGCAATAATGTGGCAAATAAAATACCAAAGTAAGTAAGTTACTTTACCATTTGTAAATGCTAATTTATAATACAAAAATGTTAATGATACTTACGCACAAGGCGCGTGAGGTTGTAACTGGCGAGCTGTGGAACGGCTAAAACGTTAAAGAAAGAAAAACCTACCAAACGTGTCAGTTATGTTATTATAATACCAAGTATATAGTTCCAGGAACATCGGAGGATAATAATACTAACCAGTAATAAGAAACAGGGTTGTGAATATATATATATATTACACATAATGAAACTAAATAAATACGATACATATTGATTGGGGTTATGTACTCAATAATTTATTTGGTCCTTATAGAAAATGCAGATATTAGACTAATCCATACATCATTCTAGTTATTTTATTATAAGATATATAAATTGTTATCCTTTTATGAGAAGAAAAATAACCATTCAAAAACAGTATTTCAATCCTTAATGGGACCATTTAAAAGATTAACAAAAATCGAAGAGACAACGTTAAGAACATTGTTTTGACTTAAGAGGTAATCATTCTGATTGCTGGAAAAAGCCGACAATAAACGTGAACCATTGTCGACAAACTGTGCCCTTGTTGAACTGTTCTATGTCTCAACTCCCGGCCGCTTTATCAACACACAAAAGGTTCCATTAGGGTTCACGCCTCTTCTACTCCAACATTATGCATTCTGGCTACTAATAGTTGACAGAATGGTATTACATTTTTTTTAAGTGTGCAAACGATTTAAGCGCATGTTAAAATGAACAACCATGGGCGTGTGTTATTAATTAATTATTTGCGTTTAGCATTTGCTTTTCCTTTTCTGTAATAAGAGGAAAGGTAAAAGAGAAAATGTTATGAAGAGATGTAATGGACTTAAATTATTATTGTTTTATAATTTCTTTTGAGTATTTATTGGCTTTTAATGAAAACTTTGTAGTATAATACAATTCGTAGTGTAGCTCAGTCTTTTACAGTAAAGACTTTTATGTTACTTATTAAATATGTTATTTTATGTTATGTTTTATGTTATTTTATTAAATATCGCCAAATAGGCAGTTGGCGATATTTCCCTTATCAGAAAAAAAATTCTTTAATTTAGTCCTACTTCGTCAATTTAAATTATAAGACACTTCAAAAAAATGTTGTATTTGAATCCTCTAAACATTATAAAATATAAGTCATCTCATTAACCTGAGTGAATAAAATAAATCTTTTTAACTTTGTAAGTAGAGGTTATAGTCTACTTACGGAAATGTTGCTCTTTACGTAGCTAACATGATGAGTTATCATTATCGGAGCTACATACATTCACAAAGGTTACGTTAAGAATTTAAGTGGTAAAGAGGACATTTAAATATTAATTCCGCCTACGTAATAAATACGTTTTTAATTTAGTTTATCCCCTCGTCTCTTTCTATAAAAAGAGACGATCGATTGGTATAGTTTTACTGTACATGATTAATGTTGGAGGAGGTGCAGCTCCATTAGAATTAAACTAATTGGAAGCTTAAATTTAAGGGACTCATAAGGGAGGTTATATGCAGTCTCTTGTCTAAATTGAATGGAAGGAAAATGCTAGAATATAACTGCTTTATATAAATAAAAATATAAAATTGTGAATTAAGATAATGCCATACTATTTAATAAGTTATGCGATAAGAAAATTATCTCTTTGAAGGAAGTTTATATCCAAAACTTTTATTTTGGTAATGATATATTACTTAAGAAAATAATATTATTGTTCACATCTATGATCCGTATTTACGTCTACGTGATATCAAAAAGGCAGAAAATAATGATTTAAATTAATAGGCTTCATCAGGAAATCATGCACGACTTTCTAATTTTCCTGTTTTCGGAATTTTTTTATATTAAAAGTATGAGACTTAAAACCGAAAGTACGACGTCAAGACTTGAGGTCTAATCACAGAAAAATATCCCGAAAATATTTAAATTTTATTTGTGGTTTCTTTTAAATTATAGATATTACATATGCTAAATAAGTTTGAAAATGCAACGAAAGTGATACAAATAATTTATATGTTGTATTTCGTGACAGTAAAAAGCGTAGTACAAAATAGGGAAGTGCCTATTAATTTGGACATGTGTTCACACTAAGGTAACGATTCAATATGTATGAGATAATTTACTTTGTATAGCCTACTCTTATTATCAGAACAAAACCTATGATTATGAGTTATTAGAATATCTTTTTGAGCAGTATTTGTGTAGTGTTTCAGCTTAGACTCTTTATTTACTCAAGAGCTAACCCATTCAATACTATAGATTGAGGAAGAAAAAAATAACTGCTAGTACTGCCATCTATAGAGGTAGTAAAGATTTGAATGGTAATAACTAAGGTGATCTAGGTGACTCAGTGTAGCGTTAAACCTGAGAGCCAACATAAATAATTTCCCGGATTTCAGCACATCTCACTATAGGAATGATGTCCTGTGTAACTAATAAAATACATAAGTTTCAATAAAAGCTATTTAATTAAACAAAGGTACTAACACCTGAAACTTTTAAGCTTGTGAGGTAAAGCCCTATAATCATATGAATTTAAAATTCACAAAAGATACATCAAAAGTGTAAAGGATTTCACTAGATACCAATTATGTGTATAAAATACAAAATATTTTAAGATATGACATCTATAATAGCCGTATCATAATAACAGACTGATTTAAATCTTTTAAACAGTTAGTCTACCATACTATGAAATAAATGCCTTCAATTTATTACACAAGGACACTTCTGTTTGAAAACCTTCTTCAGTTTAATTGTTCTGACGTGACTACAGACCACTGAAACTTCTAAGAACCGAATTTCTAAGAGGCTTACAACTACTGGAACTTCACAATTAACTACCAAAGTTAAACAACATCACAGCAGCAAGCCTCTAGAGCACTGGTTATAACATGCACTTTATAACCATGCGCCCATACACTTTTTGTATGTTAATTATTGAATTTTGTATTGCTAAAGACAGAATATTATAATAAATTAATGTTATTTATTCATCTAGCACCTATCTACTCTTTCTCGATTTGTTGTTTTAATGCTGACAGTATACGGGCATATCTCTGTCAAAGGGAGGTGATTCATGGTGGTATTTCCGTGACGCAATTTCTTTGTTGTGTGTCATTGCTTCTTCAAGCGGCAACTCATGTACTCTCTTTCATTTATTAATTTATTTTCCCTTTTTCCTTCTGCCGTGATTAGTCAACCCTAGTGTACAGGAGAAGAAAAAATTCATGTAACTCCTGAACTACGAACTGTCGTGTCCTCTCATGTTTAAACAATTTAGAAATTTACTAGTTTTGCATATGTGTGTCCCTGTCTAAGCTGTAATATTCTGAAATAAAGTTGTACAGTAAACCACTATAACACTTAGTATTAATTCATTTAAGGTAGAAAGTCACCATTTGCTTGCCCAACGAATAATGTTCATCTTTGGCTGGTGAATACCTTTCAGTAAAACCCACAGTAAGCACGTCTACACCGATGTTCATTTCATATCCGGACATCCCAATGTATTTCCAAGAGAAGCGTCGCTAACGATAAATAAAAAAGATATATAAAAATGTTGGAAGGTGTTTATCGTTGGATCCAGTTTTTTTGTGAATATAAAAAAATAAATACAAAATAAATAACGTCTTTATTTGAAGCGATTTTAAACATTACGTTATTGTTTTTCAAAATAACTCAAGTCATACGTTTTCAATCAAGGCAAATACAAATCTATCTATCATCTTCCGAGAAATACAAAATTAAACTAATCAAACCGATAATACATTACATTAAACAGCTATTTAGGGGTGAAACACTCCTCCTCCAAAGCCAGTCTGAGATTGTTTTTAAACGAGGAATATCCATAAGCCTTTAGACTGTGAGGGACGCTGTTGTATATCTGGGGGCCAAAGTATCTAAATCCATTCCTCCCCATCTCCAGCCTGACCCTGGGCACCTCCAGCATGGCGTCCTGCCGAGTGTGACAGTCCCTAATCTCAGCCCGGGTTTGTAGCATCCCCCTGAGGTTAGAGGGCTTTCCCGTCAGCAACACCTTGTGGACAAGGCAAGCCACCTGAAGTTTGAAAATGCACTTTAACGGAAGGATCCTTGCTGTTCGGCGATACTGGCTAACGTGATCAAATGTTCTCAGGCCGTACACAAATCTTACAGCAGAATTCTGTAACCTATCAATCAGGACCGTACCCTCAAGGGTCTTCCCCCAAATACAGGAAGAGCATAAACAATAACTGGGAAAACCACAGCTTTGACAATCTTAAGTTTCACTTCCTCCTGGAGTAACCCCTTAAACCTAAACAATACTCTTAACCTATTCATTACACCACGATTGATATTTTGAACACGGTTCAAGAAGGTTAACTGCTTGTTAAAAGTAACGCCAAGGATTTTTACTATGTCCGAAACCTGCAAAGGAACACCTCCCAAGGAAATTCACAAGGGTACATTACTGAGAAAGACTGCATTTGAAGAGGGGTAAAAATTAACAAGTGAACACTTTCTTGGATTCAACTAAATCCCGTGATCGTCAGCCCAGAGCCTGACCTTCAACAAATCAGCATTAATTCGCTGCATTGCCAAGGAAGACTGTAATGGAGGATATGACAACACAAGCTGAGTGTAATCAGCGTAGGAGTAAAGGAAACAGAATGATAACTCAAGATTAAGATCCGCAGTATACAATAGAAACATAATAGGACCTAAGCAGCTACCCTGAGGAACCCTTGACTCCTTGAGAGCAATCCCTGAAAGACGATCATTCACCCTAGTTACCTGGGTTCTGTCGATCAGATAAGAGCGAAACCACATTATTGAAACCTGATCAAAACCGTAGTAATGCAGCTTAGCCAAAAACATATCAAAATTCACTGAATCGAATGCATGTGAGAAATCAAGAGCATAATATACTAAAATACTAGAGAAATTCTTATCCCTGGCGGAAAACAGTTGGTTTTTCAAACTTAGAAGAGCAGATGTCGTACTGAAACCCTTCCTGAAACCAGACTGACTATCGGGCAAAACACCGCTGTACTCCAGGAAGGAAACCAAATGATTTGTCACAATTCTTTCCAATACCTTAGACAGAATTGGTAAAATTGAAATGGGCCTAAGCTCGGACACACTTGTAGGATTACTATTTTTGGGAAGAGGGATGACCAGGCTTTTTTCCATCCAGAGGGGAATTGGCCAGAGGAGAGAGAGAGAGATTAATGATATGGGTGATAGCCCCGATACAGAAAGGACTAACTGCTCTGAACATGTTGATTGAAATTCCGTCAATGCCAAAGGCTGCTGTGGAGATACTTTTGATAATTTTTTTACCTCACTCTCGCTCACCTGCCGAAACTGATATTTATCTTGCACCTTGTCGCAAGTAGCGTGCTTATAAAAAGCGAACCTTTCCGGGTTCACACTGTTATCGCCGCCCAAGCCAGCAAAGTAGCGGTTAATTTCATCCGGGGAAATATTAACCGATACAGAACCGCCAGCAGTTCCTACCTTTAGATCTCCTGCGCGCAAGGTTGCCCACTTTAACTTTGCCGCAAAATAATCTTTTTTGTTTTTCAAACGGCGTAATTAAGTTTATTGCGTGCGCGGTTTCGCACGTGCATCATTACGACAAAGTAAATCTTTTTTTAATTGGTTTTTTGTGCGTGTCAGAAGCATTATTTCTGAATTTCGCCGGGGCACCTTCCTTTTGGTCACACGCTTTTTTACCAATGGAGCACATGCATCAAATATCTGTGTAATTCCCGCGGTTAGCATATCCACAGCATCGTCAACATCACTCTGAAGTTCAACCCTATGCCATTCAATGGAGGAAAGCTCTGAGGAAAACATTCGCAGATCCACCCTTGACAGTGTTCTCTGTAAGAAATGAATTTTTCCTTCATCCTTTCCTTAGTCTTGCAAGGGCAGTCACAGAAAACCAACTTGTGGTCAGTGATACGCTTGCCTCGACCATCCAAGATCTTAGACGTGTCAACCACACCAACAGTCATGTTGCTCAGGAAATTCCTAACGATGATATGATCAATCAAGGCTGCGGTATTGTCTGTTTCGCGGGTTGGCTCATTGACGATCAGTTCGAATAGATGAAATACCCTTACAATTCAAGATTTTCGCATGCTGAGACACAGAGGGTAGTTCCCCCTAACCATGCTGACTGTAAAAAGCTAGAAGAGACATAGTCTTTTCCAAGTAGAAATGACTAATATATAGTGTTTATTATCTTTCATAATGGAGGTTTCAGCACAGAATCTCGACGGTTGCTGCAGCCAAACTTGCCCTTACTCATTTCGGAAGTAGAGCAAAGCACTTTAAAAAATGAATGGAACAAGAAATGATCTTCGGCTTGTTGTTTTAAGCAACCAAAAAACCAATGTTTCTGATTTTAAATATATCCAATAATAATTTCTAACCTTCTGATAATCTACTTTTTTAACGTCCTTTCATACTCTTCCAGAACGTGAAGAATTCTCTTGGTTATTTGTAAGCATAGTACAGCTCAATGCTGTCTTTTTCTGTACTGTCTGCTCTTGGCCTCCTCTTTGCTAACATTCTCGCATACGAACTTCAAAGGTCTAAGAACTTTTCTGGTAATCCATTTTGGTTTTTAATTTTTTTAAGGAACACCTAATAATTTACCGGTCTGCACAGCTCTTGCATCATGTCAAGGTCATCATCTGTTTTTCGTTTACTGTTTCTCCCTGCAGTGCTCTCTCGAGAGCCTTGACTGCAGCGTAAGCAATATTTAGCTCTGGGCCAACGCTTTGTACCTATTAATTAACTATTTGATACAAAAATATTGCATTAAAGTGATTTCAAGCAAAACCTCTCTGAGAAGTTATAACTCTACTAATCAAAAAAATTGTGAGACTATAACCAAAATAAAAACCTCCTATTTCAAATACATAGTGCTATGAAATATAAGTTTCTACAACAATGTACTTCCATCCCCATACTTAACAAAAGGATATAAGAATGTTTGCGCTTACAGGAAACTATAATAAACTTTATGATACAATTTATTTTAAAATTTAAGCTCAGTTTAATGTACACTATTGGGTTGATAAAACAGCAATTTAAGTGTCATTTTTGAGAATAACAGAATTCGACACATTATTAGTTTATACTGCTTATAATTCTTAATCGGAATATATTTAGAATATTATTGTAGATTTAATGGTTAAATTATGTAAACATACCGATGTAAGTACACACAGACGATTACCTTTATGCCAATACAAATAAATTTTAATGAATTCGATTTTATATATATATCTGATTATTATATATATATTATATATATATATATATATATATATATATATATATATATATATATATATATATATATAATTTCAATAAACATTGAATCACAAAAAGTACCTGCTCCGCCGGGAACTCGAACCCGGATCTCTCACTTGCCGGGTGAATGTGCTACCATTACACCACAGAGCCCTCACTTTTTACAATTAACTTATTTTGTATTTGGCCGTATCTTTCACATATGCGTTTAAATAACTAAACTAACATATGATCGGAAGAGCTAATATGTATGTATATATATATATAACACTAATTCAGTCTTCAATACAACTGACTATCAAAAATCAAAAAATACATAAGGCTATTTTTCATATTAGTTAATCTGAAATGTAGTTTACAATACAATATGTGGATGTACTATTTAAGTCGAAAATAGCATTGACTGTAGTTCAAGAAACAGGATCCAGCTTCTATAATCTTTCGCATAATATAAATTGCGAAAATTATACGTAATAACATATTATCTAACTTCCAATATAACACACACTGAGAACCAGCAAAATCTGACTTGTCTTGGCAACAATATATTTTACATTGTAATGAGTAATCTTTTATGCTCTCGTGAGCCTTGACTGCAGCGTTAGCAATCTTTAGTTCTGAGACTACTGTTGTGCAGCCAGTATATATCTCCTGCAATTACACGCAAAACTCTTATATGAGTAATTTGTGTAATTTAATCCACATTGCTCTCTGCAAAAAAAAAAAATTGAGAAAGATATCTAAAAGAAGATGAAATTTCTTGAAATACATTACATAATAATTTATTATAAAAACGGTGTTTAAAAGTTTTAACATAAATGTAATAAAAATATATTTTTAGAATTACAGATTTAATAGGCAAGTATTCTTTTGAAATATTATGATATACGAGAAACTGTATTTAAATATCGTACATATCTAGTATTCGAGTGGAAATTTATATGGATATCATTAACTTTATTTCAGCTTGGAGCTACATACGAAATAAATTGTCTATAATTGATCATTAATAAAAAAATTGGAAATTACTTAAGAATATAATATTCTGGTGTATTATTTCAAACGAAAATAGAACTGACTGTAGTTCAAGAAACAGCGGGGCCACTCAATATACCCCCTGCGTCTAGAACTGTTAGCTTCATATATCTTACTGTTCTTGTAAACCTTGAACTCAAATGTTAAATAGCAATAGCAATGTTATTGGTTAAATAATTATACCCTATTACTAGAGCAATCTACTTACTTAAACGCAATGTTATAATTCAATTAACTATCTTCAATAGATAAACCGATATATTATTAAAACGCGTATAAATATACTAGAATAATGATATATTAGTTTATATAGCTTATATAATCTAAAGGCCCGTTCTTTATTACCCATACTTAATGGTAATAAATTAAGGTGAAGATGGTTTCTTTCCCTTTGTCTATAATTTTCTCCGTAAAAAGTAACCGTTTATCATACTTTTTTCATTTAATAAAATATATTTATTACTATTATTATATAAAACCAATTACTATACGAGAATATTGATCTATTAGGTCATATAGTTAATGTAAACTAAAAGCTCGTTCCTTATTACCTATAATTAATTTTAATAAATTAAGAGGAAAATTGGAACTATTCATTTTAGTCTAGAATTGTCTCAGAATTAACAGTTCATCATAATTATTTAACTTATGAATTAATTTAAGCAATTTTAAGAGACACGTTTGCTGAAATAACTGAAAAATTTAAAAATTGTACACAAAATACATTTGTTTTAAATACATTTGTGTGTAACAACTAATTTTGACACTCGCTTCACACCTACATCTCATTATGTGACCATTATAAAACACAAAAATCGACCATTTAAGGCTCAAGCATGCAACATTTTAGCACAATGAGGTTTTTCTTCTAAACAGGCGACTCAGTTAAATTGAATTGAATAAACCATAATACTACTTTCATTTTCATGTTTTGTTACAATAACACGGTCATATCATTATAGAAAAATAACAAAATTTGCAAATTTGTGTATATCGGCACCTAAAGTTACCGTTTGTCTTATTCATTAATGGAAGAAATACAATAATAACTTTCTTTACTATATAAATATATTTTCTTGGTCCAGCCTAGAAAGTATATAATTTTTTTTACATATATAACAGTATCATTCTCCCCGTGTTAGCCCGTTCTTTATTTGACCCAGCGGGTGAAACATTTCAAATGACGGAGTTATACGTCGAGTATGCATTAATTAACTAATTCCTTTTTGGGCATGTTTTCAAGTGTATAAATATCTATATCCAATAATGCTTGCAAACCGATATATTCCTAAATATTTTTTAAAATCTTCTACAGTAAAAATATGTTAATAATTAAATAATGCAACAAAATTGCCTACCTTTGAAATAGTATCAATCTATCTAATTAATTGTGCAGCCAACATAAATAAAACTAAAACACAAATTCAAAACTGTATTGTAATATTTTATTTCTTTTCGTAATCACGGTTTCGTAATACGTACAAATAATCAATTGTACTATAAAAGCACGATACATTAAACCCGTTAAGAGACTTAATAGCTTACGATGAAACCAAAACCCTATAATCCAAGACTTAGTAGCAGTTAAGTTTTGCAATAATTAACGGATATATTCTCTTGACAAGATTGTTCCATTAAGCTTTGTTACTTTAGGACAAAGGATCGCCATTCTATTTTGGTGTAAACAGCTTTTACTCATTGGATTAAATCAATTCTCTTTGATGTAGTCGGAGTGACGCAGTGTGCAGTTAGGGACATAAATTTAGGCAAAGGTTATTTTTTATTTTTTCACAATTGTTTATTTGTATTTTTTTAAAGTTATAAAAACGAAATAATGCTTGTGGGTGAAGTTTTCTTTTGCAGTGTTAGGATTGTCGAGGAAACATAATTTTTTCGCACATTTTACATTGTCCAGTGATACGAAAAAAAGTAACAATAAGTTTCTACGTTCTGAGTTTGTGCAAACTTAAACTGTTTGCTTTCAACAATAGTTAGTTTGGTGCATTATTATACATAGTCGCATGGGGTGATTGCGATATGATTCCTGACTTACACTTATTACAACGCTCTGGTATGATTTGTTTGTTTTAACTTAGATTTTAGTTAAGTTTTATGTTGGAATCTATGGAAGAGACGGAAATTTCAGATCATGAAACGTAGTATTCCTAATTTGTTGTACCATTGAACGTTTGCAAATGGAAAATCCTGCTTATTTCTCAATTGTAAGTACTTAAACTCCTAACCGTATGCGTACGTAATGTGTGGTGTCCGTAGCAAACGTTTATTCAGCAGTGTTGCTTAAAGTATGGATCGATACTGAACAATCGGAAATGAAATAATATTTTTAAGTATACAGATCCTCAAGAACCGGATGTTTTGGCCGAGATCTTAACTTTTGTACAACGAACGACGTTGTAACTTATACAACCTTATTTTTGATCATACATCAATGGGAGCTGGCATTTAAAATACATTTTTCAGAAATAAAAACTGGATGTTTTTTTCTTTGTGATATTATGATTATTCACAAAGTCTAACAACCCCTTGCAATAATTAGCTCTTAGTGAATACTATCTTAACTACATATATTAAAGATGATCTATTTAACGAGACGAAAATAATATACACTAAAATTTTAAATACAATTTGTTAAACTCATACATTAATATTTTAAGCTAAATATGCATTAAATAAATTAAATACTGAGTAAAGCTCCTTTTAAAACCTTACTATTGAAGTATTCATAGGCAGCGAGGCAGTAATGACCCGTATTCAACTCCATTAACGGATCTCTAAAGAGCCGCGTTTACATCTTTGAAAAGCAATGCTCTGTATAATATGGTGTAACTACGTACTTTGCTTTTTTCCATACATTCTGTAAAAGGGTTGCCACTGTCTGGTATTTTATCTCTAATACTTGCATAGTAAACACCCATTTCGACACACTTTTTAGGTTTTGATACACATTTGACATTCGACAATAAAAAGTCGTGGCTCTTGGTACCAACTAATAAACGAACTTAAATACTATTTAATACTAAAACCCCTATAGTATTATGAGATCAGAGGATTTGTGGAGTTTTGCTATTTCCCCTAATTCAAATGGTGCATGGTATTGATGGCTAGGAAGGATGATTTTTAACTTTCTGTAAAAATATACGTTTCTATGTATTTTATGAATTTGACAAACATGGAAATCAATAAAATGTCTTTATGTATGTGTGTTCGTAAATATTTAGCCGATGTTGGAAACAACTCATACTCATATGGTACTCACCTGACGAAATTTGATATTTCTGTTTAATTTCAGATACAGTATCTCCACTTCATTCAAGATAATCGCTATAAATTTAGATTTTTCATTTATAAGTGAATTTGTTTAAATTAGTTTTTTAGTTGAAAAGATTTATAATTACTTTATATACTTTACCGCCTACTATATTTAAACAATATCAATGAAAACCACACAGATTTTAAGTCAATTTTAAAGCTGTGATTGTGTAAAATAATTTGCGTGTTATGATATATGATTTTATATATTTTTTATTTGTTTATATATATATATATATATGTTCATATTTATTTATTTATTTATATATATTTAGATCCATGCACAGGCGAGAGAAATAAGCGTAATCCCAATAAATTCCCAATAAGAAATAAACAAACCGCCTGAATTGAAAACAATGAAATACAATTCAAAAGCATTGTGACATTATTTTATTTTCATAACACAATTTGTTTAACTTTACAAAAAATTACGAGATTATGATAATATAAATGTTAAAGAAGAACTCTAATGTTTTAACTAAAGATAAACAATATCTAGCCTTAACCATAAAAGTATTACGCAATACCAAATCCATATGATAATGTTGTTTCAACATATTGCAATAATATTATTTGTTTTTTTTTTAACCTGATTTACATATAAAATCCTCAAAACATTTTACATCCTGGAAATTATGTCATTGTTGCAGCTAGTAAAATTTAAATCAGAAAATACTGTATGAATTAAAAGTAACTAATAATTCAATCAAATAAAAGTACAAAAGTGATTAGATTAATGGTACTGTTGTATGTACGTATTATTTGTACTTGTACTCTCAAATTTTAAAGTTGTAAAAATAAGTGTACTAAAATAATATAGAAATAAAATTAGTAATTAAATAAAAAAAGATTTGTTTAATGAATACAAATAATAACATAAAAAGTTTCTAATATAAATAAATGATTATCTTCTGGGTAGAATTTAATGGTGGAACTAAGTGGAAATTAATGTTTTAACACAGAGTACCAAAAACATTAATAAAATTATTTGCAATCACTCAACGCAATAAGCATAATATTTTTAACCGTTTTCAAGAAATGAAGTACATAAATAAAAGGCAAATTATTTCCCTGTCTCTTGTTTATGATATTCGCTCTATATTTTATTGGATATAACAGTATCAAATTTTGTATTTAAAACCTTACGCTATCGTGATATCAATATTTTAAACAATTTGTATGGATGTAAAATATATGTTACGTACTGTATAATTTGTAATATTAATTGCTTCTAGACATTTTTAATTGTTTTTCCCGTGAACATAATGTATTTCCCATAGTCAAAGATCTATAATAACGTGATTTGAAACGTAATATACTGGTAGGATAAAAAAAGATTTTAAGAAGTTCTAACTCATGTTTGGCACAATAGTTACCGATTTAATTCAGGGATATTTAGACGGTGAATAACTACTCTGTATGGATTCTCTAGAGGTCCTTTACTTCCTGAATTAACTGTTCTTGCAAGTGAACAAGTGGTTCTGCAAAATTTGGCAAGGGGTTTTCATACATGTATTTATTAACATTGATTCAATATCAAGTGTTGTCTTGAAGCACTTGATTTTGAATTATAAACCCATCAAAGTCTTAAAAGGCAATTTTGTCTTAAGTACAACTCTCATTACGATCTAGCATTTCCCAAAGGTGAACTTAAGACCCATTTTTGTTCTACCAAATTTGTTCACTTTACTTCCGATTTTGGAGGGAAGTCTTTAGGTATTTTCCATGATTACGTAACAATAAAATGGTAAATATTTTTAAACATAATGGAGCAATGGTAAATTTACATGTCATATTATCCATTGTAAATAACAAGAGTGTAAAATACTACTTATTACCGTGTTCATATACAAAAATGTAACTCATTAAAAAAGCAGCAAGTGTTTGCTCATTTTTTTTTCTATATAAAAGCAGTAATGCCAAGGTGAAAGTACGTAAACATGTAATGTACATTACTATAATATTACAGCAATTTTTTCCACTTATACAAATTGCCTCAAGACGCCAGCAATTCAATTTGTAAAATGAATTTAGCTAAACAAGAAATAAGATTAAATTTGGTACTATGAAGTCACAACAGAAATCATATTATAGAACAATTGGCATAGTGCCCAATGGAGGTCATGTTTTAACAAAGTGTACCATTTAGGAGTAGCTTTTGAATTTATGCTGATATTTAATATTTAATATATCTGTGTATTTAATCATTATCACTTCAAACAAATAATAAACGTTCTTTTAGGTACGCAGGGTAAATTATCTTCATGTATCTGCTACTGCAACAAGAATATTCCATGCTGAATAAAAATAGTGTACGTGTGGGTGAGCTCCACAGAGATATACATTTGACTTTATCTAGTGTCCAGAACATAGACATACAATATGCGTGTGAGAGTATGGTGTTTGTTGGTTAAACAGCGGGGCAGGTGGAGGTTGTGGGGTTAGTTAACCTTACATTAGTTTGGGGGATGATGACTGGAAGGAGAAGGCAGAGGATTCAAGCTTTTATTTACAGAATACAGCTGCCTCGAAGATGTAGAGGCACGGCGAATTCAGTAAACCAAGTTTCCTTATGGCATATCTGCATCACACTCTGGTCTTTAATTTTGAAAAGATTCGCATAACTTTCTTTTGAAGACGAAACATTATTTTCAGGTTGACGTTCGACTAGCATTGAGTTACTCTATGTATCCTAATTTAAAGACTCTACATACATTTTGCAAATTTTCAAACTACATACATTGTTATTTATTTGAGTTATAGCTAATTGTGGAATATTATTGGGTTCAATAACTAAAATAGCGTAGGTCATTTGTTTGCCAAGGCTGTAGGTACGAGTTATCGTTGTTCTACCAACTAATAAGCTGAGAAATTCATGCCCTACAATATTCCTGCAGTAGACACTAAGATGAACTGCGGGGTGCAGATTGGGTTTTGCCTCCGTTGTTTGATGATTGAGTTCAGTTAGTTGATATCATTGTTGTTGACAGGCAACTTTATTAGTTACCTGCCTATTAGGAATGAGATCGTATACTCACTCAAAGAATATCTAAAAATGTCACCTGTGTACAAGTAATATGCATTATTTATTTTACACGAAAACTCAGCGTTCTCACACACAGTGGACAGCTTCTTATTATGCACAGTGCTTAAGGATATTTAGTAAATTCGGTAATAATTTCATTTATAGTAAAAGTGTAATTTATTAATTATGTAGCCGCTATCTTGCTGTCCTGTCAAGTACCTTTATACACTAAACTCGTAAAACATTTCTACGTAAGCATATCCGATATCAGGCATAATCGATTTTTTAGACACAAATTTAATAACCTTTCATAAAGATTATTTGATAATCTTTAGCAAAGCCAATCACTAATGGAGGTTGAAATTTTATTTTTGTTGGCAGTATATCTATGTGACTTTCTGCCCTAGCGATATCTCGAAAACAAACTTACCTATAAATTTGAACTTTTATGAAGCTTCATATCTATATTAGTATCCCTAAGTTCAACGATGGTGAACGTCACTCCATTAGTTTGGGCTGAGCGTTAGCATGATGGCAACTAGGGAATAGGAGAATAATGAATTTATAAAAAGATAAGTATACTGATGAAATATTGAAACATAGCATTTTACACATGTAGCGTAACTATACCAACACATACAGCATAATTCGATAGTGACTTCCTGTGTAGACTTTTATTATTTAACACCAAATAGTATCAATAACAATAATGTATCATGTGGCAAGATATGTAGAGACATTTTTCGTGCATAGACATTATATTATGCATGCAACTTTAATTATACAAGAATGTGTTCTGTGATGCACTCTTTTCATGTTAATTTATTTTTTGTCTGATGTTTTTGGTCGTTCTGTCCACAATATATCTCGAGAATTACATGAGCTACCTATTATAAATATTGGATGAAACCTATAAGAAGCCTGTTACGACACGTTGTGTAGAGTACTTTTACCTGTAAGGAATAAGCAAAACCAAGCGTTGCTATCAAGCTTGACTGTGATTGCATTAGACAATGTTAAATATATTTGGTATCCCTCAACATTCTACTTCTGAGTCAGAGACAGCCTCAACAAACAGTGTTGCCTTTATGCCTGGTAACTTTTGCAGTATTAGGAGACCCAATCAGAGGAAATCTATCAACTACCATAGTATATTAATCACTGGTCCTTATCTTATCCCACTGCAAAATGTTTCAGCTTTGTCGACTGATATTGTTTTAAGGTGTAACATAATCTGTTATAGCTCTAGCTACTGCAGTACATATAACATTTCTACTTTATAAAAACCATATAAGCTTTTCGGTAACACGTAATGGTAATAACCTGAAAAAATTTAGGCAGGCTCAGCACTGTGTGTTCATATTCCAATTTCATCTTGTGTGACATTTTGTGTGTGACAGTTATTTCCAACATGAACGATAATAACATAATCAATACTAAACGATCTAAAATGTTGAATGTGACGTATAAATTGTCTGCCTACTTCTAATTTGTGACTATCAAATTATCGAGTGCTCAAAATAATCACTCCTGTACTTAAAATATGGTCGACCTGAGCGTAACCGAATTGCTTCGAAATCTTCACTTTTCCGACTACAGCTGCAATGTCGAGCCATGACATCGGCATCACACGTTTTAAATTATAGTAAATTATTCAATTGGTAGGCTGAATTCTATAGAAAATTGAAACCGTTAGGCCCATCCTTAATATATGATATACGTCCATTATTAATCTTGTTTGGCAGCAACCAGGCAAGAAATTATTTATGTAACTGTGAAAGATAAACTTATTAGTAAGCTTCGCAAATCGAGTATTTATTACTGCGACCTCAATGATATCCAACACTATATGTTTCGTCCATTCGTTACAACCTATAACATTGTGATAAGGACTAATAAATATATATGAGGGCCAAATTTTCAGGTATTATAGATTATTATTGTCTAGTGTTGAGAAACTTTAATGTCTTTTACTCTTCACTTTGAATTCCACATTTCAATATTAAGGCAGGCATATTGGAAATAAGCAACGTAATATGAACTCAGAAGCAGTGACTAACTTTGTCCTCGTAACTTTGTTAGCTTGAGCAAGAGATACTATTGCTTCTACAAAAAAAAAAAAACAAAACCACACAATATAAAATATGCAATCGTATTAGGATATGGCCCTACCTTAACCAACAATCACAAAACATCAGAGGCCACTCAGCTGCTAAAGTTAATTCTCACTTATTAGTACTGATATAAATATATATTTGGTACTTAAGCTTGAGTGACACACATTGTTAAATCCCTTTGAAACAGGTGCAAATCAAACATGAAGCTCATTAAACTTAGACATGCCTCTGAAATTGCACTTTCAAAACGCTTTAGCAGTTCTAATTTAATATTACACGTTAAAACATTTCATGACTTTCTGCCCAAATGTAATTATGTCATGTCTAGGTATGGGAAGAACAAACTAAGCCTCCGAAAGAGGTCATCAACAAGAGATGTTTTCCATTCATTTTACATGAATTTTCTCCCAGTGTCCTTTTTTTATTTTTATCAATCATGTTTATCTACTGATAAACAAAGAAATTTTGATAAATGTTTTCTACTTAAGATTCTTTTCTCTCTCTTCGTCCATGGAATCCAATTTAGTTCTTTATGATATAGTAAACTTTTTAATTACCCTTTCTAATCATTATTTGTCCTGTAGGGTCAGATTTTATGTATTGATACAGCAACACGTAGACTTCATTATCACTAAATACATTTAGTAAAATGATTTGTACATTTTTATAAGTAAAAAAGCTTGTAGACATATGTACCATAGTAGTAACTGGATGCTGAGGTTGGGGTTGGGGAAGAAAAAGTTCGACTATTCATTGTTAAATTATCTAGTATTTGTTGAGTTTAGTTCCAGTTCACCTTCCTCTTACGTGCATCATCTGAAATCTTATGCTGTTGCTGATTTCAATTCTGAAATTTGGAGGTACGTTCGTCTGAAGGAATCCAGCCGGGAGCGAAGAACGAAGAAGCTCAAAACGAAACCACCTGCAGTTCTTACCGTTCATCATAAAATTAATTCAGTATTTCTGTTACTAAAAGCCTAACGGTACATAAAAAAGTGTAAATATATACTTTCCAAAATGTATTCCCATTGTATTTGTGTTACTAACTGCACTATAACATATATTTAGCAGAGTGGCCAGTATTTAATGGTAAGTAGCCGGATGCTGGGATTGGCGCCAATCCAACGTGTGCAACGCATTACTTTATGTAGTCAACTTGTAAAAAAAATGTAATGGTACCACTTTATTTTCCAAATTTATATTTTCCAATATCTCCCTAAATTATTTCCTTCTCAGTGGCAAATTGTAACACGGAACTGTACTCTATTCTCTTGAAAGCCAATATATGAATGTGGTTAGGTACCGGTCTAATATGGTTACATTTAATAAATGTTGTTATTGAATTTGAAGTGGAAGTGTAACAGCCTACTATAAACTGGTTTTATTAAGAATAGTTGCAAAACCAAAAGTTTAAATGTTAAAAATATAAAATCTGATTAACTTGAATAAGGAAAGCAGGAACAAGTGATTAAAATATTTAACATCTGACTAATCCTCTCTTCTATAACAGAAATCATTATTTGTGCTTTGTTTCCTTACCTTCATATTGTTAATCCTACATAAAAATGAGTTGTTTTCCTCACTCATAAAACTCTGTACCTTATAAAATATTTAAAAATCCTTTTACGTTTCACTTTTAACGAAGAACGATTACGACATATAAATGATTATAATACAATGGTTTACTTTAATAATTAAGTAATAATAAAAAACTTGTTAATTAACTAATACACTTTTAGTTTATCTTTATTCTAAATATTGTTTTGATGACAAAACTTAATTTCTTAATGAACTTATGTACTAAAATTAATATATCAGGAATGCTCCAGTTTATTTTACCAAAACCAAAAACTTGAAAAGTTCATTGATATGGAGTAATAAAGAATATAAAAAAGTAATTGTGTACTTGTATATCTGACCAGCTGAATGAATTTTACCATCGTTCTTCTTCTTATAGAGTGTTAAGAAATATATACACATTAAATTGTATAAATGGAAATAGCCTTATTTAATTTCAATAAACATTGAATCACAAAAAGTACGTGCTCCGCCGGGAGTCGAACCCGGATCTCTCACTTGCCGGGTGAATGTGCTACCATTACACCACAGAGCACTTACTTTTTCCGATTCAATTATTTTGTAATTGGCCGTATCTGTCACATATGCGTTTAAATAAGCAAACTAACATATGATCGGAAGACCAAATACCTGTCAAACGACTTTTATTTACATTAAATAATATAAATATATAATATATATGTATATGTATATATAGTATATAATATATATATATATATTATATATATATATATATTATTATATATATATATCATATTACATAGGAGTAATATATATATTACTCCTACATTTCCTATCTATATAAACCTAATGTTTATTTTTCGGAGGCCCAAAAAGTAGATTACCTTAACATACAAAAGGTTTGGAAAATCGATTTATAAAATTTAAATTTTTTGTGCCTTTATATAGGTTAAAAGGGTTAATATCAGTATAGACACTGTGTATACTTACGGAGTGGCAGAGTATTAAACAATGTGAAAGAAACACACATTGGTATAGTCTCTATATTGGTCTATCTTTGCTCTTACCTGTACTTTTTGAAGTACTTTTTGCATGTACTTTTTGATGACAGTAAATGTCTCCTTCACGTAGTTCTAAACTTACTTGTTTCGATTATAAAGTATCCTGACCGTTTATTACCATTTTCTACTAATTGCTTCTCGGTATACTGGTAATTATGGGTTACCATTACTATAACGAGAAAACTGCAGAATAAAAAAAAAATTTAGCAAATAGAGTACAGCAATACTGTATTAAGTAAAGCCCTTTTAGATTGCTTAAGCTCGCGAAAGAATTTGTTTTAAATGTATTATGGACTTTACAGACACCATCATAGTACAATTCCTGTGATATTACACGTATTTATGTGATTATCTTGCGTGATGAATTTCTTATTTTATTATACGTATAATTTAAGTTTCAGTCAGATAGAAATTACGTGCGAAATTCATTTATAATATCGAATAACAATAGCAACATGGATAAACATGGTCTCAGATGTTTTGACGGTACATCGCAATGTATTAAGTATCACAGTACCTCCAAGCAGCAGTTTAATAGCTTTCTGTGTCCATTGTTGTTTAACATACTTCCTACCTAACCAGGAAAATAATCATGTAATACTACTTTTTTGTCCGTATACCACGCTGAAATAACATATGCCATTCTTTCCGTAAGCAGTCTTAAGTATAATAATAATACAGATAAAGATTTTAAGGCAATATGCACAATTTAGTCTGAATAGATGGCTTATAAGGTCTAGTTGAATAGTAATTATAACAGTACTGTATTTAAAAATAAAGATATGTGTATAATGATAACCAGGGATATGAACATTTTATTGCTTCTATTTTAAAACAAACTAAAGCAATCCTTTAAAATTTTACATGTGTTATATATTATCTCATGTACCTAACACCAAAAAACACGACCCATAGACTTGAAAGTTTGCATGCAACTTCAGAGAAGCCTGTTACGTGACACGTGGTATGTTACACTCGATCCTTGTACTAACAAAGGCAAAAACTTAAAAACGTGTTACCAATCGTTAAGGAATGTCAGTTTTAATTCTGGTTTATCTTTTTGCCTTTTATATTTGACTCGTTGAATCACCTAGACGTGTTGATAAGTAATTATGTGTGAATATACTCATACGTGGATACGTTACAGGGGACTGAACACAACACGTTGGTATCTTACCGAGTTCGGCTGAAGGAGAGTAAGTGTAAGCTTCAATACACATACTACTTCTGAGTACTCAACTTCTCTCTCAGTAAAGTTTGACAATAGCTTCACAGTCTGTGGCTTACTCCTATGTTTCTCCTCACCCACCATGTGCATTATATATGCATGCAAATACTCTAATGGTAGTAGAAAGCACACAATGAGATATTTCATGGATATTACTGTTAAAACTGTCTAAACTACTTCAATTGTAGCAGTGAGGTATCTTAAAAAAGTTCGTAACCGGGACGCTAGCCAACCAGGAATATTACCATAATCTCAGTTTTATTGCTATCCCCCAGTTGGGTTGTTAGCCTGAATACATTTCCTTACATAGGAACAATTGAGCAGGATGACGAGTCCTCGAAAGTAAATTGACCGTCATAAACCTCACTCTGTTACTCAGAAAAATAATATTATAAACAGAATTAATTAATTAATAATAATTATAAACAGAAAAACGTTTGATAGTATTTTAGAACTAATTATTGAGAAAATATTGGCAAAATCTATGGGCCAAACGTTGAAGATGGAGAGTGGAGGATAAAACATAATGTAGAGTTGAGGCAACTATATACGGACCCAGACATAGTGGCCGAGGTGAGAAGTAGGAGAATGAGATGGGCTGGCCATTTACTAAGGAAAGAGGACAACTCCTTAGTCAAGAACGTCCTTGTAAACAATCCGGAGGGCAGAAGACCACCAGGAAGGCCCAAGTTGAGATGGCGAGACCAGATCAGAAGAGACATAAGAAACTAGGAAGAAGGGAAGAAGAGGCAATGGATAGAGAGATCTGGAGGCAGTGTGTTGGCGAGGCAAAGTGCCACCTTGGGTACCAAGAGCCACGGCAGTAAGTAAGTAAGTAAGTAAGTAATTTTAAACTATAATGTCAGTCAATTATTGTTCACAAAGGTAATACCATACAATATTTGTTATATTACAGATTTCAGAGCTGTGAAATAACAGATTACTGTAGTTCTCATTTCTTATTCTCAAATTTATACAAGAACGAATCAGTTGTAGTAGGTGTTTGTGTACTGCTTTATACTATACAGAGATGATGAAAATTCTTGAAACAGTCTAATATCTTTTGTACTCTAAAACATATAAACATAAAACCTTGTACAGTGACGTAGGGCACAAACTTATTTTTTTGATGTAGTCAGTAGTACCACTCCGGGTTGATAACTCATAAGGAGTCGGTGAAAATTTTTAAACCTAAGCATAAGTTGAAGTATATACTATTTTCAAGGTCCTAATTAGTATATCATCATGTCACAAATTATACCTTAAGGTTAATCCTTAACAAGATGGCGGCGCCCGAAATTTTCATTAGTGGTCTTATATGTAAGCTCAAGAATTGTTTAATTTTATTGTAACCATATTAAATGTAGTTACAAAAGTTCACACGTGATTTCTGTGCAAAACCACGTATTTTTCAATGTCCTGGTCTTGTCTTATGGAAACGATCCACGAGTAAAACGTTTTGTCAGTATAAAATGTTTAATACACGAATAGGTTGATAAATTGTTACCTTTTTAAGGAATATTCAAGCTCATAAGTATGCCGCAAACTGCACTTAACAAGCTTTATCCGTTAGAAAGTGGTGGCGGTTCAAAGATTTAAAAGGAAACTGTAAATTCAGTAGAAATAACAGTAAGTGGCTTTAATTAGTTTACAGGATACAAAGCTTATTTTTAGTTTTACTTCAAACTGCTAAACAATACTTTATTAATTATATATAAATACATGTTTTATGACTTCCAACGTTGACATTTAAAGATGCTCTGTTTACATGCAATAAAAGGGGGTCCTACTACCAGTGTGAAGTTTTTGATGATTTATGTGTTTAGGAACATACGCCTTTGCATTTATGGAGCCGATTAATATGGATTCATTTCAAAAAGTAGAAACTGCCTCGAGTCATTATTAAAAATTTGTTGTGAGATAAGACATAGACCAAATTAAGTCTTGAAGATATTTAACTAAACTTGGTC
This sequence comes from Homalodisca vitripennis, assembly GCF_021130785.1. Lineage (NCBI taxonomy): Eukaryota > Metazoa > Arthropoda > Insecta > Hemiptera > Cicadellidae > Homalodisca > Homalodisca vitripennis. Next base: position 69,731,091 of record NC_060212.1, on the reverse strand, counting down.
TTTTGACAAATCTACGATAAACTGTTATGAACGTTAATTCCAAAATAGGTACCGTAGAACATTGGTAAAATACTAAATTCAGTATTGAGTATATGTAGGGCGAAGTAAAGATAAGGACCTCTATATCTCCCACTATTCTTATTATCAAAACGTTAAAAAACATTAGGCAATTAAACAGAAAACAGCTGTGCTTAGAAGCAGTCACCTCCCCCGCCATTTGTAGTTGTTTGGAAGTTACCTTAAGGCCGTTATTCCCCAGGATAGTTCTTAGAGAGGGCTTCTTAGCTCTAACTTCGCCTGATAAAATAGGATATATTTACTTTACTTTATCGTTATCGAAAGGCTTGGTAAATAAAGAACTAATCCATGGTTGTAATCAAATCGTACACAAAAGCTTTAGAAAATTGAATCTTATTCTAATTGAACATAATTGTAAGTATTATACAATTATAGTTTTATAACATAGACTGTTTCGCTAGGAATGGATAAGATCCTATTAAGTCAAGAACGTTCTCAGTCGTGCATTAAGATGTGATGTAAACAAAGAGAAGGAGGGTGCTGAATGAGAAGGTTTCAGTGTAACAAGACTAAGCTCCGTGAGAATGGTGACACAAGTCTCGACATTGATGTGCTTGTGATGTCGACATTGACAGCTATAATAACCGATCTGCTGTTGGCAATCTGTAACTTCTTCCAAGAATCTTACTTTTATGTAATAATATGTTCTAACTATAGTAATGTGTTAATAACTTTATCAATGTATAACAGTCCTCTTAATTTGAAATTTTCAGTTACTTAATTTCAGGTACTTTAAATAATAATTTTCATAATCATTAAATAACTCAATGATAACAGGAGATTTCACAATAGCTATAAATATATTCATTTATAAGAATAGAAATTAGAAAAGTTTGGATATTTGGATGTTTGTTCTTCACTCTCACTAAGAGAAATAGATAATCGACTTACATGGTTCTATTAACTTAGTATTAACATTGAAATAAATAATCATTTCTATTCAGATTAGAAATTACTATAACGCTCATTTTACCATATACATGCATAAATATCTTAAAAATTTTGAGGAAGACCGAAATTTCTTTTTCGATTAAGGTCATGAATAATACAATTACTGTAACTCATCTTATTTCAACTCATTCGATAATTGGTTATTGCTAGCAGAGGCTTTACTCTGATATAAATTATACTTAAAGGAAACATAAAATGTATAAGAATGTAATAATCTGGGAGAACCAGAACTAGTCTGTGAATATCTCGAAACTCGATAACTGTTATCGTGGAGATAGACATATAGATAGACTGGCGTATATGAAATATTGTAGAGATTAATAGGCTTCGCTAACGCCCAAGGATATAAGGACTATAAATTAATATAACCACTATACTAACTATACTTCTGACTTACTTTATGTAATTAAATACTGTTAGAGCTAGTTAATATAAAACCGGTATAAAAAGGTAAGTCATTACTTGAGTGATGACAGTCATTAAATTAACTGACGAAATCCTAAGTTGAAACAAAATATTTGGATATCAATATGTAGTTTTGTTACATTTAGCAACAAAGTGCAGTTGGCTTGAATTTATATTTGTATTTTTATATCACTTGGTCTATATAGGTAATGTGAGATTATAAAATATATAAAAGTTAGCTTTAATAACCATTTATACTTACGTTCAAAATTCATTTAAAAAAGCACAAATTTTTCCTCTCCACAACAGGCTACAGCTCAAGCTGTGAAATCCTCCATTTTACGACGTTTTGCTTGATTTCAAGGATATACGTCACGCATATCCATCAACACCCGTACACCCCTCAGTATTCCCCCTTTGTCACATTCGGTTCATTGCCTCCTGTAGATGTGCTATCGTGCACGAAAAATGCAAATGAAGCTCTGAATTTCTACTATTGATTGATATTGTCAATATTACATATTCATACGTTTTATCCCACTCTGACCATTCTAGTGTTGGATTATAATTTCAAACGACAACTACATATATGATATACATTTCTGTGTAACCCTATAATAACGGTTATTTTAATATTATGTATATGTAACAAAAATTCGTAAATTTTAAAAATCTAATAAATACGAGTAGTTAATTTAATTATTTAGTAAAAATTTTAATACTTTAAAAATTAAAAATTCTGCACCAAGACATTCGGTAGAAAGATGGATGTTATTTGTTGTTACCATGCTTAAACGTAGATTGTAGGAACTATTCCTGTTATATTTAACTACGTTTTACAGTTTGATTCGTTAATATCGATGCGACACATTAATTATATAATTAATTAATACATCTCAAACAAATATATCTATATCCATACAATTATAACAAATTCTCATGTTTTATGTGTGTGTTACTCAATTTATGGTTTAAAAACATAGAGTAAGCTTGGTAGTAACAACACATGCTGTCAGTATTATATACACAGCGTAAGAGTACCCAACTCCAGTCTCGAATAACAGGCCTGGTGGAGGATATATGCGAATATTTAAGTCTATAGCTAATTTATATCTCGAAAACCTATTTCTTCTACGTACCATGAAGTTTCATGCAAAATTCAAAATTAACAGGTGAAATCTTTCACGAGATACACTTACACTAACACTGCAAAATATATGTATAGATAATAGTATCTAGAGGAACTATAATTTAGACCTGATTGATAGTTGAAATTGACACAGTGCAGCACACAAGTTAATACACACATGTATACCTTTTTTGGATTAAACAAATTATTCAATGAAGTCTGTACACTAATATATGATAGTAGGTAACAAGTCATACATAGTTAACTGTTGTGATTTAGTTATTTTAATATTATTTTGTATGGCTACACTATGGTAAACTTAAATACTACCAGTTGTAAAATTCGTAAACACTAGATATATAACTTTCCAACTAACTCTGTTGGCAACTTTTTTCGAAAATATAAGGTTCCTAAATTCTAAAATGTGCACTCTCTGTACGATTTGGCTTTTCTACTCACTCAGTAAATATAAATTTCTAATTGGAAATAATTTGGGCGAAGTTTTAGTTTTATCTCGAAATAATTTTTACAGTTGTTATGAAAATAGAAAAAACGTTTACACCATGATTTTACATTAATTTTTAATTCATTGGTTTTGAGTAATCCAGTTTATATTTAAGCTAAATTACTTTTGGATCAGATTAGTACAGTAAAAAATTTTAGATCAGATTTACTAACAAGCTGCCAGCTACATGATAACAAACTTTAACGGTACATAAACTGTTACTTTTACATGTAATTAATTACATTTAAAGTGCAAAACTAAGAGGTCTGTTTTCACAGTATTTAAGAGGGAATTATTTCAGGACACCTTTTGTGCAATTGTATTAAGAATGATAAGTTTACCATATTAAAAACCTATCAAATAAGATTCACGACGTTTTAGGTCGTAATAAGTTTCTGCAAACAATACGCTTTTGATCTGGGAGAATAGCATTTCTTTGAGTACACCCAAGTTACGCAAATTAAAGTAAAAGGAAAAATTCCTTCTTTAATTCATAATTTACAATAATTTGATCACATACATTAAAATCCTTATACTGTTATTGAATATTCCACAAAGCCTTTTTTGCTACGGTTGAAAGAGGTTGGTTTTGAGCAAGGTTTGTTTCAACATAAGTTGCATTTTACACAATCTTAATGCTGTTGCACTTAACTCTCTCACACAGAATAAAACACTATTTAATCGTACGGTAGAAGACGGAGTATTTACATTGAGCGTTTCCTGTTTATATGGCGACTACCAGATTTTTTTAAACATGTAACCTTTTGATTGTTTTTCCAGATCTTTAAATACTCAAAATATAAATAACCTTTGAAACCAAAAACTAATATTTTATTTTAAACCTGGTTAAATGTTTTTACTGTGATTTTACACTCTTATGTAAGTAATAATTTCCTTTCTCAATACCATTACACATTTTTACTGCAGGGTTACACTTTTCTATGTATTTCTTTCACTGTTCCGTACCATTAATATTTACCTCCTTGGTTACTACAAAATTAATTTTTATTATTAATTTATCAATAACAGGTGTTTTAAGTCGCTGTTGGTTTATTTTATTTTAGTTGCTCTACTAGAAATCGTTTATTATTTATCGCTGTTTGTACTTTTATTGTGAATTATAATGTTTCTTTGAAATGCCGTATAAGGATAAACAAGCATTCAAAATGTAAATGGTGTTTAGATGGTGCGTGAAAAGGACAGCTGCGACTCAACACAAATAAAGGAAAGACACTGGCTGAGCCTGTAAGAAGTGATAGGGCACCAAAAGGTTTGACAGCAACTCGATCCAACTGACTTTTCCAGGAGAGTCAGTCTTGATTCAGGTGTGAGTCAAAGGCCAGTGTTCGGAAACTTGAGAAAGACAGTAAAATGCGCCCGTACAGTTTATTATCAAATACAATTGTCAAGTTGATATATTGCAAGGCTAACAGATGCTATTACCGAGTAGTCTGTCGCATTGTAAAGGATTCACCTGTATTGATGCGTGTGAAGTTTAAATTTCTTAGTTTAAAAAAATTTACATACGTAAAATGCAATATTTTTAATGAGTAAACATTTTGTACCGACAGATAAAAAATGGGTCTAGTACTTGTTTACTATTGTTTATCAAAGTTTCCAATATTACTTAAGTTTCATTTCCACAAGCAGAATAACTAATTCTGCAAATCTAATCATAGAATATATCTTATACGATCCCATTTTAGCAAAATATTTCGTTACTTTACATTGAAAAATGCAATAACCATTAAATTTATAGATCTGCAATCTTATCTCTTCTTCAAATAAATAGCTAATTTGACACATAATTAAAAACTAGGTTAAAATAAACAAATCATACCAGAGCGTTATAACACGCATAAGTCAGTAATCACATCCACCATGTTATGTGTCGACTTCTCTAACTGTAAAACATGTACTTAGGAAAATATAGCGTTTTTAAAGCTACATTGATTTATTGTTTTTAAAAAAAATTAAAACTTAAACTAAATAAAAATTTTAGGAACGAAATATTGGGATTTAATTGTAGATTAGATTGTGAAAAGTCAGGGTAAAAACGAACATGTAATCCTTTGGCAAGTTAGTACTGGTAGTTTTACATTGTTAGGAAGGCAGGTTGACTGCCTTGAATTGATTAAAACTTGTCTTGTTGCGAGTATTGTTCTCCTTGTTTGATACAGCTGGACCAATGAGAGAACACCGCGGATGTCCTGCAAAGTTGATTGGAAAAGGAAGTATTTAAGCGCCCGCTCATAATTTTCGCCCTTCTTTTGGTTATTTTCGTGAGTCAAGTTAATTACAGTGCGGCGTGTTTCTTAAATGTTTTTTCGCGAGGGATTTTGAGGTAAGCGCCAAATTTATTGTACGTTTTATTGAAATAGTCTTCCTGATTTGATATTAAATTAATTATTTTGTCTTTTTTATAGGAAAAAATTAAATTCATAGAAACTACAGAGCAATCTGAATAACTTATTAACGAGGAACAATAGAGCGTAATAGAATCATGCAAGTTACATTTGGTTCATGCTTGCAAGAAAAGTGAAATAAAATTGAACTTTTTTAATAACTTTAATTGAGATTTGGAAAAGTAGTAATTTATTAATATTTAACTGGAACTGTTTTATTGTGAATTATTAATTGGAAATTAATTGAACTTTAATAATTGTTAGAGAGAGTTGTAATCTGAATTGCAGGGACTTGAAAGTTAAGGTTCAAATAGTGGAAAGAGAAGTTAACATTTTTATTTTGAATTTTGAGTGAACTTAGAAGTGAACATTTTTATTATAGTTATTTCATTACATATAGTGCTATTTCATTAAAAATGAAATGGCACTTGGAAAAGTGCTATTTCATTTTTATTATAAAACTTTATTATTTTATTTTAGAAGAGAGCTCTGATTTTTAGTTTGATATATTTGATTAATATTTTTATTTCTTGCCAAAGGAATTTTTAAATTTACTAAAAGGTTTGTCAATTCTTTTTGGAAAATAGTGATAAAAATTCTAAAACGTTGAACTTATTAATTTTCCAGTTTAAAATAAATCCATTATGTTATTTAGAACTGTGATTTTTATTTTAGACAAACCAGATAATATTTAATAGTTAACCAATTTAGTAATAAATTGTACTGAATATTCACTAGGAGCTTACTAATCAAAAAATATTTTATATCGTCTTGGATGTCTCATTTAAAATTTAAATATTAATACTCTGGAATATTAATATCTACAATCCAAGCCGTTATAGAAAATAAAACAAAACCCTAATGATTTTTAGTGTGACTGAACGATGGTAAATGTCCGGAAACTTCCTGTTTCCTTCAAAATATTTCTATTATCAAAACAAACTTCAAACAAAGAACTACTAAATGTCATCGTTATTAAAAGTTACTCATGTAGAAAGATTATTTTACAAGTTAACAGACAGACGATGAGCAGTATATCGTACTGCTACACTGGAAGGAAGGGGTTAATAAACATATTAATTAATAAATAATTTATTATTACAGAAATACACCCCTTAAGCATTTTGGTCATATCATGTGGTAATAATAACTATTATTTTTGTATAAATAGTTAAAAAACCTAAATAATTTGTTTAGGACCTAAAAAGTAGGAAAGGTATTTCATACATACTTAAATATGTTTTGGATTTTTGGTTTTTTATATTATTTTAATAAGTACCTTACATTGGTTTCTATACATAAAACGCATGTTATATTTTACTAAGGCGTATATTTTTCATACATTATAATAGTAGGACTTTTTATTCTTAAGTTTACTCATTTATTTCTGTAGAGAACACTGGACACCAAATGCTATTCTGGGTGTTGTTGTTATCTTAAACCGTCGTTTTTACGTAGTCCATCCCCCTTGTCTTCAATTTTCTCCTTCTACATCTCACATGATGCCAAAAGAAGGAAATGTCGAAGAGGGCAATGTAATGTAATTGGATTTCCTCTAGAGGACACGACTGAGACAGGATTGACGTGTCAAATTGAGCGTCATTATTTTGAAAACACATGTGGGAAAGCTGTTGAGAGTGAACTTGTTTCAGGATATAATGTAATTTTCGTTACTTTTGGAATAATACTTAGGTATGTATCCGAAAGTCTGCCTACTTGCGGTGTGTTTATTAAATAGTAGTCAAATTAATGTATAGCTGTATTTACTAATTGACAAATTTGGCATATATCTCCTATATTATTTGGATGCTTAGATATTTAAAAATAATTCCATTGTCTGGGAGTTCATTGAGCAAAAAAAGGTTAATAAGAGATAACGTATGCGTAGTTCGAATGTTGAGTTTACCCCAGTTTAGCTTTCTTTTATTTGCAGCGTCTGGTACCTGAAACTGTATCAGACTTGACTCCTAGAATCTGGACATATTTTCGTCTAAAGAGATCCAAAGAATTTTGACGACGAGGAAGCTCGAAAGGAATTCCTATACTATAAGATACAATATATAGTGTAGTTTAGGTGAAGTGGTATTCTCTTTATTTCATCAGGTGCATCATTGAGTGCATTACCATGTTTTTGTCAAGATCTCTAAGCACGGCGAGAATATTGAGTAGTTGTTCGGAGATAACCGCTCGCCTGAATCAACGCTGCAAAAAGGTGGAATCATAAGAAGGGTTAAAGGGAAGAATAAAAATGTCCTTTTCGGTGATGACGTATACTATAAATGAAACAATGTTAGCTGGTGCATAGTGAGAGGAAGACCAACGAAGGAAGGTTCAACTGTTGAATTATCAAGATTTTTGAAAGGCTTTTAATTGTGTGTGGCGCCATCATCCTATACTTTTATGATCCTGAAATTGTTATGAAAATTAGTTTTCCATACATAATATTTAGTTCAAAGTACATATTCCTTTATGGTTTTTGATGAGCATCAATAAATTGTATCACTCAGACAAAACTTTAGGAAGAAATAGACAAAAATTAAATATTGACTTTTCAACCAACTTCAGACAAATCACTTACACGTCACGTGGTATTGAGATTTACTTACCTTGCATTTAAACACAACATTTGCTACCATAAAAGTACGGTAAGTAATATTATTCAAGAACCGAGCTAGTTTTTCTATCCTTTATCTGTAAATATAACATTAGTTTTGAAAAGCACTCATTGCAAATAATGCGAAAATTTAAAATGATGATTGAACTTTCGAAAATTAATTAACATACTGTAAGTACCTTTTGAATAATTTCTTTGTTGTAAACGTTATATTAAAATAACATTTTTATTTAATGAGATCTTAATCAACCCCGATGTTCATTATAACGTTCTTAGTCGTATCGTAAGATCTGTTGTTAAAAAAGGGAGGGAGGGTATTGAATGAAATTGGTTCGGGGTAACAAGATTAAGCTCTGTGAGAACGGTGACACAAGTCTCGAGGTTGGTGTGCTTGTGATGTTGATATTGAGACTGATTACAACTCCCACTCGACCCAGAGTCTTGAGGTAAGATGTAATGTTAAACAAAGTACAAGTGGACAACAAGTTAAACAAGTGGACTGTATCCTGCTGGATTTTACAAAGGCGTTTGACAGAATCAACCATCACATACTGTTGGCTAAGCTCAAGGGATATGGAATTTCTGGCACACTTCTGCAATGGCTCAGGAGTTATTTGGGTTGATCGATGACTGGTGGTAGGATTTGCTGGTGCTCACTCAGGGCCGATCCCTGTCTTGTCTGGTGTCCCTCAGGAATCCCATTTGGCCCCTTTTCTTTTTAATTTATTTTTGAACGATATCTGAAGTGTTATCTCCACAAAATTTTTACTGTTTGCAGACGATATTAAGATCTTCCTTGATGTGGCTTGCTCTGATGATTGTCGTCGGCTTCAGATGACGCCGGATGCCATCATGGCTTGGTGTCGTCGCAATGCCATGGAACTTAATGCTACAAAGAGTGCTGTTCTGACCTATACAAGAAAGAATGATCCTATTATTTTTTACTACAATCTATCGGCACTGCATTGAAGAGAGTATCGTATTTTAGGGACCTGGGTGTGACAATGGCCTCGGATCTCGGTCCTGGGGAGCACATTGCTCTCATCTGTAGCAAAGCTAACTCCTCGCTGGGCTTTCTCTGTAGAGCGTCGAGTGACTTCCGATCTCCAAAAACCTTGGCAACAATTTTTAAAACTATTGTTAGACCTGTCCTGGAATACGCCTCCGTCATCTGGTCTCCTTATCAATCAGGCCACATTGGATCTCTGGAGCGGCTGAAGACTAAATTCATAAGATTGATAGGATTGCGGCTTGGCTACTCATATCTGTACGTTGTTAGCGTAGTTCTCTGTTGTTGTACTTACTATTTTTGTTAATTGCCATTTGTTATTTATTACTACTGTTGTGAAGCTCGACTGTTTGATTTTTCTTTAATATGTTCAGTTCTCATATCGTAATTGCACTGTTGATCTATTATTATCTTACTTCATATTGCATACTGTCTATAGTTTATATTGTTACCCTACTCATGTTATTATTAGTATCTTTGTTATTTATGAAAGCATTGTTAATTACTTTTATATAATTATATTTTGTTCAAGCGTGCTATCTCTACCATAATATAATCAATTGTAAAAATAGGTTACCGTTGGATGGGGGGGGGTGGGGGGGGGGGGGGGTGGGGGGGGGGGGGGGTGGGGGGGGGGGGGGGTGGGGGGGGGGGGGGGTGGGGGGGGGGGGGGGTGGGGGGGGGGCATATATTGATGGAATGGATAAACTTTTAAAAAGTTAGACGATAGTTATACAGTGTGTGACGTACAGAAACAGTTACTGTTATTTGTACTACACTCATGGAATCCGTTGATGAATTAATTAAAACCATTAGTTACTATGGATGGAATTCGAACATTGATATCTATACTACGGGGATTAATAATATTGTTTTCTAACTGCAATATATGCTTAAAAATCCACGGTTTTTTTTAATTCAGACAGTGAGTAACTTCAGTTCCTAATTAATTAATATACGACTTTGAAGGTGAATTCATATTTAATAATGGATACGTTATTTGCATGTCCTAAGCCATTTCCGGATAAGCACTCCTGAAAATAAATGATAATAACTGGAATATATTGAAGTCTCGGGACTTAATTAGAAATAATTTTACTCTAAATGTAAAGAGCAATATTTTGGAGTCTGAAGTCGTGGTGTGAAATTAGAATTTTTATGAATACCAATGAAATACATACATTTCTTTTCATTGTTGCATAATATTTGAAGGCATTGCTCCACAATTTTCGGTAATAATTAAATAATTTATTTTTGGTCTTAATGGAAGAATACTAAATATGTCTTAGCAATTGTAGTGAAAGCTGTTATGATTTAATATGATGGAACTCTTCATAAGGTTTCAATCGGAAGTAGAAATGTTTAGGACATATTATTTCATTGTTTATCGTTAAGACGTTCAAAAGCAGATAAAACTTTCACCAGCTCTTATTTCAATTTTAGCGTTTGAAGAACCATTCCTTGGTTCTAATCAATTATATATAACACGCCGTATTGAGTGTGCCTTATTGCCACAATAAAACATAGGTCTGAGAAGCATAATATAGTCAAAACTTTTATAATTTCAGCCTTTTTAACTTTGTTCTTGAGTAAGTTTTTCCACTCACTCTAGTAGCATTTCCATTGTTAACCCGAACGTGAAAAGTTACATACATTAATATGAAAAGGCTTTTTTATGACAGAAAACTTCTACTTACATTCAGTGTGTTCAAGACAGTTAAATCTTGGCTGATTTTTTAAATTTTAAGCATTGTGCATTGATAATATGAATGACAAACTTAATATGAATGTCAGTAAGAACTGAAAATTAAGGTTCATTAATTCGTTTGTGATCAAACGTTGAATTTCCGCAACAAATCATCGCATCCAGTATAACAGTCTCCACAACCCTTAGCAACCCTTACACAATCCAACAGAGACAACAATAGCCATTGTGTGGAACTGTGGTCACTTCTCTTGTCTTATCGGTGTTTATTATTCGCTGGTATTGTGCCTAATGAATTACTGCTAATTCACTTGCTCTTTGTTAATAAGTTTAATTGCTTCTCTCCCCTTACTCAACGATACATTTGTCTGGACCAGTGAGCACTACGGCTAGGTTAAATCCTAATTATTTAGTTCCTTATCTGTTTGTTGTCTATAAACTGAAAGTCTGTCGTGTGAAAAAATAACAAATGCATACTTATATAATTTAATAGGTCAAAGTAAGCTTCAATTTAAACATATCTTAATAACCAAGGTTAAAGGTAAAATATATTAGTAATATACCCGTATTTTTACGACAGGTCCTAATGTCAAGCAACAGGCCTCATTGTGGTGGCATGAAAAGTCTACAGCTCATATAGTTCATTTTGTCTTGTAGAAAGACAGATACACTGATAATTGTAAGGAAAACAGTTTTACATATCCCTGGCAGACGCAAGAGAAATTGTACCTAACCATACAGTGATAGGCTTCAGTGACGATCACTCAAATCCTATAGGTTAGCACGCGTTATCATAGAACTGGATTTTTACTTTTTTTATAAATTTAGCTTCTGTAGGTCAGTTCTATCTCGTGTTAACATGGGGATAGATAGACAGACTGTCTAAAAGCACTATCGTAAAAACTTTTGCAATTTGTCAGCGATCCAACTCTCATCATTAGTGCTCTTTCAGTTTCAGTATGTTCTTATAATAAATCTGAATGTAATAATGATGTAGTGAAAAATTTTCCTGAAACGGACAATACATTATTATATAATCAATTTTGCTAACTTATATAATGTATTAAACACATCTGGCTTTGAAGAACTCTGTGATTGAAAAGATATTTTAACCATAAAAAAGTTATTGAAATAATAAAACGTTATAGAGTATTGTTTTAAACTTAGAAGTATAACTTATCATAGATCTTTTTCATCGTAAATTTTAACTTTTTATAAACACACGAATAATATAGATATTTATATTTAACTTTGGTAGAAAGTTAAATTTTATTTCATTAACATACTGTATTATGTACTAATTTAATATTTGTTCTTAGAAACGTCAAAATTAAGCTCAATAAATGAGGGAAATAGTTTTAACAAAGCAAATGATGATTGTAATTGGTGTTTGGAGTGGTCTTTTCAGTTACAAGTACTGTACGTGGTTTCCGATTCGTTGTAAATGTACAATGGCAATCGCTTGAAGTGAGCACTTCCAATATATGCCATTCCGCACATTCATCCAGTACAACTCGCAGTCAATTATAGACAGGACTAAACAAATCTCGCACGCAATGATACTAGTGTTCCAGATAAAAGTCTGATTCTGACAAAGAAATACAGGTTAACCAGAAAAATAATAAAGAAGACAATGCGACTCCTGTTTCACTGTTTCAAAGAGTGAGCCTCAGGAACATCGACAAAGCAATATGTCCGTTTATTAAAATTATATATTTTTTTAACTTTCATCAGCCAAGATCAAATTGTAAATTAACTTACGGGACTATTATGAAGGAGGCTGAAAATAGCTCGGAATATCAGGTTCTTCACCAGGTTTAAATTTCTGTTTAAACCCATTCCTACCTGAACGCCTCTAAGAGGATCGTCTTCTATCGAGACCTTTTAGACTACAGTGACAATAAAATCAAAGACGAACTGCGGCGCTCTATGGTTACATAAATTGTCAGAATGTCCCATACCGAAAACGGGGTAAAAGTCTATCCCGGGTCTGATTCCGACGTCTTCATCACCCTGACCTCCCCAGATATCATGGCGGGATATTTGTCACTGCCCGATCGGGCATATTTAAAATCCCACAATGGTTGTTTAGCACTCAGAGGTTCAAAGGTTTGTACAATCAAAGACATGTTCCGATGCGGCTCTGAAGGACATTAGGAAGTGATATGCGATAACGAAGCCTGATGTGTAAAATGCAAGGGAAGCAACCTTCGTTAGTAGGGTAGTTCAAGGTCTATCGCAAAAAAGCAAATATTAAAAATAAGGCTTATGGACAAACTTTCGTTCAATTAAATCCGCAAAGAGTACAGAAGAAGGATCACTCCATTTCCTCCAATCGGAGTTTCTCATCCGAGGCTATGAAAGCCTCTGCCAAGCTTACACCATGCTCCTTATGCAATGCATTAGAAGTTAGAAGGTTTTTGCTCAGGTCGAGCAACTCGCCGTTAGGACCGGTCAACATCCCTTGATGAATAGACTCTACGAAGCTACAGTTCGTAACTCTTTAGGTCATGGATGCCAAGGTTCTACAAGACACAGTAGCTGAAGCTTATCACTCCACACCCATAGTCAATCTCTTTGATTAAACCGGAGAACCTTATCTTCTGCACAGACTATTATTAATATGTGTACTTTTATCATAAATAAATAACCCCATATATATGCCTATCTTAATAATATATATGCCTATCTTAATATGTTCCACGATGTTTAGATTCAATTCCTAGATACTCCGCGCCTCTTGAGTTAGTCAGAAATGCACGTGAAATTGGTCTAGACGAATACGAGTTCAAGATAATACATCAGTGCAGTGTCCCACCCTGGGACGCTATGAGACCTAAGATAAATTTGAGTCTGTCCAGTTTAAAAAAAGTGATAAAAAAAACAAGACGTAAGATCAGGAGTGCCGTCAGATAATAGGCAGCCTCACACTATGTGACGTTGACTATACTGACGGATCGAAGGAAAATTCGAGAGTAGGACGCACTTTTATCACTGTGGGTAATCAATACTGACTCCGATCTTCCAATGATTCATCTATATTTAGGGCTGAATTAAAGGTCCCTAAAATAGCGTGGTTCAAGATTGGGAGGCTGATAATCTGAACCGACTCACTTCATTCTACGTTTGCAGGCCATAAATGACTCTTATTCCAAAAACATTCTGGGTCGTAAAATACGGAACTCTATCGAATCTCTCAACGGAGTTGTTGTTGTGTAGGTTTCGGTACCTGGCCACGAAGGTATATCAGGAATCGATGTGACATATATAGGAGCAGAAGAATCATATGAGTTTCTGCCATTCACCACCCAGATGGTGGCCTCAGACATTGTTCCGGCGGGAAAAGCCAAATCAAGACAGAAGTGGAACTTTGAGTGGCGGGCGGTTGAGAAAAACAGGTAATGCTCGATAAAAGACAGTGTGAAGCCATGGGACAAGCCTTGCCGGCGGACCCGTCGTGACGATGGTGGTACTGTGTTATCTGCGACTAGGTGACTGCTGACTCATGGTTAGCATGCATCTTATGATTCGAGAGGACCCGATTTGCGCTACATGTATGCAAGAACATGTGGTTCAAGTTCTTGTCAACTGTCACAGAGACAACGTGAAACTGCCAGCTTCGTTGAAAGGTAACCTATCCGATAATAAATATATGATAGAGAGTCTTCTTTCCTTCCTTAAAGAAACCTATTTAGTAAATTTTAGAGTCTGTTTATGTACCGTTATCTTATTTTCGGTACAGTTATTGTTAAAATGGATTGTCATTTGTATTTAATTTGGCTCTTAAGAAACCAAATCCATAAAAAAAATTATTCTTGGTAAATTTATCATATTTTGTTTTAATTTTTTAATTATCGTATGGTATGCGCGAGTATAATAATTGTATTGTAAACTGATATTACCATTAAACGTGTGGTTCTCGGTTTTAACAAAGACGTTGATAATCGTGACGGAAGGGGAAATAATGTGACCCCCCCCCTAAATACTGTCTATTAAGAAACGGTTAATTAACAAATTTAACGGTTAATTAAAATGTTTCTAATATTTGGCAATTTCTAAACAAATTTCTCTCCACATAGAAGTTATTAAATAGAAACATTGTAAACAATGAAAATGGAAAGTAAAATTGACAATAATAATGCAAATATATTGTTTCCTTCAAATGAAATATTTCACAAGAAGTTGCATTTTACTTAATACAGAAAGTGCTTTATTCTTAGCGTACTGTCAGAAATTTAAACAAACCCCCGTGAATTTCAAGCAGAGTAAAAGTTTTTAATCTTAATAAGAAAATACAATCCATTGATTCCCTTGAACGCACCGTTGGAACTGGGTTGAGCTTTCTCTCTTGCTCTCTGTGATTTATTGGTGATTTTTCAACAGTTCTGGAGCCTTAAGAAAGTTTAAAGTCTGTCCTTTTTATGTTTTCAAGTGCTGCTACTTTTATTATAAAAGTTATAAGATATAAAAATATTGTGACCGTTTAGACATTGTCACGTCCCTTAATCAGTTGAAAGTAAAGACATGTATGAATGTCGACATGAACTTTTGGACATTGAGAGGGAGATTATTAGTTCAGTGTGACTGCTATATTTTGTGATCGAGGATCGTGGGATGAGACCTACCGTGTTGCTGTAGGAGAATTGGCTTTAGTAAAAAGGTGGTAAAAAAATTCTAACCACATTCAAAAACAAAAAGCTATTTCAAAAACGAAATGTATGCTCTAAGAGATCTCATTGCGCAGCGCGTTCGAGTCGCCTACATACTCGTACATGGGATTGGTACTCCACACTTGCGTTGACACGAACAGTGGCTCCTGTGATTGTCGGGTGTTACAGAGGGAAAACAATTACAAGTACTCTAGATTCATCAAAATTAAAATTGAAACTACACATTTACATGTTAAATTCTAAACAAACGAAATTGATGACTGAATAGTTATATCCCAATTAAATTTTAAAAAATGTTTACGTTTATACGCAAACGATTTTACAATGTCGCATTATAGTATGGAGAGGGGATTACAGTCTATTTTAGATCCGTTAATGACTGTTAAAAATTTATTTACTAAGCATGTGTTCGAAAACACAACAGATACCCGACTATCTTGCTTTACACAGAAATACAACTGTTACCAACCCGGCAGTTAAGCTAACTGCTTTTTTTGTCTACTAACAAGCAGTATATCGTCACCCCTATCACACAAATAGTTTAAACAAATAATGCTATTAGCGTAGGTCTGCAGACACTCAGAGTTGTATAATTTTATGATTACACCAAATTCATATAGAATTTCAAATTTATTACTCTGAAATATCCCGCAACCAAAAAGGGTCCTGCAGTTTCCGCTGTCCGCGTACAAAAATCATGTCTTTGACTGGATGTATGTAGGTTGGCACTGAACACGATGAGTCGATGCTCTCATTTATATACTATACTAATATATATATATATATATATATATATATATATATATAATCACATCTATGTACTGGACTAGCAATATAACACGTTACTAACCGCTGTACTGTTTTGCTATGGCAGTATTACGTTGATCGCCTCTCATCTCCGATATTAATAACTTTAAAAAACTTAAATTTAGGTTTAATTAAAGTTAATAATGTTTTTCTATTTATTGCTTGATAAAAGGAACACACAATACAAATAAGATTTTTTGAGTACGGAATAATTTGAGTATTCCGTATATGGCATAATTTTGGAGGTATTTGGCCAACTAATTACAATTGCTTATTTTTATTTTAGTTTTGAGATACGGTATTGGTTTGTTTTTCTATTTATTGCTTGATAAAAGGAAAACACAATACAAATAAGATTTTTTGAGTACGGAATAATTTGAGTATTCCGTATATGGCATAATTTTGGAGGTATTTGGCCAACTAATTGCAATTGCTTATTTTTATTTTAGTTTTGAGATACGGTATTGGTTTGTACAATATACAAATTGTTCATTATGATCAGTATGTTACTTGTTATAATATTGCTGTATACATCGACAAGAATTAGACTCGTCACCTCTCACAAGCTTCTGAGACTTAATCGAGACTAATTTCGTGTAGGTAAAGTGTACTAAGTATGTATGTAAGTACAGAAAAAATTTTATTTTGATTATAACGGTTTAAATATCAGCACCATAAAAGGGCGCTTAGCCGAAGATGAGTGATCAAAATTAAACGTATTGGTTAACATAAAAATTAAAACGATTTAATAACGTACATAAATTTATCGCCAGCTAACTGATTTGTCTTAATAGAATAAACACAGTTCATTTACCACGAAGGTTAATTTAAAACTGGGTTTCAGATATTGTATTAAAAATATATATATATATATATATATATATATATATATATATATATATATATATATATATTAGATTAATGAAACAATGTTTACCATTTACTATTATGATTATTCGAAATATTAATGCATTATTAAAACCCACCTATTGAACTTATATATATCGTATAGGGGACAAAGGCAGCTATCTATAAATAAATAAATTAAAAATTACAATTATTAAAAAGTATACACAATTCTAAAAATTATTAATCTAATGATAAGTATATATGAGTCAGTACCTAAGAAAGTTTTGGATTATTTAAGACAAAGAGTATTGAGGGTGTAAATTTTGCTGAGCTATGTTTAGACAAGCTGAGGGTACAACTCTAGACAAACTAAAGGCAGCCAACTTTACCTAAGATATAACTGATGATTCAATCGTTCGAAAATCAAACAAATGGTACAACGCATCTGAACTTTGCTAATTTGAGTTTCCAACCGCACTTAATGATACATCCTCTCCTTGAGATCCCAAATACAAGCAAAGGTGTATTTTCTTACGTTTACTGAGGAAGACAATTTCTTATTATTATATTCCTTAAATAAGACTTAATAATTAGAGTTCTCGGCAGAATATTTGTTAACATGCGTGAAATTACTTATTATAGAAGAAAATTAAAACTAAACAACCAATCCCAACCAACGAGAAATTAATATCAGAAATTATTTGGGAATTTTTTTGATTATATCTTAATTGGAATTCTAAACATGGAGCGGTCTTACAAATAAATAAAATACATCATTATTTTTCCACAACACTAAACATGCTTATAGTAGTGGTTATATATTTAGTAACCACTAAACTTCCTGTATTTAGTGGTTAATAAATATACCCTAAAAAGGTGGCTTGTTTTTATTAATATCTTGATATTATAAACTTTCGCATTACAATATTTCTAATTAACGTCATTTAGGCCGAGGCTATATCTATGGTATCAAAAAGTTACTTAACGTGGAACATTTTAAAATGGCAAATATCCATGAAGTCTTACTTGTACATTTCCAATCTTCCATGATCAGAAATAAATTTCTAAGGGTAATGTTAATTTACTGAAATACCCTCACATAGAATGATTACACAACGCATAGAAGCCGTGATCTAGACCATTGGGAGTAAAGGGGAAGAAATAATCTGCAACCAATATTTACTCTTTATAAATAAGTATTCCTACAAAGGAATAGTTTTTCATTAACAATATAATATAAACAATTAATTTTGTTTCATAGCCCAAAAAGACCTGAGCAGAGAAAAAGACTTCAGGACTTTTTATTTTAGGAAATTTGCTCAATTCATGTAATTGATTTTTATTTAAAAAAACCATTGCAAAAATGAAACCAAATTGAAATGAATTTAATTTTCCTTGAATATTCTATACTCCTATGTTATCAATTACTGTAAAAATTATTTACACTAATCAAAAGTCTGTGCACGGACGTAAAATCATTTTTTGTTTCTTAAATAAAATACTCTGCAACTGACAATGCCAAGTGACGATTTCCAGGTGTGTATCTGGTTGAAGTGGATTGATTTGTTTTAGAGACACCCTAACTGGCTCCTGTTCAAATTATCCTTACTGCTGGTTTGACGTATCCTGCGATAACCATTTTATTTGTTATAGAAACTTACAATAAGTATGCCACGTTACGAACCATTATATGAACAAGCATTATTACATACCATCAAAATATCCAGATCAATAATAATGCAAATTAATTTAAATTCAATAGTAATTTATATATGTTAATTGGGTGAACGTTACCTTATTCTATACCTCATTGTGCCGGAAAACTTGACTTTGTCTGTCTTTTCTCTTGATATCTTGGTACTAAATTGAACAATCCATTTGAAATTTCCAAGAAATTACACTTTATGGAGGTAATTTTGAATTCGATATTCACGCATTTTAATCCTTGGCGCATGGCTAATCTTCGTAATATATCAACGAAATAATTTAAAAAGAAATACGTTTATTTAAAATTGAGTAAAAGTATATTCCATTTTATTATGTAAAATAAAAATATGTTTATGTAGTCCATATTTACATAAATGGCTTATGAAATAACCACTGAATGTTAAATAAATATAATAATTTCTGTCGGAGGATTTGGTTGGGCGGTAAATATTTTAATTCTGACCCCTTTTACTAGGAAACGTATACGTTTGAACTATTCTTTAAAATAACCCAATTTATTGAAGTATGAAACTAACCCCTCAGAGGAAGAATGTAATATACACTCGTATTATGTAACAAACTATGTGCAATTAAACACACAGGAGAGTTAGAGTTTTCCATTGATAAGTAAATAGATTTCGTAGATAGTGAGAATTGTAATTTAAAAACAGAGAGGTAAAATTAGGTTTTTTGTTACAACTTTGCTCCGTAAAGTAATGCGCTGCACAAACTGGGTTGGTGCCAATCCCAGTATCCTACTTGCCACTAAATACTTGATACTGTGGTAGATATATCCTCTGCTGTTTTTAGTTACTTAAATATCTAAGTAATTTTAAAATGCATAGAACGAACAGTTTCTTGTTTCCTCTAATGTAAAAATCAATAAACTATATGTATTTAGCAATAAGAGAGTGTACTTGTTACCATAGCAGCAAAAACAGCCTTCATTCAGTCCTATAGTTCCCGCTTAACTGAATAAATGTTTCTCCAAATATATATATATATATATATATATATATATATATATATATATATATATTTTTAGGAATTTTTGAAACTTATATTATTGGAATTTACCTCATTAAGAAATCTTATCCATGGAAAGGTTGCTTAAACATTATTGTTGTTTGTATGGTAGATTAATTGAAATTGCATTATACGTTACAGTAGGTCCCTAAAATCTTACAACCGTTCATTTAATTTTTCATTTCGTTTAGCCGGCCATTTCATAAGTCATTCCTTTCCTTAAGTTGTTCATTTAGTTAAGTCGTTCATTTCATTTAGTCTTTTACTACTAACAGACTAAGAATAAAATTTTTACCGTAATACTCGACGAAGGGATTATAGAGTATTATTAAAAGTGGCTGGGATTTTACCTGTTAGATGTCTATAATAAGTTTTTAATTTTTAAAAACTAATTATTTTGAAACGAGTCATGTGTCTGCTTGATTTTAATTTATTAATTTAAACAGTTCGTAAGGGAATCATCTAACTTATAGGAAATAAAAGGCATATCAATCAGTTAAGTTCATTTTTAATCATTTTAATATTTAAAATTTTTATTAATGTATCTGGTTACTTACAGTTAAATTTAAAATCAAACAGTTTTAATAGATATATTTGCTTCTAATTGATTCCTGAAACAAAAGATTATTTTTTATATTAGTTTGTAATCTAAATTTTATTTATTATAAAGGGATTTTGGAAACTATAGGATACACAGCAAAGATTAAATATATAAAATGACCAAGACCAACAATTCAATGAGGTAAGGTACAATATTGGTTGCGTCTTTCACTCACTGCCCAACACATTGTATATCTAAATTTACTCTAGTATACGTTGTTTCTTTCTTTATCCGTTCACTTGTTTTCAAACGGAGGCTTTCTTTCACTCATTCATTCCGTTAAGGTGTTCATTGCCTTCAATCTTTAACTTCGTTTTGTCGTTCACATGATGACCGATATGTCTTTTGAAGAGGTGGAGGCAGTGAACGAGACTGTACTGTGCCGGATCAGTCAGATTTTGACACTATTATTTGGCACCAAGCAAGCAATGTTGCCACCTAAACAGCTTAGAACTAAATATCTACAAATGATGATAATGGAAGAAAATGGATTAATCAGTTAAGCATTCCTTCAACACTGACTTTAATTTAAGATGGCTAAGAGTTTAGTATTGCAGAGCGCAGAACATTTTTTTTCTTTTGGTCCTAAGTATATAAATCCCTTTAACTTTGTCTCTAAAGTTATCCTTGGCAGATCATCCTGTCTAATATAGTGCTGATTCACCTCATGGGTAAAAATCAGCTTTCTCCTAAGATATTCTGTCCTTCCCGTTTGAATAACCTTACGGATCAGCGGAACTGTTTGATGATGGCAGCAACCCTCCTCCGATCCTACCCTAGCACATAATCGGTACTCGCTGATGTGATAACACTTTCTGAAAATCTAAAATTTAATTTTTTTTAATTTAATCTGCAATCATGTGAGAACCATCACGCTTTTTCGTGTTACAAAAGCAAAGGTTATAAGAGCATAGGATATCACTGAGAAATTTGTTGATCTTATGATTTATAATTACTGGCAGAAATATACGTACATTTTATATATATATATATACACACACCCTGTATATATATATATATATATATATATATATATATATTTCAGTTTGGCTGTAACAGTTTTAGATATGAATTCCATGTAGTAAGAAAAAGAGTTGGCACTCAAGATACACCAAGAACCTTCAAAATATTGTATAAAGGCTTTCCGTCTACAAAGATACAACCATCAGCACTGCAGTTTACCGATTGACATTTTAAATATAAGCAATATACCAGAAAAACAAAACATTATAGGAGTTTAGCCGAAGACCACATCTGAAAATCTCTTTACATTCTCCAGGTCACTGTTGACTGACTGTACGTCCAAATTCAGCCCATTAAACGGTACGTAAATCAATAACAGCTGTGAATCATCAGCATAATAACTTAGAGAACAGCACATAAACTTAAAATTTATATCTGCAGTTTATAACTATAAAGAAGATAATGGGTCCCAGGCA
Source organism: Homalodisca vitripennis (assembly GCF_021130785.1). Taxonomy (NCBI): domain Eukaryota; kingdom Metazoa; phylum Arthropoda; class Insecta; order Hemiptera; family Cicadellidae; genus Homalodisca; species Homalodisca vitripennis. The sequence continues at coordinate 69,709,191 of NC_060212.1, read as the reverse complement.
ACTGCCTTGAGGAACTTAAACAGATCTGGGAATAGCCGAATGTAATTTCCCGTTAACCCTTGTGCTCAGCATTAGCCCAGAAAAAGATGAGAACCATCTGATAGTTTCTGAAAGTTTCATAAAATCTAAAAAGGTTTAGCTCAATCAACTCAAAATTTACCTGGTGAAAGGCCTGTGAGAAATCTAATAAAGTCATCAAGCTCTCCAAACACTTATTCTTAACTGAAAGCATATCATCCACCAAATTGTGGAATGCGGAGCATGTACAAGGGGGGGGGGGGTTTGTGGGTATTTTGTACCCATGTACGAAATTCCGACTGAGTCTTTGGTAACAGCCCCTCAGATTCCAAAAATAAGCACAACTGTTCTGAAACATTATGGCTGTTAACGTCATTAAATATGATTATCTCTGTGACGGTCTTCCTCAAAAGACCTCTGTAGGCACGAAAATCTTGTCATAAATATCGTGGGGAAAATAGAAGTGTGCAGAAACTATCCTATTGCTAATATTAATAACACACAAAGAAAATAAATTTAAATAAATGTACATACACAGCTTAAGACCTTGACTTAGGATTGTGGTAAATATTGGTCATCAGTTTTAGTAGTACAGAGTCGATGCTTATAAAAAAAATCGGAATCGTTGTCGTTTGGCAGAAAGTTGAGAGGAAAAACTATGCTATTATGTGCTTTAGCTTCAGACACCGCGAGCAAAAAATGTGTTTGTTTTAAAGTGTCATCTGTAAATATTAAAAAAAATTTCAGAGCATAATGTATTTTTTCTATAATGGGGGGTTTTTATTTTTGATATCGGAAATATTCCAAACCAAGTGGGGGACATCTCTTATTACAATTACCACGCTGTGAATTTGTAACTCCCGTTCACCTTCCGGTTAGTGTAGCGTCTGACGTGTGAAGAGATCCAAAGTAATTCGGCTACGAAAAAGCTCAATGTGAACTCTTTACATCATTTCGGAATCAGAGAATGCATCTAGAATACAAAATATAGTGTAATCTATATGAAAATGATTTACTCATTGTATCATCAGGTGCACATACGCTTCAAATATTTTTACTGCCATAGTTTTAAAACTAGAATAGTTCCAAATAAAAAGTAATTATCCTTTTGTTTCTTGTTTTAACATAAAAAATGTTTTGAAATATGATATGTTATTTATTAATACCATACAATATTAACTCGAAATCTTTTTATGGAGTAAATAATTTTTCAGTAAATATTAATATTGCTAATTTAATTTGTAATCCAATCTTTTTTCCAGAGTGGGCCGGATTGACGACGGGCTTGACAAGAAAATTCCAGTTAACATTACCCCCTCTCAGCCATCTACCGCTTGTTTTGTTGTCTGAGACGACAGTGCACTTCCGTATATTAAATACATTAAAAACCTTACAATGGGATACTTCCAAACATATTTATAGATGAATTTTAAATTTAGGAAGATTTTACTTTAAAGTTATGTAGTTGTTTTTTTCATAATGAATTGTTCGACATTGTGCAATTCACCAATTATGTACTTTGATCATCACGTAGTTCATAAATAAAGACACTAGAGAAAAGATGGAAAGTCTTATAAAATAATAAAGTTTTAGTAGATAATAGGGCTAGGACAATTATTAGGATAAAAGTTAATAATAAATTTCTCTCATAAATGGGACACATTTAAACATAAACGAACTAGAAAAAAGAGGACTATCAGTTGTAAAAATAAATGATGGAGATAGTCCCAGCATCGCGTCTCGTCGCCTTCCTCCTTTGTTTTTCGTTCAACATCTACAGCTGATGATTATTGCATGTTTGGTGATGTATAACCTGAAAGGGATGATTGTTGGGTTTATTTTATTATAATTTAACTAAATAAGCGTTCGAACAATGATTATGAATTTTAAAGATAAGAGTAAAGGAGTAAGAATTAGAAAAGAATAAATTAAAGTTTCTTAGTAAAGCTACGGATTTTATAACAATTATTTAAATAACATCTCATGAGGTGGGCAAAGTTGCATTTATAAACCATGTTTAAAAGGTAAGTGTTAATATAAGATTTTCCAGCTGAAGAATTGAAAGTGCATGTTTTATATTTTAATCAGCTACAAGGTGTAAATAAATCTGTTTAACAGATCTAGTTGAGAATCAGATAAATTATTTATAGCCACTGTTTATAGAAAATGAATAATTATCTAAAACAATAGTCTTTTACGAAATGGCATAGAATAGTACATGTAGTACAATAACAAATAAGCTTTTATTTTGCTAAAATATTTAAATTTGCAACCCTAATAAACATGACATATATTTTACATTTACATTTTTGGTCCAACTGAACCAGTACATATTGCTGGTAGTTTCTTGATAATCTTATTAATTATTACAATAATCTGGAAACAATAAAAACAGTATCCTAGTTATTTTCGTCTAGGAAGATTTCGTTAGTTTTATAAAATATACTTTAATGTTATAGGTAGTAAAAAAATTACAAAGGAAAATTCAAAATACTTCTTCTACACCACTACAATCCTTTTACCTAAACCTTGTAAATCAGATGAAGTAACAAAATGTGCATAATTAAATCACGGAAACTTAATCGCTTAGATTAGTATTATATAGTATTTAAGTTTTTTTTATTAGAGACTACATCAAGAACCTTGTCTTTTTATCGCCAATTATAAATTGTGTATGAAACCAGTATAAGCGTTCGCTATACCATTCTTTGGGATAAAAAAGCGAGATAGTGCCATTCCCATTACATAATGAATGAAAACAAGCAAAGTACACAGTTACATCATATTATACGGAGCATTGCTTTTCAAAGATGTAAACTCGGCTCTTTAGAGATCCGTTAATGGAGTTGAATACGGGTCATTACTGCCTCGCTGCCTATGAATACTTCAATAGTAAGGTTTTAAAAAGATCTTTACCTTGTATTCTATGTATTTAATTCATAGGTAGCGTTAATAAAATAGATAGTTATTAATGTTCAAATTTGTATTTAAAATACTATAGTTTTTTAAGTTTAATATTTTCATATAATTTATTTGATAACTTGTAATATATGTCGACAAATACCACAAATTTCAAGAGCTGGCTATAGCGAAGTTGGAAAAGTTTTGAATTGTTTTTATACGAAAAAGATCGTTTTATCTTAAAAAGGTCATTACCACGGATACTAGTGGTCATTACTATATTACTATTATAATGGAGTTGTTAAATGTAAACCAACAATACTCATTATGAAATCTGTATTTTTTTACATCACTGTCATTATATTGATCTCCAGTTTCAGTATGTGTTGCTTTGAGCAGCCGTCAGTTTTATATTGCAGTTATAAATATACTACTTTTAATATATTTTGGGTAGTATTTTTAAATTCTCGATTAAATACATCTTTTAGACATCCTGTAGGCAGACAGAATATAAGTTTTTCCAGTAAATTTTTATTTTGACAATGGCTCTTACTAACACTCATTCAATAATATTCGTTGGTATAATTGACTAGTTCAGCTTGATATATTCTTATGAATCAACTTTTTACAGAGCGTTTAATATTGGTTGTCAGATGGGATCCTCTTCTCTATTCTGTACGCCACATGCCTGTATAAAGCCTGGAATCTCATGGTCTCCAACAGAGGCTCCATTGACTCATTTGCCCTGGTATTGGGATGTCTCAAACATCCCAGAACTGCCATCACAGTTATTACTACAGTAATGTTATATCATTATTACTCTAGGAGCCCTCTCTTACCGATTTTTACTATAACTGCTCGAACGCACATGTTCAGTAAATTTTTAAATACCACATCCCTAATGACTACATTATTTTCAGGTTATTAATATGTCCGATTCAATCGTCATCGGCCAAAGAAGTTGCTGCGGTCATTATGAGTCTGTTCTGGTCGTTTAAATTCACCACCGGTCTAATCTATTTACAGTTCCACAATTGATTTATGTTGTTGCACTAACCAAAAAAATGGTCTCATATGTTGGTTTCGGAGCGTGTAAATAGCATTTCCATGGCATTAGATGGATTAATGTTCCTTGGCGCAATCAAAATTTAAAATTAGATAATAACTTCGTCTCTACAATCTGCATTACACTACTGATCAATCAGTTTACAGTAATTTAATAGTTACAAAAATTTGAATGTAAACGAATGTTTCTGCCTCTTTAATGAACTTGTGCTGAAAATGTTAACAGCTGAAAGTATCAATTCACTTAGTATTACGTGTCGTAGCGCAATCTGCTGGAACCAATATAAAACACTCTAACATCAACAACAATTTAGAAATAAAAAATCAATTAAATAAACTATTTAAATCGTACCAAATCATGAATCTAAAATATTCTCGAATCCCCTTCACCACACACACAAAACTTCATCAAAATCGGTCCAGTCGTTTAGGAGGAGTTCAGTCACATACACACGAACACAAGATATATACATAAAGATATATATATATATATATATATATATATATCATTGTTTATTTAAGAAAAAAATTTATGCTATACATTCTAGACCATTAAGTCCACGCTTTAACGTTAAATGAGGCATATGAGAAATAAACGCTCCTCTTTATAAGATGAACGTAGAAGAAATGACTAATTTGGTGTTCATAACTTTATTGACCGGAGTAATTATATTTACCAGAGTGGTCATTGGCTGAATACTGGGATTGCTGAAGAAAAAATTCGTACCGTTTACCTTTGAATTACAAGTATTTTGTGTTCCTAAAAGCACTATAAAATATATTTACCAGAGTGGTAAATAACAGTATGCTGGAATTGGCGCCAACCCGGTTTGTGCAACGCATTACTTCATGGAGCCAGCTTGTAACAAAATACATAATCTTACTACTTTATTTTCCAAATTTATATAACCCATAAAATCTATAAATGATTTACTCCTGATTAAGTAACTCTTGTATTTTTTAATCAAATGCAATAAATCTAGGATCAGGGCTAATGAACTATGTCATAGTTACTAGATAAACATTAAAATGAGAGGAATTAAAAAAATAAGGAGAGGAGTGTGATGATCGATGTCGACTCACCAACGTGGTTTTATTCTTCTCACCCACATTTCGCGGCTTGATTTACTTCGCATTAGTCGAAGGGCTGCCATAGGGTCGGCTCAGTGTCCATGGGTGGATGGCCGGTTGGACCTCCCCTATGACTTCTAAAAAGTAACTGGCATTTGGGGGAGGGGATTTTTACAAAGGAAACTTTACCAAAAATAGATCGGGTTTTCAAAATGTGCAAATTAAGACAATGTCCGTACTTTGTCGAGGGATATCTCTCATGAGCTTACATTCTATAGGAATGGTAGTCACTACTAAACTTCGGGATAATGAACAACTCAAACCATACACTGCCCGGGGAACGTCCAGCAGACATTATGCTTACTTCACGCGACCTCAGGCGACATCAATCGGCCAGTGGAATGCAATCACCTGATTTAACGTCTAAGTTCATAGTGCAACTCAACCCACCTTATTGATCATTTCAGACAGACAAATGAAACACATTCCATTCTAAATAATAAAATTGAATATTATTCAAAAGAAAATAATTTTAAATAGTATCCAACTAAGATGGGTTTTGTAAAAGTGTTTAAATTCATAGCAAAAATCAGATAGTAACTTGGTCTGTAATAACTGCATTAGAGTGCTGGCCTAGCACTGATGATGCAGGCAAATCCTGGTGAGGCTGGAGCCGAGGCTTTAGTAACATCCACGATGGAACTTTTTGTCTCGGCCTGTGACCGGTCTATGCCGCGAAGGAAACATGCAACCCGTCTACTGGTGGACTGAACGGATTGCGGAACTGAGAAGAACATGCCTTAGAACAAAACGTGACGTCACTAGAGCGAGAATTCCTGCAGATAAAGTTCGTAAGTAGGATATCTACAAAGCTGCGAGAAAGTCTCTCCGCCGAGCCATCAACAGGAGCAAGGTGAATAGCTCGAGGAAACTTCGGGACGACGTCGATTCCGACCTTTGGGGTTTGGGTTACAAAGTTGTGACCCAGAAACTCGGTGGAGATCATGATTCTCACAAAGAAGAGAATTGACACCGTCGTCCTCCTGCGAGTGGGAAGGGAAGTGGTCCAGTCAACGCGTGCCGCCAAGTACCTCGGAGTCATGGTGGACAACAAGTTAAGCTGGAGAGACCAGATCTTCCGTTCGGCGGACAAGGCTGCTAAGGTGGTCTCTTATCTTAGTAAGCTGATGGCCAATGTCGGGGGTCCTCGGTCCAGTAAAAGACGGTTATTTAATGTCCGCAGTCCAGTCCGTGCTCCTTTATGGGGCAGAGGTGTGGGCAGACGCTCTTTCCAAGGATTTTTATAGGTTGCGACTCGCCCGGGTTCAGCTTCAAGATGTGCTCCGGGTGTGTTCCGCCTATCGGACAGTATCCGAGCCTGCCGTACCTGGTGGTTGCCGGAGTCATCCCTGTCAAGCTCTTGGCAGGGGAGAGGAAGGTGATTTATCAGAGACAAGGCGAGATCGGCAAGGATGCAACAAGATCCGAAGAGCGTGCCCGAACCTTTCAACAGTGGCAACACAGATGGGAGCACGAAACCCGAGGACGATGGACTGCGCGACTCATCGAGCAGGTTCAACCATGGGTCGAAAGGCGGCATGGTGAGGTAGACTACTACCACACGCAGTTTCTGACAGGTCACGGCTATTTCAAGTCGTACCTGAACCGGATAGGCAAGACCGGTTCACCGGATTGGACCTACTATCCGGGCGTTCCCGACGACGCGGAACACACCTTCTTCCGCTGTCCGCGTTGGGAAAGGCCCCGCCTGGAGGCCACGAGAAAACTCGGGGTTTTTTCGGTGAATACGGTCTGCGAAAAGATTATGGAGGATGATGGAAACTGGTATTGTTTGTCACAGTTCGTCCGGGGCATCCTCCTCGAAAAGAAACCCGATCTGGACCGCGAAGTGGGCCAGATCCCTTGACCGAGCGGCTAGATAAGGAGCGAGCCACACGGGCTTAAGCCAAATTTAGGCCTAGCCTGAAGTAATGTGATAAACAATCCCAGGTTAGAATCCTAAAGAGTAGAGGAGGTTTTTTAGAGGGTAAACCAGTTTTTAGGGGAGTACCACACTACAGGCTGGCCACCTGCGTGCGTAATTGCATTTTTCCTGCCTCTCCCCCCCCCCCCCAAAAAAAAGCACTAATGTTCAGTTAAAAGTATATTGTTAACTAATTTTCTGTTCTCTTATCTCGTTATTTTATTTATTTATTATTTTTATTTTATTCGAAAAGTTAAATACCCGCAAAGATACTCGTACGTATAAATGTTCCAGGTGACCGAAAGCGAAACTGTGGTAACTTATGGAGTTTGACTGAAGGAGTGTAAGTATAAGCTTCAATGCACATACTACTTCTGAGTACTCAACTTCTCTCTCAGTAAATTTTAGCTTTACAGTCCGTGGCTTACTGCGATGTTTCCTCACAACTTACGTGCATTATATATGCATACAAATACTTTGGCGTAACTAGGAAACACACAATGAGATATTTCATGAATATAACTGTTAAAACTGCAATTGAAGCAATGAGTTCCCCTAAACCATTTCGTAACTGGGACTTTAGCCAACCAGCCATATTACCATACTCTCGGTTTTATTGCTGGGTTGTTAGCCTGATTAGATGTACTTATGTAAGATCGGTTGAGCAGGATAACGATTTCAAAAAACTAAATTAATTAACACGAATCTCACTTGACTAATAAGCTCCTCACTATGTAATTCTTCAATTAGGAAAATGCTTTGGTGGTTTTATATTTGTCAATTATTTTTGTAGTGTAGAACAAATTTAGTCCTTTGTTTAAATTTTGTTAATGACGATGGATGGCTTGAAAGGATAACAGTATTTTATAACCTATATCGATGGCAAATGTCCGAAATCCTGTGATCCTTTCAAATTTATTTCGTCCATAAATTCTCGTCTATAAATGCCATGCCATGCAATTAAATGTTAACTTTGAGATTTGAGAGAAATAAAATAAAAGTTTATTATAATTGTCACTTATTATTCGACTAATTAATACACTCACTAATTAATACAGTTATGTGTTTGTTGCAGTGGTAAAAGTTAACGAACAAATGTATAAACATTTTTGTGTATTGATTTAACTGGTATGTTTACTTAAATGTTGTAATTTATCCATGTAAAATATATATATATATATATATATATATATATATATATATATATATACATAAAATTAGAATATATAAAATAAGAAATATTAATGTAATGAAAACAATTTTTATATTTCGGTTTAAACTCATTTCGGGAAATTAAACTAAATAGTAAAAAGAGGACATTGAAAACATTAAAATCGTATATATATATATACAGTATGGTAAAAAAGTCCCGGAACGGTTTAATATATTTTTTACCAATATATAGATAAAGTAATGAGACTTGGTATATCAATAATAGTCATTAAATTTCTAGTTGTTTAAGGTATTAAAACTTTTTATCCCTTATGGGGGACGGCCCACGAGGAGTCAGACAAAATTCTTAAATAGCAGCATAGGTCGAGTTTTATATCAAATTAAAGGTCTTAGTTAGTATAACACATTGCCGCAAACCGGAACTCAAAAGGTTTACTCTAACTGAAATGGCGGCGTTTTAAAGTTATTCGTCATTTATCTGTGATGCGATGAATTAGTTCTTCTCTGTGTTGGCAACATTCATTGCAACAATGGGAATTTTCCGGGATAGTGTGTTGGTCTTGAAAACTCATTAGTGTTTACATCCTTTCTATTCAGTGAAAGTTGTTTTTGACATTCCTGTTGAAAGTCCAACTGCAGGGTCATTAACTGTGTATCTTATCATTCTGAGGGTAGAATGCGTTTAGACAGGAAACTTAATTTTCCTCATGAGCTGTTACAAAGTCGATTTAAGTTAAGATTTGTAAAGTTTAGATTGGGTTTAATTTAATTGTTAACAGTGACTAGTTGTGAATGTTGTGATAGGGATGTCTCTGACAGACTGAGAGAATAAACCTGCTTATGATGAGGGGGTATGGTGACCGTGTACGATCATATGACGAAGTTGTGCATTTATTTAATGACACATTTCCGGACCGGCCACCAATATCAAAGTCTACCGTCTGTAGAACAGTCCAACGATTTCTAGATACCGGGCAATGTTAAAGACCGTCCAAGAAGTGGTAGACCTTTATCTGCTACTGACGAAAATACATCCATAGAATTATTACAAAGTTTCATCGAAGAGCCACACACATCAACAAGAACTGCAGCAACTAATCACGGAATAAGCCATGTTTCAGTGTTAAACGTTTTAAAACAAAACCACTATTATCCGTATAAGGTCAGATTGGTCCAGGAGCTTTCGGAAGACGATTTTGACAGAAGAGTGGAATTTTGTGAGACAATGATGAATAGATATGTACAAGATCGAAATTTCTTAGCAAAAGTTTTTATTTTCAGACGAAGCTACCTTTACACTTCATGGCGATGTAAGTAGGTATAACTGTCGTTATTGGAGCGACGACAATCCTCACTGGATGAGGAAAAGCCATACCCAGAAACCTGAAAAAGGTAACGTGTGGGCTGGGATTGTTGGCAATCATATTGTTGGAAACTTTCATAATCAATGGAAATTTTGAATGGGTGACAATATGAATTGATGTTGAGAGAAACCATTATACCGGCTTTACGTGTTGTGTTGGGTCGAAGTTATAACACAGTATGGTTTCAACAGGATGGTTGCACCACCTCATTATGCTTTACAAGTACGAGCTCTGCTTGACAGAGAGTTTCGCAATCGTTGAATAGGACGTAGGGGAGCAATAGAGTGGCCACCTAGATCACCTGATCTAAATCCTCTTGATTTCTTTTTATGGGTTATTTAAAACAAAGGGTTTTTTTTAACTAAGCCTGCCAACACAGAAGAACTAATTCACCGCATATCAGAGGAAACTCATCAAATACCTACTGAGATGATTCAAAAAGTTATTGAAGGCTTCTACCACAGATTGGGCTATTGCCAAGAGAAACTTGGACAACATTTTGAACACTTTCTATAACTTTAAGTACTAAATTTTCAATTCTAATTATTAAATTAATGTTATCTTAATGTAAGAGAATGACTTATTTGGATAAATGACGAATAACTTTAAAACGCCACCATTTCAGTTAGAGTGAACCTTTTGAGGTCCGGTTTGCAGTAATGTGTTCTACTAACTAAGACCTTTAATTTGATATACAACTCGACCTATGCTGCTATTTAAGAATTTTGTCTGACTCCTCGTGGGGCCGTCCCCCATAAGGGATAAAAAAGTTTTAATACCTTAAAAAAACTAGACATTTATGGCTATTATTTATATTACCAAGTCTCATTAATTTATCTATATTGGTAAAAATATATTAAACCGTTCCGGGACTTTTTGACCATACTGTATATATATATATATATATATATATAACACAAACTTGGATAAACTGAAATATTCTGCTTTGTGTTCTTAATGAATGTGAGTAGGTTTTAATAAAAAATGTCTTTTTTAATATAAAATGAAATAGTGTAATTTAATTTCAGTAAATTTTGAATGAAAAAAAGTAATTCCTCCATCGTGACTCGAACCTGGATCTTTCAATTACCAGGTGAGCGTACTACCACTACATTACTTTTCTCACCTTTACAGAGATCGATCCAAAAACGAAAACCAGTCACTTATAGAACAGTCACCAACTAATAAGCCTGCAGGACGTGTGAAGTGTTATTAATAATAATAGATATTATCAAATAGTAATTAATGGTTGATTTATTTAGTGGCTAACAGGATCTACTACCGAGTAATCTGATACATTTAAAAAAATCACCTCTAATCATATGTTTGCAGTTTAAATTTTTGTTATACTTTAAAATTTAAGAAATTCAGTGTCATATTGTATGATTTACACGAGTAAAATGTTATAATCGGAAATAAAATGGGGTATTTATTTAACTATCGTTCATCGACTTAGCCTTGTTCAGTGTGTTTCATTTCCACAGAGAGAATGACTAATTATTCTTTTAGTTAACTTTAAAAAAATAAATGACTATTAACAGACGTAAGATGGTTGGAATAGTGTACTGATATATTGGACTATGCAAAAATTAATACAACATAAAAAAAAATTAAATTATCCTCAAACATTTTGGTCATATCAAATGGTAAAAAATAACATATACTTGCAAAAAACCGAGTTTTTAGGTGCTTATAAAAAAGGCATTATGAAAAAAATACAATTTAAATTGCCAGAATAATTATTTTAGACGTCAGAGGAATTTAAAATTAATTTTTATATTACTTTACTAATTACCTACATTAGTATCTGCAAAGAAAATGCGCAGATTAGTTTAATAATTTCCTACAGTAAATAGTACTGGATTTCAGCAAGCTATTCTGGGTTCTGTTGTTATCCAATGCCGTTATTTCTATGTACACAGTCTTGCTTGTTTTCAATTTCCTCTTTACTTTATTCCGCACGATGTCAAAGAAGGAAATGTCGAAGATGGTAATTTAATTGGATTTCCTCTAGAGGAGGCGACTGACACAGGATTGACGTGTAAAAGTGAGCGCAAAACCCCATTATTTTGAAAATACTTGGGGAAAGCTGTTGTGGCTATACGTGTCAAGTATATAAAATTATTTTTGGTACTTTCAGAATAATAATTAAGAACGTAAACAATCGCAATTCTTTTTACTTTTGATACCTTTATTATTTAGTGTTATAAATTAAATTTATAAGTGGACTATGTGAACTATTTAATTGCGAAACACTTCTATGGCCACAGATGAGAAAAATTCGGAGATTTAAATACAGCAAAAATCTTTTTTTGCAAAAATTAGACATTTGCTCTTATCATGTTAGCCATCATGAAACATGAAAAACAATAAATGTCGGCGAGTACTATTTGAAAGGAGAACGGAATTATAGGATAAAAGATGGGTAGTGCACATGTATTTCGATTCCAACAACATTGTGTACGTATTGATTATGTTCCCGTGGTATTAGAGGCAAAAAGATGTTTACTAGAAGTAAGTTAGTAATGTGATCCAGATCGTTGTTAGATCTCGGCCGTATTCTAAAGAAAGTTTAAAGTGGAAAATTCCAAACTCAAAAACCAAACTATGATCCATACAGTAGTCATAATGGCAGTGGGGTCTCTTCACTTTTGACACATTTTTCTCAAAAGTGTGGACTATCTGATAAACTTTTTCTGGATGCTACTGAGATCTAAAAGGGTTAAATATTCTAGGCCTGAGATCCTGGCTAGTATAAACAAGATCTTTCTTTTTGATGTTTTTGGGAAAGAAATATCCCTGCATGTCTGTTGCCTCTCAGCCCATTTTAGGTTAGGGTCCCTGATAAATTATTTTACTATGTATGAATTTTCTAAAGAACAAATATTAAGGTATAACAAATTTGGAGTATATCTGGAACTAACATATTGGAGATCTTGAGAAAAGGATTTTATGTATTCAACTTCCATGCCAGATGATGACCTGAAAGTCTACAGATTTTAGAAGATAAACTCCTTTACTAGTAAGTACAAACTTAAAATAATGAGTTTAATAGGCGAATAATATTAAACGCCACCTAGACCTTCTACATGCCAGTGGTTCTCAGGGCTAGGTAAAATTGAGACAAGTATTTATACTTCAAGATCTTACAGACTTCGAGGGCTTAAAAAAACAGGGAGGGTCCAAGATCTATTACATGTTGAATCTCTTAGATACCTTAGAATTTTAGAGGCGTAAATATTTAGAGGCGGGATGCTTCCAAATTTCAGAAAATCATATATTAGAAATTATAAGAGGCTTAAGAGGCTGATACCTCTCTTGAGTCAAAATCTTTCTTAAGTCCTTAAAATATAATAATATACACAATCATGAATCAGAAATATTTCAAAAACAAGTGCCGGGCTCCTTAGAAGCCATGAGGTTGTAAACGCTAAAATCTACAATGGAAAAATTATTCTTTTTTGAAAGTCAGCAGCTCCCAGACCTCGAGGGCTCACGCACGCTGAAAAAATATAGAGCTAAAGCTTGTTAAGGCGGAAAGATAATAATAAAAGCAGCTCTTACTGTAAAATAATTTATCAGGGACCCTAACCTAAAAGGGGCTGAGAGGCAACAGACAGGCAGGAATATTTCTTTTCCAAAAACATCAGAAAGAAAGATCTTGTTTATACTAGCCAGGATCGCAGGCCTGGAATATTTAACCCTTTTACAAAGGTTGGACAGATACAAAAAAATTTATTTATTAGTTTCAGAAGAATAAAGTACCCTACCGGGTTACAATTTTCCGTTCAGAAGTAAAACATTTAGAGAGATATTGAGAAAAGTAAATTGGAAAAAACAAAGTAGTAACATTACGTTTTTATTACAAGCTGCTCCATAAAGTAATGAGCTGAACAAACTGGGTTGGCGCCAATCTCAGCATCCTGCTACTTACCACTAAACACTTGGCTTTCAATTAAATATATATTATGGTGTTTGTAGTAATAAAAATATTTAAGTAATATAAGTATGAATCGTACAAACTGTACTATCTCAGAATCCAGCTACTTACTTCTAAATATCTTAAAAGTACAGTAAATATGATTTACTGTTTTTAGTAACACAAAATTAATTTCAGAATGAATAGTAGAAAGTTTTTTTCGCTAATCCCAGCATTCATTTAAAACCAAATAATCCACTAATTACCATTTAAAACTTCTACTCTGATGAAATATATGTTCTAAGAACTGATTCTTGTTCCTTGAAATATAGCAAACTTCATGTATGTAGTGATTAAGAATTGTGAGTTTTGCCGTAACAATAAACGAAATCAATCCTTTCAAGACGGTTACTGTTGAGACAGGAAATATTTGAAAGCACGGGATAACACAAGGAACTTCTAATTTTATTGGTGGCGTCAAATAAAAGATACAATGCGTTGTATATGTTTTAATTTAATTTTTTCATCCCAGCATAAACATGGGTGGGTAGATAAAAACGGTGCACGTAGAGAAAATCCATTTACATTTGTGGAAAAAATTCTTAAGTTAATCAACAGTCTCGTAGGATAATTTGTCCATTCTTCTTCAGTTGATAAATCTGAGAATTCAGCCCTTAATACAGATTTATTCTCTCTAAACTAGACATGGTAGACATTTGGGTAGTAGTATTAAGTGATAATACTCGTAAATTTAATACCACACCACTTGATTATAAATACTAACCCCAAGTGAACTCAATGTCTTTAAATATTTATTTCAATATTATGCAAAGCCATTTAACAGTTTGCGACACTATATCGCTTTCCCATCTCTAATTCTCCACTACCCATTCTGGAAGCTTATACTACCTTTAAGACTTCTTTCGAGCTGTGAGTAATTTCTATATCTCCTACGATCTGTTTAGAATTTGTGTTATAATTTTTAAATCATGGATATCTACCTATACGTACATGCATAAATATATGACAGATTTATAAGAAGATAAAAATTATATATGTTGTATTAAACTCTTTTGATTTACGTAAACATTTTAAAAGAATTAGATTCAATTTTGCTATGCTATGTACGCCGGCAACATAAGATTTCCAGGAATGTAAAATTACGAGTTTAAATTATTGCATAAGTATTAAATAACTGAAATTTACTGATTCTAAAACATATTTATAAGTCTTAAATTTTGTATAGTAATCATATGGCAATAATAACACGGAATATAACATTCGAAACTTTTGGCTGCACAAGATTAGACACATCGTAATGTGTTTAGTATTTAATACCTGCCAGCAGCAATTTTAACGGCTACCGAAGTATGTCACTAAATACATGAAGTTTAATGATTGCTACATTTAAAAAACAAGAATAAGTTCTTCCAACATATATGTACCGGAATGGCAATATTTTAGTGGTAAGTAGCTGGATTAATGGATTAGCAAATAACCAGTTCGTACTATTCATCCTTAAATTACTTTATGTTTTTACTAAAAAAGCACTAGAACATATACATGAGTGGCAAGTATATAATGGACAGTGGCTGGGTGTGGATTTTGGAGTAAAAGGACTTTACTGTTCATTAAATTACATAAACATTTAAGTAACTAAAAATAGTAAAAAATATATTTACTAGAGAGGCAAGTATTTAATAGTAAGTAGCTGAATACTGGGATCAGCGAAGAAACAGTTTGTACTATTCATCCTTAAATTACTCAAGTATTTTTGTAACTAAAAGCACTATTATATATATATATATATATATATATATATATATATATATATATATACGTTAAATTGTATATATATATATACAATTTAACGTAAATAAAAGTCATTTGACAGGTATTTGGTCTTACCGATCATATGTTAGTTTGCTTATTTAAACACATATGTGACAGATGCGGCCAAATACAAAATAATTGAATCGGAAAAAGTAAGCGCTCTGTGGTGTAATGGTAGCACATTCACCCGGCAAGTGAGAGATCCGGGTTCGACTGGCGGAGCAAGTACTTTTTGTGATTCAATGTTTATTGAAATTATATATATATATATATATATATTATATATATATATATAATATATATTATACCAGAGTGGCAAGTGGTAAGTGGCAGGATGCTGGGATTGGCGCCAACCCAGTTTGTGCAGCTCATTACTTTATGGAGCCAACTTCTAACAAAAACGTAATGTTACTACTTTGTTTTCCAAATTTATATTTCCCATTATCCCCCTAAGTTATTTACTACTCGACGGCAAATTTTAACCTGGTAGTGTGTTTTAAATCTCTTGAAAGCTACTTAACGACGAATTTAGTTGAGTAATAGTCTAACTTAATTTAATATTTTTTATTATTTTTTATTGGGATGGGTGACAGACTGTATAAAATTGCTTCATGTTAGGAAATATATTCTAAATTAATACCTTAGGTGTTGAAATGTTTAAAATCTGCTAAACGTTAATCTTAAAGCAGTAAAAAACCGAATCAAATATATTTAACATATTATGGACCGATTCTCTCATGTACGCCTGAATTTAATATGTATGAGTTGGTTAGCCCTAAGATTTTTAATACTAACCTTAGAAAGAGCTGCGTTCCTCCCCCATAGACCTCTTTATTAACAGTCACAATCACCATATTAAAATTATTCCAAAATATTGTTCTGGTGACTGATTCATGTATAAAAAGTATATTTAATTAACTTCATATATCACGGGGCTCTAATATTTTACCATCCCAAAATCCCGAATACTTCATTGATATGGTGTAATGAGACATATAATGAAATAATTGTTTATATACATATTTAAGTCGCTGAATAAATTTTTACTTTTTGTACGTTTCTTTTTATAGAGTGCGGAGGGAGATTATAGTCCTACATAAGAGTTTATATCAAATCAGATATTTATTCTTCAAAGGGACAAATAAAGAGTGGGGAACCTTTATCCATGAAAGGTTTTCAGTATTTCTTACGTAGGTGCACAGTATTAAATACTACGTGTAAAACGTATATTGGAAGAGCCACCACCTGCCGATATACCATATAACAGAAGCAAGGAATTTTGTGGATAGCCCCTGCCTGTCTATCCCTCATTGTAGGAGCGATAGAGTAACTCTGTATAAGTTTTGAAGCTTGGTGACAGTGAATGTCTCTTTCACATAGATCTAACGTTATGTAGGTTTCAAATATAAAGGATCCGGGTAATTTAATATTCCTATATTTGCTCTTCAGTGTTTTGGTTGTTATGATTTACCGGTTTGCCCATCAGGAAAGTGTAAATTTGTCTTTTCTGTTTGATCATCTGTCTATCTGTTCATATGGCATCAAATTTCACAGATCGCAGAACAGCAAGACTGATATGAGCTGTAGACTTGAATAATTTCATGAATGCGCAGGAACCCTTTTAACACAACGGTGGTGCGGCTTAATCCTGCCTTGTTATTAGATTCCAACGCTTAGGTGTTAAGGCTACTTTTAGTCCTATTAAGGTTGAAATTAAATGTTGACCATCATCATGCATCGTGAGTAGTAAAACATAGCCTTATTCTTTTCTCATTATTTTTTTCTCCTTGTGATTGAACTTAATCTGTAAATATATTTTTATTAAATATAAACCAAAGAACTGCATTTTATGCTAAATGGAAAAAATCGTTTTAGCTAAAATCGATATTATTATCAGGATATATTTATTTTGTTATAATTAATAATTTCTACTCCTCCAACTGCACAGCCTGTGTCGTGCTTATAGTACTAGAGAAGTAGTGTAAAATAAATCTTCTCATATTCACTATTCGTGATGTTCATGCGTCTCTTTACAACACTGAATATACCTTCGTAACGGAATTGTCTTGGAAAACACATTTATTTTTTGTAGTAAAATATAAATTATTTTTTTCTATATCTCTTGGAGCTTATCCACAATTTTAATTTGTAATAAAATCCTATAAATATTTACGAAACTTTCGTCTACATTACGTAATAAGCAAGACAATGGCAATTTCCGTAGGTAAACTATAGATATAAAATTTCAGACTCACCTCCAACATAGAATAAAATACAATAGTTTAACGCACACTAATATATATTTAAGTTAGTTATTGTCGAGAGTTTCCTTTTTATACAAAACAAAAAATAAAATTCATGTTCTAATATCCTAAATATAACCGTAATTTATCGTAATTTTATAATTTCTACGATATAAGTAGAAATTGTTAAATTATTAAATATTGGAAATTTAACTTTACTTACATGCATACTCATAATTATGACATACCAAAAAAGGATCAACACTACAAATATTGCATTAAAAACTATTAGGTTACGTAAAGCTTGTGATAGAATTTGTTTAAAATGTGTTAAGCCATATAGAGAATCCTAAAATACCTGTCAAATTTAATATTTAAATTTGAATTAAGATGTACTCGTATTTCGTATGAATTTCTCATTAAAATATACGTGTAAGTCGATGTGAATCAAAAGGAATGTACAGTATTTATCCTATGATGTGAATTCTTCGTACAGTAACAATATTGAAATCAAAATTGTATATTGATTTTATTGGATGTTGAATTATTTCCTAACATTCCACTTGAATTCGAGGAAACATCTATATGCACTTAATTCTAAAAGTAGGGATATTTTAAGATCGAGAAAACTACCGAGATAAGAAAAGACAGTGAAAAACTATTTCGTAGCAACCTTTAAATAAGGAGATAATTTCAGGAGATGTTTCAGCATTTATCAGTCAAAGTGGGTAAGATTCTGTGCTCTCTTACATGTAGGTGCGTAAAAAGCCTTTAACAAAAACAGAATTAAACTTCTTCCAATAATCATCCTCTGCTGTAAAATATACATACTTATGAATTCTTTATCTCTATACTTTATATCCCGACATTTCCTCTTATAGGGAATGTATTGGGTTTCCTAGAATGACTGCTATACCTAGTAGGCTATACGTTCTTTTGGCAAATATAAACGAGCCATAATATACCTATTTTTGTTTCCTTGTAAAAATACATTGCAGCTTACAAATATATTAAAGATTTCCAAATAGTTAAAATTATAAGTTCATGTGATTGCACAAGTATTGCATTATTGCAATTTAATGATTCTAAAATATATTATTCAAGGGATTATTAAATACAAAAATCATTATTATTCCAGTTTAAGCATTGGCATAGGAATTTTAAATATGCAGTTAGGAAGGTGGCAAATCAACTTCCATTTTAGTTCTACCTGCAAAGTTTATTTTTAGTATCAAATAACATTAGTAACATGGATAAAAGACAATACAAGTTTTGAAACATCGCAATGTATTGAGTACCAGTAACACCTGCCAGCAGCAGTTTTAATAGCTGCCTGTGTCCGGTGTTGTGTGACATATTTACTACCTAGCTAGGAACATTAAAGTTTAATGGTTTATTTGCTTTTGTCTATATACCAAGCTGAAATATCACATATCATTCTTTCCTTTAGTAGAGTTTGTTTTTCTAAACAATGCCATTTTTTCATTTCTATCAAACATATAATTTTATATTTAAAAATATATAACAAGCATATTAATGTAAAAACAAATATGAAATCTTAAGAGATAAGTTGAAGTTAAATTAATTTATGGTTGGCTGTCATAAAAAAGGTTATAAACACCAGTTGATTACATAATTACGAACTTTAATACTATTTGTTTGATTTTATGCCAAATTAATTGAAATTATGCCATTCTATGTTGATTTTTTGCCACTCTAGAAACCAGTGTGTTGTAGACTGGGAGGGAATTTCGAAATGAGAATTGCTCTATAACTCCGAAGATCTGAAGAATGTCTATGTAAAATATCAGTACAGACTGTCTATTGGTTTTACATTATTGAGTAATACACACACGCGCGTGCACTCACGCACGCATACACCGACAGAGGCCATTGGATTTTGAAATATATCTTCACATTTGTGGATGAATTCTAGTTTATTAAACATTTGCATCAAGTAGTATAAGTGAAGCGTATCACGCCAGGGGTAGGAACCTCTCATTTTTATCTGTCAATCCACACAATATCCCAAGAACTTATTCACGAATGACTACTACGACACGCGGTCTGGTGTACTCTTAACCTGGATAAATAAAGGTAGAAACATAAAAGTGTAACTAAATGTTACGGAATGCGTTTTTAACAATATCAGTTCAATAATGGTGTAGCCTTTAATATTTGAATCCTTGAACAGCCTGAATGTTTGGATAAAGTAATTATGTGCGAATATACAATAATAGTACGTGAGAATGTTGCAGCCGTATGAATACTAATAAATTATCTATTAATTATAAATAAAATAATTATACTAAACCAATTCTGCAAAGTCTGTTGATCCTAAACTGCTTACAAAGTACATTGAAGGCAGATCACAGAATTCAGATGAATCGCTAAATTATCTAATTCTACAAGTATAAAGTTGTTCTTTTATGCAACAAAGGGGTAAACTAGGGAGAAAATAATCTTTTTATTAGGAACATACACGTTTTTAGTAATTGAACGGATAAATTTGGAAGTATTTCAAAAAGATGAAAAAGCTGTTGTTCATTCAGACAAATATTTAGTAAAATAGTACACAGGTAAAAATAAGTCTTTGAGAAAATAATTTCTTCCTCTAATTTTTAAAATGGATGACGTTACAAGATATGAAAAATTATAAATTCAATATTGCAAACTATGGTTTAAACAGGTAACTTAAGGACCTCTATATATCTTATTATTTTTATTATAGTCTTAAGACGGTTATTGGGGTAAGGCGATCTGTTTATAAAAGATTCAATAGGCTGCTGAACTCAAAGTGCGTTACACGACAATATAGTCAGGGTGGGTCATCATACAAATGTTTGGCCTACAGTAAAATCGTCCCTAATAGTCCTGAGTGTTACGTTATCAGTGGTGGAAACAGTACCAGTGATTAGTGGTTCTTTTATGAACGTTATAAGTAAGGGTTGTAGCAGTGATGATCGAGTGAGGAGTGAGCAGTGCTTACTCGACACTGTTTATGCATGACGTCACATAGGCAGGGGCTGTACTCGCAATAGAGAAGGAACTTTTGCAATTAAGCTACGGTACATAAAAGGCATGAGTTTATTAAATATGAGTGGAAAACATTGTTTTGTGCTAAAGCAATATATAATTATATTATTACATCGTGTCTGTATTCACCTGGTTTAATAATTATTAAATAGCTTTTAAGAGCATTTGTACGGCTTTATTGGCGAAAGGAGACGAACAAATTCCTCTGTGACCTTGTGTTGATTAACAGTCGACCCAAGGAAACACTCTGATTCCAGCGCGCCTCAACCCCCGGAGATGGACGGATTGCAGTATTGTTGATCGATTCCCACTTAGAAACCACGGGCATCGTCCGCGAGTGACACAGCACATCCTGCATGGTCTCATCATGGCGGCCACAACGCTGGCACCGGCAGTCACCGACCCAACTGTCCGCAACCAATAAGGGTTATCATGCTGAGGCTCGCCATTATGAATAAACCTTCAGCCAGTGGACCGCGTTTGGGGCCCCTCGTAGACGAAATGGTGGGAGGAGGAGCAACCAGCGGTAACACGAACAACCCTGCCTTGGTCCAGTTTATTCGAAAGGACGGAGCGGATATGGTTTTGCAAGGAGGGGCAAATTAAGGCCTTTCATACACGAAAACATAATAAATATACATAAAGCAATCAAATAAATAAAGGACAATAATATATTTTCAAAGGTTAAAATCAAACAAAATATTTCAATATTAGTAATTATGTCAATAAATCTAAATTCCTTCATGTTCTATATATTACTTATTATAGATAAACAGAAACTTTTTTTAAGAATATGCAATTCACACTCACAATCATATCGTTGCTCTCCAGCCCACCTCATCAAGGCCTGAGTCCCAGGGCGCAATCATCCACTCCATGAAATATTGTTTTAATGATGCTATAAACCGCGGGTGGCTGGATATTGAGGTGATTTGAACAGGCAGGGAAACCCGCAGTCGGCTATATAATACTGAAATTGACTTATTATACTCAATAATTTTATGGTGGAACCATACGCAGGAGTAAGGACCCGAATATTGACCCACTTGCACTCTTTTGTACTACAAACTCAAAACTGTCAATTTGAAGTATTTTATCAGATATATGTTGTATTTATGTGCTCATCTCTTTATGTGTCAAAAGCGTAGCGTAAACAATAATTTTGAATCATTTTCAGTTTGACCTCTGCTGATAAAAAAGTCTTTACAGCTAGTGCATACCTGCAAACGCTTTATTGCAGATCTCAACTACGGTATTATTCAATGTGAGTGTTGTGTTGATAGTTATGCCACCTCATACTGTGCGATACTCTATTTTAGGATGTTTTGTTTTATTTCAAGGCTATACGTCACCCTCATGTATCAACCTCCGTACACCCCTCAACTATCCCCCTTTGTCACATTCAGTTCATTGCCTCCTGTAGATGTGCTATCGTGCTCGAAAAACACAAATGAAGTTTCTATTGATTTATATTTTCAATACTACATATTCATACGTTTTATTCCACTCTTGACAACTCCAGTTATGGATCTTTTCAAACGACAGCTACATTTACAAAATAACTTTCTGTGGAACTCTGCTATAAAGGTTATATTAAAATTTGTGAAAATATTTCAGAAATTCGTAATTAAAAAAAAATAACTAGTTAGTTTAATGTACTGATAAAAATGGAAATCCTTGAAAAACCTATAAACCAGCATATTTAGTAGACAGGTGGATTTTCTGTGCTGCTATCATTGTTAAATATAGATTGAAAGAACTACGTCAACAGAAAAATATTATTAATTATAGAAACTGTTAAATTTAATCATCTCTGGTGTGTAAATATTGTCTGACGACAGCCTAATAAATAATAAACTGTTAATTTCAATTTTTTTAAACTCATAGTCTTGAAAACATAGAATAAGCTTAGTAGTAACAGCACTTACAGTCAGTTGTATGTAGACAAGGTGGGGTATCAATCAAAATGTTCATACGTTTTGAACCATTCGATTATCAGGGGTATAAATAAGTACCCTGCAAATTTTTTTAGTAACCATTGCTAAATACGGCGTCCAGTTTATTAAGTATAACAAAGCTTGGCAAAAAATATACGTGTCTTTTACTGAAAAGCTACTTACTTTCAAACAATCTTTGGTTGCAATATTTTTCACAGATAAATTAGGTAACACGAATCTCTTATGTTATGATTGATTTATTTCCTGTAAACATTGAAGGTTCATAACATAGAACTTTATAGCCGGGTTGGTTAAGATCTCATCAAGTCAAGACCGTTCTCAGTCGTGAAGTAAGATATCATGTCAAACTAATAGTGGGAGGGTGCTGAATGAGATGGGTTTCAGTGTAACAAGACTAAGCTCCGTGAGAACGGTGATACAAGTCTCGAGGTTGATGTGCTTGTGATGTCGACATTGAGAGCTATTACACTCGGTATGGTGCTGACGATGTGGAGCTTCTTATAGCTCGAACCGAGAATATCGCTTTTATTCACTAATATTTATTAAATGTCTGACTGTTTCTTTTCAAACGGTTGAAATCTTTATCTAGAATATCACAGAAAATATTTAGCTCTATTGTCATATTTTCAATATTATACCATTAAAGCGAGGTCACTAGCTCGCCAAGCTCTCCTATACAAGGAATCACGTTTAGCCATTAAGCTAAGAACTTGACACATGACCAAAGACATTACGCGCGCTTGAGTTTAGGTTTAGTAACAACTGGTGAATTTTTATCGTATAGCCCATTTGTAGTGGTGTTAATTCTTCAACTATGTCGTTGTCAGATTGAAATGTCTATAGATTCTTCCATAGAGTTTAATAAGGATCATACATAAAAGAAGCTTTTCCAATCTATGTATTTGATAAATTTTACTTCTAGTTTGAGATTTTTGACCTCAATAACACAGTACGCGAACGTAAGATCCTGAAAAGAAAAGCTCCCTCAGATGTTTCACTTTAGAAGGGCCAGAAACTACTAGAAAGTCCAGAAGGATTACTCGGGAGTTTGATGAGTTGGGCTTAGTACAATACTGTTAATTTGGTGAATTCGATAATCGTTATCAGCATTGCTATCAAGTATTATAATGTGTCTTAACAGTAAGTTTGAGTTAACATCACCCCTGTTTAGACTCACTTTTTGCACATCAAGTGGTGTAAGAGAGCATTTTAAAAATCTGTCAGGTGACATATTCCATAAGGCCGGTAACACACACTAACGAATATCATATATGACACAGTAAACCAATTACAATGAACATAAGTTCAAAGGGAGATACGTACAACAGCACAGTACACATCAGACACTTATGACATAAACTGCATCGCCGTCACTAAATTTCCGTCCTTTCTCAGCAGCGCATAGCTAGAGTGCCACCTCTATTGACACAACACTCCTGAACCATAACTCTGATAAGCCAATAATAACAAAAGTTCGTCTATATAAGCTTCGTTGAAGCGGGATGATAATGATAAATGCAGCTCTTACTACACAAAGTTTCCTAGGGGGATGAAACAACAAGAGGCTGAGAGACAATAGACTACAAAAACTGTTTAAGATGAGAAAAATCCAGAGCCCGCAAGTTTTCTTTTCCTATGAACCTGAAAGACTATGGATGTAGTTTTAATTGACCAGGAGCTCGAATCTGGAATATTTAATTCTTTGATATTTTAGCATTTTCCAAAATACATGCATCACATTATCCAAAAGCTCATAGAGGCAAAAAGTAACAAAGACTGAGAGCTCAACAGCTACAATAACTGATGTAAGCGCTATAATGTAGACAGTTTCAAGTTCAATATTTCGCTTAAAACCTTCTTTGGGCTAAAGTCCAAATCTACCACTGATTATGGCCAAACTTAACACGAACTTTTAAAACACGAAACATCAAATTAGCTGTAGTAGTAACCATTATTTGCCATCGATACCATGGAAACATAATCAGCATATACATAACTTTATTATAAGCAGAATACATGTGCACTGACTATATGTTATCTATAAGTCCGTTCTCTTGCAAAATATACTCCCCAACATTACATTATTCTTAGATAACTGAGCAGCCAAAAATTGAAAGAAGAAATACGCTTCATTTTTGCACAACAATATTAATAATTAAACCTCAAATTTGTAGTCAACTACAACCATATAAGTCTCGTACTCACATATTACGTGTACTTGTAAATTTAATTGTGTCACTATATATTAAAATTTCCAAAATAAGAAAACTTTGTTTTTGTACATTCTGAATTATTATTCCAAAAGTACCGTAAAAGATTATATATTCTTAACACGTACATCCTCAATAGCTTTCCTCAAGTGTGTTCAAAATAATTGGGGTTTGCGCTCACTTTGACGCGTCCATCCTGTCTCAGTCACCTCCTCTAGGGAAAATCCAATTACAACGCCCTCTTCAACATTTCCTTCTTTTAGGCATTGAGTGAGAAAATAAAGAGGAAATTGAAAACAAACGTGACCATGCTCATAAACACAACACTTTTGAATAATATCACTGCCCAGAATAAAACGCTAAATCCAATGATCTTTTCTGCAGGAAATGAATAAACTAAACTTTATAAAAAAGAACAATCATACATATAATAAATAGTCTCCTTATTAAGGTAAAGAACTAAACATGCGAGCATAAGCTAATGAAGGTAATTAGTAAAGTAATGTAAAAACCAATGCTAGATTTTAAATGGCGTTAACAAAATATTACCATTGCAATTTCAATTAAAGATTTGTCATAATAAGTTTCCAACTTTTTATAAGCTAACTAAAATTGGTTTTCAGTTACTTTTAAAAGATTTCTTCTTTTATATTACATTTTATGACCATAATGCTCAAGAGATAATTAAAACGGTTTATTAAATTATGTTTAATTTATTGCATAGTCCAATACAGCAGTACAATATAGCAAACTCATCATTTCCTTGTTACTAGTTGTTACATTTTGCACCGTTAAGTAATAAAATATTTAGCTAAACTATCATATCATATAAGAGATACTCAACTAACAGAATTCCAGAATAGGTCATTCTGACTGTAGAAATGAAACGTGCCGAATTTTTATTTCTGCTGATAAATGATTACTCATTTAAAATATAAAATTAAACGTATTTCAATTTTTATAGCATTAAAAACTCTAAACTTTAGATACATCATTAGAGGTGATTGTTTTTGGAATTTGTCAGAAAACTTTGTAATAGCTCTTGTTAGTCTTTAAAAAATCCAAGAAATATTATTTAATAATATCTTTATTTATAGCATTTTACCCGTCCAGGAGGCTTATTAGTACAGTGTCGACTCTCTAAGGCAATTATAGTGGTTAATGGTTTTATCTCTGCAATTTACTAAAGTTATCTGTGATGGACAAACACCACGATAGAAAACTTCTAGAGTCTCAAGATCTGAAAAGTCCTGTGTAAACATAATACTGTACGAAAAGTTAGTGGTCAAGGTCGCGATAACTTACTGTAGGGAGAGACGGAAAGACAGTGAAATAATTTAAATGAAGAACAAAAATCTGATGATGACTAATATTTATAATAAAACTTTAGTGGCCAAAAATAATTAGTTATTTATTGGATAAAAAGTCTAATTAATTAAAGATTGCATATTTACGCAATAATAAAAAAGCATCGATAAACGCCTCTTAACGAGTACATAATACAGTAACCATAAAATAAAACAAATTACATTATGTAATATAAAAATTTAATGTACTACCATTCTATAATCATTTTTTAATTATAATGTTTACAATATTTTAGTAGAATTGTAAGCAGAGGATAGTGATTATACATCGTTCTAGCACACAAAAGTCGTTTGATGTAAGCGACTAGAAATCTGATTGAATTCAGATGCAGCTGAAAATTTCTCGTAGCTAATGTTTTTTTTTAAATTTCTGTTGATATAAAATTACTTGCGTTGACTCAGATATCACTTTATTATTTTTTAAGTAGCTTGCTATCCAATCCGAACAGGCTTTATGTGACTTCAGTAGCTTTCAGGCGAGTGTTAAAAGTTAATGTTAATATTTTACTTTTTGGGCCGCTTTGAACATACAAGTATATTACAGTACATTTACTGTACGTTATTTTGTATTTATACAAGTACAGTAATCGATTTGGTATTGCCTTTCAAAAGCTAGCTAATAAATAATAGATCGGTTGAATATAGACACGATGTAATAAAATGAATACACTTCTTTATAAACAAAATTATTTTTAACAAATACTTAAAAAAACCGTGTTTTTCTTCTATAGCAGCATGTTATAAGTTCTTGCTCTGTTGCGAGGACATTCCCTGCCACGTGACTTCCTGCATAAACAATGTTGAGTAAGCGCTGTTTTCCCCTCGCTAGATCATCACTGCTACCTCCCTCCCCCTTTACTGTTTGCTTATATCGTTCTGAAAAGACATACTAGTCACTAATACTGTTAATATCACTGTAAACGTCACCCTTTGGACTCCAGGCGACGATATAACTGTGCAGTAAATACACGTATGAACCCACACTACATTCTGACTATATGAACAGGGTTAAGCAGAAGCAGTCTTTTTAAGCTTTGAATATTTCGAACCTCTATTCGCCCTTATTGTTCAAGCTTTTTGGGGGCTGGTATAGCTCAAACTTAAGCATTTAAAAGAAATTTTACCATGGCCACATTTATTTAACTAAAGTAATGAAATTTGTAGTGCTTATTAAGTACATTACAAGGTCTATTTTGAAATATAAAACAAGAAAAAATTTCAATTATTTTTATGGATATGATACAAAATTATTGTTTTGAATTTTGAAAAATAGGTAATATTGTTGACAAAATCTTCTTTTTACATATTACTTTTGGGTAGTAATTTTCATATATTTCTCTTCCTTATAGCCTGGGCTACAGTATGAACTAAAACTATTACTCTAGGACAAAAATTAAAACCGGTATAATTTAAAGAATCCGTTGAAAAATAATTTACAAAATAAAATTTTGTATTTCCACAATAAATATATTTTTAATGCATCAACAGCAATAATCTTAGTTCATACCATAGGTAATACTGTCCTAAACAACCCCTAAAACTTTTATTGTAATAGGTTAAGTAGTTTTTGAGATATGTTGTTAAATGTAAGCTAAAAAGCTAGTTGCGGGAATTAAACGTTAAAGTATATTGTTATAAAAAATAATTTAGACTAACAGTTTAAAATGCTCCTGCTTCATATGTTGGTCCTACTTTATCTTCAAAATTACTTTGGTTTTCCAATCTAAGTTTCCTTCTAGCTCTTCTTGCTTCCCAAGTGTCCTTTTTGGCTTTAATTTCTGCATTGACCACTCTTCTGTCATCAAGTTTTCTTAGCGCTACTTCACAATACTTTCCAGGAACAATATTTATACGTTGGAGAACTTTTAACTTAGCCAATGAGCCTTCATTATACACTAAGACAGCTTCATATGCTGCAATCTCCACCACAGTCTTGCCAGCAAATCCTCTTTTTGGGAAAATACTCTAAAGAACGCTGTTATACGATTCGTTAGCGTTTTGGGTCTTAACCTTGAGGCATCTCTTCAAAAGTTCAGGTTTAGAAAAATCAAGAAAAATTGGTTTTATATACTCCATTATTGGTAATTGGATGGTATTTTTATGTTAAAAAGTCTCAATAGTGTTGGTTGACTTAGCCTTCTGGTATTTGCACCAAGAATTCGGACCAACCGGGCAAAGATGATGTAATGGGTGTTCGTCAGAACTGACTTTATGATTCCAAGTTGCCCAAACTTCCATTCTCGTTCTAGTCAGGTCATCTGTATTAGCCCTGATGGCATTTCCATAATATACAGACAATTGGAAGGGTTCTGTACACCCCTTTCCTATCCATTTTGCACTATTCACAACAAATCACCTAATTCACAAATGTAAACAACACAGTGTAGTCTGCAGACAAACAGTACAGTAACAGTAATGGAACAGCTGGTTGTTCAAAGTCATAAAAAGAAGAACTCCAAAGAGTATGAACTGTCAAAAATATACAATAGTAGTACTATTAGAAAGTTGATACATTTAGTTTAATTTACGTGTTAAGACCAGGAATCTGCAAAACCACGTCACCTAGTCGCGCGGCAGGTCACAAACAGTGTATGCATGACTTTAGTTTTTTTTTATATATCGGTTAATATTAAAGATATCTTAATAATGTTTTCACCAATTTGTTCAAAAAATAAGAACGAATAAAAGTGAAACAAAAAATAAAAATCGTATTTTTTTATTTTTAGGTATACCAGCCCCCTTTTAAGAAAAGTTCACCCTAATTTTTTTCTCAGGGAAGAAGTACTTTTATTATAATCTATGAAAAGAAGTGAATATCTACCATCAACTACGAGTTGGTGCGTGAATACTTCATCTGTACATGAATACTTTTAATATTACAAATGTGAGAGTGATTGAGGATGGTTGGATATTTTAATGATTTAGCTCAATAACTAAAAATATAATATGAGAAAATATATCTTGTGAATATATTTAGACAAAATTTGCACATACATTGCTTTGTAATAAGAGTAAAACAGATAGATATATTTATTTGGACATACTATGTTTATGTAGTAAAGCTTTGCATTACCAAAAGACTGCGCCACATCTCAGCTCTGTATTTACGTTTCTAGTCCAGGGGCTTTGCTATTACATCACCTGACCTCAATAACTTTATTAGTAATAAGAATAATGAGAGATATAGAGTTCTTTAACTTGTCTTCATCAAACATATTTTTAATAGTGAATTTAGTATTTTATATATATATATATATATATATATATATATATATATATATATATATTGCAACGGAACCTATTTTTGAATTAGTGATCAAGAAATGGTTTTTTTTATCATAGTGTTGTCAAAAGACTATGATCACTTATTACCTTCAAGACTTATGACTTATTTAGTATCTTACTGCAGAAATGTTTCTGAATGAACTTTTGAAATTATTTCAAATTTATTCCTTGGATAGGTAAAAACACAACGTACGTTCCTAATACATACATCATTAAAACCTTTTCACCTGCTTTACACCCTTATTAATATAAGAATACATCATATGTTTCATTTGTCAACGAAGGAAAGCTTAAAAATGTGTAGGAGTTACAAAAAATATAAGATTTTTTAGTAATTTATTTAGATGCTGTACCTATAATTTGATAAAATTTTCCAGTGGTTCTTGATCTACAGACTTTTAAAAATTGCTTTAGTAATAAAGCATAATTTTTTAATATAGTAGTGATAAATCGTAATATATAGTAATGGACTATAACTTTTGTAGGAAGCACATGCAAGAAATGTTTGCTAGTGATAACATTTGATTGAATGTTTCTTGGAGTAATAATCTTTTTCATGAAGCGTTTGTGTATCGATGACAGTATAACTTATTATTTTTTAATTTTGAAAATAATAAGTCACAACTATAATCACTCTAAAATACAGTAAAACTTATTGCATGGAATTTGCAGACTATAATAGAAAGATGAAATACCTCTGTTCTTCATTACAAACATCAACGTAAAATCTGGGATTACTGCATTGTATACTAGTTTGAAGGAAACAGAAAATTATGAGGTTAAGTAACAAAGAGAGTTTAACTTCAGTAAACTTAATTGTATGGAATCGTTATACTGCTCAATTTATCCTACGTAAGGAAATCTAATCAGGTTAATAACCCAGCATCCCCAAGTAATAAAACCGAGATTATGGTAATATGGGTAGTTGGCTAGAGTCCCGGGTACGAAATCATTTAAGGTACCTCACTGACACAATTGCAGTATTTAGGACAGTTTTAACAGTAATATTCATGAAATATCTCACCTTATGTCTCCTACTTACATGAAGATATTTTTTAAAAAGTTTATATTGCACTTGGGGTGTGAGGATAAACATCGCAGTAAACCACTGCATGTGAAGCTATTGTCAAACTTTACCGAGAGGGAAGTTTACTATATAGAATTTAAATATTTTAGTATTTTAGAAAATACTGACTTCTTCAAATATGTTACTCCTTAAAACAAAGATATCTAAAACAGATTTAAACAAAATAAAAGTTTAAACTTCGTTATTAAATTCTTCTTTGTCAGCGATGTGATGACATATAAATGAATCCTCTGTTATTATACAAATTCCCTATTTAATACTCAATATTCACAATAATATCTGTTTTTGTTGATAGGGAAGATACTTTATTTTGTACAAACAAAAGTGGGCTTAGATCAAAAATAAGATTTAATCAGTTCAGGCCAGGAGTCCTCACAACATAGTATGTCACATTATAAAACTTATTATTACTTTTTGTGATAAAAGCTGTAGCTACTATTATTGTAGTGTTGTTAGAAATAGTATTCTCTGTGATATTCTGCTCATAAAAAACATTTTGGTATATTCAAGATCTCTAATAGAGCAGATTAAGTTGATCAAGGTTTATTACAGGTTCGATCGTAGGGCGGTGGCTTGATTAGGTTTCGGTACGTGGGATTGGGGATTCAATTTAGTCAACGCTCAGTCCACAACACTCCAAAATGTCCCGTCAAGAGCGTCATTTGGCTATTGCGACAATATTGCACTTGTCTCTTATCTGCCGCTTTGTCTCGATTTTATTAAAAAACAATTTCTTTAGAAGATGGAATTGTACCCTAATGAAAAGCATGTCAAAATTTTTTTTCACAATTCATTTCACATACTACACCAATATATGTAGTAAAAAAATTGAAGACTCTCATTCTGAATGAAGCCGTTAACATTTTTCAAAAGGTTTTCATTACACCTAAAAGTATTTTTACTCGTTGATAAGAAAAAGGTCAGATAATGAACGAATAATTAGCATTTAACTAATTAAGCAAGTCATGTAACGTTGTACAAGCTTCGTCGAAACATAATAAAACCTATTTGAATACACGATATAGTAAACCTTTTTTCGTACTACGCATCTTTTTAGATTCAAACGAATTATATTTGTGTAAAAACTCAAAAGAAATACCAATAAATGAGAATTGTAAATATATAAAACAAACACTCAGATTCACAGAACCATTCATATTCAGCTCCACAAACTCTAACAAGTTAGCTTTACGAGTTTGTAATATTGTACATGTAATATTGGCTGTTTCTTATATTCTACACAGGAAAACATAAAATTTAGTGTGAGTAAATGTTGAGTTTCTTGTTACCATGTTTTAATATGTTCATAAATAGGTGTTTGTAAGCTAGTGACTGTATAGTAAATTAATTAATTGATACAGAACATGTTTTAAGACCTACTATATTTTGTTATAACTTATCATCTTTTATGTGATAAACACTGTGCTGAAGTTTTATTAATGAAAAAATTAAATAAGAAGTTTTTTTATTATGAAGCTTACTCTTTGCTCTCCGAATTAATAAGGTAAACAAATTTATAATAATAGATGAATTATTTAAACGGTTATGTTATAGTAAAATCACTTTTAAACAGACACTTGATTACATTTAACAAGGTATTTCAATTTATCGGGACCAGTAGGACGTAGTCTGGAGATTTTAGAAAAGGAATAGGCCTATATTTTAACTGTGGAACATAAAATAGTCCGTGCAAAACTTCAGTTCAATCCAACAGTTCTTACAACACACAGAGAGACACCATTGGTTTTTATCTAATAGTATAGTTTGAGTTATGTTTACTTATTTTAATAATCTGACATTTTTGGTTCTCTTCTTCAACACGATTGAAGCATGTGAATTAAATACTCTTCTGATATTGATGAAGCGCTAAATATTATCAACCCCAACGAGGTGCATCGCTTTCTCCCAATTAATGTCGGCTCCAGCATCAACAGCAGATTTATGACAGTAGATCTATGTTATTGTCGCTCAAGTACATAATTGAGTTCACTTCTATAGGCAAGTTAACAAAGAGTGGATCAAAGCTGACAGTGAGGTGTACCTTTAATGCGGTGGCCTGGTATCTCCCATAAACAAAGCTTTAATCCTCTTATCTTCTGGACAACACAATAAGACTCTATCTCAGGATCCACATCATCAGCAAATTGTGCTGCTCGACAGTGATTTCCTCCTTCATGTACAATACGACTCCACCACCGATCACTCCGACTGTAAGGCCCTGTAAGTTAACTTATTGATCACATCGCATAAGTGTGTACTCAAAGATCTGATAATTGTCTGATGGGGTGACAGGGTGAAGCCAGGTCTCGGACAAACCAATTACATCAAAGTCAAAGTCACAAAGTTACGTACAAATTAAAACATTGCAAAAGAGCGAAGCCAAAATGTTTACACAATGAGGAAAGCCATAAATATAAAGAGTGAAAAAACGGGAACATAAAGTAGGGGTTTTAAGGATGTACCCTATGTGAACCTACAGGCGACTAGTACAATGCAAAATGGTGAGGATTTCCATTCTAAAAACATGGAAGAGAAGGCTCAATGATTTACCGTATGGATTAATTCATATGTATACTATCAGTAGGATGTGTGTATATAAAATGGCTCAAAAAGATTTATTACGGAGTAAAAGGTAATGTACACACACAAAAATAAATGACATTAAAAGCATAGAAAGAATCATGAAGCTATAATACAAGGCGCTAGGGGTATGTGGTAGAGAGTTGTGTGGAATTTAGGTAAAAGAATAAAAGAAAATTACCGAAGAGAATACACAATATTGTATGGAAATGCACACAGCGAAAATTTTCCGACTTCTACTGGGGGTGGACATGACAACAAGGATTTCAGTGTAACATCTTACCCTCTCTGTATATGAGTATGCCTGTCTGTATGTATGTTCATTATTCATTTCTCACAAGTGGAAACGAAAAAAATACTAAAAGAAAAAGATTGTTAAAGTTCATAGAGTTTATTATTTATATTTTTATAAATTACTAAAATCGTTAAAAGTTATTTCACTCTAACTTTTTACTATTCATTACCTAAACTCGCAACATCAGTTGACTTTATACAGTTTCATAACAAATAAGCAAACTATGGAGACTGAATTTTACACAATATATTGTGGCAAAATTTTCCAGTTAAACATGTTACCCTCTGACACAAGGCAATTTGACCGTAAATTCGAGATCCCTGACAATAACAAGAGCGATAATAGATTAGCGTCAATGGAGAGAGATCGCTCAGTGGGTTGGGTAAGTCCCTTTATCTGTCCTAACGCCGCCCCTCCTTACATGAGCAGTGAGTGGGCACTGTGACATTTCACCACTTGTATCCGTCCTTCCCTTCGGCGCGTCTGTCCTCTAGTTAGTCCAATTCGAATGTTTTCGGTGCGCCAATAAGCATACAAAGAGTTGTAGCACCGCAGCAATGTAAATTATTTGTGAAATTTTTATAAACAATCATTTTACTTAAAACCACACTAAGTTATAAGTTTGTTTTGTAATGCTTCCTTTCCCTTTGTCATCATATATTATACATACATTTTTTAAATTAATGAGCAATTTGTTTATTATTAGCTTTGAACTATTGAATAAACATTAACATAGTTTTATCACCACAGTTTTATTTATACTACAATGTTTTATCTCCTGTTTGTATAGTGTATTGGGTTCATACATGTAGCATTGTTTCGTAGGGTTAAGATTAATAATTATACCTTAATTCTGTGTCACTTAATTTATATTTTTTAAATCATAG
This sequence comes from Homalodisca vitripennis, assembly GCF_021130785.1. Lineage (NCBI taxonomy): Eukaryota > Metazoa > Arthropoda > Insecta > Hemiptera > Cicadellidae > Homalodisca > Homalodisca vitripennis. The sequence continues at coordinate 69,674,915 of NC_060212.1, read as the reverse complement.
GGATGTAAAATTATTATGCAATCTAAAAATTAAGCGATGTCTCGCTAAACAATGGACTGCATCGTTCAGTACCAACGCTAAAAACCATAATGGCAGCCACCCCGCTACCATTCGCACTTTCTCACTGTCTCCGTCAACATCCGGCTCACGGACAGCCTCCTCCACCAGGACTTTTCACTTTCTCACTGTCTCCGTCAACATCCGGCTCACGGACAGCCTCCTCCACTAGGACTTGCCACTTTCTTACTGTCTCCGTCAACATCCGGCTCACGGACAGCCTCCTCCACCAGGAATTGCCACTCTCTCTAATGCTGTCTCAAATCTGGGCTAAGGGAGACTTGATAATTGCATTTACAATACATGATGATTTGCAGCAAGTATCAACTAATCGAAAGGATACAAGAGCTCAATAAACTAAAATCCGGATTAGTAGACGAAGTCCAAACTCTTACTCTTAAACATTTTGCTCCCAATGATGAAAGTGTAAAGCTTAATGAATTAATCGCAAAACCGAGATTCCATACACTCTATGCCGGAAATTGTATTGTGATTTAAAAATACTGTGATTTAATAATTTCAAAATTTCCATAGGTATGGTGTTTCTAATATTGATATAAAAGTTATAACAGATAGTTTCCCTTTTTAATGTTACAGCTTAACTAATACTCGATTTTATTTTACTATATTACGTATCAGCTTGCATAGGTTCGTTGTTGCTATTGTTGGAACCTGGCCTGTTTTATGCAGATATTTGGAATTAAGCTTTAACTGTTAGTTCATATTCTCCCCAGAATATATTCGTTTAAATATAAATTCGTATTAAATTTTAAATTTTTTTCTCGTCCATTAAAACTCAAAAATTTAAAAAGTAACATTAGAAAGCTCTCAGATTTGAAGGAAATCTAAAAGCACAAAACGTTGCGCTGCGCTGTACACTAGCAATAAACACACCGCACGTTGTATGGAGTCAGTGAGTCTGGCTAACGCGGCTCTCAAAGCGGACAATAAAGTTAATGTGATTACACTGGAATGTGCAGCAGCCTTTTGTTGTACAACCAACAGAATGATGGCTGATTGTTTAATTTAGCAGTGTAATTTGTTTAGTTTAGCCATTTATATCCCAGTACGAGAATGCTAATTATTGGAGCATTTATGTGTAATATTAATTAATAGTGTAACACTCTCCAATGAGAGTATTATGTTTAATTTACTTTAAATCTTTCCATTTATGAACCATTTATAGTATAATGACAAGAGGTGTTTCCTTAAAATAACAATGAAAAATCTCATGCACATTTAAGGTCTTATTTTTTATACTTCTAGCGTTGATTATCGGTTGGTATATGATTAATGTGCAACCAAACAACTTTTTATTAAAAAAAGTTTTTATAGGTTATTCAGACTTATTTTTTCACTTTTTTATTCAAATATTAACAAAATATTAACTTTACAAGAAAAACTAAAAAGATTTGGATGCCTATAACTGAGAATTTTTACTTAATTGTTAAATATTTATTGTAAAATAATCAGACTATAACAATTCTTCTAGGTGTTTTGCAAGATTAGTTTTGTATTTCCAAAAGTATTTACAAAATATATTTTTGAGATTGTAAACTCAAATTTATTATTTAAAACCTAATTATTAATTAGGTTTTAAATAATTTGAAATTAATACCATAGTTTAGTTTTATTATTATAAAATAATAATAATAAATAATAAATTACATTCCTTGTTTTAAAGCCATGTAACATACAGTAATTGTTTTAGTAAAACTTAGTTGATTAAATACTTCTTGGTAGCACTAGAGAAAACTTTTTTTACAAATATTTTAGGGTTAATGTTATTTTATAAAGTATCCTCAATACAAACCATTTTTGGGATTTCCAAATAACATTTCATCTGGTTCACATTTAGAGTTTTCTATGTATGGGTATTTTAAATGTATTATTGTTGTGTCAGTAAATCCGACACAATAACAATAAAATCTAACAACAGAAAAACCTGGTACATTTGAAAAGTAACTTTTAAGAATGTTTTCTCTCTTAGATGAACACGAATAAAATTTGTACCGATGGGCAATAATCTAGTATATTAAACTCTATTTAATTTAATAGTAATTTACAGCCAAATAGCTCTTAATACTCTGATACAATAAGTGGAAAATAATTTTAAACGTGTTTTTATTATTTTTAGGGTAAATAGTTATTCCCTAGGTCTGACTATAGAAAAATATTTCAAACCACTAAACATGGTATATGACTGCTATAGAGCTCTTTTTAATTTGGCATGCAAATCACTATAGTGTTTGTTATTGTAAGTAAGGTACGTAATGTATTTGTACAGGGGTACGTATAGTAGGCTGAACGATGTGCTCAACTCGATATAAATAACAGCGCCTAAATTCTAAACTTCCAGAAGTTTCATTGCTTATTTGCCTTTATAATTTACTTCCAAAGAATCCTCCCTTGGCTTTAAAAACCCACCATAAATTGTTTTAAGTAGGGTGCTGGCGCCATCTGCTTATCCCATCCTTGACTTATACATTCGCAGGAAATATATCACGAGCAAAGTTTTACTTTTTCAACCTAAACTTTGTATTCATAAAATTTATTTTTGAATAAATCAGTATTATTCCTATAAAATGTATTACTATTGTTAACACCATATATGGGGTAATATATATATTGGAATCCGCATATCATGTACATTTAGTTAAACAAGTTCACAGCGTTGATTACTCAACTAATTAACCCATTTCTGGATTGAAATGTCACGTATAAGATTAACAATTATTATATTTATAATCTGAAGAGTGCTATTTATAATGACATTGTATAATATTACACATACCGCATTACACTATTAATATTAGGAAGCTTATTTAATCAGTTTCAATTTCAAAGATTGCATTGGTTATTTTAGTTGTAGGGTGCTATGCTTGTGGTAAAACTTTATAAATATTCTTCTAAAAGTATTAAATATTTGTAATATTAAATATATTTTTTAATTGATTTTACAATAATTACTACGATTTTAATGCATATAATATGACGTTAATACTTCTAGTTAAGTTTTTACAATGAAAGGAAGAAAAGTTATAGAAAAACCTTGATGAAATTTTTCCATTGATCAGTGATACAAGAAATCGGTAACACTACGATTTTGATCTGAAATCCGATGTCTTCCCCTATTTGATGTTTTAACTAGTCTAAAACGTAACCAAAAAAAGGTTGAAAGAAATAACCTATAACTTACTTCTGTATGTTCAATTGTGTGGTTTTGTTTTTAACAATAAAAATTCGTTGTGCCAACTCCATGCATATTTTCTCTGAAACATGAAGTTTATAGAACTAGCATTTAACTAAATAATATGACTCACCAAAGATCTTCATTCAATAGCCAATCACTGAAAACTCACCAATAACCAATTACAAATGTCGAATTTCAAGGCAGATACAAAATCGGTTCTTGGTAAATAAACTTATTAAAACCATACTGATAATTAGCATTGGTTTATGAGTAATTTCTATTGAATTCAATTACTTACATAACTTTTAGTTTTTTGAGACATGATATCTACTACTATTGACTGACAGTTCACTGATACGTTAATGTGCAGCCTCATTATGGTGGAAACAGTAAACAGACTTATGGCTTTCTGCATGCATCACACCGAGCGTTAAGTACTTAAAGTATATTATATTTCTAGGTACCTCAAACGAAAAATATTTGTTTTCGCTTTAGTTACAATTTATATCCAATACTGAGTTTTCAGTACGATTTCTTACACCAAAAGGAGTGTAAATTATTAACTATTATTATTAAAAATATTCTGGTTTTTTACAAATTATTATTAAGTTTACATGGTAGAATGTGAATGGATTCTAACGATCGTATGTATATCACAATTTTAAACTTTATCTCCATGTTAGTAGCGGAGCCTCAGATGCGTTCGCACTTAAATTGGTGTCAGTATAATGGATACCAGCTATCGTCCTGTCATATATTTCAGATTATAATCATTCTGTTTTCATCCCTCGTTTGCATTAAAAGTGCTATAAATATAAAAACAAAATTCTTCTGTAAAAAATTTCCTTCACCACTTGTGCTGATAAATCTTTACTGTACACAGTCTTTTACTGTGTAAATACTATGTAAAAGTGAAGTTTGTAATAACTGTTATATCAAAAACATTTCAGCATTCTCTCCATTTTTCCTACACTTTTCAATCTTAACACACATGAGATACATATTTATGTAGTTTCTGAGTTTAAAGCTTATTATTTAAAATTGGTGATTTAAAATTATAATAGAATTTTTTGTATTAGGCATCGTTATGTTACAAAAATAGAAAGCTATATTTCAAGAATTAGAACCCAACTTCTTCTACTGGTGTAAAAAATCCCTAATACATAAACTTACACAAAAAATGCACTCATTAAGATGTGTGACACTTTTTGAAACTTAATTTTATGTTATTTGCTTAGGTCTGCTCTGTGTAATAATTACGTGTTACCATAATAAATCCGTTATATTTAAAAAATAAAGAAAATCGACCCTAACCTTTTAAGTCTTTCATTTTTTAAACAGCAATGGTTGTTTACTATATCCATGCTAGTTACCGATTAAACAAATATACTAGTTAGGTTTGGATTTGTAAAAAGACTCCAGTAGCGAATACATGTAGGATTTTTTTCCGGGATATCTCAGGTACATTCCCATTAAAAGGTCCACATCTAGTTGTGTGAATTTATTTGCAGACTCTAAACCCCTCAGAGTCCTCTCAATATACGACTTCAATTTCAGCTGTCTCCGTTTCTTTTTCCACCGGGAGTTTGTCCTGATGCACACATGTGCAGGATAGAACACTTGTGTGTTTGCAATAAGAACATTTCAATGTGGTGTCATGCCTGAGGATATTTTGAATTTTGAAAATTAATTTTGCAATGATTAACTACTTTTACATAAAATCTATAACAATGCCTTTGAAATTTATAGAGGTAACGATAGAGGTAAATTGCTAAATAAAACATATTTGAGAGAGTTTTCGTGTATATGTATAAATTACAATAAATAGATCCAGGTTACGTCAATTGGATAAGATAAGTTTTTCATTTTTTTTAAACAGCAATGGTTGTTTACCATATCCATGCTAGTTACGGATTAAACAAATATACTAGTTAGGTTTGGATTTGTAAAAAGACTCCAGTCGCGAATACATGTAGGATTTTTTTCCGGGATATCTCAGGTACATTCCCATTAAAAGGTCCACATCTAGTTGTATGAATTTATTTGCAGACTTTAAACCCCTCAGAGTATACGACTTCAATTTCAGCTGTCTCCGTTTCTTTTTCCACCGGGAGTTTGTCCTGATGCACACATGTGCAGGATAGAACACTTGTGTGTTTGCAATAAGAACATTTCAATGTGGTGTCATGCCTGAGGATATTTTGAATTTTGAAAATTAATTTTGCAATGATTAACTACTTTTACATAAAATCTATAACAATGCCTTTGAAATTTATAGAGGTAACGATAGAGGTAAATTGCAAAATAAAACATATTTGCGTGAGTTTTCGTGTATATGTAAATAAATTACAATAAATAGATCTAGGTTATGTCAATTGGATAAGATGTTGGAACAGTTATGTTAGCACTATTTACAGAAACTTTGATTACGTTTTTCAGGGATGAAACAAAAATACATCTCAACCTCAACCTAGGAACAATTTGATGGATCTCTGGAGATTGTTCTAATTGCACTAGATAGGGATTCAAGGATAGGCTTAAGAGTATGAAAATAAGAATAATACTGCATTCATACGATGGGCTCAACTAAGTTTTAAGAGAATGATTAGTTCAATAATCGTATAATCGTGTAATGTTTTAAATGGTATAATTATTATTATTTTATATATTAACACATACATGATTATGTTTACTGGCTCTGTGATGATTTACCAAAAGTCGTCGGATACATCTATGTATAGGATTGTATGATGCTGTGACGTCATATGGGGTGATTTGAGTTCAATAAACCGCATTGGCTTCTTCCATCACGCTACTGTTCTCATTCCAACACCATGTCTACTATCCAGCCCTGGTCTCGGGCACTTACCTCCTTACTCCGTAGCCGTGAACCACGCACAATCAATTATGTGACCAAAAACTGTTTTAGATTTCAATTACTGATGCCCCGTGTCCCGTACAAAACAATAAGCAACACATTAAAAGCCAGATGGCGGTTCTTGGGTATAAGGTAATAGCAGTTACGTGTATTGATTTTTAGAGCTCTACCGTTATAAATGTTTTGTTTTTGAAACCATGCTAAAGTAAGAAATAAATTGGTACATAAGAAATAAATGTTAATACTGTATTTTGGAAGTTGACAGTTTAATTATAAAATTCGATTTTTGAGACTACGCACGAAAATATTGAGTCCATTAGGAGAATAGTTTTCTGTCCACCAAAGAAGTTACCTAATTATCTTATCCTATAAGTAATCATTTTATAAACTTCTTCCACGTACAAATATTAAAAGATATGATCAATGTCTCAACATTTATAAACAATCTAAATTTTAATTGTGCAAAATATCAAGAAGTCTTCTTTGTGACTCATGAAAATATCAACATCATTCACCATTAGTTCAACTAACAAATTTAAAGTAATAGTTAGTTAAAGCAAAGTTAACTACCAGATGGTATGGAAATATTGTCCGAAAGATAAAGAGATTACAATGGTAATACCATTAATTCACTTAGAACAATCATGGCTAATCATAGCTTTGATATTTCACAGAAAATCTCGTAAGTCTGTGTTTGTACATGCCTTATATACGATCTAAATTCCGTCTGAAAGTATAATAATAGACTTGCTAACTTTTTAAATTTTATCGTTTTACCTATTAACTAGAAACTAAACTAAACGCACCTAAATAGCTTCTAAAAAATAAAAATATGTTTTTTTTAAACCTATTCATTAAAAATTAATAATTTATATTTGATTCCCTTAAAATTTTACACATATGATTTATTATATATTCAATTATTAAAATCAATTACTTGTATTCATAGCTAAGAGTTATATCACTAGTTCCTATGTAAAATCCATCGTTCAACCAGACCAATTTTCATTTTGTGACATTTTGTAACGACATTAGCCTACCTCACTGAAGTGTAATGTGTTAGCGATATTTTCCCCTAAGATTTCCAGAACCGTTAACCAGATTGGAACCTGAGATGGAGTAATTACCATATTGAACGTTAACGACTTCTGGAACGTAATGGTATGATCGTGGGAATGATTGCAGTAAAGACAAGAGGTTGAAATGCATTTTTAGGCAAAAAGATCTTTTTATAAACAGAATTTTTAATAATTTAAATAAAACACTGGTCTTCAAATAATAATTGTTATTTAAGAATACTTAATACTATAGAAAAGTAACATTAAACCTTCCATTAATAAAAGATTAATTCATACTGACAAAATAAGCACTTAAAACGTACATCAATTGATAAAAAAGTGTTAAATAAAATAATTAATTGAAAAATGGACTTTCTCTAAATAACATATTGTTCAATCAGATATTGATTATTCTAAATATCTTAAAATTATAATTGTTTTAGACTAATGCGTTCACGAATGGCATTCTCCTGTTTTTCAGATTTTCAAATTTTCTAAAATTATAGTTATATTTTAAAGGTAAAATTATAACAAACCTTTCAGATTTATAGCAGTAGAGCATGAAATACTATTCATCAAAAAGCAGCTGTTTTTTTAGTTTTCAAATAAGTCTCAATATCTCGAATACTAAGTAACTTTTACTAGGAACATGTTTTGTTATTTGGGTTGATCATTGATTGGCCCACAACCCTTTTTAATATTATCGTTCACTTGTGGGACACACTGTATATCCCTCGGAATTTCCATCATGAGTGCATCTGCAATTAGCTGTATATATTACAAGTGTGCATCAATTTAATTCATAATTTCCCTTTTCGTACCTGGATTAAAATAAATAACTTTGCATTAGTTCTCTTATATGTTCCCTTGTAAAATACTCGCTGTTCTGGTCATGAGTAAAGTAAGAGCCTATAACGTAACTGTTATCTGTCTGAACAAGCTTACGATTATTTTTATCGTATCATTTTTTGAGTTAAATATATTTTAGGTTGAGTAGCACAATTTTCGTTCAAAAAGTCAAACGTTAAAATAGTTTAAGCATCCGAATTTTTGTTTGGAATTAAATATATCAATTTAGAGCTTTTAAATGCTTAAACTATTCTCAAAACTGCAGATTGACACGCAATATATTTAATTATCATACTAACTTTCTGCCATTGAGCGTTCCAGAAATGATTCTGGTATGAACCTTGTATAGGATAAAATATATTATGAAATCCATGGACCCATGAGAATACCCGTCTTGGAGATTCCCTATGATCTTAAGTGTATGGATATTTCGACCACTAGAATCTCCCTGACTTTCCAACCTCTAGAAGGTTCCACATTCTTGAAGGGAATAACGTGAACAACCGTTAGCTTGCTTGAGTCTTTTGATTATTAGAACAAGCATTCGGTAGAGATAACTTCCGCTCTGTGTGATACATTAGGAATATAGGAATCCATAAACCTTTGGATGTTCCAGTTACGAATTCATACACCTGCCATTCATTATTTACCCAGATTTACTGAAAATATTTATGTTTCAAAATTATGTTTGCTTAATGATATTTAAGGGCGATATTTTCCTTCGAGCTCTGCTAAGAAAACTTCATATATTTTCTCACTAATTAATAATTCCACAAACCTCTCACCTTACTACTGCTAAAGTTCACCAGTTCATATAAAGAGACTTTTCCATTACGTTTAACTTTCTTGACTCCAAGGAATCCCAAGGACTTTCATAAAGTTAAAATTTCCATATAATTTCCACGCCAACTTGATCCTAATTTATGCTTTTGTAAGACGGTCAAAACTGTTTGGTCTTGCAACTTCAAGAATTCACTTACAATGTAAAATATACTTTTATTTAACATGTGAGGTAAATAACGTCATCACTTATCTCATTATATATTCCTAAGACATATATATATATATATATATATATATATATATATATTCAGTTGTTTGAAAATTAACGTACTGTTATGATCTATACAAGTTGAGTGTTCGCCGCACTATGCGTCTCATAAACAGGCTTCGCTTGGGTTGAATGCAAAATGTTAAGTTTGTTCCCAATTTCCTTAGGCTATATTTCCTTAGTGATATGTCACATGTGTAAAATTTATACGATCTTTCTCAGTTTGTTTTCGAAATAATTGTATTCTAAAACTTTACGAGACTATCATGTTTACGCATAAAGCTAATGTAAGAATGGTTGGTAACGCTCAGCCAAATTCCAGTGAATAACGGACTATCATTGAGACTGACGTTGTTTGTATAGAAATAATGATACAAGAACGATTTAAATCAATACATTCTAGCATTAATTGGCAAATTCAGTGTTTTTATTGGATTTTTCTCAATTAATATAGTTTATGTACATCGTTATATACCCTACCCGTGTAACGTCTTTTCCAATATTATTTAAGATCGTTATCTACACGAGAGTAATAGCGTTATGATGAAGTATATTATGATACTGATTACTTATAGATTTTTAACAGAGAATCGTCTTTGACAAACACCTCATGATCAGTCGACTATAAATTTATCTTAAAGTTTGTGGAAAAATATAATGTGAAATTTCAAATAAATACACACTTTTCGAAAATAAACAATTGGAACTCGTATATTACATTAAATAATATTATGTCTCACAGAATACAAGATAATGCAATATTTTCAACTTAGTTAACAGAAATCATATCTTCCATATTAGTTCCCTTCGAATTTCTTTACTAATTGTTTAGTTCACTAGGAACTCTCAGTCTTCGCACTAGAGCTCCAGGAAGAAAGGTTTTTTATTCCAGTTCGTCTTGTTTGTCAGATTTCACTTTCCAGTGGCTTTTCTTATAACATTTTCTAATCAACAACTTCCAGTCCACAGAAGTTGTCCAGTCTCTATGAGCTGTCAGTGTGAGAGCTTTCGCCTCTCGGTGCTTTCAGTCGCTCAGCTGCCGTCTTTTGCAAAAAAACTCCTTAAAGTAATCTTATTAAAATTTAAAAATAATTAATTTTGCAGGTTAAAAATGTTAGACTGCACAAAACTAACTAATCAAACAAAGTTACTTCATCAATTTTTTCGTTATAAATATTATAACGAAGATGACTATACTCTTAATGTATTTTTTATTTTTTTTTTTTTTAACTTTAGTTGTAAATTTTAACTCATCCAACACTTATCATGCGATCAGATCGAAAGAAATCAAATATAATTCATTAGCAACCGACAAGAACATGTAATAAACTTTAAACTCTGATTTTCAAACTAGGTGTAGAAATCATATCGTGTGTTATCCCCACACGATTCAATCCCCACTTTCAAACTTTGATAGCTTGAGAGTATTATTTAATTCAAATTTAATCTAACTATACATAAAACAATCACATAATAACATAAATTGGATGTTTAAACTTTTTATATAGGATGACGCAATCAGTTATATTTAAAAATCACGAGTTATATCCCACCCTGATTATCCTATATAAATGCTTTTGTAGATATGAGTGACATCAACTAGACACTATGTTGGATAGGATCAACTTTTTCATCATTATTTTTCTTTTGTGGGTTACCTTTAATATAAGGTCTGAAAAATTAATAAGATAAAATTTCATACTCCTTAAAAAATGCATGTATGCAGTTTTTTTATAACACACAATATATGAAATTAATTTTAATGATTCTAATCAGTGATTAGTAACCAATTCCCATTTACTTAAAATAATAATGTTACTTTATAATATAAAATTACCTCATCTAAAACATTTGAATTAATCTGGTCTTCTGCTTTATATTGTTTTAATTTATCAAATAAAATTTTAAAAAATATTTTTATAATTTTTATTTATGGTACTACCCACAAATTGGTGCTTAAAACCATAAGAATTATAAATATTAGGTTGGAGTTAGGTAGGACCAAAAAATAATTCGTTAAAAATATAAATTAAAAAAAAATAATTCAATAAATGATGTAATAGAGGACTAGAGTTATTACAACCCCAGTAATCATATTCCTCAAGTATATGGTTCTGTAAGTCAATTTGCTGTTTGATTGCTTCTACATCAGTGAGCCCTAACTATCTCTAAAACTTTGCTCGATGGTCACTAGGCCTCAATTAGCATAATCTAGCAGGCACTGGGCCTAATAATTTTATTGGGGGAGATCAAAACAAAGCGATTTACAAGATACAGCAATAATGGTCAATCCTCTTTGGACTTTTAAAATGAAAAAATACATTATTTGCGCATTTATTAAAATTAAAACCATTGATATTATTTATATTAAACGAAACGTATTAAAAAATATATTTATATCAGAATTGCTGTTTAAAAGTTGTACTTTCATAGAGAAGGCGAATTTATGTTTGCATTTTATACAAATATAAAAACGAAAAATGTTTAGAAATTGATATAATAAAATTATTTATTTTTCTCTATATTTGTGTTTTCGTTTATTAAGGTTTTTATAAAAATTAAGAAGATTTTAAACCGATTATATTTATAGTTATACACTGTGTTTAATATAACCATATTTATGAATTATTTAATATTTCAAACAATAAATCCTTTCAATCTGAATGTCTATCAAATAGATCAAGCTATGCGATCATTATGTTAAAGTCCGCTTGATTCAACTGAAATTGGAATCAGAGAGTATTCTTGTTCAATTCCATCTGAATAGCTTTTGATAGCTTAAGATCTTCAGATTACGTAATCCAATTAACTAAATGTTCACGTTAGAAACCTTCTGCCGTATAATCATTGATTATTGTAATCAATATTACAAATTGACCCACATTAACACAAAAACTGTATCGCTAAAAAATAACTATAACTTTTCCCACAGAAGGTAGTAATGATTTTGCTGTGGTGTAATTGTTTTACTTTATTACAAGTTTAAATTTCGTGTTCTATGGATTTAATTTAGTTTTACGTCATCCTTCCTTTCTATCCAAAATGAAGCCGTTCTATCCATTTTGATGGAAACCACCATGAAACTAATTCAACAAACTGAACAGTGTATGAACACGGATTTCGCAAAGGCATTTGACAAGGCTAATCACTCCGAATTATTAAAAAAACTAAATTATTTTGGATTTTAGAGTGATGGAATCAAGCTTTTTTTTCTTCCTATTTGTTTAATAGAAAACAAATGGTCAATTATAATGGTTTCTTTTCTGATGAATTTTGGATTAGGTCAGGTGTACCTCAAGGCTCCAATCTGGGACCATTATTATTTATCTTATTTATTAATGACATTGTTAAATGTATTACGAACAGCCAGGTGTTTTTGTATGCTGATTATTTGAAAATATATAAAGAGATACATAATTTAGATGATTGTAGATTATTACAAGAAGACCTAGATCGTTTATTTGAATAGAGTCAAATGGGTTTAAAATTTAATGTAGACAAATGCATAGTAATGAGGTACACTAGAAAAAATGCAGAACTATGTAACTTTTAACTACTCACTAAATAACGCTGCTTTAAAAGGTGTTACCAATTTTAAAGATTTAGGTGTGATTTTTTACAGTAAATTTTCATTTCCCAATCTTGTACTCGTAATTGAAATGTGCAAAACTGCTTACAGAACATTTGGATTTCAATTCACATTTTAAAATTATTATATTATTCCTAGTTAGATCAAAGCTTGAATTGGGTTTCGTTATTTGGCACCCTTATCATGCGTAATTAAATTAAATGATTGAGCGAATCCAGATAAATTGTTTAAGGTTTTTATATTTAAAATGATTTGGAATGTATACTTACCTTGTCCCTTATTCTGAGTTAGTGACTTTGTTTGAAATGGAAAGTTTGCGTAAGCGCCGATGTGTGGGCATGTTGGTATCCTTAAAAAAGTTTTTTACTGGGGCAGTGGACTGTAGTGAGTAGCTTGCGCGTCTAAACTTTCTTGTCCCCCGCCTCTCCAGCCGTGGCCGAGCGTTGTTCAGCCCGTACTTTGCCCACTCATTACTTGGTGCCAACTCACCTATCAATAATATGATGCGGCTGCACAGCGCTCTGTCGATGTGCTGTCTTCGTCCTTCACCTCTTTCAAACACCATCTGTTTACCGTTCTTGATTGACTTTGTATTTATTTATAGTTGTGTCTAATGTTAACTTAGTAAAATGTGATGTGTTTGTCTTGTAGTCTCGTAAAATATGTTTATAGTTAAATAATATAGTTCAGCGTTCAATATTTTATCTAAGGTTATTTAAGATAAAAATAAATTGAACAATGTATTTATTATTAGTTACAGTTATTAGTATTTAGACTTGATTTTTATTATTGATTATTTGTATTTTGTATATTTGCTAACTAGCTTAAATTTAATAATTTATAGTATAATGCTACAATGTAATTGGATAACTTGTATATAATGAAGCATGCAAAAATTAATGTATCCTATGATTTTACAGACTTTTGTGTCATTAAAATAATAGATTAAAATCCTTTTTTCTGACCTCGTATTTGCTCTTATTGTTTTTATAAAAACAAAACTAATACTGTCTCCAAAACTTTTCTAATAATTTGGCAAACAGTGTCAAACCCCCATTTTAGTACAGAAGACACGTTTTCCTATGATTTTAACCGTAATTCGTATATACGAATTAATTTTTAAATTTTTATGAGATTATTTCAAGGAATTTTTTAAAAGACGGCATCTGAGCGACTGAAAGCTCCCAGAGACGAAAGCTCTCACACTGACAGTTCATAGAGACTGGACACTTCTATAGACTGGAAGTTATCAGGAGTCTAGAAAATGTTATAGAAAAAGCCACTGGAAAGTGAAATTTGACAAACAAGATGAACTTAACCTAGTAAGTTAAAAATTATAAGTTGCTGTGCTGTTAATAGATATTACTAATAAACAAAGAGATGGACGTAAAACACAAATTATTTATCTTAGTTTAATTATTAAAATCCATTTTTAATTTAAAATACAGCCTAGAGTCGGTAAATTTATAAAATAGGTCTGAACTTGCTGAAATGAATTTTAAAACAAAGCAGTCCATATTTAAGGTTGTACATTTCAGAATGAGCTTTCAGAACGTCCAGCTGTACATTTAGATCATTTTATATTACAGAAAACATACTTAACAACGTTTCTGGGATTATTCCTTGACAGATGATTGACCTGGAAATGCCATGTTTACAATATGTGTGCTAGAATTTCAGCAAGCATATACGCCTTACGCCACCCTGCAAAGTTATGTTCCCTTAAACTTAAAAAATGACCTACCGTGGCCTAAATGATCTCTTGCGTTTGGAGTAATACTTTAGAGAGGCTTTGCCTAAAATAGGTTTTAGTTTTTACACTCCAAAAAACGCTGTTAGAATAATTAGAAAGTTAGATTACAGAGAGCCATGTAAGGAATCTTTTAGGGAGATTAAAGTTATGAATTTGCTCTGCCTCTACATATTTGACGTGATCATGGTATAGATTAAAAGGCACTTTGTTCCGTAGCGGGTACATTCACCGATATGAGACAGTAGGCATAGACAGCTATAGTTCCCAACATCACAGGCTGACGCTGTCACAATATCTGCAACATCAAATTGGTATATAAAAGATCAATAAGCTCCGGAAAGTATAAAGAACTCCAACAATCAACATCAATTCAAAACTCGTGTGAAACGCCTATTGGTGTGTAGAGCGTTCTACTCTGTCGATAAGTTCATGATTCGTTGGGAGTTATGAGGTATAGGATCTGAGGTCAGTGAGAGTGTGTTTGAGTGGAAATTTAAGTTTAGGTGCGTGTGTGAATTAATTACTATCTGCAAATGATTTAATAATGTTTGCTATGCAATGAAATTTTTTTTAATTGAATAAAATACTATTTGATGTAATTTTATTTTCATTAAACTCCAAGAACAACTTTCACCATTAATTTTGACAGATATAATGGGGCTGAAGTTGAAAATTAAAACTCAGTTTTATATTCAGAATGTTGTTTAAAACATCTTAGTGTGTAGCATACATGATAAGTTACTTTATGATAGGACAGCCCCTTAAATATTTAAACGTATATACAACTGTTGGGATGTATAAATATATAATGATTATTGATTTCTTTAAATGACATTGTAATGACTGGAGTGGCAGAAGTCTGGAAAAGGTTTCTTTCCAAAATTGAAACATTTGTACTGAAAGATAAATGGAATTAAGAGTTATTTAAATTTACATTTCCACAATCAATACATGAGATTTTCTGTAAGGCCTTAAGGAAACTATGCACCTTCACGTTCAGTACGTTTCACTACAGGTTACAAGATCGTGAGAAAAGATTGCTGGTTAAGAAGGGGCAGAAATAATTTATACATGTATAAAGAACAAATTCTGCTAAATGGACCAGTGTAAATAAACGATTTGACTATAAAAACTTGGGTATTATGTCTCAGGATAAATGGACGTGATCCTTTATCAATGGAAATCTTAAAATGTTACTACTTTCTTATAATTTTGGTAACGGCATCGAGAAAGCAAGAGAAGAAGGAATAATACAATTCGCGTACGAATCTTGGATAATAATAGGGCATTATTGGGTTACCAACACTCGTGATAAAACTATTCGTCGGATAGGTTGTTTGACGTTAATTATTAGGTTGTTCAATATCATCGTCATTAAAAAAATGGAAATTGTGAGCAAATGTTATGATTGATAAGAAATCGAGTACACTTAATAAAGAGTTTTTTTATTAATGTCCAGAGATCTATTTTATTTATTTTATTAGTGATTATGAATGTATTAACTTTTAGTTTTTTCTGGTTTTACTCATATTAAATTGATCTTTCTTTAGAGAGTCACATTGTCCAGCAGACTGAATATTTTATGTTGTAACTTTAAAACTGTCAGTTATAAAAGTTTTACACTTTGAGTGATAAATATTGTATATTTTATTTTACATTTAAATATTAAATATACTTTCTTGTTTGGGACATTTTTGGTCATTTTCTGTTAAGTTAATATAAAGTGTTAATTTAAGCGTTCCTCTTGTTTAAAAATCGTTTTGACTGGTAACAAAAGTTGAGAAATAAAACAAAAGTATATAATTTATCGTATTTACATAAAACTTTTATTAATATTTTTAATTGACTTCTTAGATAAACGTGAGGGCCAATTAGTATAACTAAGACCGGATATTGCATACGTAATGACTAGGATCCGACATAGCCCTGGGCCAGTGAGGGATGGAAATGAATTGCTTTCATTATATGATTTTATAAGCTAATTATTTTTTAATCGAAGGGCCTTTTAAAAAAAAACAAATATTTGTAATAATCTTTATTTTATTTTGTTCATCAATTTTTGTTCATAACGTTTTATATTCCGTCAAATAATATAAAATTGAACCAAATCTAGTTAATAGTACAATGTCTGAAAAAAAACATAATTGGCACAGTTTATATATGTAATTATTTCTCTTCAAACATAAATAAAACACCAAATATAATTAAACGATTAAATGTTAGAGAGGGCCTCTTTTTCCTAAAGTTACCTGGTAAAATTATACATCTTTACTGTACTTTAATTAATACATTTTAAAATTCTGTATATATAAGTAAGTATACTTTTCCCGAAAGTGTATGAATATTTACTGATATAATAAAATTAAATGAATAAGAAAATATAGATTTCCTTACAAAATAAAAAATAAATACCAGAAACTATATAGAGTAAGAAAGATAAATTAATCTAAGGTTAAAAGCAAAATTTTTATTTTAAACTATGGAAACCAAAATATAATAAATTAATAAATACGTAAAAATTTATAAAATTACTGTGTAATGACATTCATGTTTAGTAATATTTTGATAATTTGTATTATCTTTAATTTAATGATCTCTATACCAGTAAGTTTATGGCCAGTTTAACTCTTTAATAAATTAAACCTATTGACATTTTCATTGATGTATCCAGGTACAATATTAACACCTTTAAACTTATAACAACTTCCTATTTTCTCCTGATTGTGTTTCCTACATTGCACAGAGAGGGGCTTTCAATATACAGATAGTAAATATATATATAATATATATATATATATATATATATATATATATATATATATATATATATATATATATACTATGCGGAGTTACTAATGAGAATGGGTAATCTTTTTACGTTTTTTATATCAAAGAGAAGGCAATGTTTAATTGGATACTTGTACATCAGTTGGTTTTAACTCTATTTACCTTGTCTTATAATAATTATTGACTCATGAATTATGTTAACATTATAATATTTCAGCTTGATCGTCATTAACAAAATTGTACCTAACTATTGTTACAAGAAGACTAATAACTCTGTTATTAAATGCTCTGTAAATATGCAGAAATCTTTATTACACTTCATAACTTTAATTTTTCTCAGTAAATGAAAATTATGTAAATATTCTAATGGCACAAAACGGTGTACCGTAAGTAATAACGAAAGGACACCATGTTTTTTGTTTGATAAGGTACTTATTTTTGTAAGCGCGTAAACCTAATACTTAACAAACTTTACTAGCACAAAATATTTCCTTATTTTCTTTACTAATAAGAAATACCTAATAATCTAATATTGCAAAGTGTGTAATCCGCACTAGCGGGTATACTGATGTGTGTAAGTGACTGATATATGTTTACCTGCAGCTATGGCGGA
Organism: Homalodisca vitripennis; assembly: GCF_021130785.1. Lineage (NCBI taxonomy): Eukaryota > Metazoa > Arthropoda > Insecta > Hemiptera > Cicadellidae > Homalodisca > Homalodisca vitripennis. Next base: position 69,657,087 of record NC_060212.1, on the reverse strand, counting down.
GTTTCCTTTGTATGTTCATGTATACAAATCGCTTATACAAAACCATTGCTGTTCCGTGTTCATGGCAGTATTTGAGTATCAACAGTATAAGTATTTGAAGCACCAAATATAAATTTTAAAATCGTTTGAGTGCAAATACATGTTTCAATCATTACCTTTAATCACTGAGATTTCTTTCGGGAAAAACATTGGCAGAAAGGAAGAATAGAAAAAAAAAATACATTTTCCAAGCAGATGACAGAAGAATTGTGCCAGTCTAGAGCCTACTAAGTAATAATATTTAATGATATCTTCTTGTATATCAAAGGAAAGAAATCTTATAAAAAGTCTACTGATAAAATTAAGTTCGATTAATTGCAGTTTTTAAATAAAACATTTATCTAAACTAATGTCTAAAAGTGCATTACAACTTAAGAGTTTGCTGAAATAAAATCATCTCAACAACTTTTAGCATTCATTGACTTTCAAGTATCTTTATCTTATATTTATTTTGTTATACTCTATAAAACACAATGTCACAATTTATAAAAAACATATTACTTTTTTGTTTAAAAATTTATTTACTCTGCTATTATCTCGTCGCCAATGTGGTTACCTATGAGAAAAAATATAAATATATTCGCTTAAGCCAAATATATATAAAAATACAAAAAAAAAATGTAAATTTATTGGGTCAATTCGTTTTCAATATATTTTTCAAATAGACAGAAATTACATATTACAGTACCTCTTGCGGTAGGCTTCCCTAACGTTCAGAAAAATTAAGTACTCTTTAAGAAATAAAAAGATATTGTAAGATTCATGTAATTTTGTTTAAAAACCATTCTAATACTGCAATACAATAATAAGTTATACGAATTATTGGAGTAATGGTTGTTTAAAAAGTTTATTAAACGTTAGTAGTTTAAACTATAAACTAAATGATTCCACCTTTGAAAGATAACTAGTATTAACAATATTTGGGAAACACTGAGTTGCTACTGGTTCAATAAGGGAAACTATGACAACCTAACAAATGACATGTGCTAGTTTTCTCAGGGGACTAATCAGCCAGATGGGGGAGATTGTGAGGGCTAGAGGTTATACTCTACGAGAATGTGGCGAGGGAGGATCTTGAATGAAGCGTTGAACAGCTCGCCTTCATTCACCAGGGGTGACAACACCTGCCGTGGAAGTGGTCGTTCACAAAAGGCTCCATTAAGAAGATATTCTTGAGTACGTCTCGCCCCCACATTTACTGATTGGCACTCGGGGGGTTAGGTCGAGTAAGTATGGTGAAAAGAAGGGGAGGTAACAATGCAAATGCTGCTCAGGATGTTAATGTCGTAATTACTAAACTTCTCATTAGGTACGGGTGCCTCATCATTCTAAATTAAAAACAAGATAGCAGCACGCAATATCCCGTTTAACAAGCTTTGCTCAGGCAGCATGTAAAAATTAAAATATGTAGCTTCTTGTGTAATTATCTCGCATTAAAAATATTATAAGATTTTAATTAGTTAGTTTACAGATGTCAATGGAAGTGCTGCTCAGGATGTTAATGTCGTAATTACTAAACTTCTCATTAGGTACGGGTGCCTCATCATTCTAAATTAAAAAACAAGGTAGCAGCACGCAATATCCCGTTTAACAAGCTTTGCTCAGGCAGCATGTAAAAATTAAAATATGTAGCTTCTTGTGTAATTATCTCGCATTTAAAATATTATAAGATTTTAATTAGTTCGTTTACAGATTTATTAGCGATTATCTCGTTAAATTCATGGTACCCTATATTATGTAAGACCAATGTAAAAATATTTATTAACACTCAGCTAATTTCCATGGAGTGACATGCACTGAATTCCATGCAACCTAAACACAAATGATGCTTAATTAAAAGTGTCTAATGTATACCAGGTCGTTCTCGAGAAATCGTGAGAACAGAGAGACATACAGATAGAAATTACAATGTTCAGTTTAGTGACAGGATAACCAACACTCAGTCAATAAGAAAATACTTAGGTAAGACAACATTTCCATTAAGTAGCCTACAAAGATGTAATACAAGTATTGGAAACTAGAGGAAATACTTTTACTATATTTAACACAAAAATGCATCCATAATACAGGACAAAGCATATTTGGACTAAAAATAAAATCTGGTAAATTTCTTAGAGATTTTAAATAGTTCAATAATTTTTAAATCATATTACATTCTAAAACTAAGATCACTTTTAAAATTTGATGTAAGAATACTGATGATAAATTGTTTATTATTTGATGAGAGAAAGCACAATGCCTCATGAGCATTACTTGGCTCCAATACAGGGTTTGTCGCTTTAATCACAAGAACTAAGTACATCTTTTATATTGTCTCAGTGTTATTTGTACTTCCTTCTATATACATAATACTTCTACTTGGTGTAAAAATATTTACCTAATCAGAAAAGATTTTGCATTTAATTTCTTATACAACGTACACATACACATTAGCAACACATACACATATCAGGCCATAGCAAAGTATTAGGATTAGGGGATTTTGTTTATTTTCATATACACATTTGGGCTATAGCAACATTTCTATAAAATGAAAACTAAATAAATTCTTCTAAAAAAATGGCTTGACAAAACGCTTTTGTGTAAATTGGTTTCTGTAATTTTCCATTTACTTGTGGCAATGTACAAACGAGCGCTGAATACATTTACGTGTGGATTTGGAAAGCCATACTAGACACTGTAGACAATGTAGTATGATTAATACAAATCTTAAACATTTTGTAATCAACCAAGCAATTTTTTTATTTGATATATTATGAAAAATTATTTATTACTCAAGGCGGTGATGACAATTGAGAGAATGCTGCCGTATAAACCCATCTATAATTTTGAAGATAGTAAAAACATAAATTTTACAATCCAAGATATTTAAAGAAAATTTTACCTTATGTCAGATCGTGCTAAACTAATGATCGGGCAGAATGTCGGATGATGTGTTTTGATTATTGTCTCAGAACGTTTGACTTAGTTTTTGAACTCTGTTAAAAATGTAATATAAAATCGTAAATAGATGTCTTGGTTTATGCGAGGTCGTGTCTTCTGTTATATATGCTGAAAGTGATGTCCTTTACGTCTCCTATACATCCTATACACTTTATGTTTCCAGGTGTGAAAGATTATCTTGAACGTTTAACAAAAGTAATTTATTACAAACTTACGATTAAACTTGTTGAGCAGCATTTTGGGTACTGTCTTTCAAAATTGTCTTTCGGACTCTTATAGTTTCTCCCACACGTGTTTTTATGCCATCTCATAGCATAACTGAGCATTATGTAAAGTGGGATAATTCAGATATTCAATATAAATTATGTTGTAATAAAATTATTGTTAAATAACCACTTAAGAAACATCGTTGAGTATAGGCAACGGCGTTTTGGTACTTAGCCGCTCAAAATACGGACCGATCTGTGAAGTTCACCCCATCTAGGTCTTCTTGATTCAGTATTGTACGTAATAAAATAGAATAAAGTATTCACTCAATAAATATACCAGGACACCAGAGGAGAGATCTTCTTCAAGAGTCAAACCTGTTGCCAAATTCTGCAAATAATTTATTATTTTGCGTACTAGTTTTAACGAACCAATTATTGCTGCTTACTTATTTATTAGTAAAGGCCTGACAGGTTTTTTAATCATCTGTCCCTCATCTGTCTGTGCAATAAATTTTGATGGTTAAGTTATATACTAAAGAATTAAAAGAGGTTCATACGTTTCACTTATTTCAGGGAAAGATTGTTTCGATTTTGGGATCGAAAGTTCAATAAATTTACAGTCAGGCTTAATTAGTCAGAACATGCAACCACTACTGCCAATTACATTTTGTCTCTCATTCATGGTCACAATCTGAAACTTTCCACAATTAATGAGCATGACAAAAGAAGTGATACAGGAAAAAAAATACATTAGGTTTTATTAAACTTTTTTTGACTTCTGTCAGGTTCTTTAATCCTCCGTTCTATTTGTTTATCATCAACAAAGTCTCCTTCTGATTGTTGCTGTTCTATATCTAATAAAACTAATATATTGCAAAATATATATCACAACTTTTCAAGGATTGAAATGTATCCTATTCGTCAGGCGGGGGTTCACTAAAAATTAGAAATTGCAACCATGAACTGCGACTATAAAAAAGAAAAGGAAAAAAACGTATCACTTTCACCTGCGTTGTTGTGGCGTGTGCTTAGGCTACTTACTTCTCATGTTCGAGCCTTTTAAATCTTTTGCAGTGGCAACGTGTTGGTTAATTTACATTTGTCTAGGCTCCAAGCAGTTGTAAGCTATATTAAATATTTTCTCCCCTTTTCTTCCTCTTCTTCTAGCTTTAGTATGACATTTCATTCCACGTTCAAATTATATGAATTAATTGTCTCCTTGCCTGACAAAGAGAATAGATTTAAATCGTCAAAACGATGTGCTATACATTTTGTAACTTGTATTTGATGCAAATGTCTGAAATTATATTATTATTTCAAACATTTCATCATCAGAATTAAAGTTAATACAATGAATTGTTTTAAATCGGTAAACATTATGGAATATCAATTACTAAAGTAACAAGTTATCGTTATGTTCATCCCCCTGTCTTATTGAATTATGAGACAACGTCCACAGGGATATTCAATTATCAACTAGATGAGATGGTGAACGTGTAATGACGTGGATATAACATGGCCCCAGGTGAATGTCGGGAAATGTAATGTAGAAGGAGAGATTGCTTACATTATACGGTAATTTGTAAGCCTATTGTTTCAGAGTGCGAAAGCACTATTAATTTACAATGCAATTATGTTGTATTCTCAAAAATCAATTCAAATAATAAATGTTTTCTAAAATATTTAAAGATACGTTATTAATATGCATCATCAACCTTGCTTTGCATAACATACCTATTCGTATGTTCAACAAGTAAAGAGGATTTTTAAGTTCCATGGATTTGGAGAGTTTGATTTTACACATTTTTTCTTTGTGATGGTACTTATGCTCCTGAAATTTACTGCTGTACTTATAGTAACATTTACAGTCACAGCTGCTAAGGATTGATGTGTTTTATGAACTTAACGATTTTCGTTTGTTATATAAATAGGTAAAATTTTGTATTACGTTTATAAGAAATGTAACAAAGTTTCGGATGTGTTAACAAAGGTCTATGGGTAAAGAAGTATTTGATAGTGGTATAACCAATCATGGCCGTGAATACATTGAAGATGCTGAACGCTCTGGATGCCTCTTCACATCAACAACCGATGAAAATGTGAAAAAAGTAGAAGAAATGGTTATGAAAGATCGCTGTTTTTCTACTGTCTGAAATCGTTTATGATGTTGGCATATTGATTCGCTAATGGCATGAAACTGTTTCGAATGTTTCTGGTATGAAATAAGTGGCAGAAAAACAGAAACAGTGGTGAATGCAAGTTGCTCAGGAGCCAATAAATGAAGTCAATGACGATACAGAATTACTGAACCTTGTAAAACCAGGTAAGAGTTATATATTATGGATATCACATCGAAAATAAGGCTCAATCATCCTAATAGAAGGCATTCTAGATCGCCAAAGCTGAAAAGGACTCTATAAGTGGAGCCAAACGTGAAGGTTATTCTCATTGTGTATTTTTATTTAATAGTATAGTGCATAGTGAATTCTTGCCACAGAATCATACGATCAATAATAAGAACTATCTTCAGGTTCAACGTTTTTTGCGTGAACCTATTTGCAAAATCCATATTTCTGGCAAACCAATTTAAGGCTTTTGCACCATAACAATAGAAATGCTCACACTTAATTGCTTGTTTGTGAAATCTAGTCCAAAACTATATATTAACGATGCTCCAGGCTCCACACGATGGATATCTCCAGGCATGGCACCGTCTGCCTTTTTATTAACAAAAATAAGGAAAACCTGAAAGAGTCTTCGTTTTACAGTTTTTATAGTTGACATTAAATGCCACGCTGAAAGAGCTAAAGCACATCCCAAACATAGAGCTTGAGAAGTGTTTCCAAGATTGAAAAAAGCGCTTGTCTTGTGCATAATATCTCTACTGGGGGCAATTTTGAAAGTCACAACGTTAATGTACGCCAAGTAAGTTTCTATCCAATGCATTCTTGAATATTCAATGATATACAATGTACATACAATTGTTAATTCGTTCTGTAGACATATCACAACTATTAGCTACATTTCTTGCTTTGTTATTAAGTACGTTCAAAGTTATCTTTGAATATAAAAAACGTATTTTATTCAAAAACTGCAGGAAATGCAGTTTTAAATAAAACTATTTTTTGAAAACTGTGAAGGAAAAATCTCAAGTCAAGTTAAAATCTGCAGTGAGGCGTCTCTTTTCTAACTACTTCCGCCGTGGCGACAGTTCCTTCCGCTCTCACAATTGCTATTGATTGGACTCTTTCTTCACCTAATCTTAACTACTGTGGGAATGATAGCAATACATTTTCCTATTGTTTTATCAATTTATTTAAATAAAATTTATTACCGCAGTTTTGTACATTATCTAAAATTATGAGTGATGTTATCAAATTATTTATTTACATTTTATATTATTTACTTTTTAAATTATATTTCTGAAAACACTTGATTTTCTACTAGCCGAATGTAAATTTTTCAATTGATAAATCCGTTCTTTTTTTGGACAAGCTTTATCAACCGAGGATTCGGAAGCTTTTATGCCTGCCCGCAAGTTATCTCATGTCAAAAACAAACTTACATATACACTTTAAATTTTGCGTAGAGCTTCTTATCCATCTATATAGGCAACAGTAAGTTCTACGATGCAGCAAGTCACTCCATGGGACTCATTTGAGCCTCAAAGAATTCTGTACAGTGGCCTTATAGGTATTCACGATGGCAACAAGAACATTTTAGAATAAGTAAATTTGTAAACAGATTGAGTAAATTATTTAAGATCTTAAGGTTTAACCTTTATTTCATTAAATTTAAAAGAAATAATATAGTTGAAAGTATGCTTTCCAGAACGCACAAGAAAGAATTCATTTATCGATTTTTCATGAATCTACATGCATACGTAGAAAATACAATTTTAATGATGGTGCATGCCCAACCTTAGGATTTGTCTGAGATTCATTTAAGCCTATTACGTATTAGGCTGATACAGTTTCTATTTTTTTCCGGAATGTAAAATTTTCTTACATCTGTTTGAAGGGTATTTTGAAAATGAAATGAGCTGGAGAGTTGAAATTTACAAGCAATCTCAGCAAAGCCTGTTACGTGTCACGTGGAGTAGCCTAATCCTGTCCTGCAATCCTAAAGGACATACAATTTATAGGTTTTTGTTTTTCTTTAGGTTTTAATAGGAACGTGATAAAAACAATATTACATAGGACGTGTGGTGTGTATTTATTTCCGTGTAAATTGCACATATGTGTGTATCTTTGAATGCGTGAGAAATCCCCAGTATATCCCATTGGCTTGGACTAAAGATTGAGAACATTTATTTATTGGAAAGTTTTAAACCAATAGTCAGAACTCCGTACATCTAATATATAGGTCTCTAATGCGCATATTAATGTTAAAAATAGGTTTTATTGTGCCCAGCTTAGATTATGCTGCATGTATAAATAACCTTGAAGTGAATGACTCATAACATTTTTGGTCTAATTTCGTAATTTAAACTAATATGGTTTTGAAATTCTAAATAAATTGGAATAGGTAAATGATGTTGGCAATTTAAAACTCGGCGTTGACACGTTAAGAATGCTTTTATTACATGCGATGGATCAGGTTGTCCAAGCTTGGCTTCTTATTTTGACTTGAAAACAGCCCATTTGCATTTGTAACTAACATAAATATAAATTTGAAATGAATAACTCTTTTGTTCGTGTTGTCCATATTAAATTTTTCCATATCAGTATTTTGTCCATTTAAGTATTATAAAGTTTTTTATATATCATTTTCTATGAATCGTAATGTGACATATACGTGAGTTGCTGTTTAGTCCTGAAAGTCTTATAGAAAATAATATATATTCATTATTGAATATAATATTTAGAACAGATGAAATGGTTTTAGATAAACGGCTTGGAAGGATGTAAGACATACAAGGCACAGTTGCTGATGTTTACTTTATTCAAAACTCCACTACACTAACATATAATGTATTTGATGTCTTTAAGTCTGTTTCCTCACAGCAACATATGTAATACAAACTAAACCCGTTTATTTATATAATCACTTGACATCGATTACAACTACGAGTACAATCAGCTTTAGAATAAATATAAATATGTTATAATTTGATATCATGTACATACGAGTACCATGTTTGATATCCTATTAAATATGAATAGCGAACTATAATATATATTTTTTGATTTATGAAAATGCACTCACGCTTAATATTATGTTGTTATGTTTTGACTTACGCAGTTTTCATTATATTCTCTTTAGAAATAATTAACTAATTAAAAGAGTGTCAAAATAAAAAGTTATCTAATTAGTTTCTTAATATGAAATCTACATAAAATTTGGTGGAATTTAAAAGTTCAGAAATAAGTTTGTTTTTCATTTGGCGAAAACAAATATTGAGCCCGCACTTACGTGTGTTTGGTTTAGTAACACTGTGTCTGCGCTGTTTGATCTGGTATTCTTGCTCATCCAATATTTCTTGAGTATTCTCCAACATGCAATACAGTCGTTACCATGGCAACGTTTTGTCACTCGTGGGTGGAAACAGAGCAGACTGAAACAGATTATGCTAATCCCCAAAATTTCAACAACTTATGTAAAGTCTTCTAGAAAGAATTTAAATTATTCTTGATAATATTAATTAAATCCAATAATACATATTATCGTTAATATTTTATCTCAGTAAAATGTTACTAAGAAGCAAAATTCACTACTTGAGTCTTAGTATTTAATTATGAAATATTCATTGAATAGTGGTAATTTGGTTATCTTAACACAAGGTCATACAGTTTATTAGTTATTATAGACGGTTTTGTAAACAAGATAGAAGTACACCACTCTATGTGTCGCGTAAAATAGTTCACCTACGTTATACGTATAATTTTAAGTCTAGCTCATTTCACACTTGAGATTTCCCGTGGACGGACAGTTTGACGATAATAAAGAAGTGACATTTTTAGAACCACTCAGCAGCCCTCTGTAAACACAAGAGAAATTTTTAGTACATAGGTCAGTTCAATATTAATATATCGTGTGGACAACCATATATTTAAAAACTTCTATCCCTTCTAGTTGGTTTGGCTGAATTTCAGCCAACAAGAATTGTCTCTCTATATTAAGTGCCAACTGTATCAGATTGCGTCACTTACATTATCTCCTATTACAACAAGGATTACTCGACACACGTTTCTTATACGATGATAAACATGCCTGAGGACTGTCATTAAGGAGAACACCCGACCCATCATTCAGTAGCATAAGAATTTAATGTTTGATTTCTCTAAACAAGGGTGTTGGAAGAAAGTCCGAACCGTTTCTAAAACTCCTAGCGTATGGGATTCATTCACTTCTGGAGTAATAAAATATCATCTGTACACTTTAAATGAAGACAAATCTACTAGTTAGTTCATGGTTACAAAAGTAATATGGATTCCACCATTAAAAATCTCCAGCCTATGTATTCTTCAATTATATTCAATAAGAGACACGTTATCCTTAAACCCTCCTAAGTTTCTGGAGATATCCTGATCACTAATAGCTTTCTACCTTTATAAGAGTTGACACTGGGTGGCAAAAGTCCATTGCAATATTTCCTATGGCTTCATGTAGAAAAAATACCCATGTGTTATATAGGTCCTTTGAGATTTCTAAACCTTATAATTAATGACTGCTTTTGTGTTCTCAGATCAATTTATAGAACTATCCATTGTCACGAAACTTAGTTTTCTAGAGAATTTATAGTATATAGTTTAAAAGATTCAATTACTATTGGGAATCCTGAGCTAGGTAGTACTATATGGTAGAATATAAATGGTTTTGAAAGAGTTATTTTCACGCCTATGAATATATTTTGAGGTGTGGGAGATCCAGGTCTTTACAAGCTTTCTCAAGGTTCTCCTCCCCTAGTGAGAGGACTATATTCTGGGACTTTATTTTTAGAAGATTCTGAAATAGGAACTATAGTCTTCTTGTTATTTCAGTATTTGGAGACTCTCTACACTTTAAGTTTAAACCATATGTTAAAAATTCTAATTAATTGTATTGACCCCGTCGGTTTCTTCTTAATACTTTTTTGTGTTGATGTTATTTTTATACCTCTGTTTATTCTATTTACTGTAGATGATTTAAGCCCAAAAATAAACCTTTTACATTATTATCTTTTGACTTTTATTCAAAAATTACTCGTACAAACTTATTGCTATTTCATGGAATACATATTATTATTATATTAAAAATTTATATTATAATTAATATAAATTGTTTTGTGAAAATTATATTGCCAATTATCACAAATAAAAATAACGTTAGTGAAAACACCGCAATTTACTTTATGTGTAATGCAGTGAACCTTTGTCTAAGAGCGTAATGTTATTAATTAATTAATGGTCGGTTATGAATGATTTATGGTAGTCAAGATGCAGTGAGTTCGGTTAGCAAGAGGGAAGTTAGCGGACTGAGTTCTCAACCCTCCTCTCCTCTCTCTAATCATGTTTTCATCAAGTTTGCTGTTTCCTTGAGTCAATTCGTTACTTATAACCCTCAGAGCGGCTAGTTTCCACCAAATTACCAACCAACTAGCAAATCTCACAAAACAACAACATTAGTTACGCGATGTGAAGACAAAGTTCTATTTACAAATTGTAAGCCAACTCCTATTTTTATAGGTTTTTTAATCTATATTTATAAATAAGTAACAAATAATTAACTCCAAGAGCAAAGTTTATACGTAAAATGTGAGTATAGGAACTTTATAAAAAAAGCTAATACATTTGATTCTTAAGTTATAATTCTACAACGGCTGTATTGTATGATGTGTAATTAAAATCATTCATCATCACCAGATTGCAGTAAACTATGTAAGGAGTAAAGTTTACAAAATATACAATAAATAAGGCATTTATGATGGTAGATATAGCCCTAAGATTTGGTGTTGCCTAAATTGATATTTCACAATTACTTTACTACGCAATATCTCTGTTGCTTTACTCAAATGATACAAAAGTAAACTATAAGGGTCTCCTATTAAAAATTATTATATTTATCAAAATAATAGTCCTACGTCTTCTATACATTTACGTTTTCAACCAGCAGGTTTACATATTCACGCCTGATGTGTATTTTGTTAGTTTATACGTATGTGAACTACGTAAAAATTAAAAATCATTGTATTGCAATTGTAAACCTCAAGCGTTCCTAATATCCCAAACGAGGGAATTGCCGAGTAATCGTCTAATAAAGGATCGTGTTTCCGGTTAAATACAGATAATGGCTATTAATATAGTGGGATTGTACATGTAGCTACATTATAAAATGAGGAACTAACAATTATTTTAATCAGGAGGGTAACCTAATAATTACATTGACTGTACACAATATTGCTTTTATCAAAACCATAAACAATAAATTTACTCCACAGCATAGTTTAAATACAACACAGTTTCATATACATTGCAAAGTATTTCATTTATAATATTCCATGTGATAATTTTACCAAAATTCATATTCCTATTACGTACGTATATAATCCTAAATAGATAATATGAGATATGTATTTTTAATAAATTAAAATTTCAAAAATAACTTAAAAATGTAATTACGATACATACATGGTGAAAATATAATTGTGAAAGTCCGAAAAATAATTTAGAAACTTTTCATGTAGATATTATATTTTAGTATAAGAGCAAAACAAATGCCCAAACACTGAAGCAATCCTAAAGAAAATGAATTAAATACATTAGTTATCAGCGCTCTTTACCTAAATATCTCCTGTGGCAAGTTCGTTTGTATAACTACCACAAAATTTAATATAGTGGTTAATGCATTACAAGAATTTATTGTAAATTATTCTTAAGGAAATTGGCATACTCAAATTATTAACTTTACTCATTTATACACACGTTCAAACGCTTGAATAGAAACCTGTACAAAAATATTATTGAAGCGTTAATTTGAACATCTCACAACATGAACACAATGAGAAGAGATGAAGGGATGACGAATGGATTTATATTTAACAGTAGAATTCATTACCTATCTCTCTCCCCTCCCCCCATCCACATTAGGAATAAAGTTATTGCGATTTACGACTTTACCGTAATGATTTGTCGTGGAATAATTAAAGAGTTAATATAAATGTTATCATACTTAGAATTTTCTCATTGTTATATTAAATACTTTTATGCGTTAGTTTAAAACATATTAACAGGTATTGAAAAAGGAAATTAGAAATGTTTAATTGGTTATTTTTTAATTACAGAGAATTTCAATAATGTAACTACTATCGGTCCACTAAATTTCGTAAATTAAATTAATTCTTCTTCTAAAATAATTACTTATTAAATAGTCAGCAATGTTTTCTCATAGTACAGTAGTTGTTGCAAGAAAAGTAAGTAAGCAATGTTGACCGTGGATGCTCCTTTGATAGGTGACCGCTGGGCGAGACTGTCCTTGCAAGGGGCCCGCCACCCCAAACATAGGAGGTTCAATAGATGGGCCTCTTAGTTATGAAATAATTAGTCTTATCGGCCCTAACTGCGCCTAGTTAAAAAGACATCCTTTTTTTACCTTTCTTTATATTCATTAAGTGAAATATTTAGTGAATGTATATCTATATTTAAATCAATTTAAATATTACTATTTATGTATATTTTATGAATATTTAAAAATTTTACTGTTATTTTAACATCTTATCATATATTACTTTGTTTGCTTCAACACATGTGTAATAATAATTTAATATCAATTAGTTACATCTAAAAATATGAGGACATAATATACGATTTCTCTTGCCCTATCGACCCTCTATATGTTGTAATGACAGCATATTCGCTACGCAAGTCAGAGTACCTAGTATTGAGTTCCGGTGGAGCAAGTACCTCGATTAAGTTAATATGCATTTTTTCCTTTAAAGAATTCATTTTCAGGGTTAAATATTTACTTTTATATTTTGTGAATATACGCATTTTTGTATAAATATCTACTATGTGAGGTTTCTTAACATAACATAAACATTTTAAACGTAACAAACCAGGTCACTGAGTGATATTTTTATGTCGTTTAACCTCGGAGGAACACCCTCTCTAGCAGCTGCACTAATTAAAACCCTCTTTTCAGCGAGCTTGCTTCATTACTAGAAGTAAAGTATTTCGTCAAGTTTTAATTTCTGGAGTATACATAGATAAAGACACAACTGATTACTGCATTATTTTACTCCTATAATTATCCAGCAGAAAAGTTAAGCCAAAGGCTTTGGTAACGTTTGTGTATGCAATTCAGATCAATTTGTAAATTGTCTTTATCAACTATCTCTAGAACGATGTCGATAAAATAACAGTCTAAGGTTAACTAAAAGTTTGAACTAAGTTTGATTTAATTAATCCAGTACATTATGGCCAATATAGATACTTTATTTTGCAACGGAATCTAACAATTTTACATTGGAAGTCTTTGAAAAGAAATACGAAAGTGAGTTTCACAAACACTCACACTCACACGTTACAACCATGTTTCCCTATATCAGTCTTATTTACAAAATATATTATTTTTAGTTGACGAAGTTGTTTTTTCAAAATATGAAAAACACCAATGCTAATATTAGACTTAATACTTCTCTAAATATTCCAAGGTTTGATAAGACAATCATTTAGTAATGAGAATCTACGTTTTAATATAAATAAGTTTGGAAATGATCTAGATTTTCTTATAGCCTGAACTAAAATATCGATATAGCCGTAAATATTTCAAAATATATATAAACTTTATATTACGTGGAGTCCTGGACGTAATAAGCAAGGAGAACTTCAACGTAACTGTATTTAAGGAGGATTTCATTTTCAATTTAAAAGCTACTGCATGAAAAGACTGTGAGCACGCTGTAATAAAGATTGAATATTTAAGATTTAAGTAATTTTTCATTTTAACGGCAGTGGATATGAAAATATACATAGTGGAAGAGACATTTCTTAGTTAGCATTTATGTATATATTAGATTGATATATACGAAAAATTTTAGAATTTTCTATAAAACATTTGTTTTACCAAAGATTTTGTATTTGGCTGTTTGTTTTACTCATTCAATCACATAACTAAACTATCATGTGTTTAGGAACATGAATATAACAAATTCATTTGAATAATCATTGTGCGATTTTATTTTCGACCTATTTGATTACAATTTTCATTTATTTTTATAAGTTGTTCAAACTAGTGATGTTTTGCTTAGTTTTGAACGTTTATGTTACATATAGACTATCATAGGGTTATTATGAAGTTTATTGGGGATAACATAAATATTAATATAATATAAGTAATCTTCAGCTTATTGTGAAACATAAAAATGGCTGTTAATTATTGCTTAGTTGTATTGCCGTAGACTAACAATAAGTAAAATTACATTTTGAGAAAGGAGTACACCACATAACCGTCACGTAACAGGTATCTTTAAAATTGCATGCTATTTTTCAACAGCTTATTTTAGTCTTGAGAAGTCCGGCTAATTCGCCCTTGAATAACTAAATTCGCACAAGTAATAGCATTTCTATTAAAATATATAAACTTTATTTTATATATATATATATACACATATATATATATATATATATATATATATATATATATATATATATAAAAGCTTAAATTCCTTCTCAATATACACAACTCTTTTTTGATTGCAAAAAATAAGTAGGATAAAGTTATTTAGATTTGATTTACACCTATTGGAATTCTAGTAACTGAATCTGTAATATATCTATTTTAATTAGTAGCACTTAGTCGATTAAAAATACGTAATATCATTTTCAAATATATAAAAAGACTGATTCCAAAATTTTCCTGTTATTTTAAATGTTAAAAGCAAATTCCAAATTCTTACGACATAATATACTGAATGCATCTATTATATCATTTTACACAATACCAAATATTAATTTTAAAATGACAAAAATAATACTTAAATTAACATTTTTCATAGACTAATTACAAAAGGACATTATTGATCCCACTAAATTCTTATTTTCTCAAATTACTAACTCAATTAAGGTAGTTATTGAGAAGTAACTTTCCCTTAGAATTAAGATTCCATAAATTTAGAAATATAGAACACATTTTAATAAGTTTGGATCTAATTGATAAACAATAACTATCACTACTTAGAGTTTCCTAGTATTTGTTAAGAGGGTAATAATATAGATTTAATGTAATCCTCATATCATTGGATCGATTGCAGTGCAAAGCTTATAAGAAAACTATTTTCATAAAACAGAGGGGCTCGACCCTGCTTGGCAAGGGCTCTAATTGCCTGCCACTTTCTGTGAATGCATCACTCCCCGAACAATGCTTTTAAATTTATATCAACAAGTCAGAAATATCTGATATTCGTATTCAATATATACCCAAACATTGCAATAAATAGCGTAGGAATTTAATTACATATTTTTAAATTGATGAAAATTTCACGTTTAACAAGCAGAAATAGCTTAATCTTCTGAAAAATCTACCTTGGCAAGGGCTTTAATTGCCTGCCACTTAAAGCATTAAAGCATTACTCCCAGAACAATACTTTTAAATTTATATCAACAAGTCAGAAATATCTGATATTCGTATTCAATATATACCCAAACATTGCAATAAATAGCGTAGGAATTTAACTACATATTTTTAAATTAATGAAAATTTCACGTTTAACATAAGGAGAAATAGCTTAATCTTCTGAAAAATATACCTTGGCAAGGGCTTTAATTGCCTGCCACTTAAAGCATTAAAGCATTACTCCCAGAACAATACTTTTAAATTTATATCAACAAGTCAGAAATATCTGATATTCGTATTCAATATATACCCAAACATTGCAATAAATAGCGTAGGAATTTAACTACATATTTTTAAATTAATGAAAATTTCACGTTTAACATAAGGAGAAATAGCTTAATCTTCTGAAAAATATACCTTGGCAAGGGCTTTAATTGCCTGCCACTTAAAGCATTAAAGCATTACTCCCAGAACAATACTTTTAAATTTATATCAACAAGTCAGAAATATCTGATATTCGTATTCAATATATACCCAAACATTGCAATAAATAGCGTAGGAATTTAACTACATATTTTTAAATTAATGAAAATTTCACGTTTAACATAAGGAGAAATAGCTTAATCTTCTGAAAAATATACCTTGGCAAGGGCTTTAATTGCCTGCCACTTAAAGCATTAAAGCATTACTCCCAGAACAATACTTTTAAATTTATATCAACAAGTCAGAAATATCTGATATTCGTATTCAATATATACCCAAACATTGCAATAAATGGCGTAAGAATTTAATTACATATTTTAAAATTGAAGTAAATGTTATGTTTAACATAAGTATAAATCGCCTAATCTTCTAAAAATTCTGGTTAAAATAAAAGTTTAATGTTTGTTCAACTTAAATTCTATAGTACAAAAAGTGAGGTTTATTTTATAATTAATAGTACAAACTGGTATCAGTACTATACTTGACTGTACAGACTGTGACCACCTTGAATATTAGACTTAAATTATTAATAGGTCATATTTTTCCTATCCTTTGGCTTTATACAACATTTCATAAATGTATTTACTAAAATTTAAAATAAACTGCTGAGTAATGTATTTCAACTTTAGTGGCGAAATATCAGGTTTCCATAACAGTTTAGGATGACTTATTTGCTCTGGAACAACAAGTGGACTGAACAACCTCGTCATTTGGTTGAAAGACTTTATTTACTGGAACACTGATGAGAGCGTGTTTGTGCTTTCGTACATTCGCCACTTTGATTAGCTTTAAGTTCAGTTACCATATATGGCTAGTTTTTGAGTTTAACATTTGACGATGTAACATGTATACTTTTACCAAAACAGAATACATATCTACTAATTTGCTACACGTTAAAATGCAAATTGGAATGTAATATTCGTCCAGAAAGCCAGTAACTTGTTTATGTTTACTTCAAAATTATAATTGTGATAGATTATAGGCTCAGAAATGTTTATGAAATTAATTGTAATTTGATATTTTCTATTTTTAAGAGTATTACTATTTTATGAATTTCAACTTTATATGAAATAATGTCAACACCAATGAGTAAACAATTCACTTAGTACTTTTTAGTACTCACTTTTTGTTTTTTAGTGTAATTATTATACTATAAAATCATAAAATGATCGTTTTAGAAAATGGAAACAGACCGTTTGGAAACGTAACTAGTTAATAAACAGTATGTTCTGTCTGAATCATTCCTTTCGGCGGTTGTGTTCTTCCATAGATAATCTGACAAACAATATCGCGGCAAGAGATTTGGTCACAACTCCTTTCTGAGGTGGTTAAGTTATTTTAAACAGTTCAATATATATATATATATATATATATATATATATATATATATATATATATATATATATATATATATATATTACAGTTAAGACTAACGCATGGTAAAACCTTGAGTTATGCCCACCTAAATTGTTGCAGAATCTTCTATCAGCTTCTCTGTTTTTTTCTCGACCAACAACGATTGGAGATATATTTAAATATAGTGAAAAGGTAGCTATCGATATTTTACTAGAAGAGGGTTACAAACTGCTTAAACTTTCGATAACATAAATCAATATCTGAACAAGTAACTTCATTTGTGTTTTTCACGCTCTAGAGCGCATCTGCAGGAGGTAATGAACTGATGGTGATGAAGGGATATCTTTGAGTAATGTATTGGGTTTGAGGCCATAAATATGATACGTCATTTTGAACTCAAACAAAACGTCATAAAAATCAAGAATTTAACAGCGATAGTTGATGATTTTTTTATTATATAAACAATGTATGTCATGTGTTGAAAGAAACATTCATTTATTAACGCAGACTTTCTTTCTGAAAATTAATATTGAAAATTTATATAAAATATTTTATGTATTTTACTGTCAAAATATGAAAATGTTATAACCTATGCAAGTGCTAATTGATATTGCTAAATGCGTAATTTAATTCACATTTATCTCAAGATGGCCAAACAGATATTTATGTTTTGGCGTAATGTCTGTAAATAAATATACTCGTTCTTAAAGGATAAAAATAAACTGAATGTGCGATACCAGAAAATCAAAACCGTTATGTATATACGTATAAAGTATATAATGCTTTGTACAGTACGGAGACCTATACCGCATTTAAAAATTTTATCGCTTTAATATTTCAATTTCTTTCGTGACAATATTAGCACTTTTCTACAAATATCTAATTGTTGGCGTTTCAAATAAAATATTATTCTCCAATTGTTTTTATAAATTGACAGGAAACGGTAGGTGAAAATGGTACCAAAAAATGAAAATAATAATAAAACGGGTTTTTATGTGATCTAAGACAATAGATTTTGGTTAAAGCAGAATTTAGAAAACACTTTTTCGTATTTTTTTGTAATTACGATTATGTTTTAACTAATTATGATTAAACTATTATATGTATATTAATTATGAAACAGATAGGGCACGTAATTTAATTGTTTATGGTGTTTTAGATTATAATATGAATTTTGATAAAATAAGGGCAAGTGGTAAAGGTAAATATTCTTTGTTAAAGGAACAAGTTAAAAACCAAGCGAATTTGTCTAAAAGCGCTGATTTTATATAAAATTTAATTGTTTTAATATTTTGCAGCACCCATTAATACCAAATAATGTTTTTATTAATACATTTCCGTTAAACTCAGCTTTTGCATTAAAATGTATGCGAACTACTTCGTATTGAAATTTTTAAATGCATATTGGCATTTTTTTATTAGTTTAAAATAATGCTTGTCACAGTTTGAAGTTGTTTTATTGGTATTAGATGATCTACATTTATAAAGATAAAAGTTTTCTTATCGCATAAAGATTAGGTTTTGAAATGGTAAGTTATATATTTTTAACATACAATGATGTTTATTAACTTCCTGTCATACCTTTCAATAGCAAACTAGTAAACTAAGACTAATTTAGGTATGCTGTAGGCAATTACCCTTTCAAAATCAAGTCCAATGTTAAGTTTTTAACTTTTCAACAAGCTGAAATTGTAAATTTTATTGAAGGAGGAGTTCTTCCTATTGGAAAAACTATTTTCTATTTTCATTGAAACTTGACGATCATCTTTGATGACGAAAGGCCTGAAATAAAAAATCAATTCATTGGATAATTGTGACTTTTCTTCTATAAAATAATGGAAAACGTAAATTGTATGTTTTACCTCTCTTATTCATCTTCAGTACTGTTTTATAATCATGATCAAATTCAAGAAAATTGATAGTATGGAACACTCTAAAAAACGTTCTTAAATTAAGGATGTATTTCTTTTTAATTTATATATTAAAATATTGCGTACTGTGATGAAACTGGGAGTGATCTATTATAAACTGGCTATGATAAATACAAAAGTACCAGTTTAGCAAAGCAGATATAAACATCACGCAAGTTAAATTTGAATTATATACTTATTTAAGACTAGTAATCCTTTAAAAGAGGTTGCCAGTGATTGCTAGTACCAGACCGAGTGTAATAGCTCTCATGTCGACATCACAAGCACATCAACCTCGAGAGTTTTATTTGAAAATCTTGAATTTTATTTCAACGTCTTCTTTCTTCGTAGCCGACTAGTTGTGGATCACTTCAGGCAAATATGACACCAAATTTCAGGAGTCAAATATCCAACAGCATCAGATTTCAGATGCTGCACGAAAGAGGAAGGCAAACTGGAGCTAAACTGAACATTTGCATCGAACCAGCCCTTCCCACCATAGCTACTGTATGTGTATGAATACAACACATAAAACTTACTATTTCTAACTAATTCAACACAATTTATTGACAAAAAAAGTACAAATACAATTAATAAAAAATTGTATAATCTTTCGAGGAAACTCGTAAGATTTGAAACGTAAACACTAATAAGTACTGTTTAAATGTTTATAATAGTATTGTTACTATTTTAGATTAAATACATTAAGTTTGTTACGCTTGTTACAACAAATTATATGTCAGAAGTTTTCATAAATTTAAGTGGTTAAAAGTCATGAAGTACTAATATTATTTACTCACACTGAAGCTATTACATATTTTACCAGATTATTTACAGTTACGTGAGTATTTATTTGTACTTCGAAGTAGCCGAAAGTGAAAAACTTGTACGAAAGATTAAGAATAGCATTTTTATTTTTTTTTATTTTATTTATTTTTTTTATTTATTTTGTAACACATAATTTTACATAATCATGGCCCCACCAAGTCAACATGACTTATCGGTGAGGTCCATAATGAAACTTAAAAAAAGCAAGATACAAAATTACAGTTTCATCAATTATTTGTTTTGATCAGTTTAGTGCTTTTACATGCTTTTACAAGAAAGTAATATGTTGCTCTTTGTGTGGCTGTGGTGCTTCTATAACTCCAGATTTTTAAATATTGGCATTTTATATAGCATTATGGGGATAATACATACATTATTCAGAGTATAAATAGATAATAAATTATATAACTGGATATATAGACAAAATATATACAATATTGCCCATCAACAAATAGCATTCTATAAATAGTTAAATATAAGCAACAAATCTCTAAACATTCAACAACAATAACAAAAATATCAATAAACACCAATGAACTATCAAACAACAACAATAACAATAAATATTTAACATTATATACATCCTCGTTTTTAACTGCAAACTCTATTAATTAATATAACTATTAGTTGCAAATTCCCGAAAGGAAACCGAAAAAACAAGCAAGATTTAAATTAGTTTATTAATAGGTCTGTAGTTAAACCCCCAATAATACTCTCAATGGGTTTTCATAAACTAATTGTTATTATTAATTTCATCTATACATAACTTATATAAAAAGTGACAGTTTTGCGTTTCAATAACAAGTAGTAGTAAACACTTACAAGCTATCACTTCGGATTTTTAAGTTCAGCAGAATGATATTAAAATATTCAGTAATCTTTATTCGTCACAGTAGTTACATAAAGTTCCTCTTGTCAATGGCATAACATAGGTCCGTTGGAGACGGAAACTATGGGCGATTTGTCTTTTAACAAAAGCGTAAATCATCATGTATTCGTGCTAAACTGTTTCCTAATTTGGCGGCACCTTACCACTGTTATCTGAGATGTATTGAGATGTCAAATAAAATACAGTTGTGAGTTGCATGTGTCCGTAAAAAACAGTATTACTTTTGGAGACTCGGCATTCCGTTAACCCATCGCGTGATTGAAATATTTAATGGATAGTTATTGATTGGATATTCAACTGATGTTATAAAAACAATCAATGCCAATAATGTTTAAATAGAATTTAAAATATGCCTTCATTGTGCAATTTGGGTAATCTATACAGTAGATCTGGTCGTAGGTCAGGGTTAATAAAATCTTTATCAGGTTTATTTTCTACTTATGTTAATTTAACTGGTAATAATTAAGTGTCAACTCTATTAATGTATAATTTAGCCAAGCATGTCTCCATATATTTATTTGGTTGTATTATTAAGAAAAATGCAATAAAAATAATGAGATTAGTAATGTTATAGGCAAGAGATATACTTGTTATGTTGTAACAAATTATTTTCGTTTTATAAAATAACATTTGAGTTTTCAAAATAGCAAGTGATAACAGTTTAATGTATGTGACTGCCTGTCTCTATGTAGGTTATAAATTATTTTTTGAAGCCATTAAGAATTTTAAAAAAACTAAAATTTGGTATAGTTTGTTTCTTTGAGAATAATAAAAGAATATCAAGGGAATAATAAAATTACATTCTTATTGCACCACGTTTCAATACGGTGGACGGTTGAAGTTTTTATAACTAACTAGTTAGTATAACTAATTTGATTCTGTGAGGATGAATCTCTGTACACATATTTAATAGCTTAGTTCTACCAAACAATAATTATGAGTTCTTCCAAATCGTATTAGGATATGGGTTACTAAGAATAGTATGATAGATAATTTACAAAAACATACATTTTTACACGTTATCTAATATTTATATTTTAATACATAAATAGTTCAAATTGAGTACAAAAAGAGAATTAAAAGTCCCTAGTTTGGGCAAAAGGTGAAAAATGATTTTGTACGTAGAATTATATAAAACAAATTAAATATGCAGTTTACATGGACTTATATTTATAAATATCAACACCTTCATCAATATGGAGATACTCCATCATATTTTACTTGAGGCCAACTAGGATTTACATGTTAATACTATTCCATCAAGAGCGTAATGTCAGAAGAGGTTTGCCTCGAGCCACCCTATCTGCATACAACCTAATGGTAATATACATATGCAGAGCAACACATACGGTTAGAAAAAGTATAATTCACATTTATAATATTTGTTTCTCTTTCAAAATGTATGTGTAAAAATGGGTTTAAATTTATGTAACCAAACGAGGATCTAGACTTAAATTTCTATATTTAAACATGAATTTTAATCACAAATTGGTATAATCTTTCAAGAATGGATAACATGATGGAAGTAACATTTCTAATTAATTACAAATTATAATAAAAATCAATTTAGTTCTGTACCCTGACTGTTTTATTTTATCGTGTGAATATTAAGCCAGATTTTGGTGCATTCAAGGTTTATTTTGTGCTAGAATGTTTGGTTAAGGTACATATGTGCATAGGAGAAAAGATATACTCTACATTGAGTAGCACGGTTGTTGAATAAGGAATTGTACATTTACAAGAAGCTAAGTTTTGGACATATTGTAGAATACTGAAACAGAGCGAAGACGACATGCTTCCACTGTACGGAGGGCCACGAATTCACAGAATGTAACATCAAATATATGAAGTTGAATGTATCCTGAGAGAATCTTAAGAGAGAAGCTCGTACAGGCGAATGGCACAATGGCGAGGATGTCCAGTCTATGAAGTAAGTGAGAAAAGTATTAATGCTGTAAGTGATTGAGAACTAAAGGTAATATAAATACAAATTGTGAATTAAGCATAGGAAGAATACACGGTGCTATATATGTTGGGAATTAGATAGCTGTGTAGAATTGAGGTTTAAGAATACAGGAAAAGAATTGTAGAGAAAACAATATTATAAGGACATATACATTGTGAAAATTCTCCGACTTTGCACCACTGGTGGTCGTGGAAACAAGGGCTTCAGTGGAATATTTTCCCATCTTTGTCGGTCAATAAAGGCATGGCTCCCTGTTCTCGTCCATTTTCCTCAATTAGAAGCGGAAAATAACTAAAATACCATAATTGTTTATAGTTAATAGAATATATTGTTAACATTTGTTGTTTTAAATTAAAATCATACAAAATAAAAACTCTATTGGTGTTTATTACCTAAAGCCTCGACGTCAGTTAATTCAATACAGTTTAACTGTACAATTACATTAATAGTAGGCTAACTGTAATTTTACACAGTTAGTATATTAAATTCTAAATTGATTTTAGTAACAAAAATAGCAGATCTTCAACTCTACTATTAGGAATTTACCTGACGAAAATATTCAGGGAGCAAACCTTATATTTTTGTTCCAAGTTATGCCGTAAAGTAAAAATATGCTGCAAAAATAAGTTGACGCCGGTTCGAGTAACCAGCTACCTACTCATAATACTTCTTACTCTGGTAAATATTTTGCTGCTTTTATTAAGTAGCCACGTGATACCCCTGCGAGCTTCTAGTAAAACCCTATCTTTTTGAACTATGGCATATGAATGTGGGAAAAATATTGTGAATGATTATTGCCTTCCTTCTCGTGCTAATATTCTTTAGATCCTTCCCATATTTTTGTTAAAAATGTAATAAAATAATTCTAAAATATTGAAGTTACGAAAATACACTAGAGAGGACTTATAAAGGCTTATATATGATCTTGATGATCTTGTATCAATGCTGCCTTTCTTTTTATAGTCACAGTTCACACAGAAAACAAAATACTGATAATTAAACTTCGAAATACCCCGCTCACACTCACGACCCGTATTGAGCGAATTAAGTGCATCGTAATTTGGCCATTGAAGTATAAGATAGTATATCATGAGGTTGTTGATATACGGCCACAAAGTTAAATAAACAGTGTGAGGGATAAAGTTATAAAGTGTTTATTTCAATACACCCCTTTTATTATTTGTAATGCTAAAATTATTGACGGCATTCAAATATTTTTTTAACATGAAAACATTTGTTTAAAACAAACTAGTAAGATATAAATTCAATTAATAATATATTATTCACAAGGTACCAATACCTCAAGCTTCCGTGCCACCGCACGTAGTTTCAATGCGAAATTATATGTCTATAGCTCATTTAATTATTGATATAGAACGACAAAAAAGCATGCGTCTAAGAATAAAGAACTTTTACAATTCCCGGCAAAGAAAATTATGTGACCATATTGTGTAAATCAGGCTTAAACAAGTCTCAGCCAAATGCAATGGGTTTTTCTATGTAGAAATGAAGTTTTATGTAAAGATTCACGTCTAGATATGAAATATTTATCAAGATATCTTGCCACATCGTTCATTTACATTTTTTCTCTAAATAAAGTTTCATATATGTGTTTAAATAATAATAGACTACAGACCATGTCACCATAACGTGATGTTGGTTATGTTGGGTGTATTTATGCTATATATCATAATATGTCATATATTCAAACTTTTTATGTATTATTATGAACTCTTTTTTACAAATTAGTTTACTCTGCTGTTTTCTCGTTCCTATCATAGTTTTTTAAAAGAAAAAAGATAGAAATATTCGCTAACGCACAGCCAGATGGGATGGAGTAACTTGCATTATAATCAGTAACTCAATATTCCTGATACAGAAATAAAGCTTCCCTACAAAAACGAACAAATTTGTATCAATGGAAAATGAAACATTTATTTAAATTAATGCAAATTACATATGATAATGGTATTCGATGGGCCAGTTTATTTTCAATTATATTTATGACAGACAAACAGATAGAAGGAGAGACAGAACTCAAATATTTGTAACACAACAAGTGATAGATTAGGTTATTGTTCTAAATGTTTTTCTAAGGATGACAATTTAGGATTACATTTTTATTGCTTTTAAATGAAAGGGCATTTATTTATTTGAGATCTTAATACTAAAAACCCTTAATGTTGATAAGAAAGCGTCATCACAACCCAGAAACATAACATGATGCCGGTACGTTCTGCTCCAATCAGTGGAAGAGGTTTATAACCCCTTGAAGACACTGTCAGAAATCGTAATCCAATTCAGTTTCTCAATTATGAAATGTGGCTATCTTTCTTGAACTACATGTTTCCAATCATATATTTAGCTAACATGAACATCACTATCTTTAATTGGACCACAGAAGATTATAAAACATTTATACTTATTTGTAGTGTACATATACAGTAAAAAATTAATGTTTAAGTAATTAAAAATAAGACTGCAGACTTGTATTCAATTACGGCTGCCATAGCTCTGAAATATGCAATTCATTTAATACTAATACTATTTATTGTCTTGAGTTCATTACCAAAGTTTTATTTATGTAAAACGATTTTGAGGTTGCATTAAATAAAACAAACTTCATTAATAAATATTTATACACAGAATCCTACACTATATTGTTTGAGCTCAAATGCACATGTAGGCATAATTTAAAAAATATTATTTGTTTCTAAATTAATCTCAGTAATATTTTAATATATAAGCTTGTTATATTCAGTAATGTTATAGGCAACACTTGAGGCTAAGAATACAAATGACATTACATGATAATTGCATTTTTACAGTCCTAAATTAATAAGCAATAGAATAGAATAAACAGATTACCAAAGTATATTGTTTTAATTTAATTATTAGTTATTACTTCAAAATATTTAACAATTAAATGTAAAACAAAGTAAAATGCAAGTAGATGTTAATTTCTATAATGAAAAATTGAAAACATGTATTAAATATAAGATGAAATATATAAAGAACTAAATATTAAACGACGAACAACAAATAATCCAGGAGTTGGGTACATTTATCGATTACAGAGATTAATGACTTTTATACTTGATCATTTATACTTTGCTCTCTTTATTTTTGTGATATTTTAAATAGGATAATAGAGTGCAATGTTATAAATCTTTTAATTTAAATAAAAAGGCAGCATATAAGTAAAATCTTAACAAAACTGCTTGAATTCTTTTCCGGCTAATTTGTGCGCCTTCTATTCAGTACCGAAACACTACCTGTTAAGTGTACTGCGATTATTCCATAACAACTCATTAGGAAAACTATAGTGGATGGTGATCCAATGAATATTTAATGGGATGTTAATTTTTTATGAGAGTAAATACCTCATATTTAAAACATACTATAAAACTTGAGAACATTAAATATTGATGAATAATTTTTATGTGTTATGTCTACTTTGCATATCACATATATTCCATATTAATATTTAAGATTTATATAGTACCCTATTCACTCATTAAAAATAGCGTAATGTTTCTATCACAGAAAGAGTTGGTTATCATATGATAACAAACAAAAATCGGCAAACACGAGACTCCTACAATATGCTCACTAAATGGAGCCATTCAACCGAATTACAAGAGTCAGTCAACGTTGGAGTTGTACGGTCCAGTCGTTCCTCTGGTCAAATATTTTTGACCAACACTGGTTTCCTCCATTCATAAAATTTTGTTGGACCATTCTGTTGCTTACAGTTAATGTCACAAACAACAGTACCCGTTATAAAACCGGATTTATGCCCTACAGTTTACAAATTATAATTTTATATTAATTTCAGCCAATTCCAAATTAAAATGAATCTAATACTATTAGCTTCGTTGCAAGACCTAAACGAGAGTATAATGTGTACCAATCTCAAGCTCATAAGGATTTAAATGGTTTTTTAATAGTCTATCTCCATGTCCTATTAACCGCTGAAACTTCATCAGAGGATATATTGGGCGACCTTTTATACCGAAACCTTCCAAAACATTTGCATGGTTAGTAGTGAGTTTTGGGAGAAAAGACTATATCCGCTGCATTATCCCACCTCATATCTCTAGACATAAAATATACTGACCTCCATCAATTGCATCATGAGAACAATCAAATTCTGGAACAGAAGTACTGCATTGCTGAAAAAATATAATGATTTGCAGAGAATCCACGCTTTCACATGCTATCATGGTGCTCTATGAACATATCCAACAGCAAGTAACTTCCTGGTCACCATATATATATATATATATATATATATATATATATATATATATATATATATATATATATATATACTTGTTGTAACTGTGTATTAATGTAATGAAAAGTAACTAAAACCCTTTAAAAAAATCTTTTATTAACATACACGTATTCGGGTTTTAATCCTTCATCAGTGTACATCAACCTCTAAATAAATAAATAATTAATAAGCAATTAAATATACACATGTGGATCTTTTAAACAAATGTTAAATTTAAATGACACAGTTGTAATTTTTTAGTAGCAATCTGTATTTATTATTTAAACTTTTCCAAAACTTGAATTTGTCTTACTTTTCAGATTACTATTTAAAATGTTATGAGGATCTTTATTATAATTTAGATAGATATGTAATTCTTTTTTGTGTTTAATTTCTCTCCATTCCTTTGGATATCTAAAATTTCCGTGTTCTTTTCAACTACACAAATATTGAAATGAACTATCAAGGAAATAATGAAGTTTCTCTAACCCATGATTCCAGACTACAAAACTGTTGGCTATAAATCTTAGCCACAATAAAGGAAGTAAATTTTGAGTTTTAAGAAAATGTTGTTCTAAAAATCCCATAAAAAGGTTGGCGTATGATTTTCTTAACTATTCTTTACTGTTAAAATAAACAAAATAATAATATAAATTTAATTGCATTTTGACCATAATTTGTTAAAACTAATTTACCTTGGTATAATATAATTTTATAAAACGTATTATTATAACTTTGTATGATACACTTAATAGTGTATTATTATTCTAGAGTTGTGAGAAATAATATTATCTGTGATATTTAGCTCTGATTCCCATTTCGTGAGTTTAAAGATCTCTAACAGAGAAGATTAAGTTGATCAAGTGGCGATCCTGGGGTGTTAGTCTGATTAGGTTTCTGTACGTGGGATTGGGGGATTCAATTTAGTCAGCTGCTGAGTCCACAGTCACCAAGAGCCTACTGACCAGACAAGAGCGTCATTTGGCTATTCCGACAATATAGCACTTGTCTCTTATATGGTGCTTTGTCCTGATTGTTCTAAAAGAATATTTCTCTAGAAAGAGAATTACAAACTCTATTCCTAACGAAAAGAGTTTGAACAACTGAACACAGAACTAATTATAACTTTGGTAGGATATACTAATAATTTAATAGTATGCATTAGTCAGATCTTATTTGATTATTTAATCTCCTCAAATATTTTGGTTCTGTCAAATAGATTTACTAAACATAATGTTTCAGGATAAATACAATCATCTTCAAACCAATTCATTTTAACCTCGATCCTAAACTTGAAGTTTACATAACTGTCGGTACATTTCCAGCCTTTGATAAACTTAACTGCTTTTAAGGATTGGTAATCAACCTTTTTGTCTACAAATATAATTTGGAGACTCATTCTGAATGAAGCCGTCAACAATTTCAAAAGAATGTATACTTAAATAAATAAAAACTTTTTGCATAGCAACAAAGTTTTGTTAAACTTTGCCAAGGAACAGGCGAGATACCTGACTTACTCAGGTATTAAAAGACACAAACAAGCCGTCAAACGTTGCACAAGATACGTCAAAACATAAGATATCTTTTTTTATGGTGTATAAACGAGATAACGCTTCTTCTCTAAACCGAAAAATATATTTTTGGCATAAAAGCAAAATTTTGTTACTCGTTTCTAAGAAACAGGCGAGATAACTAACTTACTTAGGTATTAAAGGAATTAAGCAAGCTATGTAACCTTACACAATACGTCGAAACTTAAGATGCATTTTTATTCTTACTGTATACACAATAAAACTTGAGGTAAGATATCGACTGCAAAAATAATTCCACGTATTATCATGTCTTTGCAGTATTGTATCAGTAGTAAAATCATTACTTTCTTCCTTTTACCTGAAAATTTAAAAATTAATTTATGTACTCCCCAACAGAGACTCCAAATCTTGGACCAAATGGAAATTTCAAGAACCAGACGATTTAATCAAGGCCTGCTAATACTATAACGAATCTTAGCAACTAATTACATCTCGACATATTATTAATAAGAGGTTATATAGCAAAAAGGCGAGAGGCGGGTAGGACAGAATCAGGAGACAGGAAAATGATACGTTTGCATAAGTGTATCAGTAATGTGAAAACATACGAATTTCAGTTCATCTGTCACGGGCCAGCGCGGGAAACCAAGGTCATAGCCCATATGTGTCTCTACCTGCACTTAACTCACAAGATCTCTTCAATCACGTCTAAATAAAAGCTTAGAAATTTTACCCTGAAATAAACCTTAATGTCACGTTTATCATGGTTACAAATGAAGTAAAATCGGTACAATATTTTACATATACTCTAACGGACGGTTGGCAGTGTTTTACGGCATCCCAGGATAACAAGCTAACTAATATGTGCCGAAACTTTTAACATTAACTAACTTTATTTTGCACGTACAATTTAATTTTCTAAGAAAGCACGCAAAGATACATTTGATAAAGACAACGTTCCCAAAATACACGTTTGTGTTTATGATTGCTCATATACGGTAATTTATTACGTTACAAGTTGATGTTATATGTAGTTGTTATAGACTGCAGGTTGAATTCAAAAAGTAGAGCAGATACGAGATTGAACTTATCCGTTTGTTTCCAACAACTAGTTATTGAAAAAATACTCTGCCACGTTTCGACGATACTCTGCTCTAATGTTTATTTAAGGAGTTCCAGTAGCTCTAATGGAGCAGATGAAGTTAATCGGGGCTTTGTCAAAGGAACGATTCTGGGGAGTTATCCTGATTAGGATTCCGTGCGTAACATTGCGGGTTTCAATTTAGTCAGACGCTGAGTCCATGGCACATGAAACTCTTTGTTATTCTCTTAGCCTCACAGAGTGTTCTCCCTTACTATTTAAACTTGATTTAGAAAAATTAAGACAAAACTATTTTATGAAAATGGTTTATTCAAAGGATTTGAAGGCTACGTTAACTACTAATTCAATCACTTTAATAGAATGATTGAATAAAATAGAGCGTATCAATCACGTCTTTTAGTGAAATGGAATTAAAATACTCCATAAAAGATAACATCGGTAACTTAAAAACCAAACATACCATTGTGTTTATAACCTTGTAATTTTGTCGCGTCTTTTAGTGAAATGAAATTAAAATACTCCATAAAAGATAACATCGGTAACTTAAAAAACCAAACATACCATTGTGTTTATAACCTTGTATTATTGTCGCGTCTTTTAGTGAAATGAAATTAAAATACTCCATAAAAGATAACATCGGTAACTTAAAAAAACCAAACATACCATTGTGTTTATAACCTTGTAATTTTGTCGCGTCTTTTAGTGAAATGAAATTAAAATAGTCCATAAAAGATAACATCGGTAACTTAAAAAAACCAAACATACCATTGTGTTTATAACCTTGTAATATAACTTAATTTATGACATTGAACTTATCTTTGAAACTAAAGACTAATATACTCATAAAATATAATATAGATAATATCTATATAGATGTTCTAGCCCATTAAAGAATGACATGTATGTAGCTTACTTCATTTTCGATATATCCTGCGGATAGAGTGACAATCAGACGGAACATAAAGAATGTTAGCATTTTGGGTGTCACTCAGCTAATTTAGAATATTTTTTAATAGCAAAAGGTGTTAAATAAAAGTAAGGTGATTGATAATCCGCTTCTATCTGGTCAAAGGGCGGTCCTTCCGTCTGTCTAAGATACCGTCTGTCCGTATGTGTAATAAAGTTTGATAGAAATGTCCTAGAGACTTGGATGTTGGTGTATAGATTTTCACCACTAATTTATACTTTAAAGAAGAAATATTACGACTTTTTAGTTAAAAGATAAAATGTTTTATATCAGTCTGCCAATATTACCATTGACATGCAACAACAATAAGTTTCTCTAGGTCCAAGGAAACCCCCTAATGATTTTAACGTCAAATGTTCTAAGGGCAGTCGGACTATCTATAGTTTTATCTTTTTGGTGTGTAAGCTTCTAGAGACTTTTCATTTCATGATTCCGTATAGATTTCTCTTGGTTGAAGGAGGAACAGCATATACTTGTGGATTACATAATACATTTGTATGTTAGATAATTTCGTTACGTTATTTCCCTAAATAATTAGTATTAATTTATTATAACTTTTAAATGAGTTTCTATTTTGCTATAAGAAAATTTAGGGCTCTATGATACATTTGCTTGAATATCATCAAAATGGTACTTGAAGAAAATCTTTAACTTAAAATGCATAAAAAACAGTATTGCTATAAGAAATTTACTAGATATCAAGTATTTTGAAATCTTTATTACATTACAACGTTATCTTTTTCATCGCTATCCGTTAATTAATTAAGTAAGAGATCAAATGTGTAAGGTTAAGTTTGGTTTGATATTCCCCATTGAAAAACCAATGATCCAATAAATGTCAGACCACTAAACTTTAGGATGGGCAAAGAGACCTTTAGCACAGTCAAAGCTTTCAAAACACAAAAGACCCATAAGGCGCACTGTAGTCAATGACTTAATACAAATTAAAAGCCAGTGGGCGAAGTAATTTTATGAATAAGCTTAATTTTTTAACGAACAAAAACATAAAAATAAATTTTGTTGGTACATAATATTTTATTGGGTACTATATGATTCATGCCAACATATAAGAGTAATTGAATCATCTATATCATTTGCTCATTTTCATGCATATCAATGTTAAACTTTAAACAAATTTGATTGCTTTGGTAGGGGTAAATGACTTTATTTTATTATTATTATTATTATTATGAAATTATGTAACCATTTAATTATAAAATAAACTTTACTTTTAAAGTGTTTTACTACATGACGTGAAGCTTACAGTAGTTGCTGTGGTAAATAGAAATCAATGGGGATTGAAACATTTCCATTCCTGACTGTATATCTATCCGCAAGATATATGTAGAAATAAAGGATCAATATACTTAAAATGTTGCATAAACTTTATTTATGTATAAAAAGTGATTTCGTTATGACGACTTAGTTGAGCTTTTGTGGACATTTTTACGTTAGTCTTATGGGTAACAAGGACGGCAACGATATAATAGTAAATTACATAAATGTATGCAGCTGTAATCTAGGCGTAAGGCCTGTTACGCGTACTCTTATGTTTATATAGATTGATATGTTACTTATACAAACTTTCATGGCTTTAAAATGGCTGACGAAATTTAATTGTGTTTGTATTCGAAACGCTTCAATTCCTAAACCTGTCAAGGTAGATATATATCCAAAATAACTTAAGTAATAACCAAAATGTGGTACGTTATGCATGCAACAGTAACGCCTACCTATTTACTTTTAAAAGCAGAATGGATTTTAAGAGTGGAAGTATTTAGCAAAGATAAGGTGGATGCTGGGGCCGGTGCCAACCCAATGTGTAGCATATTAGTTTATGGGAACCAACTTGTTACAGTAAAAAAGTTAACTTTTCCGTTCCATTACCTATATTAATTTATCAGGAACTATTTATCTCCCTCATTTATTTCTTTGTCAACCACGTATTATATTATGCATTATTAGGCAATCCTTTATTAATGATTATACAGAATGTAATTGTTTCTTTGTCAATAGCTTACTTGAATATGTTATACCTGTTATAATGATATATATAATGGAAAATAATACGATAAAAGTATCGTAACCGAACAACACAGTTGTTCTTTTACTTGTCCGAGTAAAAAAGCTACTCCCTATTCAAGCGTGGTGATTTCCGTTAGACAAATTAATCTGTCTTGATTCTGTATAAACGAACATTTCTAGAATATTAATCATTCCTCTACTGATTTGGATGAAGGAAAAACACCTCTTAAAGCTGCTCACCTCGGAGTTGAAAAAGTCCATATAGAGTAAGATCAAGTTTCTTAGATAGATTTGGGTGATAGTAACATTGTAGGCATTAATGTTTGCTCACATATGTTGACTTAGTACCACCACTGGGGACTTTAAGGTTGATCTTTGAAATAGTGGTAGAACAACCAATGAAGCTATTCAGCAATTTGTGCAAGAAAATGTGATTCCGGATACTAGGCCTACTCTTGAAGCAGTTCGAAACTCTTTGAAGCACATATACCTGTATGTTCCATTTATTTTTGTGTCGCCATTATTGAGGGTGTTTTAGGTGGATTTTACGTAAAAATTGTGTGAAGTAAGACCTAGTTTTCGTCAAGTTTCGTGGTTATCAATTGAACTTCGACGTAGCAAAAACTTTCAAAGCTAAGATTAGTATATCTATGGAAGTATTTTTTTTATTAAAAAATGTTCAAGAAACTTGCAACATTAGGAAGGGTGTATTCAAACTTTAGATTATGTTTATGTTAATAAATGTGTAAGTCAATTATAATCATTTAGGTTAGAGGTGAGTACATGACATCAGAGTGTTATATAAATGAATATAGTTAGCGCTGAATGCAAAGATGTATTTATCAGTGTACACCACCATTACTTCGCTATGGTTTTAATTGCATAACTAACAAATATGAAACTACTTTACTTTAGAGTTTCCCAGTTGCATATGCACTGGTGCTCTATATTTAGAAACTAACAGTTGCAAACGCAATAGCAGTTGACAGTGTAGTTATAGTTTGTTATATGTAATAGCAAAATACCAACATGATACAATCCTCTATACCGGACTGCATAATATGTCATTTAAGCTTTACATGAACCACCTAATGAGGATTACGACACGAAATTAGTACTTACCTTGTATATACACAGTACTAAAATAAGTTTCCAATAATGGACTTTTATTACACACTACTCAAACTTTACTCGATATTTATAAATTTCATGGCTATATATTATTGATACTTTAATTGTAGACACTAAAATAGGTCTTAATTATAAATTATTGTATGAGAGGGAAATTCGCGTGCGTAACTTTTAAATTTATAAATTGATGGATTTTTTTTAATACAATAGTTTACAAAAACTTTTATTTTGAGGTATATTTTCCCACTTGTCATTAATAATTACCATTACCAATATCTTAATTGTATTATATTTTCACAAATGCCATACTAGGTAATTTGACCAGCAACATTCTACAGGAATTCCTCCATTTGAACACAGTAAATGATTACTTAATTTTTTTTATTTTAAAGATGTACAAATCATAACATCCGTTAACCTTACACATGTAAAAATATTTTCTATGATATATTAAATAGAGAAAGAGAGAGAGACTCTAATGGCGAGTAGATTATGACTATACAATTTTAGAAAAGTATTAAATTATATCATTCCAAATGTATAAGAGCACTGCAAAAACGATTCTAATCGATAATACGACTCTATTACATGCATTTTCTTCAAATGTATACTGATGCCATTTTTGTTGTAAAGAAAACCTTTTATGTTTGTAAGCCATATCGAGTAAATTGGTAGTTACAGTTCCTTGGCCTGTGTTTTATTAAATTGAGACACATTTGTATCTTCTCTTCAATATAATGCCAAGAATATTAAATAATATTAAATGCTTAGCTTATTGTAGAATATTGACTTCAACTATTATTTATCTTATACAGGATTTATGATTCTTTAAAAAGAAAAATCATTTAAAACTTTAATGCATCCTGTATCTTACTGCAATATGTCAATATGTGAAAACATAATAAGAGTTAAATTTGAGAAGAACGTTGTTCACAGTTAGTTTCTAGTATCATCTTATTATTGTTTGGAAGGCAATTGTGGTTAAAATTAAATAGGTATTTAATTTAGATATTTGGAGTACTTCTTGTTTTATAGTTAAAATAAACTAGTGGGATTCGATGACAAGGAAAGATTTTAATTACTTTTTAAAATCTCATTTTCATGGGTAACATTTGAGTAAAACTAGAGATAAGATAACTGAAGATAACTTATTTTTAAAAAGGCATGGACTGTATAAAGTTCAAGATTTCAAACAAAATTATAGTTATCTTTATTAGATGTGAATAAAATAAGAAAATGTACGAAATAAAAGCTAGTTAGTAGAATTGGAAGTATACTCCAATCCAGGATGTTAAATACCACACGACTGTGTTACATAAACAACTCATATGAAAATTTATTATTTCGCATGGAAACACTTTATCGACTTGGTTATAAGTTAATCTCAACCGAAGCTTAAATTAAAGCTGCAGTTTTCTGACCGAGAGAACCCGATTTAGATTACTGGCGAGGTTAACATAATTTAACATTTTCGGTTTTTCCCTTTAAAAGTTTATTATAACCAACTAAGGTATTGTTGGCATTGAAAGAATCACTGTAACAAATATACATTTTACCCATACGGACGGAATGTCTAATTTTGTTTGACTCAAAAATCAATATACCTGCTTGCAATTTGTTGGGGATAATCTATTGAATAATTTATTGAAAATATGTAACATTAATTGCTAATCCTAAACGTAATCCATCAACTAACTCCTTAATAGTGTCCTAAAGCTTAAGTGGCAAATCCGTGATTTGTTTGAAAACCACCGAAGTATTGAAGGACCCTTTGAGCGTAAGATAGGAATCGAACAGATGGACGAACTACTCTTTTATCCTGAAAACTAAAGACAATATTGTTGCTTCTTAAACCAAGATGCAAAAACATAAAAATGTTAAGTAACTAGTACAGTTGTATAAAGCATTTATACATGAGATACATAGACATATATATGGACAATTGGTCATTAAACTAAAAACTAATATGAGTTTTCCTTAGATTAAAGGAAAATATATCCTGAATCTGGAGTACCATCAAATAAAGAATTATAATACAGATGGGCATACACGGCGTTTAATATTTTGATATCAAAACCAATACTGTTCTTCTTTTCACAAAAATAAATTTATGCATCAAGTTTTATGTATACACAACATTTCTATTTAGAATTAATTAACGTACAAACATGCAAACGGAAATAAAGACTTACGATGGACTGGCCTATAACCTTTTCTTCCCTAAAACCATTAGGGACAATAGTCCTTGCGCCAAGAAGAAACCTATTACCCAAGTCTCTCGGACCTGTTTATCAAGACTTATTACATAGACAGTCTGACCGATTGAGGAACGACGTGATTCCTACATGGCTCTGGAAATCCCTAAAAACATGTATGTCTTTAGTATTCATTGAAAATTTTTGAAAAATTATATGTAAATACTAAAATTTCAGGTTTCTACGTACGATTAGTTGAATAATAGATAAGTATTCTTGTACGTATGGATGAAATTTTACTATTGTATTTATTCAATAAAATTTAAAGTAGAATTTAGTGGCCGCAGCAATTTTAAGGGATTCCCGTGTCCAGGATATTGTGACGAGTTTACTTCTTATATTTTCGTTGTTGATTGATGCTGTGGAAACACCTCGTTGAATGAAAATCGTGTAAAATTGTCTTTTACCAATGTTCTTGTTTTAATATGCAAATATTGATGACAATTAACGGTAACAGCATTCGTAACATCATTTGTTTATATGTAATGCACTAGTACAATTAGTTATATAAACTATTTTTCTAAACTGCTCAAATAATAGCCTCGTTACAATTTGGACAAGCATATGTATAGGTAATTTATTGATTGTAGGAAAATAAAGTATATTTTTATTTATTACTAAAACTATGTTCTGGAAATAACAACGGCCTAACATAGCTTAACATACGAAGTTTTAGAAGTGTTACCAATGAAATTATTCTAATAAAGTATTTTGGACTAGTTTATTCTTAGTTTAGATTTTCAATTATATTTTTGGCGATCAGAGATTAATGATCTATTGTTTAGTATCACACAATATTCAATAGTATAAAGTTTATGTTTAGTTTATACTTATATATAGTCTAACAGTATACGTAATGTACATTGTATACTGTAATATGTATTTGATGTATGAACTATTTGTTGATTTTACATAATACAATAAGTAATAAATAAATTTTTTTGGGGAAGTCAATTACTTTAAACAAATAAGGGGAAAACCGAGAGAATGTTTATAGAACAGTCTAGAAATATTACCACTGTAGTACCCAATAAGGAAATGCACTGTACAAAATGGACTGGCAGCCGTTGCAGTAGCCAGCTGCATTATGCATAACACGATACTTGCCACTATCGCAAATATTCTGCTGCTTACAATGAATACCAAGGAGTACTATGTACACCTTAAGTGCAATTATAGCTTCCATACAACTCATTTCAGCATCGGAATGTGGAACAAGTTCATCATTAACTTATTTTTTTCCATTTATTTATCTGTTAGTGTCATGAATTATCTAATTTCTTATTTATATAAAATATAAGTATTACTATAAATGAAAGAACGTGGTTAATGTTTTTTTAATCTAACGTTGCATAAAATGTCTTGTTTGTTATTCTGAACTAGCAGTTATCCGCTTCTTTGCACGTGATTTCTCCTCTGAAAATAAATTATAATAACTGGAAGATATTAAAATTTCCTGATTCATGTAAGAATACTTGGGCATTTAATAGTTTCTATTAGTAAAAATTAAATACACATATGTATAAGAATATAATACATAACTTAGTTGTTTTATACAATGGAAATGATTTACAAAAGGAATTCAATATAGCTCCTTATCTGCATCGCCTACATCTTACTAGGATTTAACACCCAATGTTGCTCTGTGCGTTTACATTTGTTGGCATTTTGTTAAAAAAAAATTTCGTCGTCTTGTGTGGGTTAGCGGACTTTTTAGGTAAAAACCCTGTGTTAATTAAAAGGATATTTAATTATTTTTATATTACAATTCTTTTTCAAAAGATTTTTAAGTAAAAACTATTCAAATTTAACATAATATTCCATATTGCTAATCAGCCACAAAAATGTCAGAAACATAACTTTTAGCCAGTTCAAATTAAACAACATTAAGTATCTTGTAAATCGAACTGAATCGACAAATATTTTGCAAAGTGCTAATCTCGAGAGCTGTAGGACCTATTTTGACCAAGTCAAGAAAAGAGGGATAACACAATTAAAATGGAATATGTCTGAATTCTGAAACAATTTTTATTATTTGATCCATAAAGAAAATTTAAGAAACATTAACCAGCTGTCCTAAATTCAGCTACTTTTAGCTGAATTTCGACAAATCGGGTGACAAAAGCGTCTGTTTATATTTAAAATATATAGGTTACTAGCAGAATACCCGTGCTTCGCTACGGGAAAATTATTGATGAATCTTACTGCAGGATTTCAGGAGTTCTATAAATGCAAATTAATTGAAATGAAATGAAATGAAAAAATGTCTTTATTAGAGGCGAAGTTAGGACTATAAAGTCCTCTCTACCACTTAACCTCGTAAAAAATTAAACAAACATACGTATACATGTATAACTAAAAATAACTCTATTTATTTACCTTATACATTAAAAGAATCTTAGCTTTAAAATTATAAAAAACAACATCTATAATTAATGTAACTTTATAAATATTTACAAAACTATAATAAGACATACATGCATGCATTCATTCAACTTGCATTCAGTTGCCCTAAGTAACACATTCCAAAGCCGCCAACCGCTATACCCCCTGAGCCCCCAGCATCAAGGCCCTGACCTCCGCCCCAAAGCGAGCGCGCTTATCAATGGCTCTGATGTTTATAGGTAAGGCATTCCACAATCGGCAGGCAGAAACTGTAAACGACTTACTAAAGGTAGTTGTTCGATGAATTGGTATAGATAATAAGGATGTACCCCTCCTTGTACTTCGTTCACTTATATCAGACATAAATTGAAAGTTGTTTGAAAGATAACTGGGAAATTTGTATTTAAAAGAGCGTGCAATAGAATGAGTGAGTGATAGTCTCGAAGATCTTGTAATTTTAATATAGATAATTGTTTGAAGAAGGGCGTTACGTGATCATCACGTCTGAGATTGAAAATGAACCTAATGCAAAAGTTCTGAGCACGCTGGAGTTTATTTGAAAGCTCCACAGTCATGTCATTAATGACTATGTCACAGTAGTTGAAGTGAGGCAGTACAAGAGTCTTTATCAGCATTATTTTAACTTGGTGTGGTAGATATGAAGCCAGCCGCTTGAGGCTGTGAACACCGGCAATGACCCTATTACATATCAAAGAATTGAATGAGTTTTCATATTATTAACTCGCCGTTTTTCTCATTACTTTTGTTTCAATGTTTTCAACTCCTCCTTTTTAAATTTTCTTGTACTGATTTTACCTAACTCAATACTTTAACAGTCACTTGATTATATCACAAAAGTTATTAAATCATAAACTGGATTGCTTTACGGAACTTACAATACTTCTTTGTAGACAACAGTCTTTGTTTTTCCACGAGGCTGAAGGATAGTTAAACTATCAGCAGAGCTAACTCGTGAGCAAGCGATATATAACTGGCCATGAGAGAAGCAATCTTCCCTTAGTTCAACACCGGTCATTTTTAAGGACTGCCCTTGCGATTTATTTATCGTCATAGCAAAGCAGAGTTTTACAGGGAACTGTAGTCTTTTAAACTGAAAATGGTAATCCGATTGAATTAAGGGAATGCGTGGGATAAAAACCTCTTCCCCCTGGCCACATCCAGTGTATATTACGGCTTGTATAACGTGTCTGCGCAACGCTTTGATTTGTAGCCTAGTTCCGTTGCAGAGCTTAGGTGGAACCAGGTTCCTAAGCAACATTATTGGAGCTCCAACTTTGAGGTAAAGATGATGTGGTGGAATCCCTGGAGGATTAAGCGTGTGCAAGAACTCTACTGGGTAGTGTACCGCATCTTCTATTTCCACCACAGAGTCCACCGACTGGTAATGGACAACCTCAGATACCTAGCCATCCTGTCGTACCTCCACCCCACCCCCCACCCCCCAGTCAGACCACTGGTTGTGTTCAAATATCACCTTTGATTTGGTCCGCTCTGTTAAAATGAGACTTCCTTGCCATTTAATTTGGTACCTTTATGAAAACCAGGTTTATTAAGCATTTATAGTATTTATAGATTATAGAAAGGTAAATTTCAATAGTAAACTGTGAAAAGGTCGTAAATGAGAGCATTGTTATTGGACGGTTTTTTAAGCAAATAGTCATAACTATGACTTATTTCTTAGTTCTTTATATATTATGGAATGAATCTAATTTATTCCAATAGAGATGTGAATTTCATAATGCAATGAGCCCAGACAAATTTATTTTCAGAGGGTATAAAGCAGCGTATTTTAACAGAGCGTATCGGGCGAACATATTTATTTTGCCCCACTTATCGATATTTTACAACATAATTAAAATCCAAGAACCCTGATGAGCTTACTTTAAGAGGGCAAAAAGTACAACATTCAAATAGAGCGTATTCAAATAACGTTTTATATGGCAGCATTCAGTGATCTACGTCAACATAAATAGAATTCTTATTAACATATTTTCTAAAATTTATCATGGATTCCTATTTATTCTAGTAGATTTTAAAGTTGCATGGTAAAAAATAGCCACATCAATATTATCCAACTAACGTTTATTTGGCTACTTTTAGCGATGTTTTACAACACTAATATTGCCTTTCCTAAGTATGTCTTTAACTTTTACTGTAGTATACTGTTTATTTTAGTAGGTTTTACAGTTGCAAACTCGAGAAATAACTATAAAAGTACTTTGGGAGTGCTCAAACTGGCTAAATTGAGTCCAACAGTTCGTTACTGTTCGCAAACTATCCACGTTTAAACCACTTAAAAGACGAATTTTTGAAAACCCAGCCTTATTTTACATCTACATCATAAGTACGACCACCATGCCAAATTTCAGGATTCTGGGTCTTGTCGTAGTTGAGATAGAGCGATGAGTGAGTGAGTGAATGAGTGAGTGAGTGAGTGAGTGAGTGAGTGAGTGAGTGGATCAGTCAGTGGTATTTGGATTTTATAGGTATAGATTAGAAGTACAGCGCTTTATATTTAGTGTCATTTAGATCACAAATTCAAATATCAGAATTTTACTCCAGTTTAGACCAGTAAAGAAAACCAAACATTTTAAGTATTATTTACACACTGTTATAAATCTAACCTTAATGGATATAGCTGTGAACCATTTTCACAATAGGTTCTCAAAACTAGTGACCTTTCTCACTGTTATGTGGCATTTTAACAGTGACTTAAGGAAATACAGATAAATGAAAAAAAAAATTCCTCAATATTCAATTTTTGCTAGCCTACAGTCTGAAAAAGACACGTCTTCACATACAAAATTTATGAACCATTATTTTTAAACTTTGAACGAGTTTAGTAAGAATTTCGTCCTTATACCGGAAGTAGGATTATCTCATGCGAATAACAGACTTCTCAGTCCTATGTAATTTTGTATATTTTTTCGTCGGGACAACAAGGCAAATCAAAATATAGCACTGGAATTTCCTGAGATCGAAAGTGGATTATTAAAACCGGAAGTAGTCTCATTTTTACCAAAGCAGATTTCAGAGAGCTGCATTCGCGTATAGGTTTCCGATACTTATTATCAGTAATATTTGACGGAACAACAAGGAAGAGGCAGCAGTTGGAAATATAATTTTATATAATAAAATATAATATAATATAATAAAATTTGAATCAGAAATATCCTTTACGTGAAAAACGTTATTAAATGAAATTTTATTTTTTTTAATTTATTAGCAATTTGTTGACTATTTGCATTACTATTAAATAGAAATTACCATAGCTTTATCACCACAGTTTTATTTACACTACAATGTTTTATCACTTGTTTGTATACTGTATTGGTTTAATCTACTACGTGTAGCATTGGTACCTAGGATTAAGAGTAATATTTATACCTTAATTCTGTGCCTTTTAAATCGCTGAAGAGTTCTAAAACATTTGATTTTGCTAAATGTAGACAATAAATATTTCTTTGATATGAAAGACACTGAAATTATTTGTATTATTGTGGCCCTGTTAATTGAGCGGATTATCAAGGGTAGACCTAACTTTATTATAGGGAAATAAAATTATCACATACCCTAAAAATATGAAAGTGACTTGACGATGTCTTGCTAAACAATGGACTGCATCTTTCAGTACCAACGCTGGTTAGTCATGTCAACAACCACAGTGGCTACTATTCGCACTGTCTCACTGTCTCCGTCAATATCCGGCTCACGGCCACCCTCCTCTATCAGGACTTGCTACTATCCCCACTTCTGTCTCAAATCTTGGCTAAGAGGGACTTGATAAATACCTTTACAATGACTGATGATATGGAATAGTCGATAGAATACACGAGCTCGATAAACTAAAATCCGGCTTGGTAGACGAAGTCCAAACTCTAACTCTTGAACTTTTTGCTGTCAATGTTTAAATTTTAAAGCTTAATGAATTACGAGATTCCATCCATTCTATGCCGGTAATGGTATTTTAATATAAATCGATTGTGATTGAACAATTGCAACTTTTCTTTTGTATAGTGTGTCTAGTATTTATATAAAGGTGAAAATATATAGTTTCGTATCACTGTTTAATTTTATATGCATCATAAAGATTCTTTGGTCCATTTTAAATGTTACAGCTTATATAATTATCGATTTTATTTTGGTATATTATCAGCATCTGTTTAAAATTTGAAATATACTTATTAATAGTCGGTTCGTTGTTTGTTACTGTTAGAACCTGGCCTATTTTATACAGATTAGTGTATCTGCAACAATTAGTTCATATTCTCCCTAGAAAACGGTTGTTCAAATTTAATTCTTATTAGCTTGTTTCAATATATTTCGCGTCAATTGAAACATATAACATTAGTTAAAAGTAACTTGAACATCGGAAAGCTCTCCGATTGTAGAACATTTAAAAGCACTAAACGTTGCGCTGCGCTGTACACAAGCAATAAACACACCGCACGTTGTATGGAGTCAGTGAGTCTGACTAACGCGGCTCTCAAAGTGGACAATAAAGTTAATGTGATTACACAGGAATGTGCAGCCGCCTTTTGTTGTACAACCAACAGAATGATGGCTGATTTTTTTCTTTAGCACTTTAGTTTGTTTAGTTTGTCCATTTATATCCCAGTGCCAGAATGCTAACTATTGGAGTATATAAATGTAATATTCAATTATATTGTAACACCTTTTAATAAGAGGATATTGTGTTTAATTCAGATTGAAAATCTCCATATTTTTCCAACTAAATCCCATGGAGTGACATGCACTATCATTAAGATCATGGTTCCTCATAAAGGCATGAAGCTTCATACACAATTAAAAGTCTATACATGAGTTCGTTTCAGATTTATCGTGCGTACAGATAGACAGACAAACATAAATCTCCAATTATTCAAGAATGATTAGCTTCATAAATCCGAGCCAATAAGAGTCAACCTAAACATAAATAACAGTAATTTGAACCATGGCATGATCACCAAGATAATATGAATATGTTTTAAAGTGGATTATGCCTATTACTATCACAGTTTTAACCATCATTTACTCCCTTCTATTATTAACCGATTATTTAAACTTCACTTCTATAATTTAAGTTTTATGATTTGTAAGTCTTTCAGAAATATATATATATATATATATATATATACTTAATTCATAAAATGAATAATTCTCTATATTAAAATCTGTAGTTGAGATAGCTCGGTGGTGGTACTCAAAGAAACGCTAAGCTCATAGTGGTTAGTTAGTGTTATTTAATAAAAAAATTTATTACACCTGAAAAATGTCTTGAAGATGGTGCTAATTTGCTTTAGTAAATTAACATTACTAAATAACCAAATTACAACATACAACATACATATACTTAAAAATATTTATTTTTTGTAATGGCTTTCAACAGCTAGATTGTATTCCTCAGACAAAAAAATTCAACAAAAAATATTTGTTTATTATTTAGTAAGTATTATAAGTATATGTATTTATTATTA
Source organism: Homalodisca vitripennis (assembly GCF_021130785.1). Classification (NCBI taxonomy): domain Eukaryota; kingdom Metazoa; phylum Arthropoda; class Insecta; order Hemiptera; family Cicadellidae; genus Homalodisca; species Homalodisca vitripennis. The sequence goes on along the minus strand of NC_060212.1, from coordinate 69,612,759 downwards.
ATTCGTTCAATTTGATTTATACAGTAAAACAATGATAATATGGATTATAGATAAGAATTATAAATGAATGATGTTGAATTATCTAAATACTTATATTTAGTACACTATTGTTGTTGTGTATGCATCTGAAATGTCAAGGAATTTAACACCTTAGTCATTGTACGAACAATAATAAAATGCCTTGTAGTTTTTCAATGATTACAAAAATAATAGTAAGTAAGATTTTCTTACCTGTGCCACCTGAATCTACTATAAGACAGGGGAGAACTGTACATTTAAGTAGAATCGGTGTCACCGTCTCTAGGGGACGACCCTGTGTCACGACTGGGTTATTTATAACACAATCTTGAACAAAGAATTGTCTGTACTACACTTAATCAACACGTGGCCGAGATTTTCACGAATGAATTTATATAATCTATCAAGAAGAATTTATTTATCTCTAAATGTAGCATTAATTGAACGGAGGACTGTATTTTTAGTTATAAGTATTTTGTTGTAAGTATTAAAATGTAAAGTTAATATTCATTATTCCTGAAACGCAGTTGATGTAATTATTATTGTTTTAATAATTACATCAATAGTTACAGTAATTATTATAGTAATAATTATTGTTTTATTCGTTTGATAGTTAATAATGGTTTTTTCACTATAGAATCAAGAGTAAGCAGTGTCTATGTTGTCAAAACAATGCCAGGAAACTAAAGATAATTTTAATTCCCTGTAAATATTTTCATTAATATAAGTTTAACTTATAGTATAAATTGTATTTTAATAGAATGAGAAATGGACAAGTTATATTCCTTGCTGATAAAAAATATTTATGTAAATTCGTTATTTAATAGGTATATGTGTGTTAAGTAAATATACGTAATAGATGGTAACTTATAAAAATTCAAATTTAATCACAGAGTCTGCGATACTACAAGTAAAAATACTGTAAAAGAAAGGATTTAGAGGATTTCCTTCCCATATTTACGAGTATAGCTCAAGGGAAATGCAATTAGGCCTATAACCTTTTCACTAACGTGAGTCTATAGAATGTGTTATGCAGACATTGTGTGGACTTCGTTTAGTGAGGAAAGAAATCATTATTAAAATAAAATATGTAACAAACTACTTTTATTTTAATATAAATTGTAATAAAATTTATTTCAAACAGATTAACTCGTTGACCACAGATACTTCAACCGCGGTGTTTTTAATTTAAAATAATTTACTTCAGAGTTTACAATGAACGTTAACTGTGTGGATCATAGCCATACTTTTACCGTAAAGTAATTTAACCAATAAAAATGCGAAGTTATACTTAGAAAAGGAAACTTAATAACTGTTTCCAGTACTTTCGTAGGATCTGTGGTTTAATTTTGTATCTTTCATTACATTTCTAGTATGTACATTGCATAAACACAAAAGGTCTTGTCATAAATATTTTGCATGCAGTGGTGCCCATATAGTAAAATGTTAACATTATCTCTATGGTATTGCCATACCTGTGCTTACAGCTTTCTTAAATACATGTAAGTAATTTGAAATTTGTTAAAGAGAATGTTAAAACTTAAACGTTTCCTTGCATATATATTTGTTGTATGTGTTGTGCGTATTCGTTGCAAAGCGTAATTTTCAATTGTTAAAAGGATTTAAAAATGTTATTTGGGGATTTAAAATCCTAATATATTATTTGATATCGCATTACGCATAGCCTCTCCTTATTCTAAAACCTTTTAATATAGTGTATTTTTATTGATAGTAACAATTAGTTGGTTAACTATTTCTTGGTATATCTAGGTGATTTTTAAAATACATACTAAACTGAAAAGTTTCCAAAAGTGTAAGACGTACGTAGTATTTTTGTAAGGTAGCCTCATTAAAACTAATTATTGAGATCTAACATTTAATCTATATATAATTTAGATATTTTTCTGTAAGCCTACTTAACAATTCAATTTGGTAACAGAAAATCTGGAACAATTAAAAAGAAATTGTTGATAACAATTACCAATCACAAGAAAAAATGTTATTGACACTTCATTGTATATTGCAGAATTCATGGTGTAATATTTGGTGTTAAATATTTGAGAATAGGCTCTACTCTTTGACTGTTAATTCTTTCATTTCTTTCAATTACGAATTTCTATTGCATATAAAATTGAAAAAATTGCTTAGCAGAACGCAAATAATACTTGTACCAATAGACAAAAATCTCGTACATTAAATACTATTACATCGTTAAAAGTGCAACTGGGTTTGAGTCGTAGAATATAAACATTTAAATTTTAAAAGTTGGTACTACAGTTATGATCTATTGATTATCTGTTGTATTGCTTTTTTTGTTGAGTCATCTTTAATATTTTAAAATCTTATTTTCGGCTTAACACGAACTTCTTAAAAATGATAAACATATTTAGTTTGTGACCTAGCAGTGATATAACAAAAATCACGTATTGTGTAATGCCATTGTTATAAATGAAGCAAGTTTAATGCATTTATATTTATTGCATAATTATTTAACATTGTACAAACTTTGGAAGAACCATTAGGGAATTCTAAAATTACCCATTATATACCCAAGTATTCATAATCTTTCACTTATATTATCTCAGCAAAGTCTTAGATATTACCACAAGTATAAAAATGTTTGGATGTACTTAAATTGGATTATACATAATGGATTTTTTAAATATATTCAATAACAAAAACTATCTATGATGTTTTGTTCCTGGCACCCATTTATATTTACTATTATAACAGAGATATGTTAAGGTAAAATGTTCAGATTCTTACTTTATGCATAATTTACATGCATCTTTTTTATAATTTTGCTTTCGTACACAACAATGACACCTAAAAATCATAATATTAAAATTGAGAAGACCAAATCGGTTGACTTAATAGACAGTGGTATTATTGGGATAGAAAATGTTCATTGTTTTATATATGCATACTGTAAACAGAATAATTGTAGCAGTGCGTGTTCAAATTAAAAATTCATATTTTTAACGTGTTTTTACGTTGAAATAACTGTTAATATTCTAATACAATAAGATGAGAAATAACATTAATCTTTTATTATGAAGGTAAATGGCCATCTTAAATCCTACGTTAAAATAGATCAATCTCCACTTAACTTGACATGCAAGTGTTATATACTTCTTTTTAATATAGCATGTATATAAATATACTGTTTGTGATGTGAGAAACGTAGGCTATTTTGTGCTTACGTATCGTATAGTACACGATGTACTCAACTTGACATAAATAATTTGACATGAATAAAAGCGCCTAAATTCTAAACAAGAAGCCAGAAGTTTCATTGTTTATTTGCCTTTATAATGTACTTTCAAAGATACATTCCTCGGATTTCAAAACCCACCATAAATTGTATTAAGTAGGGTGCTGGCGCCATCTGCTTATCCCTTCCTTCACTTATTCATTCACAGGAAATATATAACGCGCAAAGCTTTACGTTTTCTACCTAAACTTTGTTGTATTCATAAAAAATCATATTTGCTTATATCAATGGTATTGCTATAAAATTTAAGAACTATGTTTAATATGATATATGTAAATCCTCGTATAATGCACGTTTAGTTAAATTAATTCACAACATTGATTGTTCAACTAATTCATCCACTTTTTCATTCAAATTTCACAAATAAAATCAATCATTGGTAAATTTATAATTTGAAGTGTACTATATACAGTATAATGAAATTTTCTAAAAGTACACAAAACATATTACAGAATTAATATTTTGCACCTTATTTAATCGGTTTTATTTACAAACATTGAATTAGTTGTTTTAGTGATGGGGTGAAAAACTTGTAAAACTCGATACAGGTTATATATATACAAATTCTTATGGATTTATAACACTCAATACAGTATATTGTTAAACATATGTCGTAATGATTATTAAGATCTTATACGTATAATTTAACGGTAATAATCATAGTTAATTATTTACAATAAAATGATGAAAAGCTGAGGAGATATTTTTGGATATTTTCCAACAAATATTTCAGTGATACAATAAATCAGTAACACTACGATTTACATCTGAAATCTGAGCTCTTCCTCTCATAGATAACTAGTCTAAGACGTACTTCAATATAAATATACGTAAATATATGTTATATATGTATAAAATATATGCCAAAACAGATAATCTATAATTTAACTCTGTATGTTAAATTGTATATTTTTTAGAAAGAAATTCCGTTTTTGATTTTGACAATGAACATGTGTTTGTTGGGGCAACTACATGCACATTATCACTGACAGATGAAATTAGAGATGACACAAACACTAATAACGAAAAGTGAACTAAAGAATGCGGGTCACTACAGGTCTACAATGAATAACCAATCACTGATAATTGAACATTTATCCATTGTAATTGCCTATCGTCATGGCAGAAACAAGATTGGTTCATTTTAAATGTAATTCCCAAACAGTAATACGACTTTGAAATAGTACACTAGAAATTAGTATTAAATTTAAATTTTCATTTCGTTTTTTGACATGACAGCGGCCTAGTAACGACTGTCGTTTGACTGACGGCGGGTGAGAAGGAAAAAACCGAGACTTTTTCCCTTTTTGCCTTACTCCTAGCTATATGGAATTAAAGTACTTTTAGGTACTCCAAACTACGTATAATTATTTGTTCTTTACGCTTCAGATATAATTTAGATTGAATACACATTTTCTTATTCGAAATTCCATACTGATAGGAGCTTAAGTAAAATAAAACCCTCGTAATTTCAAAAATTAGTTAACAAGTATACATAGTGAATAGACTATTCATAATCATGACGATGTTTTAACATTAGCCCAATTTCGAAAGCGGAGCCTCCGAAACGTTCGCTCTTAACCGAAAGTTAGTATTTTGGAGACCTACACTAATCCTAACATATCAATCCTTGTATAATCATATTTTCAACCTTCCTCATTTTCATTAAGGTGCTACAAATATTAAACAATTTTTTTTATGGTTTCTTGACCACTTGGGCTGATAATTGTTTAGTTATAGATTTTAAAGTTTATTCTTAAAGTGAAAAATCGTTTTAATACAATCTAGAAATAGCAAAATTGATTCAAATTAGCAAAGAATTTCACCTACTACAAGAAAATACTTATTGAATATAATACTGAGGATGTTTCTTAAATTTATAAGACGTAAACACATATGAATAAATTGTATTTTCTTAGTTGTACTCCCTGCGTAATACTTGTATGTTACGGTAATAAATCCATTCTAAAAAAAAAATAATTAAATCTGTGACTAATCACGCACATGTTACAAAGTGTTCAATTTGAAAGCCAACTAAACGAGCAACAGTTGTTTAATACACGTATGCCAGTTACTCGCTTAATGGGTATGTTAGGATTTGTGAAAATACATCTGGCCAGAATAGATGGGGTAAAGCCGTTCCGGGATACTTTAGTTACAGTCCCATTACAAGGTGCACATCTAGTTGTGTGAATTTATTTACAGACTCTAAAGCCCGCAGGGTCCTCTCAATATACGACTCCAATTTCAGCTGTCTCAGTTTCTTTGTCCACTGGGAGTTTGTTCTGATGCACACATGTGCAGAATAGAACATTCGTGTTCTTGAAGCATAGCTATTTCAGTGGGGTTTTACGTTTATTTTGATAATTTGTAAATTAATTTGGTAATGATTAATATACGTGAAAATTAATTTTAAAACAAATATGAAACAACGATTATAATTCATAGTTTGATTATTAGCTGCTGCTATGTAATTTATCAGTCGGTTTTTGGGGTATGGAAAGACGTAATTATATAGGGACAGCCTCGTGTATTTTTTAGATCTCTTCTAAGCTTTGAACTGTGTCCACCACGATGCACTGCTACGTGCACAGAACACATCTTGGGTAGTTTCTCTTCCACTTCAGTGTTTGGCATCATATGTAACTAAGTAGAATCAAAAAGAGGTGGTTGGCATTCGATTACGAGCCATCTCACTTTGTTATGAAACCTCCCAGGGATATGTTCTTGGCCCTGTACTGTTTTAAATATAATTCAATAGTTTGACCACAGCAACTCAAAATAGAATATAATTTAAAATAGAGACGATTAAAACGTAAAATTACAGCCAGTAACGATTTAAAAACCGTGATCTAACCAGTTTTTAAGTGATTTAAATACACAATATATCTAAATAAAATAACGTAAACTTCTGTTTTCAAAATTTCAAAATCCAATTTAGTTCTATAGTAAATGTAAACGAAACCTTACTAGAGGAAGTTGACTTCACCCGCTTCTTGGGCTATAACTCGAAAGTGAATCCTGGATCGATTATGTTGAAATAGCGTTTGATATTTTTGTGTTGTGTAATTTTCTCCAGTACTGCTTGTCGGATGTATTAAAATGACCTATTATGATCTTATATGTATATATATATATATATATATATATATATATATATATATATATATATATATATATATATATATATACCCATATATAGTCATTATGATAGGAAAGGATATTCAAATACTTTCAAAATTCAGGAAATTGGGTAGAGATGGGTTCTGTGTGCTTGGTCTGTTATACCCAAACAGTACTTGAGACTATAACTGATAATTTTGTTACACATTTATCCATGGATACAGCTCGAGAGGCGAAAACTATTTTACTATCCAGAGGCATAGGACATGCACATTTGTGCACCCTTCATCTCAAGCCAATCAAAATCTAAAAAACCAACTTAATAAAACATAAAACAATCCAAAAACATACAATAATCTGTTAAAACGCCACTTGCTGATCTAAAATTTCTATTATTTTATATTTCACAGTGTATATGTTCATGAATAAGACGGTAAAATGGTAAATTAATGTAATACTATCGATTTATTACATTTACTCAAGTACGTTTTAAATCTTCGATCATATGAATCGTTTTGTGTTTAAAGTTACCATGTAAAATAAATAATGAACCATGAACATTGATTGTAAATGAAAGAGAAGAATTATTTGTTAGGAAGGTTTTATACATCATTGATCGATATTAGCATGAAAAGTCAAGCCATTCGAATGAAAGTGAAGTGTTGAGAGTAAACATGGCCGATTGACAAAGTGAAGCCCTTTCCTGCCCTTCCTTTCTGCTTCCTCCGCAAACAGCAACATACAAAAAGATTCTATCAGATTTGTGCCAGATCCATTTTACAATCTATGAGCTTCTAAACTCTGTCGTTTTTAACTTAGGAATCCTTTTTACTTATATACATGCATATTTAATGGTGTATACCTTGATAATTTTTGCCTATTTAATATCTTTACATTTAATAACTTACTAAACAAAAAATCAATCCTTAGTTAAAATAGATATTGCATTATTTTTAACGCGATATAGAACGCCGATTTGGAGTATCTAAACCAGTTTACTAAAGTTGTTTTGTAGTCCTAATATCTTGGTCAGGTTTTTAAATATGCAAATCGGTCCTTGGAAGGGCGGTCTTTGTGACGTTTTCATAAAAACAATCTAAGATCGGACCCCAAATTGATATTACCAAATATGCGTCAATAACATTAATTTTTTTAAATTAAGTTATAAAGAACTTGCAAAGCCCATTTTGACCATTGTAAATAGGGGTGGAGTTGAAATAACAACTCAATCTTTTAATGTCAGTGTTCTTTATATAATATTAGTGAGTACCTGTCACGAGAATGTTTATCAGGACAGCCCCCTAGGTATTGGAACGTATTCAAAACTATAGTCTAAACTATAGTTCAAAACTGGGTCTGGATAGTGAATTCGTGATTCTAATTTGTATTATATTGACTTTGGTACAAATACTGGAAAAACGATGATTGAAAAATTTTCAATGTTGAATCGAATTAAAGATAAATAAGAATAAGAAATGTTTACAATCATTGCATGAGGATTTGTAGAAGGCTATATTTATATTTTACAATTTAAAAATATAGATTTTTCACAGCGTAAACATTTGAAGATGACCAAGAGGCGCGATGTCTGTTAGTTAAGAAGGGGAGGAACTAATTTCTAGACAGATAATTTATTCCAGAGAGATTATATAAAAAATAAAGAACAAATTCTGAAAATTTGATTTTAAAATCCAACGTAAATATATGCTTGAACTATAACAATTAGGGATTTTTGACTCAGAATAAATGGACGTTATTCTTTATCACAGAAAACAATTTTATCTATATCATTTAGTGAAAATAAGATGTTTAACTTTTTAGTATTTCGGTAACCGTATTGAGTATGAAGAAAATAAGAAATAATTCCTTTTTTTGTATGAATTTATACAGCTAATAATAGGACATTATAAGGTTACCAACATATGTGATGAAGCTAATCCTTGGAATAGGTTATTTTGACTTAAGGCTCACAAATTGAGCTTAGCCTGTGCGATTTTATCTTCATTCTATACAAATCTTCAAAATGTAAAGAAACCTTATTATTGATAATAAATCGTGAAAATGTAATAAAGAATGTATTTTTTTTTAATTTTTAGAGACATTTATTATTAATTTTACTTGTGATTATGAATTAAAGATGTATCTAACTTTAAGATTTTTTCTGTATCAAATTGGTCTTTCTTTATAAAATAACGTTGCTTAGCGCAAGGATAATATTTTATTTTTTAATTAATAACTTTCAGTTATACAATTTTGGCCAGTTGAGTGAAAGCGTTTCTTTTTTAAATCTATAATTAAACATTACCTGCACGTTACTTTTTAATATTTGTTGTAATTTTGTAGTCATTTTTTGATAAATTTAATATCAAAATAACGTTTTTCTTTTGTTTTAACTGATATCAAAATCTGAGAATAAACTAAAAATGTAGTTTAGCGTATTTATATATGACTTTTATGATCATTTTATAAGTATAAGGGTTGATTAACTATCTCCGAGCACTTTAGAGATAAACGTGGGCTGCAATTTACTGTAACTAAGACCGGATATTGCATATGTAATGGCTAGGATCCGACATAACCCTGGGCACGTGATGTATATAAATGAATTGATTACTGGTACATTATATCATTTTCTAACCCAAAGATTTTGTCATCAAAAGGCCTTTACCAAATTAAACGAAATTAGTGAATACTCATTAAAACATAATATTAAATTTATAATGTTTTATATTTTATCAAACAGTTACAATTTCAACAAAAATTAGTAAATAGTATAATTTCTGCGGAAAAAACATAAAAATTACAATATTTATACCTGTAATTGGTTATCTTTAAACACAAATAAAACACGAAGCTTTTAAAATTTAAGATTTCTTCATATCTAAGCTGCTTTTTTAGAAAGCGTATAGATGTTTACAGTTATACAAATATTAAAGTAACAAAGAAGCATGTTCTTTGAAACATAAAAGATAAATTGAAAACTGAAAAAATTCGAAGAGTAAAAATATCAGATTAGGTGCAATCAAAAAGAAAATTTTGGTTAAAAATAATAAAAAAACTTTAAATACCATAAGTAAAAACAGTACGTTTTAATATTTAAAACTAGTATATTAATATTAGGTTATTGATGAACAGTTTCTTAAAAAAATTCCATTTTTTAATTTATTTATATATTAATTGATGTGGAATAGCACGATATTTATACCGTTTAACATGCAGGATTTTTTTATATTATATTACGAGTGACAATTAAGTCTGGAACCCCTTTTTTAATTTTTGAACCACAATAGAAAGAAATACCAAAGTTCACACGTGCTTACTGGTGATAGTTAACGCACATATCTGCCCCAGTTACCGACCGGATAATCCCTTTGGGGGACGGTCCACAAGGAGTCTGACAAAATTCTTAAATAGCAGCATAGGTCAAGTTTGGTATCAAATTAAAGGTCTTACTTAGCAGAGTACAATGCCGCAAACCGGACTTCAAAAGGTGGATTCATTCAGTAGTTATAGCTATTTGAATTTTAAAACAACTTGAACAATGTAAATTATTAAGTATTACAAGTGTAAACACCAATTTTTTAAGTACCTGTGATCAAAGTAAGTGGTTCAAAATAATATAGATAAGAAAATGCATTTTTGTGCGTTCTGTTTTATTTTTAAATAAAGCTAAATTTCAATACCTATTATTAATTTTTTCCTAAGTAATTCACATGAATCTTTTCAGAATTAACATGTTCTACAAATCTGTTTAAGAAAAAAAATGACCTTTATTTAAAATTTATGGAAGTAATCTTACGTTAAACACAAAAATGTGTTATTTCTTTGCACACAATTCTTGTGTTTTTACGTAAGATATCTCTGAAAGTATTGCATTTACAGCTCTGGGACGAATTTTAATAAATTTTTCAGATATAAAAACATAAAAAACAATCGTATTTGTATCTTTGTAACTACCTTTACCATTTTTATACGGCCTGACTTCACCAAGGGTTCTGAAATCCGGGCGAAATCTTTCGCTAGGCGTAACTCGCTAACGAAGCGTTTTCCGGGCATATGGTTATATGAACCTTTTTACTTGTTTTTTAGCTATATAATAAGCTCTCGAGAGATTGCCGTTTAGTTTTGAATCACCCTGTATATATATACAGGGTGATTCATGAAGTTTCTCCCCCCACTTCTACAGCACATTTTACTAGTAAAAATAATGAAAAAATGTTATATAAACATAGGTCCGAAAACGCTTCGTTAGCGAGTTACAGCTAGCGAAAGATTTCGCCTGAATTCCTGGGTAAAGAATAAAATAAAGCCATACTGAACTTTTGGAAAGGTTAATTAAGTAAGAAATATCGTGGATTCTTATGTATTTTTACCTGATAAAGCTAATAAAATAGGTTTCAGAACTGTACCTGTAGTAGTTTTTGAGGGATTCAGGGTTAAATGCAAAAAAATTGGGGCACGAAACAATGTTTTTTTAAGTTTGATGTACAATAACTTTGTTAAATTGGTAATAAATACATAAAAAATCAACAAATAATAATTGTAGAGAATTTAATTCTGAGAAAATTGATATAATCAAAGTCTAAAAATAAAACAGAAATAAGTACCAAAAAATCGATTTTATTCAGTATAATACATTACTAGCTGTAAAGAAATACCATACGTTATTTAGTTAAAATAAAACAAAAACAAAATGTTTGTTCCTTAATGATGAGATAAATTGAGAAAACAAGATTAACTGTTAAATAAATTTGTTTGTAAATAAAAAATATCATGTTTTATTACGTTGTATTTTTTTTTTAATAAAAATTTACATCAAATGTTCGAAAATAAATGAAGCAAACATTTTCCCATTATTGTTTACTAATCATCGAAATGCAGTTTTTTGTTTTATTAATTTCTAACTTGGTAATGAACGAATAACAGCTGATCAAACAATGGTATTCTGTACTGTTACGTTAGAACTGTGCATTAGTGGTGTTTTGCAAGCTACAGCAGGAGATCGGGTTCTGTGAATCGTGTTATTAAATGCAATTTTTCGGTGAGTTATAATTCGATTGTTTATTCAGCGAAAAAACGCCTTACTTATTTACATCAGAGGAATACGCTGATATGGTTTTTATTTTGGGTTACTGTAATGGTAATGCTAGAGCTGCTGTAGAAGAATATGAACTACGTTACCCTAATAGGAGGATTCCAGATACCAAAACAATTTCAGGAACTTTTCGTACTCTTCGGGAAACAGGATCACTACCAAGTACTAGAACCAAATTATGAACGAGCTGTCCCAACTTGATGATGATATTGTTATTAATGCTGTTCATCGCAGTCCAGGTGTAAGTACACAATGTATTTCTAGGCGGATAGGAGTTTCGCAGTCAACGGTGTGGAGGTCACTTAATCGAAACAAATTTTATCCGTTTCATAAACAAAAGGTTCAACATCTACAGCTAGGGGATGGTCCGCTTCGTTTGGAGTTTTGCAACTTTTTTGAATATTAATAATCAACTCCACAAGCGTATTTTGTTTTACGGATGAGGCACAATTCACTCGGGATGGTGTCAATAACTTGCACAATGAACACTCATGGGCAGAAGAAAATCCACATGAGGTAGTGGAACAGAACTTTCAACACCGATTTAGCGTCAATGTCTGGTGTGGCCTTTTGCACAATCGGCTGATGATTGGACCTTTCATATTACCTGGACGCCTAAATGCTGAGTTCTATTTGCATTTCCTTCAAGAAGAGTTGCCGCAGCAGTTAGAGAATGTTTCCTTTACATCTCAGACAAAATTTGTACTTCCACCATGACGGAGCACCTCCCCACTTTTCACGTGCCGTTTCTGCTTACTTAACTCATCAATTTCCTGGACACTGGATTGGTCGTGGAGGGCCTCACCCTTGGCCACCAAGATCACCAGATCTATCTCCATTGGATTATTGCATCTGGGGATGGATGAAAGACATTGTATACAAGACAAAAGTGAATTCTCGTGATGAATTAATTGCCCGTATTATGCATTCGGCTGTAAAGATACAGGGAAGTCCTGAAAAATTAAGAAACGCAAAAACAAAAGCAATACACAAACGTGCTGCAAAATGTATTGATAATTATGGCCTCATTTTCGAACATCTATTATAAAAAGGTGCGTACGGTTGGCCCAAAACCTGATTAATTTTGCTTAAAACTAGTAATGTATTATACTGAATAAAATCGATTTTTTTGGTACTTATTTCTGTTTTATTTTAGACTTTGATTATATCAATTTTCTCAGAATTAAATTCTATTCAATTATTGTTTGTTGATTTTATGTATTTATTACCAATTTAACAAATTTATTGTACATCAAACTTAAAAAAACATTGTTTTCGTGCCCTAATTTTTGAATTTAACCCTGAATCCCTCAAAAAACTACTACAGGTACAGTTCTGAAACCTATTTTATTAGCTTTATCAGGTAAAAATACATAAGAATCCACGATATTTCTTACTTAATTAACCTTTCCAAAAGTTCAGTATGGCTTTATTTTACTCTTTACCAGGAATTCAGGCGAAATCTTTCGCTAGCTGTAACTCGCTAACGAAGCGTTTTCGGACCTATGTTTATATAACATTTTTTCATTATTTTTACTAGTACAATGTGCTGTAGAAGTGGGGGGAGAACTTCATGAATCACCCTGTATATATATATATATATATATATATATATATATATATATATATATATATATATACATTAAATTGTATAAGTGGCAATAGCCTTATTTAATTTCAATAAACATTGAATCACAAAAAGTACTTGCTCCGCCGGGAGTGCTTTTTGTGATTCAATGTTTATTTAAATTATATATATATATATATATATATATATATATATATATATATATATATATATATATATATATATGTATATATATATTCTGAAATCAGACATTTTGGTACATAAATGTTTTGCTCGAATGGCTAAACATATTTTGCTTTCTGTTTTTACTTGTGTAGGGTGGCCGTAGTACAATTTAGTTATTTAGGTATTGCATAATATTTGTATTAACATTAATTTTGATTTTAAGAAAGCCTTTTCTAAAACCCCATCAACATCTAGGAAGGTAATTGTTGTCCAGGAATACTTCCAAGTAAGCTATAATGTAAAATATTTGTTCAAGGATATAACAAAATATTTGAGCAGGTCTTTATTATGTTGCCATACAAAGAAAATATCATCAATATAACGATATCTGATCGGGGATGTTTGTTTTTGGAGTTGAAGAAATTTTTTTTTCAAAATATTGTGTTTCAAACCTTACAAAATATTTACATAACAGAGTGCTGTTCGCGTTACCATGGCTGTACATTTTGTTTTAAAATATAAGTGTTCTTTGAATTTAAAACAGTATATTGACAGGATAAAATATAAATTATAAAATTGGTTGTATAGGACTTTGAATGCAGATCTGTTATCATGGAAGTTTTTAGTTGCGTATATGCCTTCCTCATATGCGATGTTGGTATACAGTGATGTGACACCAATTGTGACAAGAATAACATTTTTTGTTACAGGTTGGTTAGTATGGAAGAGTTTAGCAATAAAGTCATCTGTATTTTTTTACATCAGATGGTAGTTGTTTGTCGACAAACTGCAGTTGGTAATCAATGTAACCTGATGAGAATGCAATCTGTTCTTCTGAGAGAAGATGTAAAAAGTGTGGCCTAGATGTCTCTAATGTCGAAACGATGTGAAGAGTTCATTTTGAGCTTCTTCATCAGATAATTTTTCTGATCTCCTTAAACAAACATAACTCCAGATTCCAGGAGTAAAGTTCTGTGATAGCGCAAGATGCCTGACACTGAAATAAGAGGAAGGAGAACTGGGTATAAACTCTTCTATCATTATTTTGTTCTTATTGTTTGTGTTGAATCAATTGAAGGATGGTTGTTATCTGTTACACTGGAATTAAACTACGAGTAAACAAGCAAATACTAACAAACGAATTCAAGCAAATTCACTAGATTTTTACACTCTCTTGACCTTCGCGGTTAAATGGAGCAGTTTATAAAACACACCCATTACTCCTTACAAATATTTTTATTGTGAGATGTTTTATTTAATTATTTACTAAAGGTGTATTATTTTACTTATGATTAATATATAAGTAGAAAATATGTAAATTCTAAAAGTTAAAATATACTAAATCCGCTGGTATGAAGACCCAATTGAAGAAATTGCTTCCGCACATTAGTACGCTATCTTCATAAAACGGGCGAAGCTAATTGGTGTATGTTACTTTGCAGCAGTGGTGTGTGGTGTGGTGTGTGGTGTGGTCTGGTGCAGTGGTGTGTTTTATTTTAAGTAGAACAACCAACTATAAATATGTTTCTTTTTATTTCAGCACTACTAATTGAGATGTGCTTACCTTACACAGTATCAACATTTTTTACATATATTATATAGATAACGACAATGTGATGTTATTGTTATAAATATAATATGTCGAAATGTTTCTCAAGATATCCGGCCTCATGAAGTATTCACATTTTGGTTCATTAGGTTTGATTCCATTGCAGGTTTGAATTAACAAATGTTTCAATGATCTAGCACCGGTACTACAACTCAGGAGTTCGCTGAAGTCAAATATTGTCACCAACTTTTAACAGTGAATTTCCTCTACAATATTGTCTTTCTACTCTTAATAAAAACTGTACGCAACACTAATCATTAAAAATTAACTACAGAATACAGGTCCCAATACGTCTGCAATCGTATACTAACCACTTACACCCGTCGGTTTGTATTAAGTGCATGTTTTTAGAGTTAGTTAAGATTACACACAACATGGCGGTTGTGTGGTTCCTGACAGGCATGCCACAACGCTTTGGTATAATTTTTTTATTTTTACCTAGTTTGTAATTATGTATTAGGTTAGTTATTTACCTGAAGAAGAGATCAGATTGCAGATCTCGTAACGTAGTGTTACTGATTTTTTACTTCGCTTTCGATGGCAAATAAATTGTCCAATACTGCTTTTAATAACGTACTATACGAGTTAGTGGAGGAATGGTGGTTTTATGATTTTTTATCACCTTAGTATTTTTATGAACAATAAACTAAAATACTCAACCTTAGATATAAGTCAAATAAGAAGTAATAAATGAACCATAATGATGAAATAGTAAAATGAATGGCTACTGAATGAACAAGGAAAACTATGAGAACCAAACAAAACCCATGTGCTAGTTTTCTCAGGAGACTAATCAGCCAGATGGGGGGGATTTTAAGGTCTAGAAGTTATACTCTACAAGAATGTAGCGAGGGAGGATCTTGAATGAAGCGACGAACATTTTGCCTTCCATCGCCAGGGGTGAGCCATGGAAGTGGTCGTTCAGGTCCATTAAGAAGATATTCTTGAGTACGTCTCGCCCCCACATTTACTGTTTGGCACTCGGGGAGTTGCGTTGAGAGAGTATGGTAAAAAAGTGAGACAAAAGTGCAAATTCGGCTCGGGATGTTAATGTCGTAATTACAAAGTCCTCATTAGATAAGGGTGGCTCATCATTCTAAATGAAAACAAGGAAGCAGTACGAAATATATTGAGTAACAAGCTTCGCTGATACTGCATGTAAAAGTTTAAAGCATATAGCTTCATGTGTATCCCATCTTCCATGTTGAAATTAAATATGATTGTATATTTGTGTTTACGAAATGTATCTGTGATTTTCTCATTACAATCATTGAAACCTATTGAAACATATATGGCCAATATAAAAATGTTCATTAACGCTCAGCCAAATCCAATGCACTGAATTCTATGAATCATATAGAAAATTGAAGCTTAATGAAAATTTTTGTCTTTAGACTGGTTTGTTCTCTAGATATCGTGAAATCAGATCTAAGCAGACAGTCATACAGACAGCTATACGGATAGAAATGGTTTTTTTTATTGAGTGTCAGGATTCTCTAACAGTCAGTGAATAATAGAATACAAAGGTTTTACAAAATCTCATTATAACTACACGTCTTGTAAATGTTTTATTTATAAAAACGAAAAAAAAACTTTAAACAGCGGTCGATTTACAAGGATTATGACATTAAAGGGGCTAAATAATATCCCAAAGGTAGGATTTGAGAAATATTTCGAGGATTGGAAGAAGTGCCGGCACAAGTGCATAGTATGTAATGGAGACTATTTTGAAGGTAAAAATATTAATGTAATATTTATTTGATTGAAAATTCCTGCTTCTTTTTGAACATACTTATTTTGGTGACCCTAACCTTTCTACATTACAAAGTATTCACACACAAGTAGTGTTAATTAAACAGGAAGTACAAAGGATAGACGTCTGAGCTCTCGTAGGCTTGTGGCCACTTCATTTGTTCTAACTAATTAACTAACCACAGTCTTATCCCGTTCCCAACACGCTTCTTCAGTGTTTATGTAGGTCTTGTACTAATTTTCAGCTTTACTGTATTAAAAACTGTACATTATTTTATGACATTTTGATAAATATTTACAATTTAATGCACAGTATTATCACGAGTGTTTAAATTACGAGTAAATGGTTTTTTTACTAAAACACAACAGTATGGGAAAAATCCAATATTTTTCTTGGTGTACAGATCCTAGGTAAAACAATACAGAACTGTTGCGGGAATTTGTTTTGACCATGCATCAATTATACATATTACCAAAAATACAATTTTATATCGGTTGAATAAAATAATATTTGTCTTACAAATTCTAATATATAATTAATTTTTATTGTACATATCTTTTAATTTATACAGTTAATATATTATAAGTAAGCAGTGAGAATAATTTACGTGATTTTATGTCTCATTCTAAGATTGATAATCAGTAGAAAACAACAGAGCTAGTTGAATCCGGTTATAGGGAAAATCAATACTAGAGCAGTGAACATATGTTCATTAGATACTTGCTAAACCTAAATGTGATATAAAGATTGGAAGGGGGAGAGAGAGTCTTTTTCTTTCCAGGCCTCTGGCTAAGAATAGTTCTATCTGAGTAGGGTGTAGAGAAATTATAATGGTTCCTTCAGGTTTTTATGGACAGGAGTGTTTTATAATAGAGTATGTTAAAACTTTAGAGAAATATAAGTTTTTACACGTGGTATTTTAAGACTCTTACAAATTCATCTCTCAATTTATCGTATGAGGGTTCATATTTTTGTCTATTTATAGTAATTTTCTGTATTTATAAAGCTTTATTGTTTATTACTTTCTTCAAATTTGTTACATATTTACAAGTTTTGAATAATAAAATTGAATATTGAATTTGAAAAATTGAAATTGAATTGAATTGAATAATAAAATACATTACACCTTGCTGAATCATTATGTCGTAAAATGAGAAGATGTATTTCAAATTTTAAGAATACTTTATTAACTATATTTTATTTTATTTTTCAGCGTCAATTTTATTTTACGTTTATAGTAGATTTTTTTTAAACTTTATCTCATATATTTTTTATTAAAGAATGTATATTATTTTAGATGATTTTTTTGCTTTGTTTGCTCAAGTAATAGAAATTTTAGTTAGTTATATGATACGAGTTAACTAAGAACATGTAGAGGAATTTAATTGGTTATTATAATTCTAACAATACTACTGACTGATTCTTTCTGTGAAAAACCGAGTTGAGATTTAAGATTTATTATAATATTTCATTTCAACATTTTACATACAGACTCGGTTTAGCCAAATATTTCACCCATAAGGGATCGCTTCTGGTTGGTTTATAGCTTCCAGTTGAACCTACAACTAGGCAGTGCAAAAACCGACGTGTTCCTTAACGTTAAATACCAGCCTGAACGAAGCCTAAGAGATTACTGTCTCGCTTAATTCAGGAGAAACTGGAACAGGCTGGTCTCCTTTCTTCCAAGGTGACGTGGCTGATATAGACTGCTATCCCCGTGCTTACTTATTCTGAATATTCTGACTCTTTAGAAGCAAACGAAGATGTGTATTTCGCAGGACTATGTGCAATCAGAGGTTTCTTTGGAAATATATTGTTCATAACTACATCACAGTGAAACACCCATTTGTATAGGACATTGATATATCAACTTCCGTGTCTCTGTCTCCTTATAACTTTAACACAGGTCTAGATAAGTTCTTATTGTCAATATTTGCTTTAGGATCATAATCTTGGAATTAAATTACTGGAACAATATATATAATTTGCATATCATAGTGTAAAATAAAGAAACAAGTATTAAATAGGAAATAGCGCAGCTTTCTGAACTTTCTATTCAATTTATTCTTTCTAGAACTTTACTCTGGACACATATTTTTCTAGAATTTAAAATTGTAAATTCGTTCCCCACACATATCATAATTAATAGCAACATTGCCTGCTTTCCTAACAATAATGATCAAAATCACCCTTGGGTATAAATGAATCCCTTTATCCAAAATGCTTTGTTAAAAATGAAATGGAAGCTAGCTTTGTTGAAAATTAAAAGAAAGCTAGTCAAGTAGAAATCTGCAGTGGGCGGCTCTTTTCTAACCACTTCCGCCAAGGCGACAGTTCCTTCCGCTGTCACAATTGCTATTGATTGGACACTTTCTTTACCTAATCTTAACTGCCGCGGAAGAGATAGCAGTACTTCTATCTGCTGTTTTACTGTACAATTAAATAATGATTTTTATTACAGGCCATGCATTATGTACTTATAGTATATTATATTATTACTGATATCAAATTATTTATGTTTTACGCTAATTATTTTATAAATTTTATTTCTTAAAACAATTAATTTTCAATTTCCTGACTGGGAATTTTGCTGACCATCATTTAAGTCTATCACTCCGTACGCTATTTTGCCTGTTGGGGGAATATAACATTTTTTACACCAGTACACTGGATATCACGAAAAAAATAGCCGTAGACTGAAATTTTGCATGAAATCTTAGCAAAGCCTTTTACGCTACACAGTTTTTATACTTCTGTATTTTTAATAGAAAGTATACGGTAAAGACAATACACATAGAACATTTAGTAGACATTTATTTCCATATAAATTGCTTATTATTTGCATAATTTAATCCGTGAGAAATACACTGTATATTCCATGTCTTTGAGTAAAAATTGAAAACGATGGACCTCTATCTTATATAATGGTCTCTGATACCCAGATAAAGGGTATAAACATCAGTGTTATTGTATATAGTGTAGGTTATACTTGCAAGTATAAATTTGCAAGTATAACCTACAAGCCTGATATTAATGGCTCCTACTAAAACGAAGGTTAAATTTCGTAACGTCAACTAATATATATTAGAAATTGTAAAGTAACTCAACATTGTGTGTGTGATAGGCAAACGATGTTGGCGACTCCAATATCCGGTTTGACATGTTAAAAACGCTTTTATTACATACATTGGTCATATTTTTCTACCATATGCATACTGAAGAACAAGTTTTTTCTTGTAATTCTTGAAAACATATGCCTCTTTTCCGTCTGGGCAACAGCGTGTTTACTTAGTTGTAAATCTTGAAAGAGCATAAGTATAATTTAAAATACCTAACTCTTCATGTGGTCAAAATTATATTGCTTCCCTTGTCAGTTTTTGTGCCATTAAGGCTTTGAATTTATGTTAATTATCCCTTTGGTATTATTTATTATTTTGTAAAGAATCCTCTTATGACACATAACTGACGCTGCGTAGGCCAGAAAGTAAAAAAAAAGTAAATATAAACTAATTAAATAAAATTTATATATATATATATATATATATATATATATATATATATATATATATACATATAAACCTCGTAGAAGGGCCCACAGTCAGGCGGATAGACATACCAGGAACATTAGCTGATAGGTACTTAATTCAGAACTCCAATACACTCAAAATATAATGTGCTTGATGTCTTTATGTCCTCTTTGTGAAAAAAACCATATGTTAAACAATCTAATCCTGTTTATATAATCACTTCAATTGCATTACGACTACCACCAACTTTTAATATTTAACGTTTCGATAAAATATGAATGTTAAGCTTTAATATGTATATTTTTGTTATATCAAGATGTACCATATACGATGCAACGTACAAGTAATCTGTGCTATGTACTACTCTTTAAGTAGTATGTCATTGTGATTTTACGGTGATTTCATTGCATTGTCTTTAGAGATAATAAAAAAATGAATAAAATAGTGCACAAATACAAATAAGTAGTGATTTAATTATTTCCTTATTATGAAATTTGTAAAAAGGGATCTAGTGGAGTTTTGGTGTACAGAAAATAGTTTGTTATTGATTTGACGCAATCAAATATTGAGCCCGTACTTACATGTGTTGGGTTTGGTAACACTGTGTCTGCGCAATGTTTGATCTGGTATTCGTGTCCATCCAATTTTTCTTGAGTATTCTCCAACACGCAATAAGGTCGTTACCGCGGCAATGTTGTGTCACTTGGGGAAACAGAGCAGACAGAAACAGATGATACTGATCCTATAGTTACAAAAAGTTTTCGAAAGAGTCCTAAAAAGATTTTTAATCATTCATGGTAATAGTAATTATACTTTATAGCAATATTTTATAACAGTTAAATTTTAGTCAGAAGCAAAGTTAATTATTTGAGCCTTGTTTTAGATTATAAGAGACAAATGATTTGTAGTAATGTATTAATCTTAACACCGAAAAATACAGATTAGTAGGTATTTTGGAGGGGTTTTAATACACGGTAGGAGTAACCAAATTCACGTATCGTGTAAAAGGGTCCTTCGTGTGGCATGTACATTTTCAAGTCTAGATCATTTAATTCTTGAGACGTTCTGTGGGCGTACAGATCGACAATAACATAGAAGAGGCATTTTTGCAACCGTTGAATACCCCATGCCGAACAAAAGATAAACCAAATCGTTGTGCCATCCAAATCTTTCTCATGATATCTGTCGGGTAGTTAGCCTATTAGGCAAATGTAAAAATTTGTTGATAATTCCAAGTTAATATTGTCGTTAATATTTGTTAATATGTCTGGAAAAAAACCAAAGAATTGTCATGTAGCGTCATCGAATTTGATGTTTTTTTTTTTGTAAAATATGTAGCTGTATTAAAAATTTAAAGTCTACAGGTTAGTTCGATACAAGGAAACATATAGTGTATTCTTCTTAGTGTATGATTTATTCACTTCTGGAGCAATAACATATCATCTGTACACCTTTCAGTCTAGAGCAATCTACTACTTTGCCATGGTTACAAAAGTAATCAGGATTCCCTATTACAAATCTTCAGCCTATGTAGTTTTCATTAATATTTTATAAGAGACACGTCATCTTTAAACCCTCCTCTGTGTCTGGACATATCCTGATCACTGAGAGCTTTCTACCGTTAAAATAATTATTACTGGGTAACACAAGTCCTATGGAATGTTTCCAATTTTTTTCATGTCTCCAAAACTTCCATAATATTATATAGTTCCACACACTATATAATACTGTGTGTATTCTCAGATGACTTTCAGAGACTACTCTTTGTCTCGAAACTCAGTTTTCTGGATAATGTTAAACTTTGAGGGCTTAGAATAATAGTGGGATTCCTGAGCTTGGTAGTACTACTTGGTAGAATAAAAGAGTTCTGGCAACAACTATTCTCTCTATAAATAGATTTTGAGGGATGAGGGATTCAGGTCCTTACAAGCTTCCCCAGGAGTCTCCTGCCCTAGTGAGAACCATATATTCTGGGAATTTATTTTTCTCTCTGGACGATTCAGAAGTATGAGAACCATAGTCCTCTTGTTATTTCTAGTATTTGGATATTATCTACCCTTTGAAGACTTAAAAGTAAACAT
This sequence comes from Homalodisca vitripennis, assembly GCF_021130785.1. Classification (NCBI taxonomy): domain Eukaryota; kingdom Metazoa; phylum Arthropoda; class Insecta; order Hemiptera; family Cicadellidae; genus Homalodisca; species Homalodisca vitripennis. Next base: position 69,590,526 of record NC_060212.1, on the reverse strand, counting down.
GATTTCATTTAAACTATAAGAAATATATTAGTACTAGCCTGATAATGACTTAAAAAGGTTAAATGTTTGTTATCGGTAATACTTATATATATACTATATATATATATATATATATATATATATATATATATATATATATATATATATATATATATGTGTGTGTGTGTGTGTGTGTGTGTGTGTGTGTGTGTGTGTGTGTGTGTGTGTGTGTGTGTGTGTGTGTGTGTACAATTTATTTTATTTATACATATATCAAGAATTTCTTTCAATATATATAATTTTTATAAACATTGAACAACTTGTCCCGCCGGGTCTCAAATCCGGATCTCTCACTTTTAATATATGTATAATTGTAATTATACCTTAAAAGGTATTTAATCGTGCAGGTATAAACTTTTTGATATTTAAAGTCACATCACAAATCGAATCATTAAATCGAAATATACAGCTTTTTCGTTATTATATTTGATTTTTATTACAAAGAGCTTATATAAAATATTTGGCTTTTTCATCGAATACATATTTAGATATTCTATTGTAAAATTATATGATAAAGTACATTAGACAAGTTTCGTTAAACAGGCACACTAATCTGTTTATATGTGTTTGGTTTATTTCTAATTTAACTCACGTTTTGAGACCAAAAATATTTTCGCATTGTCCAGTTTCACGAATATAAAGTAGGGTTTTTTAAAAATACTGCAATTTACCATAATATGTAATAAAGTGAACCTCTGTCTACGAGCTTAATGTTATTAATTAATTATTTTTTGGTTATGAATGATTTAAGATAGTCAAGTTGCAGTGAGTTCGGTTAGCAAGAGGGAAGTTAGCGGACTGAGTTCTCACTCCTTCCCTCTAATCATGTTTTCATCAAGTTTGGTGTTTCCTTGAGTCAATTCATTACTTATAACCCTCAGGGCGGCTGGTTTCCAACAAATTATCAACCTACTAGCAAACCTCACAAAACAAATACATTAGTTATACGATGTGAAAAGTACGTAAGCTCTGTTAACACATTGAAAGCACATTTATATTTTATAGTATTTTTACTGCATATTCATATGAGTGTTTATAAATAACTAGCAAATTAACAATTACAAGCGCAAATTTTATACTTAAAATAAGCGTATAGGGACTTCATAAAAATAGCTAATAGATTTTATTCTTAAGTTTTGGAATGGCTGTATTATATTATGTGCAGTTGAAATAATTTATGATAAAATATCACAGTGCATTATGAATAAAATAAGCTTTAAAAGATGTGTATTAAATAGGGCGATAGATCAAGTCCCAAGATCTAGTGTTACGTGCACTGATATTTCACAAATACCCGAATAGACCATTCATTGTTGCATTATTTAAGTGATAAATAAAAGTAAAGCGTATAAGAGTCTCTCCTATTTCTTCCTCCATCATAAATTATTTTAAGTGTGGAAAACAACTCCTACGTCTCATATTGATAACGTGCAGCGTCACATATTCACGCCTGATGTAAATTGTGTTAGTTCATAAGTACGCAGACTAATAATTAAAATTACTAATTCCTTGTACTATAGTTATAATTATAAAGCGTTCATAACATCCAAAATTAGAGAGAACATGTTTCTCAAGAGTTGTAGAATAATCACCTAATGAAGGTTCCTGTTTTCGGTTTAATACATATAACGCCATATTAATATAGTGGGATAGTACATTTAGCCTTATTATAAAATGAGGACAAAATAGCTATCACAAAATTATTTCAATAATGAGGGAACACTAATAATTACATTGATAGTACACAGTTTTGCTGTTATAGCAACCATAAACATAAAATTTAATTCCACAGCATAGTACCAATACAACACAATTACATGTACATTTAGAAACTAATTCGTTTATAATAATACATCTGATAATTTTCTCAAAGTCAATATTCCTATAACGTATGAATATATTCCTAAATAGATAATATGAGGCATTTATTAAAAAAAATTTGAATATAACTTACAAAATAGAATCACGATACATAAATTGTCATAGATAATATGTGACAGTCCAAAAAATAGTATTGAAACTTTTCATTTACAGATTATATTTTAGTATACAAAACAAACCAAAAATGCTCAAAAACTAAAGCAATCTTAAATAAAAATAATTAAATACATTACAAATATAGTTTATATAACTTTTTACCAACACATTTCCTGAGGTTCATTTTTTATAACACTATTAAAAATGTAAAATTATAGTAAGATATATATTACGAGAAATTATTGTAACTAATTTTAAGACATTGTTATACTTAACTAACTCATTCATTTTAATGCGTTTATAAATTGAAAACTGAAAAGTATAAAAATATTACTGAAACGTTAATTTGAACATCTTGCTGCATGAACATAATGAGGGGGATGGCGAATGGAGTTGTATTGAATAGTAGAGTTCACTCCCTTCCCCCCTCCTCTCATCCATTAGTAATAAAGTAATTGCGAGTTACGAATTTACCACCAGAAATTTTGATGGGTTAGTTTTAAAATGTTCTTATAAATGTTAAATCACTAAAAAAAGTTTTGGATGACATGTTTTTATGGGTTAGTAGAAAATATATTTAGGAAAGACGATAGTTTTACTAAATTATCAATAAAATTAATTACAATTTTTCAATGGGTTATTTTTTCAATTACAGTGATTATAAAAATTGCAAATTATTATTCGGTCTCTATTTTGTAAATAAAATAAATTATGTCATGAATAATGTATTTTCTTTAAATATTCAACGTTGTTTCTGGACTGTCAACATTGTTTTATAAATCATTGTTTATGTAATATTACCAATAGTGTATAGGGGTTATCACAATATTGAGTTAATTGAGTTAAACAATGTTGACCGTGGTCCTTGGGTAGGTGACCAATAGGTGAACCTGTTCTTGCAAGCAGCCCGGCACCTTGGCCATTGGTAGTAGTAGTTCAGGTGGTTGAACAATTGGTTATCAAAGAATACTTATTAGTCCTAACTTCACCTAGTAAAAAATACATCCTTTATATTTTTACATTCTTTATATCCAGAACGCGAAATATTTTGTGATAATGTATCTTTTTTTAATTAAATTTGGATATTTCTGTTTTTACATATTAAGTCATTTTCCTGTTAATTTATCAACTTAGTAGACGGTTTTTTCACTTAAACGCACGTAATAATTAAATGGACAAATACCATAATGAACTCCATTCTCAATAGTATGGATGCCACAATAGATACCTGTCACCTGGTTAATAGGGTATATTCTCTTGCTCTATCGGCCCTCTATACGGTTTAATGACAGCATATTCACTAGTCAGTTCGAAGTACCGGTGGAGGAATTACCAAGTCCAAGTAAATATTTATTACTTCCTCGAAAGAATTCATTTTAAGGAATAGACATTTACCTCTACGTTGTGAATAAATATATTCACAAGTGTATTTTCAAAAAGTGAGAATTATTGGGGTTTTTTAATTTTTAATTAAATAAACAATTATTTTTTAACGTAAAAAACCAGGTCAGTGAGTAAGATTGTTACGTCGTTTAACCTCGGAGGAGGGCCCTCTCTGGCAGCTGCACTAATTAGAACCCTCTTCTCAGCGAGCTTGGTTCATTACTAGAAGTAAAGTATTTTGTCTAATTTCTGGAATAGATATAGATAAAACACAACTAATTACAGCACTTTTACACTCCTAAATTTATTGAGCAGAAATTTAAGAGAAAGGCTTTAGAAAACGTTTGTAAACTCGTTCCGGATCAAACGTTTTCGCTACAACGATGTCAATACGTATAACAGGCTTGTGTTGAACTCTGAAATTTAAATTAACCGGTCACCCGTTATGCTCAATAAAAGTACTTTTTTTGATTAATGGTACATAAAAATGGATATTTTTGAATAGAAATTCTAAAGTGTGTTTCATAAACAAACTCACACTACAACACTGTTTTCTTATATAAGTTTTAATTATAAAACAATGTTATTGTTAAATTATTGAAGTTGCTTTTGAAATAAACAGCAATGCTAAACTTTAACTTAATATCTCTTTAAGTATTTTGAGAATTGATAGAAAATCCGTTTTGTAATAAGCACCTACGTGTTAATAAAAATATATGTGGAAAATAATAGTTTTTTTTGTAGCAATCGCTTGAATATCACAATTATTTTGAAATATATGTTAAATTAAAAACTCATAAAGTGGATCCCTGAACCTAATGTCTATAGCTTTTTCTCTGAAAGAACTTTAACGTAACAATATTTAACCAGGCTTTCATATTTGATTAAAGGCAACTGCACAAGAGCATTGTGGCCAAGCTGTAAAGGGGGTTGAAGTCTTTGTATTTGGCTGTTATGTTACTCATTTGGTCACATAACTAAACTGCCATGTGATCAAAAACATTCTAATAATACTATAAATGCTAAAGTGCCTTTGTTTGTTAGTATTACTTTCACTTGTACACTATTCAACCGATTGTACTGTAATTTTAATGGACATTGTGATTGTTCCTGGAGTAAACATAGGTCTATTCTTATTTCAAATATCCCTGCGGGATTTCCACCACCGCCTTAAATTATGAAAAAAATCCCCATTTTGGTTTTTAAAGTTGTGAAATATAAAATAAAAGAGCCCGTGTAATGTAATCAACTGTTAATGCTATTACATGTTATGCGCGAACATTTTTTATTATTTTCACTTTCAGAATATGACCACGAAGACTCTCTTTGAAGTAGTCGGCAAGAAATATGCTAAATGAAAACTTTTTTGAGTGTATTTTTTGAGCTAATGTACAAGTTCCAGTTATATAAGTCCTAAAATAATAATAATATTTTTCAGTTTATGAAGTGAAAAAAATGTTGTGTTATTGGTAATGCAATTTTAACTGTAAATTTTAACAAATACTGAATAATAGATAAAAAAGAGGATGTTACTATCTGAATTTTACTATGCATTTGAAGACTGATATAAGACCCATCTAGTTGTTTTTGAAAGAAGTGGGCTTCTCTGATCAGTGACACATATTTTCATGTTCTCGGAACAAGTAAAGCCATGGAAAACATATACTAAAGGGAAAGTAAATTATAATGGCCATAAATATATCCTTCTTGGAGTAACTTCTGGAGCGTGGCAACAAGGCAAAATCAATGTTGGCGTCGGAAATATAATTCACTGGAACCAGAATTGGTCATACAGGTGCAAAACTTACGAAATTGCATACAAAGCCGCGAGTTACTGTTAATGATTTGTAGGATTTTATATTTTGACCGATTCCATTACAGTTTTCATTAATTTTGACTATATTATTTTTAACTACTGACGTTCTGCTAATTTTTTAACGTTAATGTTTCATATAGACTATATCAAGTTTATATTTTAGATTGATATTTGGGATAACGTAGCAATTAGTATTTAATAAGTAAATAGACTCATTCTGAAATCTAAAAATTTCAGTTTTACAATACGTTCAGTTACATTACAAAAAATGAGTACACCACACCACCACGTGTCGCGTAACATAATTCGTTTAAAAGTTGCATACTATAATTCAAATCTACAGGTCATTTCAGTTTTTGAGAAGTCATGCATACAGACAAGGAGATATTTATTAAAAAAATGAAATTTTTATATCATCACGGCAGACAAAAGAGAAATTATGGCAGCCCACTCAGGGATAGACTTCAGTGACGCTTAGTCATGCACAATGAAAACAAGAGCATACCTTAATATTACGAAATATAATTAATAAAAAATCACTATCACTACTATATTAATATTTTATAGTAGTTATTAAGTGGCTAATATTATAGTTTTGAAATAATCCGAATATCACTGTATAATTACAGTATAAAGAACAGCCAAGTCACAGCGAAGTGTAAAGCTTATATTAAAATTATCTTCATAAAACAGAGGGACTCGCCGTTGCTTGGCAAGGTCTCTAATTGCCTACCACTTTCTGCTAAAGCATTGCTCCCTGAACAGTACTTCTAATCAACGCTTCACCTGGACGTAAAACTATAAGAAAGTGACATCAATCTGACATATATATATTTTTAAAATGCACTCAGCCAACAAATATAAAAACTTAAAGAAGTAGTTAATTTGTAAATATTAATAGTGATATTCAATGATATTCAATGAATGGCTCAAGAATGTTACTAAATAGTTTTGAAATGAATGAAATGTTATAATTATATCAGAAATTGCTGTGAAATATTAATATTATACTGAAATTAAGTCAAATATTTTTATACTTTTAAGTTCTATAATCTAAAGTGAGGTTTATTTACAAAACAGATAATTAATATAGGCTGGTATCAATACAATGCAAGAAATTTAACAACGAAGGACTGGCTATCTTATAAATTAGGCTTCTGATTCACAGATGATTAGTTCTTAATCATACTTATTATTCACGCATTTGTCTATGTACAATAAATAATTCATAAACGCCTAATTCGTTATAAACTGCAGAGTTGTATATTCAAACTGTAGGGACGAAGTATCAGGTTTCCATAACAGTTTAAAATGAGTTTATTTGCTACGGAACGAGTGGTCTGAACAACCTCGACGTTAACTTTTGTCATTTGGTTGAACGACTTTATTTACTGGAACACTGATGAGAGCGTGTATGTGCATTCGTCACTTTGATTGGCTTTTAGTTAAGTTGAAATATTTGGCTAGTTTTTAAAGATAATTGTAGGAAAAACAGAAGACATAATCAACTAATTTATTACACGTTAAAATTGTAATTAGAATTCAAAATTCCTAATTAATCACATTTATGACAGTTTCTTAGATTTTTATATACGAGTAATTTAAAAATTGTATTTCAGATTGATTAGTAGCCTTATTAATATTTATGAAAGATGGTTTAGTTTTAATTTTGTACTCTAACAATTTTATGCTCTTACAAATTTAAACTTTATATTAAATAATTGCTCAGTGATTTAAAAATTATTTTAATTCACTTGCTACTTTTGTGAAGTAATTATTTATATATATATATATATATATAAAATCGTAAAAGGATTATATTGTTTTACAACATGGTGACAGTCTAAAACCTTAACTGGATAAATCGGTCTGTCTGTGTTAGTCCTTTCCGCTGTTAATTTTGAATGATGTAAATTAACATTAATGCTACAGTTTATTGTGGAAAAGCGGTTAGTTGAGTGTTATTTTTAAGATCAGTTTTATTAACAGGATATATGTTATATTTATTAATATCTATATCTGTGTAATTCACCAACAAGTGAGAGATCCGGGTTCGACTCCCGGCGGAGCAAGTACTTTTTGCGATTCAGTGTTTATTGAAATTAAATAAGTCAACTGCCATTTATACAATTTAATGTAAATAAAAGTCGTTTGACAGGTTGGGGGGGGGGGGGGTGGGGGGGGGGGGGGGTGGGGGGGGGGGGGGGTGGGGGGGGGGGGGGGTGGGGGGGGGGGGGGGTGGGGGGGGGGGGGGGTGGGGGGAGTCCAGCAGGTTAACTTATGTGTACTTAATAGTATAAGTGATAAGTGGGTCTTTTATGAACTATATAAGGGTAAAGGGTATATCAGTGATAATCGAGTGAGGGAAGAACAGCGCTTACTCGAAATTGTTTATGCATGAAGTTACATAGCAGGGAATTTCCTTGCAACAGAGTTGGAAATTTCGACGTGAAACTTTATTAGAGAAAGTACGTGTTTTTTTATATGATAAACAATTTCGTTATAAGAAGTGTATTAATTTTAATACATAATGCCTATATTCAACCTGATATATTAATTGTTAAGTAGCTTGTAAAAGGCAATTCTACACAAGTTAATATACAATTTCGTAATAGTGACTTTCAAGGCATCCCAACAATTAATATTTTTACAATCACCAGCAAGTTACCGAAGCCACCTTAAGTCTGTTTGGATTAAGTATATCTAGTAATTAAAGAATTAAATAATAAATCATATCAGGGTAACAAAGGTCATTTTATGAAGGAAACAGGATTTTTTCCGGACATTTGCCATCGTTCAGTGAAACAAGAAATCAGTAGCACTACGTTTCGAGATCTGAAATCTGATCTCTTCTTTAGGTAATAACTAACCTAATACATAATTACAAACTAGGTTAAAATAAGCAAATCATACCAAAGCGTTGTGGCACGCCTAAGTCAGCAATCACAACCACCATGTTGTTTGTCAACTTCACTAACTCTAAAAACAAGCACTTAAAAAAAAAAACTATACACAATACCAATCATTAAAACTTAACTACATAATACAGGTCTGCATTTGTCCTACCAAAAACCTATGACTGACCAGAGGGCACTAGCCAATGGCAATCGTCACGGCAGACAAAAACAAGGTGGCGGAAATAAAAAGGAAGGGGGACAGGAATGGGCCCTTATTTGTTATTATTGGGTCATGCTAGATGAACTTCTTAAAACCATATTTTGTCTCCGCATTTGTTTATTATAAATATCTGATCCGTTTGATACTTTTGGTTTTCTTTTTAGTTCATTTTTTAGAATTGGCAACCAAGGCGGCCTAATCTCGACTGATGGTTGACTGATAGGTTAGTCTGCCAATTTAATGTATGTTACCTCAATTAATATCCTTTTGTAGAAATGGGGTTCCCGATGTATTATGTTGGCTTAATCCCAATTCATATGATGGTCTTCGGATCAACAATGGTGTGCAATATTTTACCTTTCTGTGAGACCCTTTCTTGTATTTTCTTTGTGCTCTTTTATCCTTACGTTTAGTGGTCTTTTTGTCTCGCCTATGTAATTTTATATCACCGAAACTAAATATAAAAATGCCCTTAACTGCGAGACTTCTTAGCAATACTGATTTTCAACAAATCTACGCCACTTAAGTCAAAGATTACAGCTGCTTATTGAGTTACAAAATAGTGTTTAATCCTTACCAAGCTTCCTTAACTTGCGCTTGAACTGTTATGAACGCTTAGGACGAAGTTGTGAGGATCCAGGAAGGCCTTTATACATAATTAGCCCAGAGTATGAGAATCCCTTCCTGCAAGCAACACTTATAAGGAAAGCTGAATAAACAATTTAGAGTCATGCAACTAGTTAGAATCATGCAAATAGTAACAATTCGAGTAATTTCGACAGTTTATTAAAGGGAGACACGTTATCATATCACCGCAATGAAAAAATAAAGTGTATACATTTTTTTAGGTATTTAAGTTTTTTATTTCCTCTCTAGAAATACCTATAAGCAGGTTAGCAATAATAAACAACTGCTAAGAATAATGACTGAACTCTCCAAAGTTATTTTGAATGGTTGTAGTAGCAGATTACTGAACTGGTACAGATCCCCAGTCTTCTCCTAGCACATGTTAAAATCTCATATAATCACTTTATTTAAAATTTTATGAGATCTCCATTACGCAATAAAAGCAATGTAAAAGTTTTCTCTAAACACAGCGAAATATATTAGAGTGATATGATTTATCGTCGAATTAAGTGATGCCAATGCAAGATGCAAAATTTCAAGTTTGAAGGTCATGTCATATCCAAGATATCCTCTGGGCAGATAGATAGACTTTTGGCTTCTCTAACGCTCAGCCAATAAAGATTAACATACACTAAAACAGTACATTACGTTACGTACATTGAGTATAGAAATCAGAATACAGGCAAGTTTGATTATTTACATTGACACAGTAAACGTAGGTAGGCGATTTTACAATTAAGGAATAATTCAAAGCAATTTATGCGCTAATCTACGATCATAAATAAAGTTAATGTTGAACTTGACTAGAAATATAGCTTGTACAAGGTGGTTTTTATTATTTGTTTGTTTTTTTTTAATGTCGAGACAACAGTAACTTATTTACAACACTTGCCAATATTTGCAACACAATACAATATAAAAAATATTGTTCAACCGACAGTATGGTCAGACATTACATTCAGTCACTTCTCTCCTCGTTTCGTCAACCAAGGTTTCCCCAATTAACAAATTTTGTTGCACCAGATTACCCTTTCTGCTGCCAACTGTTCTAAAAGTATAACAAAAATTTGTGTTAGATAAGTTGATTATATACGTTTACCGAAACAACTCTCAAACCAAAAACGTCTTTTAGAGACTAAGGTGATGCATAATCAATCTTCTATGCTTACAACTATATTACAGTTCACATAGCGCAACACTATGTGATTTTAATATTAATTAGCCTATATGGATTTTTTTATGATTAAAGAAACCTTATAATAAAAATATTTTTTTCAGAATTAGTTTATCATGACTGAATATCCATTAAGTCACGTCGATACGTTTCAGGATGTAATATTTTACTGAAAACAATACTATTGTTCTGGAAGAACAGTATTGCTGGCAATAAACATAAAATAAAATAAACATGTAAGAATCATTTGTATCAGATACTTTAATTATATTTTACGTTTACGGAAAAAAACATTATCAAATCTATAACGTATCTTATAGACTTGAGTGATGCATAGTCACTATCCTGCGCTTACAATTATACAATGGTTCACAGCACAAAATTACGTGACTTTTTTACGTGAATTATAGTATATAATATATGTGTTTTTATAATATAAAATACAAACATGAAATAGTAACGTTAAAATTTTATATTGCGAAATGCATGTTTTGTTTATCATAAGTTTACTGTACTATTGATATATTATGGTATTTGGGAGTACCGAAGGCCGAGTGGTCTAACACGTCAGGCGATCGCACAGGTTCAAATCCTGCCTCTTACTGTAGCACTTTTATCAGCACAATCGACCTCGTACTGTATCGACTCTCCCCCATATTCTGTTTGATTACATCCTCGCCCAGACCAGTGGTCTGTGAGAATTGGCAGATTAATGCTCAAAAGGGATCGGCCTCTACTTAAAAAAAATAAATAAAAAAATAAAAAGCACTAATATAATTAATTAATTTGTAGGAAAGGTGTATGTCTTTATTTTCTCTATTTTCATTATACGTGAATTTGTAATGTTCAATTAGTTTCTACATCTGATATTATATATTTTCTGTTCTTCATTTAAAATACTCCAATGCCTTTTCGTCATTTCTCCCTACAGTACAGTACAGTTATCGCGACCTTGATCATTGACACTGTTTAGTAGTATGTTTACGCAGGAGTTTCTGGGGCGTTAGACTTTAGCATTTTCTATTCTGATGGTTTCCATCACAGACAACTTTCATTAACTTTACAGAGAATGAACCAGTAACCACAATCGCAAAGAGTAACTTAGAGAACCGTCACAATGCCAATAAGCTTATAAGAATGCTTATAATACAATAAACGAGTATTATCAAATAATATTTCCTGGTTGATTTTATTTCAAGACAAAAAGGAGCTATTACTGAGTAATCTGACCAATTAAAAAAACATTCACATCTAATAATGTGTCTAAAGTTTCATATTTTGTTATAAAAAAATGTAAAATGTATTATGATTAAATTGAGAAAATTTACAGTAAATTTGTAAATATCATTCATCGAATTTCCCTTTTCGGTACGTTTCATTTCAACAGGCCAAATGAATAATTCTAGAATCTGTTAATAGAATATCTCTTATACAGTTCCAGTCTATCTAAATATTTTATTATGTAACTGTTCAGAACGTAATAACAACTGACAACCAGATGAATGAGTATTATATCGACTGCTATATTGGCCCATGCAAAATTAGTACATAATTTATTAAAAAAAAATTATTCCTAAGGAATTTTGAACCTGTTATTTTGTTATAAAATAAGAAATAATTTTAAAATAATTGAAAAAAATTGTTTGCTGCTTGCAAAAATTTAGGAAAAGTTTTATAAAGTATGTCTAATTTAAATTGCCATAGTAATATGTGTTTTTAATTTTATTTTTGTTAAATGTCTTTCCAATTAACTACGTTAGCATTTGCAAAGAAAACGAGTGGTATGTTTCTTACCACAATAAGGAGACTATTTATTTCATGTATGGTTGTTGTTTCAAAGATTAGTTAGTCATTTCCTACAGTAAAGAGCACTGAATTTTCATCATGCCATTCTGGGTACTGTTTTTATCCAAAACCGTTATTATTATGTGAACGGTCTTGCTTGTTTTCAATTTCCTCCTTATTTTTCTCATTCAATGCCAAAAGAAGGAAATGTCGAAGAGGGCGATGTAATTGGATTTCCTCTAGAGGATGTGACTGAGACAGTTTTGACGTGACAAAGTGAGCGCAAATCCCCATTATTTTGAAAACTCTTAGGGGAAAGCTGTTGAGGATGTACGTGTTAAGGATATAAAAATATTTTCCGTATTTTTTGAATATTAATTTAGTACGTACAAAAACGTAACTCTTACTACTTTTAGTATGTTTATAACACCGCATTAGAATAAAATTGATAAGGAGGCTATAAATACTATGTAGTTACGAAACACTTCTATGGCCGTAGTTGATACAGTTTCTGTGACATTTTCACTAATATATTTCTGAAAAATGGCATATAGCTCCTATCATATTTGGCAGCTTTGCTATATAATAATAGTTCGATTTCTGAGAGTAACTTTTGTCCAGAGAACGGATTTATAGACCATAAATAGGCAGTGGACATATATTTCGATTCTAATAACATTGTGTATGTACTTGTAACGTTCCCATGATATGTATTGCAAAAGAACAGTTAATGCTACGGCCTATCTTCTGATATTTCATCATTATTTATCATCAAGTTTGGGCACTTAGGAGATTTTTTTTTAAAGTAACTGCTGATTTCATAAATATCTTTCCACTATAACAAGTTTTACCTCTAAATTTTTCGGCCTGCGTGAGCCATCTACCTCTGGGTGTTGCTTCCAAAAAAGATTAATCTTTCCCTTGTAGAATTTAGCGTTTACAACCTAATGGCCTCTAGGGAGCTCTCAAAAAGTCTTAAAAAGGTTTTGAACCAAGAAGAGCTATCAGCCTGTGATATTTTCTCTCCTTCGACCTCAAAAACCCAATGGCTTGGTTAGTTTTCTGCCTCTGTGAACTACTGACCCTTAGGAAATACTTAAATCTTGAATAAACCCGCCCCATTATCTTATTTAAATACCTGCCACTATTGAACCTAGGCACTGAAAACTACTGGCCTGTAGGTCTAGATATTGGAACTCCTCATGCATGCCGCATCATTAAGATCATATCTATGATAAGTTCGTACTTACTAGTGAGAGATGTTATCTTCCAAATTTTTTATAACAGGACTCTTTCAGGACTCCTGGCATGGATGTTGAATAAACTAAGTTTTCACAATATCTTCACTACTTTCGTACCTGAAATTCTAAAAATTGAGAAAATAAGAATTTGAAAACAGTTTTTTAAATTTGAAATTTGATGTTTGAGGTTGAGTGGTAGAAAGGGTTTAAATAACCCTAACTCCGCCTCTTAAATAAAGGCACATTTCAATTTAATTTTTTTTTATTTCAGATTTGATTTCCTTAATATTCGTTGATTTGATAAGTTATGACACATTTTATTTAAATTAAGGTATTGATAAAATTATGAAATTCCACTTACATACTGGACATAAAGCCAAGACCTTTTTCCAAAATGTCCTCAATTATGCTTCTTAGTGAAAATGTGTTATATAAAACGTATGGACCGATTCACTGATGTTAAATTTAAAACATTAATAAGATGTGTTAAGATTTTGAGTAAAATCTCTTTTAGGTGAGAAACTTTTATATATTAATAAACATTAATGTAATGAAAGTAAATAAAACCCTTTAAAAAAAACTTTTTACTACATACACGTGTTTCGGTTTTTAACCATCATCAGTGTACATAAACCTCTAATTAAACAAATAAATAATAAACAATTAGATATACACATGTGGACCTTTTAAACATATGTTAAATTTAAATGACACAGTTGTAATTTTCTTATTAGTAATCTGTATTTAATATTTAATTTTTTTCAAAAATTTGATTTGTCTTATTTTTCAGATTACTATTTAAAATGTTATGAGGATCTTTATTATAATTTAGATAAATATGTAATTCTTCTTTTGTGTTTAATTTCTCTCATTTCCTTTCGATATCTAAAATTTCCATGTTTTTTTCTATATTTGTGTAGTTATGGTCAGCCTCCAATAAGTGTTCAGCAAAATTTGATTTTATTGTAGACATGTTATTTGTTTTCAAAGCTTGTATGTGTTCTTTAAACCTTTTATTAAGATTTCTTCCAGTTTGCCCAATATAATAGCTTTCACAGTCACTACATTTATAATAAAACCAACAAAATACTACCTAATCATAATACTACAAAAATTCAGAAATATATATGTGTACCATTCAATACTAAATTAAACAAAGCTGTTCGAAAAACCTTTCAAAATTCTCCATCAGTCACCAAACAAGAAATAATACATTTAAACTTATTGAAAACAAAGTGAACCAAAATGATGACAAACAGGAATTATACAAACAATCTGGAGTATACAAATTTAACTGTAACTGTTTTAACTGTGTCATTTAAATTTAACATATGTTTAAAAGGTCCACTTGTGTAAATCTAATTGTTTATTATTTATTTGTTTACAGGTTAATGTACACTAATGATGGTTAAAAACCGAAACACGTGTATGTAATAAAAAGTTTTTTTTAAGGGTTTTAGTTACTTTCATTACATTAATATACATAGATAACCCTATAAGTGGAGTTAATAACATAATTAATAAACATATATCCCGCAATCTAGCCTTATTTTAAATGTATTCTGTACAGGATATATGCATTTTTAGATCAAATTTATTCAAATTGTGCACAAACTTGCATAATAATTGTGTCAAAAATCTAAACAGGTAGCCCGGTTCTATGCCCTTTGACCTAAAGACAGTGAATAATTACAATTCCTGAGATTTTTACAAGTAAAATTATTTCCAAGATTGGATAGAACCATGTACTCCAGAACGTTCAACACGGTTAGGAATAAATATTTTGTCAATGTGGCTTTACTTCTTGTTTTTTAAAAATCTCAGTATCTCAGTTAAAATGTTACATAGAATCGTTTTAATAATCCAAGTTTACTTTAGGCTAACCCAATTGACTCTCGGGGTGCTTAAAAATAATCCCGCAACTTTTTACTACAAATAATTCAAAAATAAAGTTTATTATATATAACATGACTTGGCAGCAGATATCCGTAAAATTTGCTCATATGCTGCGTCTGAACTACCTTTCGTTGAAATATTTTTATGAAGCCTTCAAAATAGTAGCTCCATAAGTATCTGTAGCTCCACCCATTTTGCCACAATTGGTCCCAACAACCAAATACTTATCTTCTTTTACGTAGTTCTTGATACATAATACCATGCTTACTAATGCCTCATATAAAGCCAGTTTTAAAATATTTTATTCCAAATAATTAACTAATACTTAAGATAAAAGTATTTAATAAATTATTTGATAAGTAAAGAAAGCTGTTAAAAGTATACTGGGTATAAATTATATATCTACCCAAAAGATGAGGATATCAAAACCTTTATCATTATATAGTGCAATAAACAGTGCTATTGTACAGTTATAATGTCACCTGGTACGCCCTAAATGTGCTGAATTTCCATTGTCCACTGGTGCTGGACTGCAAGTTAAGAGTTTCAGTAATTGATTATGCACTAATCACATTGTAAAAGTACCTTAAGTGAATATTCTGTACTTCTCGGAAGGTAAGCCACTAGCTCGATTCAAAGTTGGAACTGAAATGTGTAATGTGCGCAGAACAAAAAGGTTACAGGAGAATAATGGCTGAAGGGGATTAAAGTTTGAGAGTGATGATGGATATTTATAAGGAAACAATAATAGCTGGTGCATGGTAGAATTATTGTCAATGTTCTTTGAAGGAAAAGTACAAAATAAAGTTGAGTTGTCTACATTTTTGCAGATGATAGGTAATTAACTGCGCGGGCATATTTCCCTTAATACCTTGATGCCGATGAGGGTTCGTGGAGAGATCGCAAGTGAGAAGTCTCTGGAAATTTCTTACAGCAGGAAAGATACACTAAAAACAGTGTAGCTTCCAGAATGGAAAGTGGAAAGCTTCAGGTTGGGAAAGCGATCTAGATGTGACTTTAGGACTCGGTACTAAGCAAACTAACGTGGAATGTTCTGTTTGTCTTTGGGTGTTTGGCATAATAAGGAAAGGGTTTAAACACTTTTGTTTTTTAAAATGATGATTTAGCGTTAGTGCAAAGAGAGAGTAGTCAGTTTTCGATATAGAAGAAGAGCTGTGGTGTGGCGCATGGTGTGTAAAAAGGTAAGCTAAACGCGCCTGAATGACAGACAGGATGGTTGAAGAAATTCAGAAAAACGAGGATAAGCCATAATTTTTGTCAGATACGAATAAAGGTGTTGAATTTAAATAGAATGAAACTTAGTTTTGCAGATATAAAATTTAGTTCAATTATTATACGTGTGTTCTTCGTGAAATTTGTTTGACAATCAATAATGTTTAGCCCTCTGACAAAACTTCTATTCGGTTTTTCTACAGGCCTAACATATATTTTTGTATATTTTTGAATTTGTCGATCTGTCCACAAAATATATCCAAAAAGAAATTAATATTAGACCTTTAAAGCAATTTCAGAGATAATTCTTACGCATGATCTTACATGATAATGACTTCTCCTAACCTGTATTTAATCTGTAATCTGTATCTGACCCAAGGTTTACTATTATGAAACAACCTAACCGTATCCAAAAACCGAACTATCTTGGTAAATAATGACACTGCCATGTAATTTTGCTATCTTCGAGTTATAAAAATACAACTGTTGTCAAAATGCTGATTAAAGGTTCTAACATTAGGAAACATAAATCTTTTTAGAATCATTTCCTTACTGTAAACATTACAGTTTTATAAAATAAAACCCTTACGTCAGAGTTAGTCTAAATCCTAACAAATTCAAGAAAGTTTTCAGTCGTGCAGGAAGATGAGATGTTAAACAAAGGAAGTGAGGGTGGTGAATGAGATGGGTTCAGTTTAACAATATTAAGCCCCTTGAGAACGGTGACACAAGTCTCCGTTGATGTGTTTGTGATGTCGACATTGAGAGCTATTACACTCGGTATGTCGCTGGCGAACTGGAACCTTTTCTTAGAGCGTGAACCCAGAATATAAATTTTATTCACTAACTGTGTGATGTTTTTTAAATCTCTAAATACCTGAATAGTTACGAGCAAGTTTCTTAATAATACGAGTATTATTAATATTATTATTTATAAGAATAAACATGTTAAGGTTTTGATGCACGCATGTTAGTTCTTTAGTCGCCGAAAATAACAAAAAATAATAAAAGAATTGATGAATATATTATGAGCACTGTAATGAATACTTTTTAGCAGTGATATTATAACTTTATTTGAACTTACAATTGCCATTTCAACACGTGGAGATGTTACGCGTTTCGGAAGACAGAAACATGAATTTTTAGTCCTGAATACTTCAAATTACTGTCACTAGGATTCAGTATTACAGTAAAATATATTAATATAACTCATGTTATATCAATCTATTCCGTAATTATTAATTTTGTTGGTAGATAGTTTACCCTGATAGAAGTCATACAACTTGAAGGAAGAATGTAGTACAACTTTGAGCTATTGCAGTAATCTATGAAGCATAGATTCAATATTCTTAGCGCCCCTGTCACTCAAAATAACATAAAATTGTTATAAACTAACGAGCGTCAAATTTTTAAGCTTAATAAATTGTAATTTTCTACTTAAACAAAAGTTTATACCATAAACTCTCCGGTTTGAAGTCCATGTTTCAAAATTAAGGCATGCATATTGGAACTAAACGCATATCTCTGTAAGATGACGTAGAAACAGTGACTAAGTTAGTCTTCGTTACTTAGTTTGCCTGAGCAAGAGTCACAACACTGCACATAGCTACAGCGTGGATGGCTTAAACAGTTATTTTTGGAACTCATGAGTTTAAAAATAAAATAAAACCAATACAAATTTTTTTTAAATTGGTAAATTTCTAGTCTAAAAACTTAAATTTTAAGGTATAGCCCAAAAGACAACAAGATAACTCTAAAAGTAATAGACAAGAATGGACAATTGTAGTAGTTAATCGTCCTACATTAACCAACAACCACCACGATAAAACAAAAGCCACTCGTGTATCATTCCAAATTCTGTCATTTCCCTACAAAATACGAAGATTTATTTGGTACACAAAACTCTGACAGAACTGTAACAGAAAGCCGCACACTGTTAAATTCCTTTGAATAAAATATAAATTAATGTTGAAGCTTACTGAACATCAAACGTATCTTTAAAATATAACATTCAAAGCCATTGACTTCACTTGTCTTTAGTATTTTTAAACATAATTTTAAATGTACTATACTATGTATCATGTGTAGTTCGGAAAGATGAGAAACATAATAGGGGCGAGAATCCTTCACAGATTTTTCAACAATACAGAAAGAACAAGTTACGTCTCCAACAATGTTGAGCAAGATAAAAGTTTCCCATAAGTGTACAGAAATGTTCTTCAGACGCACCATTTTTATCTATGCACCCTGCTTTATGCTTGGATGTAAAATTTGAGAAATATTTTCTATTTTTCAATACATCTTTTATATCACACCCCTAAATTAAAAATTCCTAGTATTATTCCATACTGTAAGTAATATCTGCTTTCTAAATAATAATTGTCTTGTATGGACAGATTTGGTTTATTGTTACGGCAAAACGTCACTAAATACATGAAGTCCAATGATTGCTACATTTTAAGAAACAGAAATCAGTTCTTTTAAAATATCTGTACTGGAGTGGAAATATTTTAGTAGTAAGTAGCTGGTAGTTCGATGCAGGGATTAGCAAAGAAACTATTGATACTATTCATCATTAAATTACTAAATCTTTTACTAAAAGCACTAGAAAATGTATTTGCCAGATCGGCAAGTATGTTGTGAGCAGTAGCTGGGTGTTGGGTTTTGGGTTTTTGAAATAAAACGATTGTACTGTTCTTTAAATTACCTAAAAATTTATGTTACTAAAACTAGTATAAAATATTTTGCGGAATAGTAAGTATTTAGTGGTAAGTAGCCGAATGCTGGGATTGGCGAAGAAACAGTTTGTACTCTTCATCCTTAAATTACTCAAGTATTTTTGTTACTAAGTATTTACCAGAGTGGCAAGTGTTTATTGGTAAGTAGCAGAATGCTGGGATTGGCGCCAACCCAGTTTGTGCAGCGCATTACTTTATGGTGCCAACTTGTAACAAAAACGTAATGTTACTACTTTGTTTTTCCAATTTATATTTCCCATTATCTCTCTAAGTTATTTAGTTCTCAACGGAAAATTGTAACCTTGTAGTGTGTTTTATTTTCCTAAAGCTACTTAAAATATTTATATCTGTAATAGTCTAACTTAATTTAATATTTGTTGCTATTAGATTTTATTGGGATGGATGACAGTAATTAAAAATAAACGGAGAACAAACGTAAGAATCTTGTTTTTTGTCCACCAGGAAAGTTTAAATTTGTCTTTTCTGTTTTTGATCATCCGTCTATCTTTTCACGTGACAACTAGTTTCACAGAAAAGCAAGACTGATTAGCTGTAGATTGAACTTTTTCATAAATGCGCAGGACACCCTGTAACGCAACCGTGTTGCGGCTTAATCCTGCCTCGCTGTTATTATATATCTAATAGATTCCAAGGATAATGTTACTTTTAGTCCTATTACGGTCAAAATCTAATTCATTCCTTCAACACGTATCCATAGTAGTAAAACACCGCCTTATTTTTTCCTCCGTTCTTTTTTTATTCTTGTGAATAAATAATAAATGTAAACATTAGTATATTTTTGTTGGCGATTTCAATAAATATATCTATTAGTAAATACACTATAATGCAACTTAATTAAGTACTTTGAATAGCTATGCATTGCTTTTAACATTTATAATAAGAGTTACCTAGATAAGAACCCCTTTAAACTTATTATTATAAGATATATGCCAAAAATTTGTATTACAATGTAAAAAGCAAAAAGATTTGTAAAACGTACATTATTATGAGGACATGTTTATTTTTATATGATTAATAACTTCTATTTCTCCAACTATTGCCCTTGCCTACCTTATGGTACCAGAGAAGTGGAGTAAAATTAAACTTTTCATATTCACTATTTATGGTGATCATGCATCGATTTAATACAATAAATACAGTTTTATAACAGAATTTTAATTTCATTGTAAAAATAAATTGCAGCCTGCAAATATATTGAAGATTTCCAAACAATTAAAATGATAAATTCAAGTGATTGCACAAGTAATGCATTATTGCAATTTACTAATTCTTAAATATATCACTAAACGTGTCACGTGTCATTGTATAAAAGAGTAATTATTATTCCAGTTTAAGCATTGAAATAGGAATTTTAAATATGCAGTTAGGACAGATAGTGATTTCATTTTTATTTATACCTGTGAAATTTATTTTTATTATCGAATAACAATAATACCACGGATAAAAATGGTACGTAGGTTTTGGACAATACAAGGGTTGAAACATCGCAATGTATTGAGTACCACAACACCTGCCAGCAGCAGTTTTAATAGTTGCCTGTGTCCGGTATTGTGTGACATATTTACTACCTAGCTAGGAACATTAACTTTTAATGGTTTATTTGCTTCTGTCTGTATATCAAGCTGAAATGACATATGTCATTCTTTCTTTTAGCAGAGTTCTTTTTCTAGACAATGATATTATTTTTTTCATTTCCAACGAAATATATCTACGTTATAAATGCATAGTTTAAAATTTACAAGAAGCATCTTAATGTAAAAACACGTATACAATCTTAAGAGATAGTTGAAGTTAAATCAATATATGGTTGGCTGTCATAAAAAACGTTACAAACACCAGTTGATTAAAAAATTACGAACTTTAATAATATTTGTTTGATGGCAATTAACTGAAAAGTATAGGATTAGTTGCCACTATAAAACCAGTGGGTTGTGGACTGGATGGAATTTCAAAATGAGAATCAATCTATAACTCCAATGGTCCTAACAATGTCTATGTAAAATATCAGTAAAATCTGTGTAGTGGTTTTTACATTATTGGGTTATTCACACACTAAAACACACCGGCAGCGCCATTGAGTTTTTAAATAATATTACCCACAAAAATATCTTCACATTTGCGGATATATTCTAGGTTAGAAAACATTTGCATAACTTAAATTTTAGTCCTTGATTGTAATGACGTAATGTAATATCTTGTTCATTGTACACCTCAATGTGTGGATAAAGTAATTATTTGTGAATATACTAGTAAAAAGTATTTTACAGCTGTCTGAACACAGCACTTTGCTAACTTACAGAGTTGGGCTGAAGGAAAGTAAGAGTAAGCTTCAATACACATACTACTTCTGAGTATTAAACGTCTCTCTCAGTGAAGTTCGACAATAGCTTCACAGGATGTGGCTTACTGCTATGTGTCTCCTCGCAACTCCTGTGTGTTATGTTCACATATAAATATTGAAATGTAAGTAGGCGACACGTAGTGAGAAATTCTTGAATATTACTGCTAAGACTGTCCAAACTACTGCAATTGTGACAGTGAATTACCTTAAACTACGGAGTCTAGCCAACAGCGATATTACCATAATCTTTCTTTTATTGCTAGGGGGTGCTGCGTTATTAGCCTGATTATATTCCCTGACATATGATAAATTGAGCAGGATCACGAGTCCACATACTTAAATTGACCGATATGAAACTCTCTTTATTACTTAAAAAACTCATCATTAGGAATGATTTAGGGATGTCCTTAATTTAGGAAAACGGTGTGGCGATTTCATATTTTTCATTGATGTTTGAAACTTAGAACAGAGGTTTTTCTTGTATATTTATTATAATAAGCGAATTCTACACCATACCATAATCGTCACATATCACATTTCTGGTAAGTTACATTAGAGGTTATTATATTTTTCACTTATTATTTCGAAAATTTAAGATATAATGAATTGTTTTTAGTCTTTTTACAGGAAAAATAAATCTACGACAATATTTTATAACTGTATTTATACTAATTACATGTAAAGTTATAGCTCCAATAGGATTTTTTACAAAGCAACGATATCAATAATTACAATTCCTGACCGCTAAATCCAACATTCTCGTCATTTCAAAATATTAAATTCCATATTAAATCAAGAAATATTTTAGGAGGTTATGGACATCTATAATGTATATTATTATTACCACGGCATATATTGGGGTTTCATAATATTTTAATATTTTACAGTCCTTTATTTTATTACTTCACTGCGGTATCTCCTGTTTCTAGCAATACATAATAATTCATAAGGAAGTTGATTCATCTTAAGAAAATATCAATTAAATAGTACCGACATAATTTTTTTCGTGAGAAAATAATTTTCTTGAACGCAATTATTTGTTTCCGTATTATCTACAACAATTCGCACTCATTGCTATATATTAAAATATATTACTATAATAAACCAATATCCAGTTGTCTGTTGATCCTGAACAGCTGGCAAAGTACATCGAAGGCAAATTACAGAATGTAAATGAATCGCTAAATTATCATATTCCATAAATTTTCTACTGTACTGATGTGCAACAAAGGGGTACACCACGAGGTGTAAACGTGTTGAGGACCTTAGGAATATACCTGTTTTTAGTTACGGAACGGATGAATTTGGTCTGCTTCAAAAAGATGAAAAGGCGGCTAGTCTAAATAAGTCTTGAATATTTACTGTACCTGTAATTGGTCTTTCGAGAAAATAATTTCTTCCGCTATTTCTAGAATGTGTGACGTTTCAAGATACGTAAAATGCTAAATTCAGTATTGAAACTATGGTGGAAAAAGCTAAGATGAGGATATCTATATATCTCATTATTCTTATAACGGTTTTATATTGATAGTGAGGTAAGGCGATCGGTTTCTAAACTCTATGAGCTTTATAAGATAATATAGTCAGGGTAAGGCATCATAAAAATATTTTTTTATAGTAAAATCGTCCTCAATAGGCCAGAGTGTTACGTTATCAGTGTTGCCACAATACCAGTGATTAGGGTGACTTTTATGATCTATATAAGTAAGGGGTGTAGCAGTGATAATCGAGTGAGGGGAGAACAGAGCTTACTCGACATTGTTTATGCATGACGTCACATAGGCAGGGGCTGTACTCGTAATAGAGAAGGAAGTGATGAAATTAAGTTATAGTAGATAAAATACGTGACTTTATGAAATATGAGTGGAAAATATATTTTTGTGCTAAAGCAGTATATTAATATTATTAAATCGTGTCTCTATTCACATGGTTTTATAATTATTAACTAACTTTTAAGAGCATGTTATGTGCCACAATCGAGAGCACTTACATAATAATACACATGTAAAGCATTAAAAGGAAAATAAATTTATAAATATAAGAAATTGTTAATGCAGTGAAACTCTTATGACTAGTTGACATGCATAAAAATTCTATTTTAAATTTTTACTAATAGAAAAGAAATGATTGTTAAATAATTATTAGGATAACATAACATTTTATAATTGTATAACAATAATGAGATGAATAAAATTAATTACCGATTCTGCAACAAAATTTATTGTTATTTTAACATAACCTAGGTCTAAAACCCTAGGATGTCCTCGGAGACCGACAACTCACCGATGGTGAGAGATTGTAGAGGTCCATAGCTTCGTGAGGCTATCAATAACCGATATCTCTCTTGAGTAAAAGTGCCTCTAAAGTACCATATATTACGCAATTTCACAAAATTGCTGCGCTCGACAGTCCATGAGTTTGCAATCACAAAAATCTTCCACAAAAAAAATATTTCCAAAAATCAGCTCCTATCATAGGGTTTAAGAGGCTGTTGTACAGCCAAAAAGATAATAATAAATGCAACTATTACTGTACAAAGTCTCCCAGCAACAAAAGGCTGAGAAAAAAGACAACAGGAATTTTTCTTTTCCAATGAACCCCCCAAAACTATGAATTTGATCTAATTGGCCAAGAACACGTACCTGGATCATTTTATTTTGTATTAACGTCTTTTTCATATAAAGACATCAGAATATCCTTAAGTTCCTAGAGGCACAACATGACGAAGACTAAGAACTACGACAGTCTGAAAAATACTGTAAGGGCTATAATTTATACAGTTTCAAGTTTGGAATCTTCCACTCGAACCCTTCTTTGTGCTAAGACCGAGATCTACCACTGATAAGGGACTATACCAAAAACGAACTCCTGATAAAACACGAAACATCAGGTTGGCTGTAATTTTAACCATTATTAGCCACCAATACCGTGTAAACGTAGTCAGTAAATACACAATGTTAATAGAAGCTTAATACATATGGACTGCCTATATGTTATCTATAAATCAGTATTTTTCGCTTGCAAAAAATACTCCCCGACATAGGGATTCATTCTTAGATAACTAAGTAAGCAAATATGAAAGAAGAAATATACCTCATTTTGGCACAACAATACCACAACTTACCTACATGTTACATGTACTTGTAAATTTAATTTTGACACTATATACTAAATACACCCAAAGTAGGAAGAGTTTTGCTTTTGTACATACTGAATTATTATTCCAAAAGTACCGTAAATGATTATATATTCTTAACACGTACATCCTCAATAACTTTCCTCAAGTGTGTTCAAAATAATTGGGTTTTGCGCTCACTTTGACGCGTCAATCCTGACTCAGTCACCTCCTCTAGGGAAAATCCAATTACAACGCCCTCTTCAACATTTCCTTCTTTAGGCATCGAGTGAGAAAATAAAGAGGAAATTGAACATATCCGTGACTATGCTCATAAACACAACGGTTTTAGATAGTTTAGTGCCCAGAATATTACGCTGAATCCAATGATCTATTTTGCACGAATGAATAAACTAAACTTTATAAAAAAAAAACAATTAGACGTATAATAAATAGTCTCCTTAGTAAGATAAGGAACCTAACATGCAAACATAAACTAATGAAGGTAATTTTAGTAAAGCAATGTAAAAAACCAATGTTACATTATAAGTGGCGTCTAAAAATTATTATTATTGCAATTTCAATTAAAATTTTGAAAAAATAAGTTTCCAATTTTTTAAAAAATAAGCAAAAAAAAAACTTGGTTTTTTCAATTATGTTTAAAATATTTTTTCTTTTATAGTATATTTTACGATAAAACTTTTCAAGAGATAAATAAATTGTTTAATACGTTCTGGGTTAATCTATTGCATTTTCTAATGCAGCAGTACGATGTACCAGACTCATCATTTTCCGGTTTGTAGTTGTTACGTTTTGCACAGTTAACTAATACAATATTTAGCTAAACTGTCATCGTTTAAAAAGCTAACAGTCAAAAAGTACAGGTTTTCAATTCTGCTGATAAAATGATAGATAATTTAAATTTTAAAACAGCCTTATTTAAATTTTAAAGTATTGAAAACTCTAAACTTTAGATACATCATAGTAGTAAAATACATGTTATACATACAAATTTGTTGTGATTACTGGGTAATAACTTCTATTAGTATAGAAATAAGTCAACTAGGAAATATTAATTTAAAATATCTTTATTAATAGTATTTGACACGTCCTGAAGGCTTATTAGTATTGTAATGATTCTCTAAGTGAATTATCGTGGTTACTGGTTCCATCTCTATGAGATCATGAACGTTGTCTGTGTTTTAAACTACCGTAATAGAAAACTACTAAAGTCTCAGGCTCTGAAAACTTCCACGTAAACACACTAAATTACGAAAATTTAGTAGCGAGGGTCAGAATAACTTACTGTAAGGAGAGAAGACGGAAATACAGTGGAATAGTTTAAATGAAGAACATAAATCATATTAATTTTTAATAACGTTTTAGTGCCCAAGATTTAATTAGATACATTATTGGATAAATAGTCTAATTTAACATTGCATATTCACACATAATAAAAAATATCGATAACGCCTATAAAAGAATCAATAATACAGTAACCATGAAATGAAACAAAGTACGTTTTGTAATATAAAACTTTAATGTGTTACCATTTTATATTCATTTTTTTTTAATTACAATGTTTTTAATTATAATGTAAGCAGAGGAGATTTATAATAAATCGTCCTAGCACACAAAAAACGTTTAAGATTTGAGAGTTTTTCGTCGGTAACGTAAATTATAATGAAAGATTAAATTATAATATTGTATTTCATTAGAAATGCTATGATATCAATAATAAACTACCTAGTAGTAATGACTGAACGAACTACAGTATTTTTTTTAGTATGTTTGTAGTAGCCAATTTCCTAACCTGTACAGATTCATCGTGCTTCCCATTGAACCTATATGTGCTTGAATCCATCTCACACACTGAGTTTCTTTAAATTTGGAAGTAATCTGCTATTTCTCGTTGCCATCATGCAAAAAACCTATGTAAACATTTCCCCTAAAACAGGAAAATCTAGTAGAGTGATACCTCGTTGAATTTTGTGTTGCTTAGGCATCATGAAATATTTCAAGTTGTTGGTCACGTTATTTATTAGATACCCTGAGGTTATTTGTTAGATATCCTGAGGTTGTTTGTTAGATATCCTGAGGTTATTTGTTAGATATCCTGAGGTTATTTGTTAGATATCCTGAGGTTATTTGTTAGATACCCTGAGGTTATTTTTTAAAATATCCTGAGGTTATTTGTTGGATATCCTGAGGTTGTTTGTTAGATATCCTGAGGTTATTTTTTTAGATATCCTGAGGTTATTTGTTAGATATCCTGAGTTTGTTTGTTAGATATCCTGAGGTTATTTGTTAGATATCCTGAGGTTATTTGTTAGATATCCTGACGTTGTTTGTTACATATCCTGACGTTGTTTGTTAGATATCCTGAGGTTATTTGTTAGATATCCTGAGGTTATATGTTAGATATCCTGAGTTTATTTGTTATACACCCTGAGGTTATTTGTTAGATTTGTTGAGGTTGTTTGTTAGATATCCTGAGGTTATTTGTTAAATATCTTGAGGTTATTTGTTAGATATACTGAGGTTATTTGATAGATATCCTGAGGTTATTTGTTAGATATCCTGAGGTTATTGGTTAGATATCCTGAGGTCAGACTGGCGGATTATGCCAGCCAATAAAGATTAACACAGCACAATTGATGGAGAAATATATATATATATATATATATATATATATATATATATATATATATATATATATATTTATTTATTTATAGAAGTCAGAACCCATACGTAATTGACTGTATACATTGAAAAATTACCCAGAAGTAGGCATTTTCGCTATACAGGTATAATTTACTGAAATCTATAAATGTTCATAAACAAAGTTAATGTTGAACGTGACTAAAATTACAATTAATTTCTACTGACAATACTACAGTTGCCTTATCACAAATACAAAACAGTATATTCAACAAATATCGTTCAAATTACAGCTTCGTTCAGTCATTACAGTTCAGTCACACGTTTAGTCAACACAGGTTTCCCCCAATCATGAAGTTATATGGCACCATGCTCTTTCTGGCAAACTGTTTCCAAAATCTAAGGTTCCTAAATCATAAAAGGTACACTTTGCTGTACGATTTGGCGTTTCTAATCACTTACTAAATTAGAAATTTCTGAATGTAAATAATTTGGATTAAGATTTAACTTTATCGTGTAATGTTTGTTACAGTAGTAATGAAAATAAAAGAATTCGAAACGGATGTTAACGCTATACTTGTACAATAATTTTGACTCCATTGTTTTTTAATCACACACTTTATATTCTGATATTGTGCATTAAACCAACTTACTTTTTTATTAGTCAGGTAAATTTTTTCATGATTTAAAATTTAACGTTATGCTTACAAGACTTTTGTTAAATGTCAACAAATTAAAACGAGGTTATAGGTACTATTACGTCTTCATGTAATTATATTTATCCAAAAATACAGTTTTGTCTCCACATTTATTAACTAAGAATTATTTCACAACACCTTTTGCACCATTTTATTTGGAAATAAAAGAGTATGGTGATTTAAAGTCTATTAAATCACGTTTAATAGATTTATAGCTTTTTGAAAACCACAGGCAGTGGTTTATCACGATGTTTCTTCTCACACCGCATGTGCCCTACAAACACATACAAATACATTGATGGAAGTAGAAGACGTGAAGTGAGATATTTCATGAATATTACTGTTAAACATGTCCGAACTACTGCAATTGTAGCAGTGAGGTACCTTAAACGATTTCGTACCCGGGACTCTAGCCAACTAACCATATTACCATAATCTCGGTTTTATTGCTGGGGGATGCTGGGTTGTTAGCCTGATTATATTTCCTTACGTAGGATAAATTGAGCAGTATAACAATTCCACAAAATTAAATAACTGAAGTTACCCTCTTTTGTTACTTAACCTTTCTGTTTTCTTCAAACTGGAATAAAATGCAGTAACTCCAGATTTTACATTGATGTTTCTCATGAAGAACAGAGGTAGTTTGGCTCTCTATTATAGTCTGCAAATTCCATGAAACAATTTCTACTGTATTTCAAAGTGAATTATAGTTGTGACTTATTATTTGGAAAACTCAATAATAATAACTTATATTGTCAACGATACAAAACGCTTCATGAAAAGGCGTTATTAATCGAACAAATATTCAATCGAATGGTATCGTTAGCAAACACTTCTTGCATGTACTTCTTACATAATTATAGTCCATTACTATATATTTAGATTTATTATTTAACTATTATTCAAATATTTTTTAAGTATGTTGATCCAGAATCACAGGAAAAGTGAATCAAAGGCAGAATATAAATAAATCGCTAAAAATCTTATATTGTTTTGCAACTCCTACACATTTGTAAGCTTTCAATCGTTGATATATGAAACATACGATGTTGTATTCTTATACTACGGAGGGTGTAAAGCACATGTACAGATTTTGATAAATTATGTGTCAGGAACATTCGTGTTTTTATTTATGCGTACATTGAATTAAAAATGGTTTTGAGACATAAATTCAGAAGAATTTGTGAAACGAGATAATAATACATAAGTCATAAATAATAAAAAAAATAATAAGTGGAGTCAGTCTTTTGACTGACCTACGATACCAAAAAACCATTTATGGACTACTTATTCTGAAATGGGTGCCGTTATAATTTAGATAAAATACTAAATTCAGTATTAAAATATATGGTAGGTCGAGACAAGTTAAATACCCTTATATCTTTCATTATTCTTATTACCAATTAATTTAATGAAGTGAGGCAAGGTAATAAACAAACGACCTGGCCTCGAAAGGTAAATGCAGATCCGAGATGTGACCCAGTTTTCTTGTGAAGCAAATATTTGCTACATAAACATAGTATTTCAAAATACATTTATTTATATATTTTACTCTTATTTCTAATCAATGCACATAGAAATATTGTCTAAGCTTTTTCACAGCACTTGAGTGATTGAGATAAATAATTAAAATATCCAACCATCCTAAAACACACCCATATTAATGGTATTAATGTAGTTGATAGTGGATATTCACTTGATTTCAAATATTAGAATAAAAGTACTTCTTCCCCCAAAGGTTCAAAAGACTACTTCTGCCTAACTATATGAGCGTTACGCGGAAAATTAGTCACGGTATGGAATAATACGAGTATTTAATAAGCAGTTATATCCCTGTCTGGATTCCAGAGGGTTAAGTTATCAGTGACGTTAACAGTATTAGTGATTAGTGTTTTTTTTTACGAACAATATAAGTAAAGGTAAATGATGTAGCAGTGATGATCGAGCTAGGGTAGAACATCGCTTACTCGACATTGTTTATGCAAGAAGTCACGTGGCAGGAGATATCCCTCGCAACAAAGTTGGAAATTTTAACGTGAAGGTATAATGGAGAAAATTTATATTTTAAAATGTCACTTAAAATAGTTTTCAAAGTTTTTTTTAAAGAAGTGCATTCATTTAATTAAATTGTGCCTGTATTCACGTATTATTATTATCTTTTATGTAATTAAAAAGCTTTTAAATGAAATACCACATCACAGCAAAAATCATAGTACACTTACTTAAAGCGTTAAAAGTGGCCCAAAATGAAATAATATTAACATTAAAATGTAACACTCGCCTGCAAGATGGTTACGTCATGTCAAGCCTGTTGGGATTGGGTAAAAGAGATATTGATAAAAATAATGAAATCGTATCATAATGAACGGAGGATATTCATATTAACAAATTTAAATAAAAAATGTCTTCACCTGTGAGAAATTTTCACCTGCATCTGATTTTAATCAGAACTCTAGTCACTTATATCAAACATTATAGCTACTTATTAATGGTAAAAAATAGCGTTATAATCGTTAATAAAGCGCCCTTAACGCTTGAAAGGTTATGAAGTTTCCAGGTAAACCATTATACAGGTTTTGGCACGATTGGCCCAAAATAGAACCCTTCCTGCCACCTGCAAGTCTTACACGTACAAAGTGGAGCTGAATCAATACTTGTGAGTCATGAAACTAGTTAGAATCATGAAAATAGTAACAATTCCAGTCATTTCGACAGTATTTCTATATGGGGACCACGTAATCATATCGTCGCAGTGAGAAACCAAAGCTCATGGGTGTGTTTTGTTTAATTCTCTGATAATGCTATTATGATATCTGACTGGGATACTATGATAGCAATACATTAATGCTATTAATAACATTCAGTTTCATAAACAGTATCATTTATGTTCAGCTCCACAAACTATAACATGTTAGTTTTATATGTAATTTTTGCTGTTTATTTTAAACCGCACAGGAAGATATAAGATTTAGTATGAAATTTTGTGTCTATTTTGTTACTATGTGTTAATACGTTCAATAATATGTATGAGCTCGTGATTTTATAATAGATTTATTAATTGTGACTGAATATTTGTTAAGACGTAGTATATTTCTTCTATAACTTATAATTTTTTGTATATCAATAATCTTTGTGCTTCAGTTTAATTCACGAAAAAACAACAAGTAAATAAGAAGTTTTTGTTACTATCAAGCTTACACTTTGTTCTCCGTATTATCATTGTTAACAATATTATAACAACAGTTTAATTATTAAACATGCGGTTCTTATCTAAGAAAAAAATGTTTAAACAGAAAACTTGATTACATTTAACAAGGTATTTCAATTCATCGCGACCAGTGGGACGTAGTCTGGAGAGATTTTCGACAAGGGAATAGGCCTGTATGTTAACTGAGGCAACATAACATAGTCCGTGAAAACTTCAGGGCAATCCATGAGTTCTTATAACACTACAATACACAGAGATGCACTGTTAGATTTTATTATAATAGAATGTTTTAAGTTAGACCTGGGCTTAATTTTTTATTAATCTGGCCTTCTCTTTGGTCTCCTCTTGCACACGATTGGAGCATGTGAATTAAATATTCGTTTGAAATGGGTAGTAATTAAAGCGCTTAATATTATCAACCCCAAAAATGTGCATCGTTCTCTCCCAATCAATCTAAGATTTTGCATCAACAGCAGATCTTTGACAATAGATCTAAGCTGTGGTCGCTCAAGTATATAATTGAGTTGAATTTGGTAGCGAAGTTAACAAAGAGTGGATCAAAGCTGACAGCGAGGTGTACCCTTAAATGCGGTGGCCTGTCACCTCACATAAACAAAGCTCTAATACTCTTATCATCTGGACTACACAATAAGACTCCCAGGGTCCACATCCTCAGCAAATTGTGCTGCTCAAAAGCTAGTGGCTTATGTGGCTCCTCTATGTACAATGCGATACCACCACCGACCACTCCGGCTGTAAAGCCCTTTTAGTTAACTTGCCGATTCACATCGTACAAGTGTGTACCCCCCGATCTAATAATTGGCTGATGGGGTGACAGGTTTTGGGACAAACCAATGACATCAAAGTCAAAATCACGCTCAAGTGAAAACATTGCAAAAGAGCAAAGCCAAAATGTTTACACAGTGTGAAAAAGCCATGAATATAAAGAGTGTAAGAAACAGGAAAATAAAGAAGGGTTTTTAGGGATGTACCCATGTTAAACCTTTAAGAGAGTAGCTCATCCAGGCGACTGGCACAACGCAAAATGGTGAGGATTGCCAGTCTTCATCATATGTATACTAAAATTAGGATGTGTGTAGATAAAAATAGTTCAATTAGATTGATTACGGAGTAAAGGTAATGTACACACAAATAAATAAATTATAGTATAAATATAGAACAAAATATGAAACAATAATAAAAGGCACTAAGGATATGGGGTTAGAGAACTGTGTGGAATTTTGGTAAAAGAAAAAAGGACAATTACCGAAGAAAATAAACAATGTTATATGGAAATACACATAGTGAAAATTTTCCGAATTCTACCGGGGGTGGATATGAGAACAAGGATTGCAGAGTAACATCTTCCCCTCTCTGTATATGAGTATGCCTGTCTGCCTGTATGCTGATCATTCATTTCTCACAACTAGAAACAAAAAAATTAAAACAAATAGATTTTTATAGTTCATAGAGTTTATTATTTATATTTTTATAGATAACTAAAATCTTTAAAAGTTATTTTACTCCACTTTGTTACTGTTCGTTGCCTAAACTCACAATGTGAGTTAACGATATACTTCTAACTAAATAGGCACTTTATGGAAATTTAATTTTACACAACATTACTGTTACAAGATTGTGGGAGAATGTTCCAAATAATCAGGTCAATCTCTGATAAAAGGCAATGTGACTGAACATTCGAGATCCCTGAAAATAACGATTCCCTGAAAAATAACAATAATAGATTAGCGTCAATGGAGAGAGAGCGCACAGTAGGTTAGGTAAGTCCCTTTATCAGCCCTAACGCCGCCCCTCCTTACATGACCAGTGAGTGGGCACTGTGACATTTCACCACTTGTATCCGTCCTTCCCTTCGGCACGTCTGTCCTCTAGTTAGTCCTGCAATTCGAATGTTTTCGATGCGCCAATGAGCATACAAAGTTTTATAAAAAATTATTTCATTTCAAGCCACATTGAAAATTAAAAAAAATAAGAATCTTTTTTATTGCAGCGACATTGTATATACATTGTATGGCAAACGTCAATACGGAGTTTCTAACATTCCAGGCATTCATACACACAATACACATTCATACTTACCTACAATTTTACAATCACGCCTCTTTCATTCTTCGCCAATGCAACCCACTTAGTACAGCAGAGTCAGTCTTCTAATTGGGCGGTCTCCCAGTCGAATGGCAAAAACTCACCCGCATTATAGAATGCTTGAGACACCAAGAAGCGTTTGAGGCGAGTCTTTAACGCCTTAGGCGTTGGGGCATGTTTAATTGAATTGGGCAGTCTGTTGAGGAAATGCACACCCGCTTGCGAGGGTAGGCGTTCATAAACTACCGTTCTGTGTCTCCCAGTCCGGTAGTTTGCTCTGCCACGCGTCTCATACATGTGTATGTCTTGGCCTCTGGTTAAGGCACATTTACTCATACAAAACAAAGTTGTTTCCAAAATTTAAAGGCACGGCAGAGTCAACAGCTGCAATTTCTTGAAAGCTTCCCTGCACGACTCTCTAAATTTGATTTTGGCGATTACTCTAATTGATTTTTTTGGAGTCTGAATGCTCTTTGAAACTGAGTGTTTGCACAAGATCCCCAAAGGACCACTCCGTAGGCAAGATGGGGGTAAATCAAGCCGTAATACGCCGTAATCAGTACCTGACTCGAACAGTTGGCTAAAGATCTCAAATCAAAAATGCCTGAGCAGAGTTTTGCGCAAACATGGTCAATGTGCTCATTCCAAGTCAGCCCTCGATCGAGGTGTATTCCTAGGGATTTTGAAGAGCAGACTTCTTCCAGTGTGGAGTCGTCTAACAAAATGGCCGGCTCACACTGGTTGCCCGCAGTGCGCAAGGCAAAATTCAAAACGATGGTTTTTGAAGAGTTTGTTGTTAGATTGAGGCTGTGGAAGTATTGGACACAGTTATTGATGTCAACAAAAGCCTGTTGTTCCAAAAACTTCGCTTGACATTGCATTGAAAAAGAGAGTCGTATCATCTGCAAACTGCACCAATTTTCCATGCAAAAGCGATGATTTTATGTCGTTCACGTAAAGCAGGAAAAGCATAGGACTGTGGATAGACCCATGAGGGACTCCATATCTCAGGTGTATTGGTTTGGATTATTTATTTGATATTTGGACAACTTGGGATCTCTGACTTAGGAACGAGCTAAGCCATTTAAGAGGCACGCCTCAAATGCCGTGGTACTCAAGTTTGTCGAGCAGTGTACCGTGATCTACGCAGTCGAATGCTTTGGACAGGTCTAAAAACACACTCATTGTGTGGTTTCGACATTAAATTCCCTCTACAATCATATCGACAAGACTCACAACTTCATCTGTTGTCGATTTGCCCTTTCTGAAACCAAATTGTTCACTTGAGAGCTGATTGTATTTGTCCAAAAAGTGAAACATTCTTATAAGAAAAAGCTTTCCAACAATTTTGCTTATCACTGCAAAATTGAGACAGGCCGATAGTTAGTAATTGAAGCTGGGTCGTCTTTCTTAAAAATAGGAATAACTTTAGCAATTTTCAGGAGAGAGGGAAACACTCCTTTTTTGAATGAATAATTTACTAATTTTTAAGTTTGTAAATATTATATTTAGATTTGTTTGTCGGATAAATAAATGTTTAGTGGACTCAATATTCGCTGAGTATAGCGGCAATATTCAAGGAACAAAATGGAACCCTTAACTTCGGCATTAGAAAACGGATAATAAATTATAAATTATTATTATCTAATTTCTATATCTTAGTGCTTGTGCTATAATCTTTCTATATCTTTTGAAATTGAAATAAACAAAAAAGGTAAAGTAGTGAAAATATTCTACTGAAGTTTTTCAAAGCCTATTTTCATCTCTTATGAATGCTGCCTTTCCTTTTGTCATTACATATTATATATACATCTTTAAAATTGATTAGCAATTTGTTGACTATTTGATTTAAACTATTGAGTAAACATTAGCATAGTTTTATCACCACAGTTTTATTTATACTACAATGTTTTATCACCTGTTTGTATACAGTATTGGGATAATTTTCCTAGAATTAAGAGTTATAATTATACCTTGCTTTTGTGTCACTTAATTTATTCTTATTAAATCACTGAAGAGTTCTAAAACATTTTATTTGTATAAATGTAGATATAAGGTAAATTAATAATTAGTACTCTTATATGAAATACATTGTAATTGTCATTGTATTATAATGGCCCTTATAATTGAGAAGACCAACAAGAGGATACCTAACTCTATTATAGAGAAATAAAATTATCACACAGCCTAAACAATATGAAAGAGACTTGGCGATGTCTCGCTAAGCAATGAACTGAATCTTTCAGTACCAACGCTGGTTAGTCATGTCAACAACCACAGTGGCAGCCAGCCCGCTACCATTCGCACTTTCTCACTGTCTCCATCCGGCTCATGGCCAGCCTCTACCAGGACTTGCCACTCTCTCCACTGCTGTCTCAAATCATGGCTAAGAGGGACTCAGCCAAGTCATGCAAGACACTTGGGAGCCCTGTTACAGCCACATTTGAGCGATCATGAGGTTCTGGAACACTGTTCTCCTGGCGCTTGTTACAAAGTAATCCTTTGCATGGTAGTAGTGTGATAAGTAACAGTCACCAAACTCTCAACTGAAATGGTTATCATAAAATACCACTAAGATATTGATCGTAATTAAATAACATAATGCCAATACTTTATCTTGTTGTGGTAAAATGTTTTAATAATATAAAATTTTCTTTTAGTATGATGTGTCTAGTATTGATGTAATGATGAAAATATATAATTTCTTATAACTACTTCATTTTTATGCATCATAAAGATTCTTTAGTACTTTTTAGATGTTGTAGCTAAAGTAATACTCGATTTAGTTTTAACTTATTATCAGGCTTGCTTAATTGGAAATATAATTATCAATAGCCGGTTTTTGTTGCTATTGTTAGAACCTGGCTGATTTTATACAGATCGTTTTATTTTCTCTGTTATAAACAGGCTAGTTTATATTCTCCCTAAAATATTTTGTTCAAATATAAATTCGTATTAGCTATTTTTAATTTATTTTATGTTAGTGAAGCTGAAAAAGTTTGAAAGTAACTCGAACATTTGAAAGCTCTCCGATTGCAGAACATTTAAAAGCACAAAACGTTGCGCTGCGCTGTACACAAGCAATAAACACACCGCACGTTGTATGGAGTCAGTGAGTCTGGCTAACGTGGCTCTCAAAGCGGACAATAAAGTTAATGTGATTACACAGGAATGTGCAGCAGCCTTTTGTTGTACAACCAACAGAATAATGGCTGATTGTTTAATTTAGCACTGTAATTTGTTTAGTTTGGCCATTTAATTCCCAGTACCAGAATGCTAATTGTTGGAGCATTTGTGTAATTAATAGTGTCACACTCTCCAGTGAGAGTTTTATGTTTAACTAACAATAAATCTTTCCATTTATGAAACAGTTGCAGTATAATGACGTGGAGCTTTTCCTTAAAATAACAATGAAAAAATCTAATGCAAATTTAATGTCTTAGTTTTATACTTCTATCGTTGAATATTGGTTGGTATATGATTAATACGCACCCAAACTAATGTGTATTTTCCAACAAATTAAAGGTTATTCAGACTTACTTTTTTACTTTACTATTTAAATACTAAAACATATGAACTTTACAAGAAAAAACTAAAAAGATTTGGATGCATATTAATGATATTTTTTCATTTAATAGTTAAATATTTCATGTAAAACAGTTAAACCATAACAGTTCTTCTAGGTGTTTTGCAAGATTAGTTTTTGTACTTCTAAAAGTATTTACAAAATGTATTTGTGAGATTGTAAACTTAAATTTATTATTTAAAATCTTATTATTAATAACACCTCCTTGTTTTAAAGCCATGTAACATACAGTAATTGGTTCAGTAAAAATTAGTTGATTAAATATTTCATGGTAGCGCTAGAGAAAACCTTTTTTACGAATATTTTAGGGATACACGGTATTTTATTAATTAGCCTCATTACAAAATATTTTTTGAATTTCAAACTAATATTTCATCTGGTCCACATTTACAGTTTTAAATATATTACTATTGGGTCAGTAAATTCCACACAATACCAATGCAGTATGGCAACAGAAACCCCCATTACATTTGAAATGAATATATTGTGAAAGGGTCCTCTCTTAGATAAACGCAAAAAAAATTTATACCAATAGGCAATAATCTAGTCCATTAAACTCAATCTAACAAAATAGTAATATACAGCCCAAATAACTCTTATTATAAAAATAAATTGAACAATAATACTAAAGAAATTTCTTTTAATTATTTTTAAAGTAGATGGCAATCTTAATCCCTAAGTTGTGACTACAGAAAAATATTTCAAACCCTTTAACATGGTATATGAATGCCATACACCTCTTTTTAATTTGACATGTAAATTACTATAGTGTTAGGTAAGGTAGGTCAGGTAATTTGTACAGGACGTACGTATAATAGGCTGAACGATGTGTTCAACTCGATATAACAGCACCTATATTCTAAACTTCCAGAAGTTTCATTGCATATTTGCCTTTATAATTTACTTCCAAAGAATCCTCCCCTGGCTTTAAAACCAACCATAAATTGTTTTAAGTAGGGTGCTGGCGCCATCTGCTTATCCCTTCCTTGACTTATACATTTGCAGGAAATATATCACGGTGAAAGTTTTACGTTTTCAACCTAAACTTTGTGTCAGTAAAATTATATTTTTGAGTATATCAATATTATTACTATAACATTAACATTGTATTACTATGTTTAACATAATATATGGAAATCCACAAATCATGTACATTTAGTTAAACAAGTGATTATTCAACTCACTAACCCACTTCTGCATTAAATTTTCCAAAGAAGATTAATAATTCTTACAATTACACTGTGAAGTGTGCTATTTATAATGACATTGTATAATATTAGACAAATCATATTATACATAATATTAATACTACGCAGCTTATTTAATCAGTTTTAATTTCAAAGTTTGCATAGGTTATTTTAATTGTGGGGTGATATGATTTTGGTAAAACTAGATATATTTGATTGGTATTCTTTTAAAAATATTAAACATTTATAATATTAAATACATTTTTAAAATGTTTTACAATAATTATAACGAGTTTATTGCATATAATAAGATACTCATATTATATATTTTATCGACATAAATGTGGTTTCTATTTTGAAAATAAAACTTCGTTTTGCCAACTCCATGCATTTTTCTCTTAAAAATAAACTTACTAAAACTGACACTAATAATTAAAAATGAACTAAAAAATGCGGATCGTGACAGTTCGGCACTCAAGTACCATTCACTGAAAACCCATCAGTAACCAATAGTAAATGCCCATTGTCATGGCAGATACAAAATTAGTTCATTGTAAATAAACTTTTAAAAACCATAGTGCGACTTTTCATTGATTTATGAGAAATTCCTATTGAATTTTTAATTACTTACGTTTAATTTTTATTACGTTTTTCAGACACAACATCTAAATCTGCCTTATATTGACTTAAAGTACTTAGATAAAAGCACGACATCTAAAACTACTTTAAGTAGTTGATACAACTTTAAAGTATCATATTTCTAGGTACTTCATACAAAAAATAGTTGTTTTTACACTTTTGTTAGAATTTATGTTCAATGTTTCCTATGCGAAATTTCAAACCGAAAGGAGTGTATTATTTACTATTATTTAAAAAAAATACTCGAGTTTTTTTTAAATAATTACCAAGTTTATGTCGTAAAAAGTTTATTGATTTAGTTCATCCTATGTATAACACAATTTTAAACTTTAGCCCTGTTAACAGCGGAGCTTCACATGCGTTCGAACTTAAACGAATGTCAGTATAGTGGGTACCAGCTATCCTCCTATCATATATTTCCGTTTATAATCTTTCTGTTTTCATCCCTCATTTGCACTGAAGTGTTATAAACATAAAAAGATAAGTCTTAAAGCATAACATAATAACATAAAAACTTCTTTCACCACTTGTGCTAATAAATCTGCATTGTACACAGTTTTTTAGTGTGTAAATACTATATAACGGAGATTTCGACATTAAATGTTATACCATAAAATGTCTCAAAAAATTTAGCATTCTTCAAAGCATGAGCATGTTTCTACACTTTTAAATCATAACACACATGAAATACATATTTCTGTAGTTTCTCAGTTTAAAGATTGTTATTCACGATTGATGATTTTAAATGATAATATAATTCTAAGTATTAGGCATCTTTATATGTTACAAAAATAGAAAGCTACCTTTCAGGAATTTGTAGGAATTAGAATCCAATTTCATCTACTGGGTTAAACTATCCTTAATACATAAAAGTTCACAAAAAAGATACTACCTAAAAGCACAGCTATGAACTAGTATGCATTTACTAAGATGTTTGACACCTTTGACACTTCCTTGTTGTGTTACTCGGTCAGGTCTTTTCTGTGTAATAATTTCGTGTTGCCATATTAATCCATTCTATTTCAAGCAAAAAAAAAACAATAAGGAAAATCGTCACCAACGTTTTAGGTCTTAACATATTTCAATTTTTAAGCTAAATATACCAGTAATGGTTGTTTACTATATCCATAATAATTACGGATTTAACTAACATACTACTTAGGTTTGGATTTGTAAACAAAATTTCCTGGCCAAAATAGATGCAGTAAATTTGTTCCGGGATATCTCAGGTACATTCCCATTACGAGGTACACATCTAGTTGTGTGAATTTATTTGCAGACTCTAAACCCCGCAGGGTCCTCTCAATATACGACTTCAATTTCAGCTGTCTCAGTTTCTTTGTCCACAGGGAGTTTGTCCTGATGCACACATGTGCAGAATAGAACATTCGTGTGTTAGGGATTATTTTATATTTTGAAAATTAATTTGGCAACGATTAATGTACGTAAAAACAATTTTTACTTAATATCTAAAACAATGCTCATAATTCATAATTTGATTATTCACTGCTGCTTTGTAATTTATCTTAAACATAATCGATGCAGTTGGTGGAGTCGATATCAAAATAATCAATGATTATGCGGAAAAAAATTGCTACTGTGAACATTTAGTTAATTGGATTACGTAATCAGAAGATCTTAAGCTATCAAAAGCCATTCAGATGGAATTGAACAAGAATTCTATCTGATTCCAATATCAGTTGAATAGAACGAACTTTAACATAATGATCGCATAGCTTGAACCCTTTCATACATTCAGATGGAAATGATTTATTGTTTGAAGTATTTAATAATTCATAAATAGGGTTAGATGTGTTTAAGAGTATATTTACATAATCGGTTTACATCAATCTATTAAATGTTTACAAAAATCTAATGAAACTAAAATATGGGTATACAGAAAAATAAGTCATGTTATCACATTAATTTCAATAAAATGTTTCATTTTCCTAATTTTATAAAATTTGTATAAATTTCTCTTATGACAGTACTACTTTAATGAATTTTATCTATACAGCAATTCCTTATATATATATATATACGAGTATATTTTTCAATACGTTTTGTTTAATATAAAAGTAATAATGGTTTTAGTTTTATAATGAATAAATAAGGAATGTTTTAATTTTAAAATCCCAACAGAATTGACAGTTATTACTGTCGCTTTGTGTTGATCTCCCCCGATAAACTTGGATTCAGCTAATTGAGGCCTAGTGACCATCGAGTAAAGTTGTAGAGACAGTTAGGGTCCACTGATAGAGAAGCATCAAACAGCAAATTGACTTACATAATCATAAACTTGAGAAATGTGATTACTGGGATTGTAGAACTCTAGTCCCGTAATTACATAATTTATTGAATTATTCTAGATTTGGTCGTTATGTATAGTTCAAACCTAATAATTATAATTCTTGTAATTTTGAACACCAAATTTTGGCTAGTACTATAATTGAAAGTATAAAAAAAACTATTCAAATCTTTAGTTGATAAAATAATTTAAATTTTTGTAGTTGAGGTGATTTTAGATTATAAATTTACATTATTATTTTCAGAAAATAGCTATTGGTTATCAACCACTGATAAGAATCAATAGAATTAATTTAATCTTCTGTGTAATGAAAAAATGTTTTTATTCATGCATCAATTTTTTAAGGAAAATTACATTTCATCATATTAATTTTACAGACTTTGTTTTAAAAATTGACCCTATCCAACATAGCTCCCAGTTGAGTTCACTAATATCCACAAAAACATTCATACAAGACAATCTGGGTGGGGGGAATCTCGTGATTTTTAAATATGAATTAATGCGTCATCTTGTATAAAGTTGGGGCTTAAACATCCAATGTATCTTTTCATGCGATGTTCTTATGTATCATTAAATTAAACTTTAATTAAATAAAACTCTCAACCGGTCTAATATTGGAGGTGGCGGTTGGATTAAGAAACACCCGATATGAATTCTACCCCTAGATTACTACTCAGATTTTAAGTTTAATACATGCTATTGGCTGAGTTTTTAAAAACACAGTGTATATAAAAAATAAATGAGAATTATGATTCATTACCAACTAATAGTAGTGTTCACAGTTCCTCAATCAGGAATAATGCAAAACGTTTTTGTCCAATAATAGGCTTGATAAAATCATAATATGTTTTTCTGTTACAGGTATCAGTTTTTATAATAGTCTGCATCCTATTGTAGGTCTTCAATCTAAACCAAAATGTCGAAGAATTGTTAAAAATTGCCGTACTAACAAACTGTTTTATTCATTTAGTAAATTCTTTGAGACTGTTACTAAAACGATGACTGTATTGTAACTTAACCTAAGGTCTGCATTGTACGAGTATTGCATAGGCTAATCAAGGTAAAGATAATAAGCATAACTTTTTCCATATCCTTGATTGCATGGTGTGACTTCACTTTAAGCACTATCTATGCCTTATTGTTTATACTAACTAATAGCTCAATAAACAGCTTAAATATTGTGGGGCTTACTCAAAGCGTTCAATGCTGACCGTAAGTATGGCCTTTGTTTGATCTTGTCTTATTGTACACTTAGTATTTTGTTTCATGCCTTTAAGTTTTATGACTTTCTCCAAATGAGGTATAATATGGAGAAATCGGTGAATAGGCTTGTTATATTTTTAATGTACAGCCTATTCCAAACATAGAATTTAATCATTTCCCACTTGTAATTAGTTAGGGACTAATAAACTGTGTTGTAGCTACTTAAGTAATCTTTTTGAAATATATCTGCACATATAATTGAGTATAGTTTGAAAAAACTTCCTGATTGCAACTGTGCCCATAACTGACACAATGTTAATTAACTTATATTAAAAAAAATATTCAGATCATATGAAGAGTGTTTTTATTATGTTTAGAGATTTATTTTGTTATTTAATTAGTGATTATGAATTTTAGTACATTTAGCTTTTCTGGTTTTATACTAATATTAAATTGGCTATACAGTACTTTTAAAATCACATTGTCTAATAAAAGGAATATTTTATTTTATTACTTTAAACTTTACAATTATACGTTATATTTTTTTTTACTTTAAGTGACAAATGTCGTTTATTATATTTTATATTAAATATACTTTCTTCTTTAGTAAAATTTTGCCAATTATCTGTTAATTTAGTATATAGTGTTTAATTAAGTATTCCTTTTTTTCTCTGAAGATTGTTTTGACTGAAAGCAAACGTTATAAAACTTAAAATATTATAATTTATCGTATGTACATAAGATTTTCATGGTTATTTTTAATTTACAGGTTTGATTAACTATATGGAAGCACTTTCCAGATGTACGTGGGTGCAATTAGTATAACTTAGACCGGATATTGCATATGTAATGACTAGGATCCGACATAGCCCTGGGCTAGTGATGCATAGAAATGAATTGCCTTTCTCGAACGGCCTGTTCTAAATCATATGACGTTTGTGAGTAGTTTAGAACATAATCTTTTATTTTTAATGTTTTATATTCGGTTAAATAGTTTACGAAAATGCAGTAAATAGTAAAATCCGTGGAAGAACATAATAATTACAGTTTATATCTGTAACTTGTTCTCTGCAAATATAATTAAAACACTAAACATGATAAAAAGAAAGTATTAAAGAGGGCTTCTTAGC
Source organism: Homalodisca vitripennis (assembly GCF_021130785.1). Taxonomy (NCBI): domain Eukaryota; kingdom Metazoa; phylum Arthropoda; class Insecta; order Hemiptera; family Cicadellidae; genus Homalodisca; species Homalodisca vitripennis. The sequence goes on along the minus strand of NC_060212.1, from coordinate 69,547,297 downwards.
CCTAACGTCACCTGATTAAATATGAAATGCTTACTTTACATTAATTAGAATTTAAAAAACCTTTTTCCCGAAAGTGTTAAAATATTTATAAATAGAATTAAATTTAATATTAAATTTACAAGGAAACATAAATTTCCTTAAATATAAACACAACCATTCAGAAATTTCAAACTTTTATACTTAAATAGTAGTAAAATGAGAAAATAATAACATTATTTCTTATTAATATTTTATTAATTTTTAATACTTGAAAGTTAGTGGCAGTTTCAGTCTTTTTAAAATTAAATTTAAAAAATTTTCATTGACGTAGGATAGTACATTATTAATACCTCTCAGATCGTGACAATTGTATGTTGCGTCCTGATTGTGTTCTCTGAATTGTATATAGAAGGGCCTCAATATACAAAAAGTAGACATATATATATATATATATATATATATATATATATATATATATATATATATATTTCTTTTTTTAATAAATAGCAGACAGTGTTTAATTTAAACTTTTACAAATATTAATTTTAATTATATTTTACAAACCTTTTTTACTTATTTTCTAATGAATCCTGTTAAAATTGTCTCAGCTTGATTGTATTTAACAAAATTGTACAAAACAGTAATTATAAGAAGCTTATTAACTCTGTTATTAAATCCTCTGTTAAAATGCAGAAAGCTTTATTACACTTCATTAAATTAATTTTTCAAAGTAAATACATATCATTTAAATATTCAGGAGGCACAAAACAGTCACTCTTAAGTAATAGCAAAAGGTCATTATGAGTTTTGTTTGATAAGCTACTTAATTTTGTAAGCGCGTAAACGTAATACTTAACAAACTTTACTAACACAACATATCACCTTATTTTCTTTACTAATGAGAAATACCTTATATTGCAAAAGTGTGTAATCTGCACTGGTGGGTATACTGACGTGTCTAAGTGACTGATATATGCTTACCTGCAGCTATGGCGGAGTTTCCTTTGTATGTTAATGTATACAAATCGCTTATACAAAACCGTTGCTTTTCCGTGTTCATGGCAATATTTGAGTATCGACAGTGTGAGTATTTAAGCACAATATTATAAAATTTTTTAAAACCCATGAGTGAAAATATATTTTTGAAGCTTAGGCTTACGATCTCGTTGCCATAAATAAACTAATCTGCGTTAGTTTTCTAGATTGCCCTGCATGCAATATTTGATTAAAACAGTTAAGTTTTGAAACGTTTATAATTTTCTGTGAAATAGCATTTCCAATAAATAAATATTAAATCCAAACTAAAGATAGGAAACTCAGATCCTTTTAAATTACAATTTTAAGCAGTGATCACAGAAATATAAAAGAGCAGGTGGTTACACACTTATCTTTGGGTAAATTTTGGATAACTTTATTAACGCGCTTTATTAACTTAGTTAACGCGGTTAACTATTCTTTTATGCGTCAGTGGGATTTTCTCCGTAGGTATTTCTATGAAGACCTTTATTGTTACAACATGGTAAAAGGATACACTACCATGTGTTCACTGAGATTTAGTGCAAAAATTTCACTAACATTCAGCCAATAAAAAATGGAAATATCATAATGCTATATTTTTTTATTGACATATCATCTTAACTATTGGTAAATATAATTCTCAGTTAATAGCAGCAAGTAAAATCTTCTCAAGTTATCCATGCTCATTGGTACATTGCTATATCAATCCTTGAGCCCCACCTTCAGTTAATTTGGAGATTTCAAACTTTTTTTTCAAAAACTCGGGTTTCTCTGACTTTACTTAAAAAAGGCTGAATTTTATAGACCTATATAATAATGCTTTATTATTGTATACACTCCTTATTATTTTTGGTAACGTAGCTATAGTGGGAAAGTTTGTTTCAATGTGAATGTTGAGTTTAGCTCCAGTTCACCTTACTCTTTTTGCAGCATCTGGAATATGAAATGTACTGGAATCTGGAGTTGTATTCATCTGAAAACAAAATAAACGAAAACATGTTTTGTAGCCACAGTGTCTCTGATGGCAAAACGATGCGAAGAGTTCATATTGAGCTTATTCATCACAGACTTTTTTGGATCTCTTTAGACGAACATTATTCCAGCTTCCAGGAATTACTTATGTGACAACGTAGATTTCCAGACATTGCACTAAGAGGTGGTACTGGAGCTAAACACAACTATTCTTATTTTGCTCATATTATTTATATGGAATTAATTGGAGGACTATTGTCCCCTGTCACACGTGAATCGAAATAGTTAAGCAAATAGGAACAAACTCTTTTAATTCAAGCAAATTCACTAGATGTTAATATTCTCCCGGCCTTCACGGCTAACTGATCATGTCATACAAAACACACGTTACTTCTCGCGTATACGTTTTCATGTGAAATATTTTATTTATCTGCTGTATGTATATTAGTTTAGTGGTAATAAATATATAAAGAAAAAAGACGTACATGCTCAATGTTCAAATATTCTAAATACGTTTCTTTTTTAAGGTTTGTTATAGATGATGGAATAATTGAAAGGATTGCAGGATTTCGGACATTTGCCATCGTCGTACGTTACAAAAGGATGATTTTCAGATCTGCAATCACGATATTCTTAAAATGAGCGCAGCTGATTGTTCCATGTTACTTGGTAGTTTATAATGCTCTTGTATCGGTGTTAAGTGGAGCAATCTATTATAAATAAGTTTTTTTATATTTAAGTATTACAATTTGTATTTTTTTAGACTGTGAAATGATTATATAAACATTTAATTAAATGAAAATATGTGAACAACAAATAATTTTTAACAGTATAACGGTTTGTGCTTACGCAGTACTAACATTGTCTATATATTTATATAGATAATGTAAAGGCGATATAATTATTAAAATTATTTATGGCTTTTTTAATAGTAATTCATTATTTAATATGGGCTATATAAGTATTTTTTTACCTTCAATCATTAACGGGTAGTGTAGTTACTTCATAAAAGGTTTGAAATAAGACATTTACATATATTTAAAACTAATTAATTAAATTATCTTATACCTTTGATCATATTACACGATTACGCCACACCACGTGCTAGATGTGTTTCCATGAAAAATTTAAAATTTAAGCCTTTAGCTCATTTCATTCTCGAAACGTCTTGCGGGAAAGGCAGAAAAAAGTACGATTTACACCAGACGAAAGAAGAATCGTGTCAGCCTAGAGCCTAATAAGTATTCAATATGCAATGACCATTAGATATCTTGTTTATAAAGGCAATAGATTTCATGGAAAATTTAAAGACTACAGATGAGATATCTCGCCTAGTGAAATATTAACACTTTTATTCATTAAGTTAGATTACATTACAGTGGTCAAATAACAAAGTTTACAGTTACCTAGGAAGTATATTACAACTTCAGAGTGGGCTGAAATCGAATGTTGTCACCAAATTTTAACATTGAATTTCTCTTACGATTATTTTCTTTATAATCTACGAATAATTATGGCGCATTAGATGATTACATAAACTCATGTTTTTTATAAATTTATTTAATCAGCTATTATCTTGTTGCCGATATCACCAATATAAATATATTCGCTAAAGCTAAATCCCATGGAGTGACTCATAATTCCCTATATAGAAATGAAGACTCAAGAAAAATTAAAATGTATTGGATCAATTTGTTTTCAAGATATTGTTCGGATAGACAGAGATTACATGTTCCAATTTCTCTTGTGGTAGGCTTCCCTAACGCTCAGCCAAATTATATATTTAGAAATAAAAGTGTATTGTAAGATGAATTTTATTTTAAATAAATAAACATTATAATACTGTGATTTGATAATAGGTTATACGAGCTAGTAGAGTTTTGGTTGATTATAAAATGTATTAAACGTTAGTAGTTGGAATTATAAACTAAATTATGCCACCTTTGAAAGGTGAGTAATATTTAAAGTATTTGGGGAACACTGGGTTGCTACTGGTTGAATAACAAAAACTATGAGAACATAACAAATGACATGTGCTAGTTTTCTCAGGGGACTACTCAGCCAGATGGGGGAAATTGTGAGGGCTATAGGTTATACTCTACAAGAATGTGGCGAGGGAGGATCTTGAATGAAGCGTTGAACAGCTCGCCTTCATTCACCTGGGGTGACAACACCTGCCGTGGAAGTGGTCGTTCACAAAAGGCTCCATTAAGAAGATATTCTTGAGTACGTCTCGCCCCCACATTTACTGATTGGCACTCGGGGAGTTAGGTCGTGTAAGTATGGTGAAAAGAAGGGTAGGTAACAATGCAAATGCTGCTCAGGATGTTAATGTCGTAATTACTAACCTTCTCATTAGGTACGGGTGCCTCATCATTCTAAATTAAAAACAAGGTAGCAGTACGCAATATCCCGTTCAATAAGCTTCGCTCAGGCAGCATGTAAAAATTAAAATATGTAGCTTCTTGTGTAATCATCTCCCATTTAAAATATTGTATGATTTTAATAAGTTCGTTTACAGATTTATTTGAGATTATCTCGTTAAATTCATGGTTGCCTATATTATATAAGAACAATTTAAAAATATTTATTAACGCTCAGCTAATTTCCATGGAGTGACATGCACTGAATTCCATGCAACCTAAACACAAATGAAGCTTAACTAAAAGTTTCTAATGTATACCAGGTCGTTCTTGAGAAATCGTGATAACAGAGAGACATACAGATAGAAACTACAATGTTCAGTTTAGTGACAGTTTAACCAACACTTAGTCAATAAGAAAATACGAAGGTTAGACAACATTTCCATTAAGTAGCCTACAATGATGTAATACAAGTACTGGAAACTAGATCAGATACTTTTACTATATTTAACACAAAAATGCATCCATAATACAGGTCAAAACATATTTGACTAAAAATAAAATCTGGTAAATGTCTTAGACATTTTGAATAGTTAAATAATTTTTAAATCATATTACATTCTAAAACTAAGATTACTTTTAAAATGTGATGTAAGAATGCTGATGATAAATTGTTTATTATTTCACTGCCTAATCAGCATTACGTAATACAGGATTGTCGCTTATTAATCACAAGAACTAAGGATATCTTTTATATTGTCTCAGTGTTATTTCTACTTCATATATATAATACTTCTACTTGGTGTCAAAATATTTACCTAATCAGAATAGGTTTTGCATTTAATTTCATAAACAACGTATAAACATTAGAGCTATAGCAACATTTCTATAAAATGAAAACTAAATAAATTTTAATTTAACAGGATTTAACAAAAAGTTCATATGTGAATTGATGTCTGCAATTTTCCATTTACTTGTGGCGATGTACAAACGAGCGCTGAAATAATTTACGTGTGGATATGGAAAGCCATACTAGACACTGTAGACATTGTAGTATGATTAATAAATAAAGTTAGTAACCAACCAAGCAGATTTTTTTTATTTGATATATTCTGAAAAATTATTTATTACTCAAGGTGGTGATGAAAATTTAGAGAACGCTGCCGTATAAATTCATCTATAAATTTAAAGATAGTAACAACATATATTTTAAGCCAAGATCTTTAAGAAAATTATACCTTATGTCAGATCGTGCTAAACTGATGATCGGGCAGCCTGTCGGATGACGTGTTTTAATTATTGTCTCAGAACGTTTGACTTAGTTTTTTGCCTTTTTCTACGTCTTTTTCGATCACCATAGTACGTAATAACATAAAATAAATTATTCACACGACTTATTTACTAATTTATTTATTTGGTGTGTTTTTGTCACACCAGAGGAAAGATCTTCTTCAAGAGTCAAACCTCTTGCCAAATTCTGCAAATAATTTATTATTTTGCGTACTAGTTTTAACGAACTAATTTGCTGCTTACTTATTTATTAATAATGACCTGACATGTTTTTAATCATTGGTACCATAATGGTAGCACATTCACCCGGCAAGTGAGAGATCCGGGTTCGACTCCCGGCGGAGCAAGTACTTTTTGTGATTCAATGTTTATTGAAATTAAATAAGGCTATTGCCATTTATACAATTTAATGTAAATAAAAGTCGTTTGACAGGTATTTGGTCTTCCGATCATATGTTAGTTTCCTTATTTAAACACATATGTGACAGATACGGCCAAATACAAATTAATTGAATCGGAAAAAGTAAGCGCTCTGTGGTGTAATGGTAGCACATTCACCCGGCAAGTGAGAGATCCGGGTTCGACTCCCGGCGGAGCAAGTACTCTTTGTGATTCAATGTTTATTGAAATTATATATATATATATATATATATATATATATATAATATATATATATATATATATATATATACAGGGTGAGTTTTTTAAAGTGATCCAATAGCTAACTTTTTAATTACACGACTTAGCACCACACTTTAAATTTGGAACTTGCTCAATTTTAAGTTTCACTCAGGGATACACTTTCAAATTTTTGAAGATGGCCGCCATTTTCCAATATGGTGGTCAACTTTAAAATCTCTTATGGAACACCCTGTATTTTATGTTGTTTTTAGATTCTACTCAACAAAATAATACATGTTTGCTTTTGAGAGTTTTTCAATATCTCTAATGGTTCAGGAGCTACGTGGACTGGAAGTTTTCATAATTTTTGCCAATATGGCGGCCAACTTTAAAATATTTTATGGAACATCCTGTATTTTATGTTGTTTTTATATTCTACACTAAATTTAAGACATTTTTGCATTTTAGAGTTTTTCTATATCTCTAATGGTTCAGGAGCTACGTGGACTGCAAGTTTTTATCATCAGTCCGAAAAAATCCGAAAACTTGCAGTCCACGTAGCTCCTGAACCATTAGAGATATAGAAAAACTCTAAAATGCAAAAATGTTTTATTTTTTAGTGTAGAATATAAAAACAACATAAAATACAGGGTGTTCCATAAAATATTTTAAAGTTGGCCGCCATATTGGCAAAAATTATGAAAACTTCCAGTCCACGTAGCTCCTGAACCATTAGAGATATTGAAAAATTCTCAAAAGCAAAAATGTATTATTTTGTTAAGTATAATCTAAAACAACATAAAATACAGGGTGTTCCATAAGAGATTTTAAAGTTGACCGCCATTGGAAAATGGCGGCCATCTTCAAAACATTTGAAAGTGTATCCCTGAGTGAAACTTAAAATTGAGCAAGTTCCAAATTTAAAGTGTGGTGCTAAGTCGTGTAATTAAAAAGTTAGCTATTGGATCACTTTAAAAAACTCACCCTGTATATATATATATATATGGATATATATTTTGAACTAGTATAATCATTGTTTAACTAAGAAAATTCATAATAAAATACTTGGGTATTATAAAACGTTTCCAAATATTTGGATTAAAAAACCTTTTAAAGATTTTAGATTGATTTAAGTGATCGGGTGATTTTGCTTAAAATAAAGATTAATAGATAGAGATTTCCATACTTCGGGTCCGAAAACTCCATATATGTTCTTATTTGAATTCCTTAGAATCAAGACTTTTTGATTCCACCATGAGGTTTTCAGTTCTGGATAATTTGTAATATACAGGGTGATTCAAAAAGAATACCACAAATTTAGAAATGTATAACTCTGCAGAGAATAAAAGAAGAGCTAAGCAATATCTGTCGGCGAATTAAGGATGCTCTAAAGTTTCATTTAGTTGCTCATTTGTTCACTTGAGGTGCTGTTGAGAAGGCGTCAGCGTCAGTTGATACTAAGATGGCGACTGCTAAACAGAAATCTTTGTTATTGAGTACGGCAGAAGTAAATCAACGAAAGTTGTTCAGCGTGCATTTCGAACGAAATATGGTGTTCAACCTACTGATAGTTGGTGTATCAAACGTTGGTATAAACAGTTTATAGAGAATGGGTGTTTGTGCAAACGGAAAAGTTCTGGACGGCCGCGCGCGAGTGATCAAAATGTGCACGCATACAGCAAGCATTTGTTTGCAGCCCAGGTCAGTCGACTTGAAGAGCTAGCAGAAAGCTGCAGCTTCCAAAAACAACTGTATTAAGAGTCCTACGAAAAAGTTTAGTAATGAAACTTTATCGTCTGAAATTGGTTCAAGCCCTTTCTGCAGCTGACAAGATTAAAAGAATCGATTTCTTTGAGTTTATCCTTGCTCAAATGGAAACAGATGAATCTTTCATTTCAAAGATTGTAGTGATGAAGCTACTTTCTACACTAACGGGAAAGTCAACGGGCAACACTTTCGTATGTGGGGATAATCCACGGGAAAAAATTGAGCATTGAACGTTTTCTGTGCAATTTCAGCCAATAATGTTTTTGGTCCCTTTTTCTTCGAGGTGCTACAGTAACTGGAATACAGTATCTGGAGATGTTGGAGAATCAGCTGTTCCCTCAGCTCGACCAAAAAGAACAACAATTCATATTTCAGCAGGATGGAGCACCACCACATTGGCACTTATCTATCCGTGACTACCTGATCTTCAACTACCCGAAGCGATGGATCGGCAGCCAGGCAGCCCGCGACAGGGCACTTCATCGCAGGCCTCCAAGATGCCCTGACCTTACCCCCTGCGATGTTTTTGGGGGTATGTTAGGGATATGGTGTTTCGCCACCTCTTCTAGCTATCATTCATGATTTGAAACAAGAAGTAACAACAGCTATCTAAACTGTTAAGCCTGATATGCTACTGAGAGTGTGGAATGAGTTTGAGTATCGGGTTGATATTGCTCGAGTGTCTGAAGGAAGTCATATTGAACATCTCTAAACTTGTTTTTGAGTAAAAAAAAAATCCTTTTTAATACTCTTTGTAATGATGTATAACAGAAGGCTCTATTATGTTTCTTCCATTAAATCCAAATTCTTAAAGTTGTTGTATTCTTTTTTGAATCACACTGTACATTGAACTTACATTACCTGTAAGTAGAGCAAAATACCAATGTATCACTTATGTCTGGGCAACCCTATGCAATACAGGAGCAACGAAACAATAACCACAAATTTCTAATATTAAAGTGGAAGTATTTCATCGATAGATCTATTCTACTCTGGAGGATGACTGTTGGAGCAGAGGGATTTCTCTTAGTGTTTAATTCCATCTCTTAGTGTCGAGATCCCATCTCTCCTCATTGATTCTCGGAAGGAGGTGGCCGCTATCCCTCACCTTATTTATCCCTAATATCCGGCCACTCCGGAAGAAAGCGTAGATGTCTCTTGCGCAGGACTGAATGCAATCAGATGTATTAAGGGTATTGTCCTGAACAACAAAATTTTGTTCACATCTCCGTTTCCTGATATATACCGAGTGTTCAATTTAATATTTAGACACACAAGTTATATATGATATTGATATATCTACTTTAATGTCTCTGACTCCCCCTTACCTTTAACGCAGGTATGTCTAAACCAATTTCAATATTTGGTTTTTAATGCTCATAAATCCCTGGATGTATATGTTAAACTATATTTACATAATTTCTATAAAATAATGTAACATAAAGAGATAATAAGTTGATTAGAAAATAAAACCGTTTTAAAAGTTTCTATCCAATGCATTCTTGAATGGATATACGAATGCAATGAATATAAAATTGTAAATTCGTTCTGTACACATATCATAACGTTCATACGTTCAAAATTATCCTCGAATATAAAGAAATCCCTTCATCCAAAAACTGCAGAATGCTTGGTAAACACTTAAAGGAAATCTTCAGTAAAGAAAAAATCTCCAGTGGGGCGTCTCTTTTCTAACTACGTCCGCCGTGGTGACAGTTCCTTCCGCTCTCACAATTGCTATTGATTGGACTCTTTCTTCACCTAATCTTAACTGCCGGGGGAAAGATAGCAATAAATGTTCCTAATGTTTTATCATCCAATAGAAGAATCAACCTTATTACCGCACGCCTATACATTATCTAATCGTATTTTATTCAAATTATAATTAATATTATCAAATTATTTATTTGCATGTTACATTCTTTCGTAAATGATATTTCTGAAAACATTTGATTTTCTACTAGCCGAATGTTAATTTTTCAATTGATATAACCGTTCATTTGAACAAATTTTATCAGTCAAGGAGTTGGAAAAAAATTATTCCTGTCTGCACGTTTCCTCATGTCGAAAGCGAACTTACACACACATTTGAAACTTTACATAGAGCTTGATATTTATTGGACAACAGTGAGTTTGACGATGGAGCATGTCATTCCATGGGACTTTTCTGAGCGTCAGAGAATTCTTTACAGAGGTGTTATGGTAACCATGATGGCCACAAGACAATTTAAAAATAATTAAATTTGTAAAAAACTGAGTAAATCATGTAAGATTTTAACGTTTAAATTTCTTTCAAAGGGAAACAAACAATGTAGTGGAAAGTATGCGTTCCAGAACACTCAAGAAAGAATTCATTTACCGATGTTTGATGAATGTAAATACATATATAGAGAAGACCCTTGGAATTTGGCTGAGCGTCATTTAAGCCTATTACTTATTAGGGTGAATGAGTTTTCTATTTTGTATGTTGGGAGAATGTAAAATTGTCTTACACCTGCTCGAAGGACATCTTGAAAATGAAATGAGCCGGAGAGTTCAAATTTTGCAAGCAATCTCAGCTAAGCCTGTTACGTGTCACGTGTAGGGGCCTAACCCTGTACTGGAATCCTCAAGGACATACAACTTATAGGTTTTGGTTTTTATTTAGGTTTTAATAGGAACGTGATAAAAACAATATTACATAGAACCTGTGTATATTTAATTCCGTGTAAATTGCATATTGACTTAGATTAAAGATTGAGAACATTTATAGGAAATTTTAAACCAACAGTCAGAATTCCGTACATCTAAAATATAGCTCTGTAATGCCCAAATAATTGTTAAACATGGGTTTTTATTGTGCCTAGTTTAGGTTATCCTGGAAGATATAAACAAGCTTGAAGTGAACGGCTCCTAACATTTTTGTCTAATTTCGTAATGTCACCTAATTGTTTTGAAACTAGCAACAAACTAAAAATTGGTTTGGAATAGTCAAATGATGTTAGCAATTTAATACTCCGCGTTGACACATTAAGAATGCTTTTATTACATGTTATTTATAAGGTCTTTCAATCATACGCATATTGACAGACACCTTTTGCTAACCTTATTCTTAAATTAAGTAGTAAAACAAGTTATCTAATGTAATATTTCTGGAAATTATAAGCTTCTTCATCTGTCTTAGCGACAGCACGTTTGAATTTTTCAAGAACATAAGTACAAGTTTGACATACCTAACTCTCTTTTTTATGTCGTCCAAATTAAATTTCCCCATGTCAGTTTTTATCCTATGAAGGCTTTTATTTATTATTTACTAACGAATCATAATGTGACATATATTTGTTGCTGTGTGCTCCTGAAAGTCTTCTAGAATATATAAATATATATATATAAATATATAAATATATATATATATGTTATTGTAATATATATGTATATATATATATATATATATAATATATATATATAATATATATGTAATATATATATTCGTTATTGAATCTAATTTCTAAAAGGGTCTAAATAAACAGTGATTTAATTAGTCTCTTACTATGAAGTGTGTAAAAAAGAAACTTGATGGAAATTTAAAATGCAGAAATATGTTTGTTTTTCATTTGGTGCAAACAAATACTGAGCCCTCACTTACACGTGTTTGGTTTGGTTACACTGTGTCTGCGCAATGTTTGATCTGGTATTCTTGCTCATCCAATATTTCTTGAGTATCCTCCAACATGCAATACGGTCGTTACCATGGCAATGTTTTGTCACTTGTGGGTGGAAACAGAGCAGACTGAAACAGATTATACTAATTCTAAAAGTACAAGAACTTCTGTACATTGTTTTATAATGATTTTAATTGATTCGTGATAAGTTTATCTAAATCCAGTAATAAATATTAGTATTAATATTTTATCTCAGTTCAATGTACACCAGAAGTAAAATGAACTATTTGAGACTTGGTATTAACTTATAAAATGCTAATTTAACTGTCGTAATTTGGTTATATTAACACAAGGAAATACAGTTTAGTAGTTACTATAGAGGAGTTTTTAAACAGGGGAAAATACATCACTTCGCGTAAAAGTTTCACTAAAGTTAAATGTAGAATTTGAAGTCTAGGTCATTTCAATTCTGAGATGTCCCGTGGACGGACAGATCGAAAATAATATAGAAGAGACATTTTTACAACCGCCTAGCACACCTCGGTAAGCAAAAGAGAAATTGTGCTAGATATCTCGAGATATCTCTCGGGTAGCTACGCTATTTGGCTAATGTAACAAGAATATCTTAACGCTCAGCCAAATCCCAAGAATTGGCATGCAATATAATTGAATTTTGATGTTTTTTTTTGTAAATAAATGTAGCTTCATTCAAAATGTTAAGTCTATAAAATTCAGTTCTATCTTAATATATCGTGTGGGTAAGAAGACATATAGATTTAAAATTTGGTATACCCTTCTAATTGATTTGGCTAAAGTTAAGTGCCAACTGTATCAGATTGCGTCACGTACATTATCTCCCAGTACAACAGGGAGGACTTGACACACGTTTCTTATACGACGATAAACATGCCTGAAGACTGCCATTAAAGGCTACTCTCAACCCACGATTCAGTAGCATAAGATTTGAATGTTTGATTTCTCCAAACAGTGGTGTTGGAAGAAAGTCCGAACCACGTTTAAAATTCCTATTGTATAGGATTTAATTACTTCTGGAGTAATAAAATATCATTTGTACACTTTCAAATTAAAAGAAATCTATTACTTAGTTCATGGTTACAAAATTAATCTGGATTCTATAATTAAAAATCTCCAGCTTATGTATTATTTATTAAGAGAAACGTTATCCCATAACCCTCGTATGTTTCTGGACATCTCCAGATCACTGAGAGCTTTTTACCTTTAAAAAGTTGACACTGTGTAACAAAAGTCCAATGGAATATTTCCTATGGCTTCATGTCCCAAAAATATCCATGTATTATATAGGTATTTCAAGAGTTATGGTCCTTATAATTACTGATCGCGAGAGAAAAGAAGAGACCTGGATTCTGGCCTATCTGAAATTTGCAGGCGCTACTACTAGTATGTTGCCGCGCCTTGTTTCGTAATTCCATTATTGTTTCACTTTTCCATTGCTATGATAAACAATTCGCAGGGTTGGCTGTGGGACGAAGCGCCTGAAATTACCGAGCGGCAACACACTAGTACACAGCTGTGCGCCGGGACGGGCCAGGTCTCTTCTTTTCTCTCGCCACCAGTAATGACAGCTTTAGTTTTCTCAGATCAATTTCAGAATCTACCCCTTTTCATGAAATTTAGTTTTCTAGAGAACCTATATTTTATAGTTTGGAAGATTCAATTACTATTGTAATTCCTGAGCTTGGTAGTACTATATGGTAAAATAAAAGAGTTTTAGCAGGAACTATTTTCACGCCTATGAATAGATTTTGAATTGTGAGAGATCCAGATCATTACAAGCTTCCTCAGGGTTCTCCTCCCCTAGTGAGAGGACAATATTCTGAAAGTTTCTGGTCTTTAGGTGATTCTGAAATGAGAACCATAGTCTTGTTATTTCCAGTATTTGGAGACTCTCTACCTTTTAAGTCTCAAATCATATGTTAAAATTTCTAATTAATGTTATTGACCCCGCCAGTTCCTTCTTAATACCTATGTTTAAGAGGTTAATGTTAATAATTAATTAATGGTTGGTTATGAATGATTTACGATCGTCAAGTTGCAGTGAGTTCGGTTAGCAAGAGGGAAGTTAGCGGACTGAGTTCTCAACCCTTCTCTCCTCTCTCTACTCATGTTTTCGTCAAGTTTGCTGTTTCCGTGAGTCAATTAGTTACTTATAACCCCCAGGGCTTGGTTTCCACCAAATTACCAACCAAGGAGTAAATCTAACAAAATAACCACATTAGTTACGCGATGTTATTATTTATAAAAACAAAGTTCTATTTATACATTGTAAGCCAATTCATATTTTATAGGGTTTTTACTCTATGTTTATAAATAAGTAAAAAATAATTAACTGAAAGAGCAAAGTTTATACGTAAAATGTGCGTATAGGAACTTCATCAAAAATATCTAATAAATTTGATTCTCAAGTTATAATTTTACGACGGCTGTATTTCATGATGTGCAGTTAAAACCGTTCATCATTACCATATCGCAGTAAAGTACGTATTAAGTCACTTTACAAAATATCCAATAAATAAGGCAGTTTTACGGGATATCTGTCCCCAAGTTCAGGTGTTGCCTTCATTGATATTTCACAATTACTTTAGTAGACCATATCTCTGTTACTTTACTCAAATTATTAATAAAGTGAACTATAAGGGTATCCTATTAAAAATTAAATTATCAAAGAATAATCCAATATCTTCTAACATTTATGTTTTAAACCAGCAAGGTTACATATTCACGCCTAATGTGTAAACACACATACTGTGACGTTTGCTTTACAAATGTATTTTTTCTCCGCAATAAATAATTGAATATTGAATATTCATTGTACTGTAATTATAAATCTCAAGCGTTCTTGATATCCAAAGCGAGGGAAATGCCGAGTAATCATCTAATGAATGTTCCTGTATCCGGTTAAACAAATAATGTCCTATTAATTTAGTGGGATTGTATATTTAGCTTCGTTATAAAATGAGGAACTAATCATTATCAGACAGTTATTTTAATCATGAGGGTAAACTAATGATTACATTATTATAGTACACAATATTGCTGTTATCAAAACCATAAACAATATATTTCATTCCATATGAATACAATACGTTTCATGTACATAGCAAAGTATTTCTTTTAGAATATTCAATGTAATAATTTCCTCTAAATTCATATCCCTATAACGTATGTATATATTCCTAAATAAATAATATGAGATATGTATTTTTAATAAATTAAAGTAAAAACATAACTTTAAAATGGAATCACTGTACATAAGTGGTTATGCATGTGTGAAAGTCCGAAATATAATTTAGAAACTTTTCATGTAGATACTACATTTTAGTATACAAATAAAAACAGAATGCGCAAAAACTAAAGCAATACTAAAGAAAAAGAATTAATTACATTACGAACATAGTTTCCACCCCACTTTACTAAAATATCTCTTGTGGCAAGTCGTTTTTTGTATAATTACCACACAATTTAATATAGTAATAAATACATTACAAGAATTTATTGTAAATTATTCTTAAGAAATTGGTATACTCATTTTATTAACTTTATTCATTTATACACACGTTTAAAACTCTTGTATTGAAAACTGTACAAAAATATTACTGAAACATTAATTTGAACAACTCGCAGAATGCATACAATGATAATTGATGAAGGTATGACTAATGGATTTATATTGAATAGTAGAATTCACTTCCTTTCTCCCCCTTCCCCATTAGCAATAAAGTTATTGTGAGTTTTTACTTTACTTTTATGAGTATCTCATTTTTAGATTAAAGATTTTAGACGTTAGTTGAAAATATATTAAAAGTTATTAAAAAAGGAAATGAGGAATTTTTAAGTAATTACTTTATGAATTACAGAGAATTTCAATAGTGTAACTACTAACGGTCCACTATATTTCGTAAATTAAATTAATTATTATTCAAAATACAGGTATATTTACCTGTATATTTTTTATGACATAATCAGCAATGTTTTCTCATAATATAGTGGTTATCGCTAGATAATTCCGTAAAGCAACGCAGAACGTAGATGCTCCTTGGATAGGTGATTGCTGGGCGAGTCTGTCCTTGCGAGCAGCCCTCCACCTCAAATATAGATGATAGTTAAAAGATTAAACCCTTAGTTATGAAATAAATCCTATCGGCTCTAACTGCGTCTGGTAAAAAATAGCCTTTTTGTTTTTACCTTTCTTTAAATTTATTAAGTGAAATATATGGTAAATGTATATCTTTATTGAAATCTAATTTAAATATTAATTTATGTATATTTTATGAATATTAAATAATTTTACAGTTATTTTATCATCTTGTCATATGTTACTTTGTATATTAAAACACATGTGTAGTAATACCAAATACCAATTAGTTAGATCTAAAAATATGAGGACTCAATATATGGCTATCGCAATAGATACATATGGCGTGGTGAAGGGCGTATTCTCTTGCCCTATTTACCCTCCATATGTTGTAATGACAGCATATTCACTACGGAAGTCAGAGTACCGAGTATTTAGTTCCGGTGAAGCAAGTACCTAGACCAAAATAGGTATTTTTCGCTAACGCTTAACCAATAAATATTATGTCGAACATAGAATAACATCTGCGTTAATAAATACAAATTGTATTTCATATATAGCCTATCTATGCTGAATTTCTTGTTAAATTTCAAGTATACGGCTTAAACTAATCTTATAATAGTGCTCTTTATTTAAGAGAAAAACAATAATAGGATAAATTTATTTGGTTTTGATTTTCACCAATCAGAATCTTAGTAACTTTATCATTTATATACGTATACATATATATTTTTTTAATTCGATGACATACAAGTCAGGTTTATTTTTGAATTATTAGTAAAGAACAAAAATATTAATATTATACTGTTATACTATATTATATTATATAATATAATAATATATTATACTTGAAAGTCCTTAATACAGACTGAGACCATCTTGAAAATAAGTTCGTAATTGACTAGTTTTTGTATACCTTTGGCTGTATAATCTAATTTATAAATATATTTACTTCTAATTTATATTAAACTGCAGACTTGTATATTTCAACTGTAGGGACGAAGTATCAGGTTTCCATAACAGTTTCAAATGAGTTATTCGCTACGGAACGAGTGGTCTGAACAAACTCGACGTTAACTCTTGTCATTTGGTTGAACGACTTTATTTACTGGAACACTGATGAGAGCGTTTTTGTGCTTTCGTACATTCGTCACTTTGATTTGCTTTGGGTTCACTTGCCATATTTAGCTAGTTTTTAAAGATAATTGTAGCAAAACAGAAGACATGATCCACTAATAGAGAAATTCTACACTATAAAAATAGAAATTTGAACGAAATATTCATCCAGAACGCCAGTTGCTTGTTTTTATTTATTTCAATAATATAATTAAATAGATTGAAGGCTCAGAAATGTTTATGAAAAATGTTGTAATTTTATATTTATATTACGATTTTATAAATTTCAACCGTATACGAAATAATGTCAGCGCTAATGAGTAAACGACCCACTCATTTAATTTTTAGTAGTAAATTTTTATTTTTAGGTACGATTATTCTAGTTATAAAATCATAAGATGATCGTTTTACAAAATGGAAACAGACTGTTTAGAAACGTAACTAGTTAATAAACAGTTTTGTTTCAGTTATTCCTTTCGCTGTTAATTTTTTTCCATAGATATTCGGACAACTAAGTCAACAATACGGGTGCAAGAGATTTGGTCCAAACTCTTTTTTAGGGGTGGTTAACTTACCTTAAGCAGTTCAGTTAAGGCTAGCACATCGTAAAATGTGGAGTTATGCCAACCTAAATTGTTGCAGAATATTATATCCAGTTCTCTTTCCAGCAATGTATTTTTTCACGACCAAACACGGTTAGAGATACATTGAAATATAGTGAAAAACTGGCTATCGATTTTTGACTAGAAGAAGGTTACGAACTGCTTCATCGATAACATAAATCAATATCTGAATGTGCAAGTTCATTTGTGTTTTTCACGCTCAAGAGCGCTTCTGCAGGAGGTAATGAACTGATGGTGATGAAGGGGAATCTTTGAGAGACGTGTTGGGGTTAGGGGCATAAATATAATACGTTCCTTGGAAATCACACGAAATGTCATAGAAATTATGAATAGCACAGCGATATTTGATAATTCTTTTTATTATATAAACAATTTTTGTTTTGAAAAGGACATCCTTTTTGGCGCGATTTTTTTCTAAAAATTAATATTAACATATTTATAAAACTTTTAACCACTACGTGTAAGTACTTAGTAAGTATTTACGTATGCGATATTTAACACTTATAAATATGGATATTCCAGTACATTTCAAAATGTATGTGATTTGAATACTACATATAAAGGCAAGCGGTAAAGTTAAATATTATTTGTTAAAGGAACAAGTCGAAACCCAGCAACTTTGTTTGAAAGCACTTATTTTATGTAAAATATGATACTTTTAATATTTTACAGCACTCATTAATACCAAATAATATTTCTATCGATAACTTTCCGAAGCACTCAGCTTGTACTTTTTAAATCTTTCTTTGCATTGTTAATATCAGTTGAAAATGATATGTGTTTAGGTTTAACATTTCCTTTACTGCTAAAATATCGTCTAAATGTATACAACTTTAAATTGTCTAATCACATAAAAAAGAAGATAGGTGTGTTTAAATAACATGTTAAGATAGGCCACCCCGTTTCTCTCCAATATTCCAAAAAATCTCGTAAAAGGGGAGGGCTTAGAAAAAGGTAGCTTAGATTCTAACCCTTCCCGTAAACTGGACACACTCAAAAAGATTTAAATATAGTCCCCAACAAAAATCCGGACATGTTAACCACATGTGGGCAGAAACGCCATTGGGAAAGCCAAAGTACCTTGCCAAGTGTACTAGTAAATATAGAAAACAAAGTTAATGTGACATTTTTGTTAGACACTGGAAGTACACTAAGTTTAATCAGTGCGAAACTTTATAATCATTAAAGGGAAACGAATTTAGTTAACAAATTGTTAGAAATCTAAGGTACAATGTGTTAGTGCTGGAAAACCAAAAATTAAATGTACTAGGAGAAATAAATCTTAAAATTAAGATTGACAACTTATCCTGGAAGGTTAATCTAGTAGTAATTAATAACTTATCACAGTGTGGAATTTTAGGGGGCTAACTTCATTAAATCAACTGGATTATTGATTGATTTAAAAAACAATGTGTGTAGATTTGATTTTAAACTTGAACAAGTCAGTGCATTTAATTCAAAACACTAGCTCTAAATGTGTTAAATATAAATTATAATTATAAGATAGGGAGTTCCGAAGCTACACAGCAAGTATTAGAAATCATTGAAGAGTTTCCTAAAGTTTTTTCTGAACGTCTGGGGAAAACTCTTGATTTCGAGTACAAAATCCAACTAAAGGATGATGCTATTGTCAAACTGCGGCCTTATCCACTTAACTCTCTGAAGATGGTGAGAAATGAAGGAGATCATCGGCGAGCTACAAGAACACGATGTTATCGAGCCAAGCCTAAGTGAGTACTCCAGTCCGGCCTTTTTGGTGGGAAAAGAACCCGGAAAAGAAAGGTTGGTGACAAATTATAAGGAATTAAATAATAAAATTGAGGCTATAAATTTTTCCAATTGGGGATCTCCATTCTTTATACCCGCATTTAAGTGGTCACCGCTATTTCAGTATCATAGACTTATCAACAGCTTATCATCAAATTAGATTAGCTGATGAAAGCCAAAATTTGACAACTTTCTCTGTGCCATTCGGTAGTTTATAAATTTAAAAGATTGCCATTTGGACTTCTTGTAGGCAGTGGCGTTTTAACTGCTTATTTAAATACAGTGCTTGGACACTTAAAATTTAAATGTGTATTAACATACTTAGATGATATTATAGTATACTCAAAGGGTTTAGATGAACATTATGCCCACTTAAGGGAAGTTTTACGTTTTGTTTAGGAACCATAACCTGACAGCAAATGTTAATAAAGTTAAATTTTTGTTACAAGGAAATAAATTTTCTGGGACACCATTGTGAGTGAAAATAAATTAAAAATTGACCCAAAAGAACTGTAAATATTCAAAAGTGTAGGAGACCTAAGAACAAAAAGGAAGAACTGCGCGGTTTATAGGAATGACGTCCTATTTTTCTAAATTTATTGAAAACTATGCGGACATAGCGGCTCCTCTGAACGCTATGAGGAAGAAATTTGCAGTCTTCCGGTGGACCGAAGAGTGTGAAAAATCGTTTGTACAGTTAAAGAATACGATATCTAATCCCCCTGTGTTAGCTATTCCTGACTGTAATAAAGAGTTCACCTTGCAGTGTGATGCGAGTGACAGGGCTATAGAAGCCTGCTTATTGCAAGAAGATAACAATAAGAACTTAAAACCTGTGGCTTTATTACTCGAGAAAATTTACTGAAAATGAAGAAAAAATAAGTACTTACCACAAGGAGGCTCTGGCAGTGGTGTGCTCAATAAACAAATTCAGGGAATTTCTCGAAGTAAGGAAGTTTAACTTGTACACTGATAACTCCGCACTTTCTTGGGTCTTGAGCAACCACACTAAACTAGGGAAACTTGGTAGATGGGTGGAAACAATTTATCAATTCCCTTCACTGTAAAGCATATTAAGGGGAGTGATAATGTGACTGCAGACTGTTTGTCACGGCTTTTTGATGACAATGATGAGGTTAATGGAGAGGTGTTGAAAGAACTGTCAAATAATTCAGCTGTAAATATGCGTACAAATAGTGTAGTAAATGTAACTTGTAATGTAAATAGCTTCTATCCTTTCTTACCCAAAGATTTTAGAATTGGAACAGAATAAGGACGAATTTGTGCAAGAACAGGTTAAAAAACATTAGTAGTGATGATGAGCGCAAAGGTTTTTGGGTAGAAAAAAGAATTTTATTTTATACAAATTCGAGATCTAAATGCCCTAAAATAGTTCTCCCCCGAATCTATGTTTAAGGCGGTCTTTGATTATTATCATAATAGCCCAAGTGGGGGGCATTTTGGAGTTAATAAAACATTAAGGAAAATTACAGCGGTGTTTCCCATCCTAATCTGAATGAGTTTGTGAAGTTCAATGTTAAAAGGTGTTCTATTTGTCTTAGCAGTAAACCTAATAACTGGAGGGACCGTGGTGAACTGCATGTAAACATTTCGACACGTCCACTACAGAAATCTACATGGATGTATTTGGACCTCTACCTAGATCTTCAAAGACAGAATGAATACATCTTAATCATGGTGGACGACTTCACAAAGTACAATTGGATCGTACCTCTCAAGAAAGTAAATTCAGGTATGGTGTTGCAAGCTTTAGAGAGTAATATTTTTTAAAAACTTTGGTTTGCCGGAAATTATTGTGAGCGAACAACGCTACTTACTTTACCAGTGAGGAGTTAAGGGTAAATCTTTTCAAATGGGGTGTGAAATTAATCATTACAATCCCGTACAACCCCCAGGTAACAAATCTGAAAGATATTTAAGAAACTTAAATTCAATTTGACTTGTTTGTATAGTGATTGCAAAAGGAACTGGGACTCTGATTTTAAGTAAAATTCAACAAGCAGTTTAACTCGTGTGTGAATGACAGTACTGGTATAGCGCATATTCTTTAATGTTCAATTTTAAACCTAACAATTAGTTGGATTTAAAGTGGAACTTGAAATCAATTTTTGAAAATTTAGTGCCAAAGGAAAAAATGTCAAAAATATGCGGAGGCGTTGGAAAACTTAAAAATAAACAGTTTTATTAAAAATTCGAAGTTTAAGGCCCTATAATAGAAACCACCGAAAGTTTAAAAATTAATGATGAAGTGGTTTTGTAAAATACCTGGACACAGAAATAAATTGGATAGGAAAATTTGACGGACCATACAAGATTGTGATTATTATCTCAGAGAACAGTTATATAATACAGCACACCCAAGGACTTGAAAAATTTTGAAAAGAGTGCATTTACAAGATTTGAGACCCGCTTAAGTGAAATTTAATTGGAACACTTGGACAGTTAAGAACAATTGGACAATTTTTTCTTTCAGCATTAAATAAAAAAAAAATCCCACATATTAAAATGTCATAATTGAGTAACCATAGGCCAAGTCAAGGTTTTGTTTTCTTTCAGGTATTAAATTATAAAGGGGATTTTTATGACATATAAAATAAATATTTACATGAAGAGGATAATTTACATGCCTCAGGACTTTACAATTAAGAAATTTAGTATTTAATAATAGTGTCTAGAAGCATTATACTGTCTGATATTAGTTAGTATATAGATATTATATTATTGTTGTACTAACATTCCTTCTTGTGTGTCCAATTTCATGTTGATATTTGTTTATAGTGTATGAATGAGAGAAAGAAATTTAGGTCAAACCCCTCCCTTTAATCCAATGTAAATAACGTGTTTGTAATTAAATAAAGGGTCTTATATATTTTAATAAAGTTTATGAAGGAAAGAATGAGCATCTTCGAGTTGGATAAAAATTACAATTTTTTGAAAACGAAACGAGACAAGCTCTGAAATTCCGACATAAATGGTGTGACAAAGGGGACTTAAGTCATAGTAAGAGAGAATGTTCTGTTTATATGTGGAATGCTGTGGAGGTGAGATTCGGAACAACACTCGCTATCACTGGTCACACCCGCGGACGGCGCGCCGGCTACAACAGCGAGGTGTGGTGACCTACACGACGGATCCAAGGGACGACACATGGGACCGTGAAGACGAGCACTCACTGACTGAGGAAGCTGCTGTCCATACATAGACGTCGACAGGAGGAGACCGGAAAGGACAAAATTCCTTGGACTGGGAACGACTGGTCAACTATAGATATAGTAAAATTAGATTTGTGAGGGTATTAGGGTTCGCTATCTCGAGTCATTGTCCTACATGCATTCCTTTGATAACGGCCAACTATTATTTGTGTA
Organism: Homalodisca vitripennis; assembly: GCF_021130785.1. NCBI lineage: Eukaryota > Metazoa > Arthropoda > Insecta > Hemiptera > Cicadellidae > Homalodisca > Homalodisca vitripennis. The sequence continues at coordinate 69,524,641 of NC_060212.1, read as the reverse complement.
ACTGTTCTGTCTGTTCCAAAAACATTGGTGGCTAACTAAATGATGTACGTTTTAAAAACATTTTTTTAATTGCTAAATTGGTGTTAAATTTCTTTTATCAACTGCAGGGCCGTATTTAGAAGTAAAGGAGGGGGAGTAATGTAGCGTTTTTAAAGCAACATTGATTTATTTTTTAATTTAAAACTTAAATTAAATAAACATTTTAGGATCGAAATATTGGGGACTTAATTTTAGATTAGATTTGTGAAATGTCAGGGTAAAATCGAACATGTAATCCTTTGGCAAGTTAGCACTGGTAGTTTTTAAATTGTTAGGAAGGCAGGTTGACTGCCTTGAATTGATTAGAACTTGTCTTATTGTAAGTATTGTTCTCCTGGTTTGATACAGCTGGACCAATGAGAGAGCTCCACGGATGTCCTGCAAAGGTGATTGGAAAGGGAAGTATTTAAGCGCCCGCTCATAATTTTCGCCCTTCTTTAGGTTATTTTCGTGAGTAAAGTTAATTGCAGTGCGCCGTTTTTCTTAAATTTTTTTTCCGCGAGTGATTTTGAGGTAAGCACCACTTTATTGTACGTTTTATTGAAATAGTCATCCTGATCTGATTTTAAATTAATTTTGTTGTCTTTTTTTATAGGAAAAAAAATTAAATTCATAGAAACTACAGAGCAATCTGAATAACTTATTCTCGAAGAACAATAGAGCATAATAGAATCATACAAGTTACATTTGGTTCATGCTTGCAAGAGAAGTGAATTAAAATTGAACTTTGTTAATAACTTTAATTGAGATTTGAAAAGGTAGTAATTTATTAATATTTAACTGGAACTGTTTTATTGTGAATTATTAATTGAAAATTAATTGAACTTTAATAATATTGTTAGAGAGAGACTTGTAATCTGAATTGCAGAGACTTGAAAGTTAAGGTTCAAATAGTGTAAAGGGAAGGTGAAATTTTTTATTTTGAATTTTGAGTGAACTTAGAAGTGAACATTTTTATTTTTATTATTTCCAAGTGGTATTTTATTCTTATTTTAAAACTTTATTATTTTATTTTAGAAGAGAGCTTTGACTTTTAGTTTGATATATTTTATTAATATTTTTATTTCTTGCCAAAGGAATTTTTAAATTTACAAAAAGGTTTGTCAATTCTTTGTAGAAAATAGAGTGATAAAAATTCTGAAACGTTGAACTTATTATTTTTGCCAGTTAAAAATAAATCCATTGTTTTTTTTATTTAGAACTGTGATTTTTATTTTAGACAAACCAGATAATATGTAATAGTTAACAAATTTAGTAATACATTGTACTTAATATTCACTAGAATCTTTACTAATCAAAAAATATTTTATATCGTCTTGGATGTATTATTGATGATTTAAATATTAATACTCTGGAATATTAATATCAAACAATCCAAGTCGTTATACATGTCATATTTTTGGTACATACAACGATGTTCAATGAAATCCTGCCATCCCTTTAAGTATCTCAAACTAAGACTAATTGGGGTCTTCTGTAGGCAATTACCATTTCTCCAAATAAGCTTCAAGTTTATTTTGTAACTTTTTAACAAGCTTAAATTGTAAACATTACGTTTCACATCGCGTGTAATTTATTATACTCATCTTAAAATTCATGAAAACCGAGAGTATGGGAAACTCAAAAGAAATTATTTTAAATTAAGGATGAATTTATTTTTAATTTTTATATGAAAATATTGCGTACTGTAATGAATCTGTGAGTTATCCATTACCATCTGGCTATGATAATTAATTACAGAAGTAGAAGATTAGTAAACGCAGATATAAATATAACGCAAGGTTAAATTTTAATTATATACTTATATACATATTTAAGACTAGTAATCTTAAAAAAGAGCTTGTCAGAGATTGTTAGAACCGGACATTGTGTAATAGCTCTCAATGTCGACATCACAAGCACATCAATCTCGAGACTCGTCACCGTTCTCACGGAGCTTAATCTTCTTGCACTGAAACCATCTCATTCGGCACCCTCCCATACTTTGTTTAACAACAGATCGTACCACGAGACTCTTGGCTCACTCTGAGTTTAGATTGCTAGTACCAGACGGAGTATAATAGCTCTCAATGTCAAGCACATCGACCTCGAGAGTCTCCGTCTTCATTGCCGACTATTTTAACATCCCTTCAGACGAATATGACTCCAGATTTCAGGAGTAAAATCTACAACAGCATCAGATTTCAGGTGCTGCACGTAAAAGGAAAGTGAACTGGAGCTAAACTCAACATTCCCATCGAATGAGCCCTTCCCACAATAGCTGCTTTATGTATATATACAATACACAAAACTGATTATTCCTAAATCATACAACATAGTTTATTTTTTTCAAGAAATTTCGTGAAATTTAAAAACGTGAAAACGAATATTACCTATATGTAAGGAGTTTTCATAAATTTGCATTAATTAATGGTTATGAAGTACTGATAATACTCAGACTGAAGCTATAACAGATTTTACCATTCATTACATCTACGTGAGTAGTGGGTTGTTCTCCGAAGTAGCAGAATTTTAGCGTTTTAATAACAACGCTATTAGTAGTAAACATCCGATATATCCGATCTGGTAGCTTATAAATTTTATAAGCTACCAGATCGGATATATCAATTCAGCAAAAATATATTCAAATATTCAGTGATCTGTATTCATCATAATAGTTGTACAAAAGTACCTCTCATGAATGGCATAGAATACGTCCGTTGGAGACGGAACCTATAAGCGATTTGTCTTTCAATAAAACCTTAAATCGCCACGAATTGATGCTGAAATTTTCCCTAATTTGGCAGCACTTTCTTTACCACTATTATCTGAAAGTCTTGAGATGTCAGGTAAAATAAAGTTGTGAGTTGCATGTGTACGAAAACACAGTACCACATTTGATGACTCGGTACTCCGTTTACCTAACGCGTGATACATACACTCCACATACACTCCATACACTCAACTGACCTTCGTTATAAGAATCTATAGTCGATAGTTATTCAATAGAATTGAAAATCCGACTCAATGAGATGTCTTCAGTGTGCAATTTGGGTAATCCAAACATTAGAACTGGTCTTAGCTCAGACTTAATCAAACATTTTTAAAAGTATTTTGTACATACGTAATGAATCTCATCAATTAGTTTGCTAATAATTAACTGTCCAACAGTACTATTGTATAATTCAGACAAGCATGGACTCTAAACACTTATTTTAGTGCATTATTTACACATGCAATTGAAACCATGAGATTTTTAAAATGATACGCGAAATATATACTTTGCTTAAAAAAACATTTTATTTTCACAAAATAATATGTTTTTTTATCAAAATAGCAAATTCTAACTATTAATTTTTGTGTCCGTCTGTCTCCATGTAATTTTATTTTATTTTTTTATTTTTCTAAAACCATTAAAAATATAAAAAACTCAAATTAAATTGAATTTGTTTCCATGAAGCTTTAGATTAAAAAAAAATAGAATTACATTCTTATTGCACAACGTTCTAATATGTTGGATGGTTGAAGTTTCTATAACTAACTAGTTAGCATATCTTAAAAACGAATTAGATTATGTGAGGATGAATCTCTTTACAAATATTTCATAATGTAATATTACCAAACTAAAATTATAAATACTTCGTAATTTAAAAGAATTGTAAGACGTATTATGATATGGGTTTACTAAGGTTGGTATCATAGATAATCCACAAAAACACATATATTTGTACAAGTTATTTAACTAAGATTTATATTCTAATACAAAACAAGTTAAATAGAGTAAAAAAGGGATAATCATCCCTAGTTTTGTCAAAACCTGAACAGTGATTGTGCATGTAAAATAGTAATATAATGGAACAAATATACAGTGTTTATGAAAGTATATTTAATTAAATTTCAACACCTTAAATAATATTGAAATATTCCATCATATTGTACTTACGGCCAACTCGTTTTACATGTTAATACTATTCCATCAAGAGAGTAATGTTAGATGAGGTTTGCCTCGAGCCAACCTATCTGCATACAACCTAATGGTAAAATACATGTGCAGAGCAACCCATATGCTTAGCAAATGTATCATTCACATTTATATTATTTGTTTCTTTTGAAAATTTACATTTTCAAAATGGGTTTAAATTCATATTTAACCAAACAAGGATCTAGACTTAAATGCCTGTATGTAATATTTAAACATGTATTTTAATTACAAAATTGGTATAATTGATCAATAATGGACAAAATGAAAAATGTAAAATTTGTATTTACAAATTATAATGAATGTCTATTTAGTTCTGTACCCTGACTTTTTTATTTTTAGTACGAATATTGAGCCAAATTGTGGTGCATTAAAGGTTTATTTTGCGCTAGAATATATGGTTAAAGTAAACACCTGCATAGAATAAAAGAAATACTCCACATTAAGAAGCACAGTTGCAGAATAACGAATTATCTATCACTTACAAGAAGTAAAGTTTGGGACAGGTCGCAAAACACTGAAACAGAGCGAAGCCGACATGCTTACATTGTGTGGAGAGCCACAGATTAAAAGAGTGCAAAAACAAGAACATGATGTTAAATGTAACCTGTGTGAATTTTAAGAGAAGCTATTACAGGCGAATAGCACTTTGCAGAGTAGCAGGGATGCCCAGTTTATAAAGTAAGTGAGAAAAGTATTAGTGATTTTATTGATTGAAGACTATAGATAATATCCAGACAAATTATTAAATTATTGTAAATTAAGCATAGGAAGAATACACGTGCTATATGTGTTGGGGTAGAGAGCCGTGTAGAATTTAGGTTTAAGAATACAGCAAAAGCGCTGAAGAGGAAACAATATTATATGGAAATACACATTGTGAAAATTCTCCTACTCGTACCAAGGGTGGTCGTGGGAACAAGGGCTTCAGTGTAACATTTTCCCCTCTTTGTCTGTCAGTACTGGTATGACTATGACAGGATGTCTATTATCGTCCATGTTCCTCAAGTGGAAGCGAAAAATAACTAAAATACCATAATTTATTACAGTTAATAAAATGTATTATGTACATTTTTTGTGTTAAATCAAAATCATAAAAAATACAATTTCTATTAAATTTTAATTTGATTTTAATAACAAAAACGTCATATCTTCAACTCTGCTATTAGAAACTAAACTAACGACAATATTCAGGAAACATAATGGAAACCTTATATTTTTGTTCTAAGTTATGCCATAAAGTAATGCGCTGTAAAAATAATGTTAACGCCGGCCCCAGTAGCCAGCTACCTACTGATAATACTTTCCACTCTAAAAAATGTGTTGGTGCTTCTAGTAAGTAGCCATGGGGTACCCCTGCCCGCTTCTAGTACAGTCCTAGTTCTTTGAACTTTGGCTTTGGAGAGTGGGAAAGAGATTGTAAATTATTATTGCCTTATTTCTAAACGCTCGTACTAATAAACTTTTCAACCTTTCCATTTCTTTTGAGATGGTAATAAACTAATTAAAAAAAAACATTTTAAAGTGAGGAAAATACAATAGTGAGGTTTTAAAGGCCTAATTTTTATCTTGTATAAATGCTGTCTTTCTCTTTATCGTCACAGATTATACAAAGTTCTAAATACTGATAATTAAACTTTAAAATACCCCGCTCTCATTCCCTAACCGTATTGAGAGAATTAAGTAGATCGTAAATTGGTCATCGAAGTATAAGTTAGTACATCATTAGATTGTAGATATATAGCCACAATTTAAATAAATATTTTATAGTGTGGTTTTTTTCACTAAGTCAGTTTTACCAATAAAAATGCTATAATTATTGGACAAGGCAAATATTTTAATAACTATTTAAAATTACTTTTTGTAAACTCTCTACCATTGTTTTAGTAAAGATTTTTTTTTGCCTTTTGATCCCAAATTCAACACAGTTTATCGTAGCATAAATTTGACCCTATGTACCAGGTTCTAAGAATACCAGCATTCTTAGCAACAAAAATGACCACTACTTCTGCATGGGCTCAAACACACACAATCCTATAAGGCCTATGACGGCTCACTCATTATAAAAACTATCGTGGATGTGACCCAATGAACACTTATTCGGAATGTAAATACCTACTATTTGAAAAGTACTATAAAACTATATAACAGTAAATATTCAAGAATAATTGTTATGTGCTATGTCTACTTATCATATTACATACATTCCTTATTAATATTTAAGATTTATTTAGTTCCATATTAACTCATTATAAATAAAAAGCGTAATTTTTCTATTACAGAAATAATTGGTTTTCATATGATAACAAACAAAAATCTGCAAACACGAGAGCCCTACAATAAGCTCACTTAATGGAACCATTCAACCGAATGACAAGAGTCAACGTTGGAGTTGTACGGTCCAGTCGTTCCTATGGTCATATATTTGGTCAACACAGGTTTCCTCCATTCATAAAATTTTATATGACTTTGCGACCATTCTGTTGCTTACAGTTAATTCACAAACAACAGTACCTGTTATAAAACCTGATTTATGCCTTACAGTTTACAAATTTTAATTAGTAATTTCATATATCTTTATCCGTTTTCAAATGTTAATGATCTAAATATTGCACTTGTTATAAGACCTAAACGAGGTGTAAGAATGTGTACCAATCTTAAGCTCAAGCAAGGATTTCAATTGTTTTGTGATAGTCTACATCTGTGTTCTATTAACCGCAGAAACTTCGACAGAGGATATATTGGGCTGCTTTAAATACCGAAAACTTCCGAAACATTTTTATTGTTAGTTTTAGGAGAAAGCACTATATCCGCTGCCTTATCTTACCTTACATGTCTAGATCCGAAATAACCTGATTCACATCAGGTGCATCATATGAAAAATTAAATTCAGGATCACACATTCTGAATCGCTAAGAAAATATAATAATTTGTAGAGAATCCTCCATTTCACTTGCTATCATAAATCATTGAACATGCCAAACAATAAGTAATATAAAGGAAACGCCATGCTATTATATACCTTACCTCATAAAAATTACCATCTTTCTTCAATAGACCGAAAAAATTTCCAATTAAAAGTCATTACATCAGAGACCTTAAAGTAGTAAAGCATAAAGATGTTAATAATTAGTATTTTAGTAGTTTTGTTTTTTGAACTGTGGCATAAATAAGGTGCCAAATCGTAAATTTATCTTCTTATTTTGTGTAAAGGATCAGACTTTTAATTCATATATCGCTACACTACATATTATATTATACATATATTGTTATTACTTAAACCGTACTATTTAATAACCTAACTAACCTCTTAGGGTCATATTCAGAAATTTAAAGTGTTTAATATTTATTAATTTGTTAAAATTATCACGTTATTGTAACCATATACTCCTTAGAGTGGTTAATGTAAGAAATGTCTACGTAGATATACGTAAAAATACTGTAAAAAACTAAAAATATAAAATAATTTATAACTTGTTAGTAACATATAGTAGGAAAGAATTTTCAAAAGTATTCATTATTGTTTAAATAACCAAAATGATAACATACATTCAATTAAGTTTTGACCATTATTAGTAAAAGCTACTATGGATTAGTATAATATTAGTTATACAACGTATAATTATTACTTTATATAGTAAATTTAACAATTAAAACTGTACTTTTATTGTAAAACTTTGAGAAATAGTATTACCTATGATATTCAGCTCTGATTTCCATTTCGAGAGATGGCAGATCTCTAATAGACCAGATTAAGCTTATCAAGGTTTATCAAAGGGGCGATCCTGGGGTGTTAGTCTGATTAGGTTTCCGTACGTGGAATTGGGGGATTCAATTTAGTCAGCTGCTGAGTCCACAGCCACTAAACTGACCGGACAAGAGCGTCATTTGGATATCCCGACAATATGGTACTTATCTGCCACTTTGTCTTGATCATCTTTAAATAATCTTTCTATAAAAAATTATATTCTTAACGAAAATCATCGTACAAAATGAATTGCGGTCCTGGTAGAGTTTACCAATATTTTATCATTAATAATTATTCGGATCTTACTGATTTTTTGTTAATATTCTCAAATCTTAAGTTCTGTCAAATAAGTTTACTAAACATAATATTTCATGATAAACAACAATAAATATCAACCTAATTAAATTTTAACATCGATCCTAGCGGTAAAGCTCAAAAAGTTGTGGCTATATTTCCAGCTTTTGAAGAACTTAACTAAGTTTAAGGGTTAGTAAAATTAATCTCTCTGTCTACAAAAATAATTTGGGGACTCTCATTCTGAATCAAACCGTTAATAATTTCGAAACAATGTATAATTAACGGAATATTATTTCGAACGTGACGTATTTTCGTATTTGTGACGTTGCACAAGATACGTCGAAATATATGATTTTTTTCTTGTTGTATATACGAAATAACTAGGTATTTTAACATAAATGTTTTAAATCTTACACATTATATTTTGATGAGAACACAAAATAAATCAAAGTCCCTGAAAATCGATTAGAATATCTCATAATCGTTATTGCACTGCAAAGAAATATTGTAGGTACAGTAAACAAACGTTACGACTCACAGTAATAGATTCTGCACTCTAAACATGAAGGGAACAATACAAACGTTGAACTGTTCACAAATCTGTCTGTAATCAATAGAGTTCAAAAATTAGTTCGCACCTCTTCAAATGTTGCAATATTCTTTCTCTTGCAAATATGAAATTTTAAATCGCAATTCAAATAACTTTACTCAGGGGCTTAAGGTCAATTGTATGGAACGATCACAGTAACATATACAATTTGATGTATCATGAAATTGTTTGTTAACTAAATTTTAATAAAAGCATTAACAATATTAATGCATGTGTTATTTTTATATTTATATTTTTTTTTTATTTTATTATTTTATTTATTTTTTTTATTATATTTATTTTTTTTTATATTTATTGGTAATACAATAAATTTTGTTTATTAATAATACAATTTTTGAACACTAAAAAACTAAAATATTTAAAACGTAATTTTGGGAGAATTTACTTTTAATTCATACTTTAAAAGTATGAATTAAAAATCAACATAGTCCATATCTAGGGAAAGTTCTATATTTTATGTATAAAGATCTATTTATCATTCTAACATTAACACTGGTATTTTAAAGACATATATTAAACATCATATAATTGTTATAAGTTATTACAACCATAAGGATTTCAGTTTTGGCCAGTTTAGTCTTGAGTGCCAAATTGTTTGTTCATTGTAAATAACGAGAATGAAATAATGAATGGAAACGCCTCCATTTATCCACTGCTTCTTAGTACACCTTGTTTAAAAAAAATAACTGTCGTCAACAAGATCATAGTTTCACATTGCAATAATACCGAAATACAACGTTTTAAATTAATAAAATAACAATACACATTAAAAAATTATTGTAAATACAAAAAATGTTTAAGAAAAGTCCTTACTAGTCTAATTTCCTAAAATTATTTAATGCAAATAAAATGTGATATCATACTCTAGGATTATACATTCTAAGTTCGCACAATTTAAGCAATAACAAAGACATTACAATAAATTGAGTTAGAAGTTTATGTATCCACTTAAATCTCTAACTGGCAAGGCAGTTGGAAATAACTTAGTCTCTCTAAACCTGAGGTGAGATATCCACTGCATAATTAATTCTACGTATTAATATGTCTTTGAAGCATTGATAGAGATCGATGTCATAGCAATAAAACGTACCGGCATACAATATGCCCAAATGGAGAAAATAGTATTATATTTTTCTGTTGAGGTGAAACTTAATTAAAGTTCACTGCAATGTTAGTGGCTGATCGTTAGTGAAGCCGATCATTTGAGGTGTTCGAGAAATTAATTCTTGTTTATTTGCTGCTTGACTTTACATACGGTTATTTTAACAACGAACTGACTCATATGATTGGAAACTTGCTTGAAGCTCGAATTCTATATGGGCAGCATTGATTTACGCGAAGACGCAAGTCATTCCACGAGATTTAGCTAGCCAATACCTAACAGTTTTTAATTTGTGTGATTTATAAAAATAATACCACCAAATATAAATGCATACAAAATTGAATATCTTCTCATAAAATAACAAATTGCAACAAATTTCACAAAAACCAAAAGTAGTCTTCAAATTAAAGATTTAAATCAGCTTTAAAATCAGGAGAAAGGAAATTAATTTACAACCATACGATTTAATCAAGGCCTGTACTTAGGCCTTATTTTAGCAACTAAATTCATCTCGACATATTAATTATAAGAGGTGATGTAGCATAAAGGAGGGAGGTAGGACACAATCACGAGACAGAAAACAGATGCGTGTGCATGACTGATTCAGTAATGTTAAAACATATGAATCAGCCGTTCGGTCACAGGCCTGCTCAGGAAACCAAAGTCATGACCCGTCTGTGCCTCTGCTTACACTTAACTCACAAGATCTTTTCAATTACTTCAAAATATAAGCTTAGAAATTTAGCTTGAAAATAAAACGTAATTGCAATACTTCCTTTTGCCTCTATACTGTGAGTAAAAAGTTTAATGCCATTTTATATATACTCTTCCGGACGGTTGGCAGTGTCTTGTGCGGCCAGGAGCGCAAGCTAAGTAATATGAGGCGAAGCTTTTAATATTCATGATTTTTATTTTGCACCTACAATAGAAGAACTCCAATAAATACAATTATATATGATAAATGTTACGTCCCCAAAATATACGATTGTGGGTTTGCTGGCGTATATATGGTAATTTACTATATTAAATATGTATCTTATACTTACTAAAAACTACAGGTTGCATTCGATAAGGACATAAAGCAGATATAAAATTGAACCTATCTGTTTGATTACAACAATTAATTATCGAAAAAGTAATCTGCCACGTTTCAATGATACTCTGCCTTAATGCTTATTTGAGGAGTTCTAGAAGCTCTAATGGAGCGGATTGAGTTAATCGTGGCTTTGTCAAAGGAACGATTCTGGAGAGTTATCATGATTAGGATTCCGTGCGTAACATCGCCGGATTTAATTTAGCCAGACTCTGAGTTTACGGCACATGAAACTGACCCGACTTGAGCGTATCTTTGTTTATATCTTAGCCTCAAAGAGCGTCATTCCATACTTTTTAATCTTCATTAAAATACATTTTTAAATAAACTTATTCTAAGAAAATGGTTTTTGTCAAAGGATTTAAAGACTAAGTTAACTACTAATTCAGATTTTACTCACTGACCACTGGTCTATGTACCTACGTAATTTCCCTAAAACATTTTTAGTAACCTTTACCCAAATATCTCATTGGACCTCTCGACCAAGTGCCAATACGACGTGATCACGAAGCCTTTCAAGATTCAAGTGTCCAAGAAGCCTGAGAAAGCGAATCTATGCTCCATAATTCAATGCTGTCCCTGTTTTTACATGTATGTATTTAAATTGCTTATAATCATTTTCTTCCATTTTAATTTAATTATTAAATATCATTCAATAAAATAGAGCCTACTAATCCCGCCTGTAAGTGGAATTAATTGAAGATATTCCATAAAAGGTAACATGGATAACTTAAGAAACCTAATTTAACATTGATCTTAAGATCAAATTTAAAATTAATAATAATAGTGCCCTAAGTGTTTTCATGGTATAGTAGAAATACATTTATAAATAAGGATATAACGGATATTAAACATTTAAGGACATATTAAACATAACGAAATTATCTAATAGACAGATAGATTATCTAATTCACAAGTCAATACAATTCCTTTTTGAACCAAGAGAAACCTATACGGAAGCAATAAGTTCAAAGTCTATATAGCTTTGTATTAACACGTTATCCACTAAAAAGACAAAAATATACATTGACGGACTGTCCTTTGACTATTTGACCTAAAAATCAATAGGGGGTTTGCTTGGCTAGAGAAACTTATGTTCAGTTTCTGTAACCATCTATCAAGTGTTATTGGAAATATTGGCAGACTGACAGACAACAGCTTTAGCTTTTAACTCAAAAATCGATAAAGTTCTTCATTAAAGTAACATATATCTATACATTAAGATCCAACACTCTATTTCTATCAAACCTTATCGCACATACGGACAGACGGTATCTAAGACAGACGGAAGAACCGCCTTCACCATGTAGAAGACGGTTATCAATCACCTTATTTTATTTTATACCTTTAGTAAATGAAAATATATATTTTCCACTGGCTGAAAAATATCCAAAAATCTAACAATATTTACCTTCTGTCTCATTGTGTCTCACTCTATCCGCAGGATAAATCGAAATCGAACTAAGCTATAGACGTGTTATTGTTTAAAGTGAGATATAAATGGACAACATTTTGTTCGGTGGTCTTACACATCCTCCTTCTATTGGTTGTTCTTTATCTGGCTAGATCATCTTTTTTATATGTTATCTATTATAAAGTTAATGAGTATATTAGTCTTAATTTCGTTCCAAAGAAAACCGGACTAGCAAGTGTGTAAGTAAATTGCAGATAGTATGGGCATATTTATATACAGGATGTTCGAAAAATGGTGTTACGTACTTCTTTACCTGATATTATTCGTCATTAAAAAACGTCATAAAAAAGCCTAGGTTGGGAAAGTTATCGTTTAGTCACTGGCTGCCATGCTATACTTTTTACGAGAAAAAATATTCCTCTACAACTACTGAAGTTACAGTTACGATACTTTGCAAATAGGTTGTTATATTCAAGAGGATAAGAATAATAGTTGTGTGATTTACTTAAATATAAAAAATGGTGCTTGCAGAAAATGTTGAACGTAAAATGAAAAAAAATGTGTATTGTTGTAAAACATTTACAAGATAACAATTTTGAAATGTTTATTAAAATACAAAGATATCCTTTTCAACGCAATCCGTCAATGCATGAAGGAGAGGTCAAGTGTGCAAGGTTAAGGTTTGGTTTGGCGTTCCCAATTGAAAAACCAATGAGCCAATAAATGTCAGACCACTAAACTTTAGGATGGACAGAGAGAGACCTTTAGCACAGTCAAAGCTTTCAAAACACAAAAGACCCATAAAGCGCACTGTATTAAATTACTTTATGACAGTTATAAGTCAGTGTGCGGAGTAATTTTATGAATAATCTTAGTTTTTTACAAAAGATTACATTAAGTTGGTACTTAATATTTTATTGGGTACACGACAAGAGCATAATTTGGCTATTCCGACATAATTACATAGGTCTCTTATCTGCCACTTTGTCCTGATTGTCGTGAAAGAATATTTCTTTAGAAAATTATATTCTTAATTAATAAAGTACTTTTATGAATAAGCTTAATTTTTTAAAGAACACAAACATAAGCCTAAATTCTGTTGGTAAATTATATTTTATTGGTTTTATGCCAACAAATAAGAGTAATTGTTTCATACATAATAATGAGATATATAGTTGTTTAATATCAAGTATATCAATTTTAAATAAAAAGAATGTGATTGGTTTTTGGCTGTAAATAAATTTCATTTTTGTATTATTATAATTAAATTATCTAACCAGATAACTTTCAAACTATAAAATACTTTTTGCTTTAAAAAAGGAGGTGAAACTTAACAGTAGTTGCTGTGGTAACTAGAAATGAATGGGGACTGGAAAATTTCCATTCCTGACTGTATCTCTGTCCACATGATATATCGAGAACAAAATGACCACTATACTTAAAATGTTGCATAAAATTCATTTTGTGTAAAAACATCTTCTTCAATGACGACTTAGTTCAGCGTTTGTGGACATTTTTACGTTGGTATGGGTAACCATGATGACAACGATATAATAGTAAAGTAAATAAATGTATGCAACTGTTATATAGGCGCAAGGCTTGTTACGCGTAACATTATCTTAATATAGCTTGAAATGTTGCTCATACAAACTTTAATGGCTTTAAAATGGCTGACGTAATTGCATTTTTTCTATTCGAAACAATTCAATTCCTAAACCTTTCAAGATACCTACCTAAATATCCAAAATACTCGTAACGTAAGTGATAACCAAAATGTTATACGTTATGCATGCAACAGGAACGCCTACCTATTTACTATTAAAAGCAGAATGGATTTTCAGAGTGGAAGTATTTAGCAAAGAGGGGGTGGGTGCTGGGGCCGGTGCCAACCCAATGTGTAGCATATTACTTTATAGGAACCAACTCGTTACAGTAAAAAAGTTAACTTTTCCGTTACATTACCTATATTTATCAGGAACTATTTATCTGCCTATTTTATTTATTTCCAACCACGTATTACATTATGCATTATTAGCAATCTCTTATTAATGGTTATACATAATGTATTAGTTTATTTGTCAACATCTTACTTGAATATATTATACCTGTTATAATATTGTATAATAGAGAATAATACGATAAAAGTATCGTAACTGAACACCACAGTTCTTTTTTTACTTGCCTTAGTAAAAAAGCAACTTCCTATTCAAACGTGGTCATTTCCGTTAGACAAATTCATCTGTCTTGATTCTATCTAAACGAACATTTCTAGAATAGTAAGCATTCCTCTACTGATTTGGATGAAGAAAAAAAGCTGCTCACCTTGGATAAAAAAAATTCCACATGGAGTAAGATCAAGTGTCCTAGATGGATTTAGTTGATAGTAAAATTGTAGTCATAAATGTTTTGGTCACATCTGTTGACATTGTACCACCACTGGGGACTCTGGGGTTGATCATTGCAATATAGCAGAACCATCAATAAAGGTATTTAGCAACTGGTACAAGAAAATGAGATTCTGGATACTAGGCCTACTCTGAAAGCAGTAAAAGCTGTTCGAAACACTTTGGAGCACATATATGTTGAATTTATTATAGTGTCGCCATTATTATAGAAAATCAAATGTTTAAAGCTGATAACGTAATGTTGAGCAGAGAAGTTGGGGATTTGCGTGAGCGGATGAGAAACTTGGAACAATACTCGAGGGTGAATAATATCGAGATCAGCGGTGTACCAGTAACAAGGAACGAGGATATCAGCGTGTTAGTGGCGGACGTCGGAGCAGCAATAGGAGTAGGAGTCCAGGAGATGGACATAGCCGCCGCGCACCGTGTGCCTTCCTTCAGAAAAGACCGGGAGCCGTCTGTCATCGTGCAGTTCAAGACGAGAGGCACTAAGAAGCAGTGGATCGAAAAGTCAAGGCAAAAGAAGAATTTGACGGCTAGAGATGTCAATCAGCACTTCCCTGTTCAGCGAATCTTCATCAACGACCATCTCTCGCCGGAGAACTAACAGTTCCTCGCGAGACTCAAACAGAAGGGACGGGAGCTCAGCTACAAGTTCGTATGGTGCCGCGACGGCAAGTTTTTTATTCGGAAAAGTGAGGGAGAACCGGTGAAGAAAATAAACTCTTATGCAGATATGGACTCACTCAAATAAGCTTGTAAGTTGCACTTCAAAGTACCCAAACATGGAAACCTTACTAAGTAAACATATTTAAAAATATGCATAAAAATACAAACGTAGATACTAACTGTTTTAATAATTTTTATATTTATCAAGATTAATTAGGCCTAAATCATAACATAATTTATGCAAATATAAGAAGCATCACAAAAAACTTTGACAGTTTTTTATTAGTTTTAAATCAAATTGAACATAAAATAAGTTTTATTGTTCTTAGCGAAATTTGAATTGGTGGTGACGAAGTTGAAGTCTATAATATTCTTGGTTTACACCACATTCCATTGCTGTAACAATGATTTAAGATCGGGGGGAATTTTATGCTATATATCGAACGAAATTTGTGTGTCGAACCTAAATTTGAGCTTAACAACAGTTGATACCTTACTTTAAAAAATTATCTTTAAAGACTTCTTTTTTAATCTTTTTTCATTTATAGGCTACAAAGTTTTAGTGAAAATGATTTTATTGTGGAGCTAGGCAATGAATTAACATCAATTTATAATAACACAGTATTAATTGGGGACATAAATTTAAACATAACAGAGAACACAGGAAATGCAAATAGTTATCTAAGTTTATTAAGTAGTAATGGCTTTGTTCAATTAATTGATCGTCCAACCAGAATCACTGCCAACTCACAGTCGTGTATTGATCACATGTTTGTCAGACACCGTGATGTTTCCATGTTTAAGAGTGCAATATTTGATGTTGACTTAACTGATCATTGTATGTTAGGCTTAAAACTGACGCTCCCTAGTTGTAAAAAATCAGGTTGTAAATAATACAATACATTGTAGCTGATACAATAAACAACTATTTTATCGCTGTACAAAATAATATGCAATACTACAATTACGATGCTATAGAGCTAAATTTATTACCTAGGATGTCTTCTTTTTTTATTCTTCCAACAAACGAAAATGAAGTTTTTGAAGTTATTAAAAGCTTAAAAAATAAAAAATCTTCTGGTTTCGACAATATAAGTGTTGCATTGGTGAAACATGTTGCTCGCGTATTGTCTCCTGTTCTCGCTAAAATAATTAATTTAAGTTTTTCTACAGGTTTGTTTCCTCAGAAATTAAAGTCTAGTATTATTGTCCCTATTTATAAGAAGAACACTTCCATTAAATTAGACAACCTACGTCCTATTAGTTTGCTTTCTATTTTTTCAAAGATCTTCGAGAAATTAATGAATAAAATAATTTTTTTTAGTGGTAATCAATATGTTTTTTTAGGAAGGGGTCGTCTACCGAGGATGCACTTGTTAATGTAACGGATATGATTTATTCTAGTTTAAACGAGGGTAGTAAATCGACGGGATTATTCATTGATTTCCAAAAACCATTTGACTTGGTCGATCATGACATATTGTTGTTAAAAATGGTGATGGCGGGAGTGCGGGGTGTGGCCTTGAGCTGGTTCCGCAGCTTCCTCACGGGGCGGGAGCAGCGTGTGCGGGTTGGTCACGCTGTCAGCGCGCCACTGCCGGTCACTACAGGGGTGCCGCACTGAAGTGTCATCTCTGCCACTCTATTTCTGATATTTATAAATAATTTATTGGAACTCAGTTTTAATGGTAAGGCTAGTGCCTTCGCCGACGATATTGTCTTCTTTTATTCACAGAAGAATACGGAATTATTATTTAGCCAAATTAATGATGATTTGTTTATTTTTAAAATTGGTGTCTTACAAACAAAATGCTTGTAAACGATGAGAAAACAAAATATGTAAATTTTGGTTTCAATGATTTCAACTTTCATTCTGAACTTGTATTTCACGAATTTACTTGCAGAGGTGACTTAAATCTATGTAATTGTAAGCAAATTGAAAAACGGGATAATTTTAAATATTTAGGAGTCATTTTTGACCGGAAGCTAACATGAGATAAGCACGTAGCAGTTTTGCAAAGAAAATTAAAATCTTCAATTAGAAAATTTTACTTTCTACGAAAGTTTTGTGACGAGCATTTGTTACAAACTCTGTATTTTGCTTTGGTCGAATCAAGACTACAATATGGGTTAGATTGCTTTGGAAGTACTTTTAAAATATCTAATAGAGAAATTAAGAGTTGTGCAAAGCCATTTTATAAGAATTATTTCTCATAAAAAAAGACGTGACAGTTCTTTCCCAATTTTTGCTAAACTTAAAATACTACCTTTGCAACATCTATTTGTATTTAAGGTACTTAGGCTATTTTACATTAAAATTGGTAATTTGGGAACTACGGACTTAAATTACGGTACTAGAAATATAGACCAGAGAATGTTTTCGACTACTAAAAGTCAATAAATCAATCCTAAAGCATTCTTTTATGTACAATGGGCCGAAACTATTCAATAAATTACCATATGAGTTGAAAATTGCCGTTAACGATAAGTTTTTTTATAGGAAATTAAAAGAATCTTTACTGACAATAGAGGATTGTTTGTTCTTTTTCAAATAAAGTTACTTGTACAAATGAAGAATTAATAAATAAAAATAATAGAAAACTATGTAAATAAACGAGGATTAGTTTTAAGTTTGTTTGCAATGTTATGTAATCTATTATACTATTATTATTTTATTATTGAATTTGAATTATTTTTGTGTACAAAGTTTATTTTAATTTAATTTAGATTGCTAACCAAGTTTTATTTTTATTTCATGTAGTTCATTTTCAACAGAGAAACTTATTTTTATGATATATAAAGAAAAGTAGTCGTGTGTAAATAAATAAAACTATTTTAGAGTAAAAGGTACAAGTTTTACTTCAGGAAGATTTTAGTTCCGTTTTAGATTTAGTTCTGAGTTTAAGTTGGTAGTGTTTTAGATCAATAGTAGTGATAAGACTTATGTGGACGCCACAGAGAGAAGTCCGGCTGATACAATTGAACTTTTATCTGGACACAGATAAGATACTTGTAATTTAAGTACTCGCACTGGCCACACTACTTGTAAAAGGGGTTAGTCTTTCCAAAGATTGTATTTTTTTAATGACTGTACATATTGCTGTTGGAAATAAATTCTTCTTATTGGAGTTGTTTTAGGTGGATTTTTGGTTAAAATTTTGTGAATTAAGACCTAGTTTTCGTCAAGTTTCGTTGTTATCAATTTAACTTCAAAGTAGCAAAAGATTTTGAAGCCTGATTTGAGGGGAAGTATTTTATTACTTAAAAAAAATATATTCAAGAACCTCGCGACATTAGAAAGGGTGTATTCAAATTTAGGATTTTTTTTATCTTAATGTATATTTTTTTATTTATATGTATAAATATGTATTTCATTTATAATAAATTTAGGTTAAAGGTCAGTATATAACATCAGAATGTCGTATAAATAAACATGGTTGGCGCGGAATGCTATATGTATTTATCAGTGTCTCTCGTACACCGCCAGTACTTCGTTATGGTGTTAATTGCATAACTAACAAATATGAAACTACTTTACCGTTCTAGTTACCCAGTAGTTGTATATTCACTAGTGTATATTTAGAAATTAACACAGCATATGATAGTGTAGTTACATTTTTTTCTATCTAATAGTCATATAACAACATGATTAAATCCTCTACACCGGACTTTAAAATATGTCATTAAAGCTTTACATATGAGCATTCCAACTAAAGAAGATTATGACCACTAAATTGGTGCTAACGTAAGGTATTCACAGTACTAATAATAGTTTTATAATAATGGTTTTTTATCACACACTTCTCAAACTTTACACGTTATTTACTTCTAATATTTCGTCTAAAAAAGGAAAAGGCCTTATGTGTAACTTTTAAATTCCTATTTTTACGGAATTTCTTTAATGCAATAATTTTCAAAAATTGTAATTTTCAAGTGTATTTTCCTACTTGCAAGAGGGATCTCTTACGTGTGTGATCTTGCTAGTAATTCCCATAACCAATAACTTACTTATATTCATATTTACAAGAATACCAGACAAGGTCATTTAACCAGCAACATTCTAGAAGAATTTCTCTATTTGCGTAAAAACAGAGTAAATGATTTTTTTTTTAAAGATGTGAAAATCAAAACCATGCAAATGTTTAAAGATTATCTGTGATATTCAAATACAGTGTTCTTATGAACTTTAAATTTAAAAGTGTACTTATTACATGGTCAATCATAAACATTTTTTTGGACAAGTTGGACATGTTCGGTGTCAGATGCATAACTCTCAAGTGATTTAGTTTATATCTTTGGGGTAACACTGAGTGGTTCTAAATTTAATCACAATACGGAAAACTATAATTATCACTACGTATACCTCTTCGCAAACAAGATACTTCGTATATTTTTATGACTGTTTCAATGTATGGACGTAAAACATTCGATTAAAGTTAGTTAGATAACCTAAAACACACACACACGCACAAATTATTTATCTCATGTATTACACTGGTAAAGCTTTATGTGGGAGTATAAAATTTATTTAAAGCAAATTTTCCGAAATCCTTAGTATTTATGTTTAATTAAAGAAAGAACATTATAAAAATGTAATGCATCTTGCATCTTACTACAATATTTTACTTCATGTTTTACAGTTAAACTAAACTAGTAGACAACGATGACAGACGAAGATATTTAATTAATTTTTTGAATCTAATCTGAAGTTACTTTTATGAGATGTGAATAAAGTAGGGATGAAATACAACAAAATAACTAATGTAATGTAATAACTAAATAGCAATGTAAATAACTTGTATGAAATACAAGTTATTTAGTAGATTGGAAGTCCAAATCCCTCTTTAATTCATACAATACACAATTCAGGACGTTAATTACCACATGGATATGTTACTTTAACACCCCATAGGAAAATCTATGTTTTCGCATGAAATCACTTTATCAACTTGGTTGTAAGTTAATCTGAACCGATGCTTAAAGTTAAGGCTGCAATTTTCTGACCGAGAGAACATGGTTTAGATTCCCGGCAAGTTTAACAAAACTTGATATTTTTGGTTTTGCTCATTCTTTGTTCAAAGGATTATCCTTTAAAACTGTTTATTGTAAATAATGCATTTTACAAAAAATAAAAAAATGTGAATAAAGTGAGAAAAATGAATAACAGCTTATGGATGGTATACATATATACATGATTGTTTGTTATTCGTATATAGAATTCAAAAATCAGGTATTTCTTGCTAATATCGATTCATAATTGGCTAAACATAATCAACTATAACTCTCAACATATTTGCCTGTCTTTCAGCATTTAGATATCGTACAACCGATATCGTTTCCCAAATGTTTTACTATGTTTCTCTGTAATTAAAAACCTAGGGTGGCTGTTAACTCTAACTTGACCAAAAGGAGTATATCCTATTCAATCGACATTTGGAAATAATCTTTTAAATGGGCACTTTTTAACGTGTTCATTATATTCCTCTAAAATGAAAATAAATATAAGGATGCATAAATTTATTAAAAATATTTACCCCATGTCAGTTTAGAAGTAAACATAATTATTAGCCAATTCTTCGTTGAAAATATTCCAAAATCCTTTGATATTTGAAAATAGTGGCAGACTAATTTTAACCAACTTTTCCTTTCATTACTTATATGATGAAGATTATATTTCTTAATTTCAGATTAACATTTTTCCTAAAATTTTAAGGAAATAAACTTTCATTTGGTCAAATAACAAAATTAACATTATGTCAACAATATAATCTTAAAAATTCCTTTAGATTGCATCGCCTTTGCCGTTGCTATAGTTAAATTCGAGACCATACAAACACAATAAATTATTACATAACAATAAATCGTTAGTCGTAACATTAACAGCACTATCTGAACAGTGGCTGGCCATTCTATCTTCTAATGAACGATATAAGTACGGCGTATCTCCCCCTGATCGAGAGAGGGGAGAACAGCGCTTACCCGACATTGTTTATGCATGACGTCACCTGGAAGGGAATGACCTCGTAATGAAGTCAGACCTGTTGACAGCAAACGCCGGTCGAGTAAGGATGTGATTTACGAATTGTTTATGTAATTTAGTGTATAACATGATTAAAAATGTATAGGTATGTTTCACTATAAAGTGATTTAACCCAATAAAAACCCATATACGATTATTAAATAACAGATGCGCAATTTGAGACCACCATGAGAGCTACGTTTATGAAGTTTTCATCAGTTAGGAGTACCCGCCCTCCAGAAATGGACTCCAGCCACATCAAGGCTACGTGAAGTTGCTGGAGAATATCATTGCAATTTAAGTAAAGCACCGGCCAAGTAACCCTTGCGTCAACTTTATAATTTGGTGCTTATGGTATTTTTATCAACTTTATACTTATAGTACTACTATAAGTATACTTATAGTACTATAGTACTAAACATAAAACGCTTTTCGTATGTTTCTAAATTAGTACTTCTTTGAAAGTACTTGTTTTGTTATGAAAAATGTCTACTTTAATATTCGCTTTAAAAATGTACAGTATAATATAAAACTAAATAATTCTTATTAGATCTCATAATATATGATGGGTAGTGTAAAATCTAATTAGATATTTATTTATTATTTTTTTGAAATTGTAAAATGATTAATTAATTTCGTAAACAATAAAATCTGTAATGCAAAATTCACAAAGCCAGGACAGTTTTTGAAAAATTTTTTAAATTATGCGTCAAGAGTGAATTACACATGAAAATAAATTACCTCCGTCAAATATACTTTTCTTCATTTCATAGTCACCACTTCAATAACTAACTACTGCTATAAACTGTAATGTCAATGGCTACTTAGGCACAAAAGTGCTGATATAATGTGAACTACAATAGGAAAAATACTGAGCACCGAAGTATGATTCCTTATAAAAACCACTCTGTATCGTAATGTATTTTTTTCCATTGAAATCACAATTTTTCAATTAACTGCTAATTTCATCGTCTCGTTACTCACAAGTAAGCACTATTAAATTAGTTTATTTTTGTATTATACATCAATATCATTACTTTATACTATTTGTTGTTTAATCAATTGTATTGTATTGTCGCAATTGAGAAATTGGTGTGTTGCTTGATGTTCCCTTTGGTTGCATCAGTTACGGTGATGATAAATCATTAATTAATAAGGAGGAGGTGCTCTAACGTCTGAGGGATTAGATCACTGGGAGGAAATATGTCTCCTTCAATGATACTCAAGTTTTAAAGAAATACAACCGCCCTCTCTCTTACTAGGTTAATCAATTGCCGAGTTCCATGTGTGTGAAACGTGACTGACTCGCAAGTTTAAATGTTAAACCCAAAAGTAATGCGAGTGAGATTTATTGTTTTGAACAAGTGTATCTCAAGATGAATAACTTGATAGAAATATTAAGTTTAAACATTTAAATATTATGTATCAAATTATAAGCATAATTACACAAATGGGCACTTATTGTAAGACACGTTATTCTGCGTAGTTTAGGTGGAGGTGACTATGACACAACAAGGCTGTAGGAATAAAGAAGTGACGGCTCTTGTCAGGCCAGTTTGGTGTTTTGTGGACTCAGCGTCCGACTAAATTGAATCGCCCGTACGGAAACCTAATCAGACTAACACCCATCGCCCCTTCGCTAAATCCAGATTAAGTTAATCTCGTCCATTTGAGCTTTGATATTGGATTGTTTTAGTTAAATTTTAAATAAACTACTAATATTTGGTAAACTTTTTCTAGGAATATTCTTCTGATTCTTCGAGCATGATGTTTAATCCACAAATTAAAGAGATAACCTTCTGACAGTACAGCTTATATATTCCTCATATTAATTAGACCCGCCGGTATTTTTGTTTTTACAAGTGTTTATTTAATCATAAACTCAAGGTTTTTTCAAGAAATCTATTAAAAAATATAACCTTTCACTCTTTTAAAGTTTAAGATGTTTTATCTGCTTGCAATTGTGTGATCTCTTAGGGTCTTTTACTGGCTGTGCAGTGCATTTGTCTGGATAATTATTATAGTTCATCCAGTCACACGAATTGACTTTGGACATGCAAAGGGATTTCAGTTTACTGAATACACCCTTACTGATGGTCAAACATATAGTCGTACAATAAGGGATAAAGAGCCTATTATTGATTATGTGTGGGCTGAGTCTATTTTGCTTTCTGGCAACACAGTATTTTTAGAAATTCTGCTATGATG
The DNA here is from genome assembly GCF_021130785.1 of Homalodisca vitripennis. Lineage (NCBI taxonomy): Eukaryota > Metazoa > Arthropoda > Insecta > Hemiptera > Cicadellidae > Homalodisca > Homalodisca vitripennis. Next base: position 69,501,079 of record NC_060212.1, on the reverse strand, counting down.
TATGAAATATTTAAATAAAAATATTTAAAAACGAGTGTAGACCAGTGTCAAAGAAACGGATAGTTATTGTAAAATTTGGTAATTTTATAATTAAGATTCTATAATCAGATGATATACTCATTATTTACACAATTAAGTTTATTTTTAGAAAACTCGGTTGTTCCACCGTGATTTAAAATCTTGTCTATAATATCGTAGTGCATGAAATTATCTGTAATATACACGAGAACAATTTTTCTTCTATATTACACTGGATGGCTGCTGAGTTGACAAGACATAGCTCCCTTAGCTAAAAAACTAATATTTCTTTTGTTTTCCCGCCTATGAAAGTCTTCGTCAACGACTGGATCTGTTAACCATTGGGCGGACCCTGTTATCAGTCCTAGGTAGTGTAGGTGCATTGAAGTATAATAAATTACAAGGAGTACTAAAGAGTATTTGCCAAGGTACTCTAATCTTTCAGACAAACGTGGCCTTCAGACTCCAAAAAACCAGTTTATGACGGTGACAAATTTCCGACGCTGCAGTAACCGGTACCTGAAATGGTTCATCACGTGTTTGGTATTCAGCTGTAATACAGTTATATACTTGTAGCTTATATAAAAAAAAGATTAATGAACGTAAAATATACCAATTCAGTGTAGTATACGGACAAAACATATAAGACATAAAACTTTTATATTCAGTTAGTAAATATTTCAGGCAAAACCGCACACGGGAAACCGTTAAAACTGCTGCTGGCAGATATACTAAAGTAATTGTGATATTTCAACTGATATCTCGTCTAACATTTCAGCTCTATATATGGTTAAATTTATTGTTATTTGGTATGATACATACACTTCATAAATCGTTCATAATTCGAAGTAAGTTTTAGATTATCGTATTAATTAATTAGTTAAAATATCAATAACATTATTATGAGTTACGTATTTTATTCTATAATATAACGAAATATCAATATTTAACTGAGAAATTTTGTTATAAACATCCTACCTTTTATTAAATTAAATATTATGTTTCATATCTGTAAAAATGCACAGAAGTGTAAATTTGTCCATATATCACAAATATTGCTATTTAATAATTTAAGTTGGTAGACAAATTTGTGCCTTATAAGTTGCATTGCTAGAATTTAAATGGCACGGTTACATGTAGTGATGTCATGACGTTTAAATTACATGATTAAACTAGCTAATCAAGATAATACAAAAATTCCACATATTATCATGCGTTTATTTTGACTTGTTTGGAATCCATAGATAAACAAATGGAAACTATAACCCTAAGATATTAATTATACACAATACTACTTTTTATATTAATATGTCCGTTTATTTTATAAGTAGTCAATATAACGTATCTAAGTTACAGTTATTGAAAAAAGTTACATAATGGTAACTAATATTTATTAGATACGTTTTTTCGGGGAGCGACCTGAACCTTATTCAACTCATCCTAATGGGGTTTGGCCTGTACGAAGATATTTAAAAACAGAATAAAAGGGAGAGTGTGTACAGTGCAAGGCCGATAAAAAGTGCTATGGTCTCAGACAGGATTGAACATGTGCTATATTTATCTCATATCCAAAGTGCGACGTCTTAAACCACTCGGGCATCGGCTTACTTTAATATTACTTATTACATTAAAAATACAAGAAGATGTTTTATATTAAACCGAACACTTAACTGTCATAAATAAAGGAAGATTTACTTGGGGAAACTAAGTTGGTTGGAGACAGCAAGGTAAGGCGGACAATGGTCTGAAAAGAAATCTAAGCTCTTCTTTTTAGGACATAGCAAATATACTTACAGATTTCACAGATTGAATGCATAATTAAAAATATATCCCAATTATGTAAGAGATCTACTACATCTCCGATAAAAGCGGTGATCATATCAGTATTACTGATAGGAATGGGATCGGGTGTAGACGTGAGTATAGTTTTCATTACTAACCTGGTATCTGGATATTTCTCTTAATTTAGTATAAAGTGTCCTGATCACTTACCACTGCTGCTGGTTACCTAATGCCTTGCTGGATAATGTAGAACTCGTTGTGGAGATAGGAGTTTCTGTCAGTTTAATTAATAACACAATAATTTAATGAAACAATATTTTTAAAAGTACTGTTGAAATTAAAGAAGTGTCTGGGAACACCCAACGACACGTATATGAAGAGAGGTACACGACTGACATGGTTATTTTCTTCCAATAGCAGCTGAATTCAAGGCTTGTAAAAACGAACTTGGCGTTGATGTTTCTCTTTCTGCAAACTATTTTGGATTCTGTCTAATAAGATGGATGAGGGTAGATTTGGCCCAACCAGCACGGATAATGAGATCAGTTGCTAGTTATTTTTACCAGCAAATGTTTTTACCTCAATGAGTTCGAAATTGTTACGATACAAATTCGTTTGAAATTAATAAAACATTTAAAGGAAACAACAAGATTTCTGAGGGAAAATGAAAGTAGAGACTCTTTATACGCTGAAATATTAACACCGTTGTTCATTAAATTCTGAAACAAGTATGAAAGTTATTATATTTTTTTAAACATCAATAGCACGATTGTATACGACTTTGGTGTTCCTGGTACAATAACTCTAATAAAATTATAATATAATGTTACTAGAGTTATTGTAGTCCATATTATGGACTAGTTATTTCTTACTTTTGAATTTCAATTATATTTCTGGCGCTTAGTGATTACTGATCTACTCTTTATAGTTTAGTACCACACAATATTAAACAGTATAAAGTTTTGTTTACTTTATAACTATATTTTATCTAACTTAATATAAATTCTGTAGAATAATATGTATTGGATGCATGTTTAACTACTCGTTGATTTCACATAAAGAGTAAAAATAAAATGCAAATTTGTTGTAGGGAAGTCAATTACTTAAAATAAATAAGGGGAAAAACGAGAGAATGTTTATAGAACAGTGTAGAAACATTACCACTGTAGTACCCAATAAGGAAATGCACTGTACAAAATGGACTGGCAGCCGTTGCAGTAGCCAGCTGCATTATGCATAACACAGTACTTGCCACTATCGCAAATTTTCTGCTGCTTACAATGAATACCAAGGAGTACTATGTACGCCTTAAGTGCAATTGTAGCTTCCATTGAACGCGTTTAATCATTGGAATGTGGGATAATGAAAAATTTCATCATTAGCTTATATTTTTCATTATTACAGTGTCAAGAATTTTCTAAATTTGTATTTATATAAAAATATAACTATTACCTCAAATTTCATTTGAGGTTCTTTCAGAACACGGTTGATTTTTAAAAATCTCACGTTGCATAACTAATTTCTTGCGTCTTATTATAAATTGGCAGTTATCCGCTCCTTTGCACGTGATTTTATATCAAATCAAAGATATATCATAGACATTATTTTTTAAATCGCATAATAACTCCTCTGAAAATAAATGATGATCACTGGAAGATATTCAAATCTCCTGATTCATTTCAGAATATTTAACAGTTTCTATTACTAGTAATGAAATATAAAAAATATAATCTATACAAAAAATACAATAAACATCTTAGTTGTTCTTTCAATGCGAATCTAAACGCAAAAACTATAGTTTTGAAGTAGTTTTTAATTTACTAAAGGCATTCAATATAGCCTTTATCTGCATCGCCTACATCCTACAACGATTCTTGCTCTGCGCATACAAATTCGTTCCAAAATAAAAAACTTTTCAGTTAAATAAGCTGTGTTGAACATTTTGTTACGATATTTAGTTATTTTTATACGATAAGTATTAATAAAAGATGTTTAAAGTAGAAAAAATATTCAAATTTAAAATAATATTCTATATTGTGCTATTGCCTCAGAAAATTTCGGTACCATACCAGTAATTTTTAATCTGACTTCGACATGCAATATTTGTTTCAACTGGTCCCAAAAGTATTTTAAGTGAAATATCAGTCAAATTATTAAACAATCCAAATCTTGTAAATCAAACTGAATCGCCAAATATGTTGCTAAGTGCTAATGTTGAGAACGGTTGGACCAATTTTTACCAAGGCTTATGAGAAAAGAGAGATAAGAAAAATTAACATGGAATATTTTTGAATTATGAAACATATTTTATTATTTGTCCCATAATGAAAATTTAAGAAACACTTAACAGCAGTAGCTACTTTCAGCTGAATTTTTACAAAAAGGCTGAAGCATATGTTTGCATTTAAAATTTAGAAGCAATTAATTGTGGAGTGTTTAATTATTAGGGTAATTTAAAGATCGAACATTCAAAGTTAATATCTCACTTTTACTCTAGTTTAGACCAGTTGAACATTATAAAACATCCAACGCCTTGTAAGTATTATTAAAATACCGTATAAAACTAATCTTAATGAACATAGCTGTGAATTGTTTTCACAGCAGGTTCTGAAAACCAGTGGGATTTCTCACTGTGGTAACAGTAAGAAATAATGTGGTAACAGTAATTTTTCTCATTTTAAAAGTAACTTAAGGAATTAACGATAAATGAGAAACAAATTCCTCAATAATCCATTTATTCCCAGCCTACAGTCCGACAACAGCAACATTTCACAACACAAAATTTATAAACAACATCAGGAACTTTGCAGGAGTGTAATAAGAATTTCCTCCATACACCGGAGGTAGACTTTATTATTCCAGGACAATAATAGACTTCTCAGTCCAACATAGTTTTTTATATATTTTAGTCGCGACAACAAGGAAAATTCAGATATAGCACTGGAAATACCTTAGATCGAAAGTGGATTATTAATCCGGAAGCAGTCTCTTTGTGACCAAATTAGATTTCCGATAGCTGCATTGGTAAATAAGTTTCCGACACTTTGTATCTGTAATTTTCGACGCAGCAATGAGACACAGTCAGCTATGCCGGTTTTGGTGTGTTTTTTTTAATACAATTTTATTGTATCAAAATTTTTCTTTATACGAGTATATTTTATAAAGACAAAACTTTAGGTAAATTTCATGTAAAATACGTACCGTAATAGGTACTAATATAAAAGCTGTTGTGAAAATATATTTTGAGCGCAGAAAGTGTGCGACAGAACCAATTACTAATTTAACCATAATTATTTGTTGGTATTTCTATCACGCACAACGTTTTAAATTTAATCTTTACTGTATCTCTTATAGCTGCCATGTATTGTAAGTTTGGAAAGCTACTTATTGCTTGTTCCGCAAATTTGTTCTTTAAAAAACTATATCAGTTCTCCCATAATTCAAACAGTACATTTAATAGGATTTTAAAGCTAAGAATGTTTTGCAATTTATCATTAAACCTGATGAAATACATGCCCTCACAAAGTTTTTTATAATTAGAAAATGTCAAGAGTTACGAGCTACTTGCCGCTGTCTATTATTAAATATGAATGATTTTCATTCATCTAGTTCAGTGAAAAATATGATCAATTAACACCCCGCTAAATAAGCTTTATTAATAGTAATAGCTAGTAAAATACTTTTACATTTTTTTTTTAAATTTACCCATAACGCGTAAATTTAAATTAGCTATTTTTTGTGCCTTGAAATAAAATCCATGTCTGGAATGTTTCATTGTAATGTAAGTCCGTAATGATTTTTGTGTTAATTCGGGAAACAATTTTTAAACCCAATTTGAAATGGCTCTTATTTGAGGTTTATTGCACACATTAAGCATTTCTGGTTTGGGTCAAATTATATTGCACACGTGGCGTAGTAATTTTCATTCCTTTTACGATGATATATATATATATATATATATATATATATATATATATATATATATATGTATAGTCATATACATTTTTGGTAGTATTTAAGTTATTAGAAAACGAGTAATTTGATAGATTGGCTAGTACGACGTTTATGAATTCTTCAACAAACATGATGATTTGTTGGTAAAGGTGGAGGTTCCCAACCTGGATTAGTTTTGAATTTTGATTGGAAGTCATACAAATATATATATATATATATATATATATATATATATATATATATATATATACATACATACAGTATATATATATATATATATATATATATATATACTGTATGCAGAAAATAAATGGTCAGAGGCTTCTTTAAACAATAGAAGAAAAGGACTTCATATCAATCCTTTAATATTTTGACTATATTGTCATTTTTAAAAAGGTAAAAAGTGTATATAATAATGTAAGAATTAAAAGTAAACATATTAATTTTTATAATCAGCTGAAATATTCTATTCTGATTTATAGTGTAATTTTATAAACTCCTTGGTATATTATACTAAAAAGGACTATATATTAAAATTAAAATTTAGTTTAATAATATAAAAAGGCGTTCTAACAGCATTAAATTAAATAAAAAATTAACTATTTTGTAGTTTTTGTAGTTGTACATTCATAAAAAATTAATAAATTTAAATATAGACAATACATTGTTTTAGATTTGCTAGATTAATTTAGACTATTATAACAGATCATTTCTTATTTAATCCAAAAGTTAATTTTTGACTTAGTGACTAATTGATATGTTGTTAATTGTATTGCTTTGTTCTAAATTTTATAATTGAATTTTTGAAGAATCTTCTGGTATTTTACAAATCCCTTTTAATGTGTAAAAATTATTAAATATTTCGTTATGAGCCAATGCATGTTGCGAAACCAATTTGTCGTCTTTTCTGTTGGATGAATACCAATGGTTATTCATCCTAATATGTAAGGGATTTGTCGTTAAACCAATATAGTCCTTTGGAAAAAATTTGCAAGACAACTGATAGATTACATTCTTCGATTTACAGTTAATGTTATTTGAAATTTGATATGTTTTATTAGTTGTTATACTTGTAAAAGTTTTAGAAGGATTTACAATAATTTTGCATGTAGCAACACGCTTGTCTTCGCAATAATGGCAACCTAAAAACTTTTTATCAGCATCTGAATTTGGAATTTGGTTAGGCAATAATTTAGGTCTTACCAGAAGGTTCTTTAGGTTAGGGGCTTTACTCAAAATAAATCTCGGGGGTTTTGAAAACAAACATTTGTCAAGGGGGATGATTCTAAAATGTTGTAGGCCGTTTTTAATACATTGTTAGTTTTATGTAGCCCCGGGAAATATTGCGTAATAAATTTAGGATCATCTGTATAATTTTTCTTGTTCATGCTGCTGTTGTTATTTATTTTCGAATTGAGAATTTGATTTCTAATAATCTTGGTAGGGTAGTTCCTAGCAGTAAAAGCTTTAAATAATGTTTCTATATAATGGTGGTAATCCGAGTTGTTTGAACATCAATTTTTTGCTCGGATTGATAGGCTTTTTAGTATGGACTTTTGTAATGTGACTAATGTGAACAGGATGGCAACTGTTATAGTGTAGGTAATGCATCGTATTAGTTTCCTTTACATGAATTTTTGTCTTTAGATAGCCGTGTTGTACAAAAATGTCTAAGTCCAACAAGGTTACAGTTTTAGAAGAAAAATTCCAAGTAAATTTAAAAAATTAAAATAAATTGAGTTGTTTTAAAAAAGGTTTCCAATAAAGTTTTACTAAGTTCCCAGATCACAAAAATATCATCTATAAATCTCAGCCAAACGAGAGGTTTGTGTGGCTGAGATTTCAGAAAATCCTCTTCGAGCTTACCCATACCTAAATTTTTTAATTTTATAAATTTTTTATGAATGTACAACTACAAAATTGTTAATATTTAATTTAATGCTGTTAGAACGCCTTTTTATATTATTAATCTAAATTTTAATTTTAATATATAGTCCTTTTTAGCGTAATACACCAAGGAGTTTATAAAATTACACTATAAATCAGAATAGAACATTTCAGCTGATTATAAAAATTCACATGTTTACTTTTAATTCTTACATTATATACACTTTTTACCTTTTTGAAAACGACAATATAGTCAAAATATTAAAGGATTGATATGAAGTCTTTTTCTTCTATTGTTTATATATATATATATATATATATATATATATATATATATATATATATATATATATATATATATATATATATATATCCATCTACATATACTACATATGCATTAATCTCTATAAAAACTTTAAGTTTAGAGTAATGGAGAAATATTACAGTCAATTTAATTTCCTGTTTATTAAAAATGCTTTCTTCTAACCTCGTGCTAATTGTACCTATTGTTTAATAAATATACATAGTAACATTTAAAAAACAAAAGTACTGTCGTCGTATACACATAGGTACGAAGTACTAAATGAGCACGTAGTGTTAAAAGTGTGTTTATTAAATCTATAATGTTAAATAGTTTAATTATTATTGTAATGAATGTACCACACTATTAGATTACTATTGTGGTACTATTAGTACCACAAGGTAAGGGTACGCCACACTATGTGTCACGTAAAGGGCTTTGACAATACTGCATGTAAAAGGTCAAGCTATTACAAGTATATGGCTCCTTTCATTCTGAATATGTTCTACGTACAGAGAGATATTGAGACATCATACAGAAAACCAATTTTTCTTCACTCCGGCAGACAAAATATCAATTGGTACTAATGAATCCAAATTCAAAATTTCAAGGATATAGGTAACTTATTTTTAGAAATTTAGTGCTGACGCCTAACAGACAGACAGACAGAAAAAATGTTTTTTCCAGTTCCACGAGTATTACGCTCTGCTAACGCTAATCTAAATGACCAATTAGTGCAACCAATACATTCAAATGTTTTGTTTATGCATAATTCCTTTACTGTATATATTTTCGATGATCGTATAAATATTACAAAATCCAACATTAGATTTAATTTATGAATATCGCGCAGGTCGTTAACTAAATACAAAGTTTTATATATTTTCTTTGTATTTTTAGTATAAATGTCATTAATAATGAATATAAGGTCTCATATTACATGTATATGTATTATATATAAATCAGAAAGTAGTAAGTGATCAGTGCTTTCTTGCAATAACAAAGTATTATAATTACTAATTGAAATATCTGTAAATTATTACTAAATAATAAAATTAAAATGCCAGGCTTAAAACGCTATGTGGCGTACTATATTGAAATGTATAGTATTAGTTGTATTTATAACATAATTATTTGTTGATTAATTAACGAAAACAGAATTACATAACGTAAGTGTAAATACAAATAATAGTATTGTTAATTAAATAAATTCCTTTACAGTGAAATCATTTTGTGACAAAGAGATGAATAGTCCACAAAAAGAGAATGAAAGAACTTATTAGGGTGAGCGTCTTAGTTCATATTTCTCTTCACAATACGGTATCTTCTGTTATTCTTTGACGGATGCCTACGATAGGTATCAGAATTCATTACTTTTGTTTTTCTCCTGTTTCGTTTAATTAATATAAAACATCTAATGATATCACTTGTTTATAAAATAATGTTAAAAGGTTTTATAGGTGGGAATTTGAGACATCTGAGAATTGCATATATATTTACTTTCATATTTATTTGTAATAAAATCTTCTGATGAAATTTATAAACCTTGTTTTAAAAAAAATTGCCTTAACATGAAAATGTAGGTATTTATAACAAATTCGGTCACTATAACTTGAAGGAAACTTTAAATTTTAATCATACAATCTATTAGAATATATTTTATTTATACGTAAAATATTCTTCGTTGTATTATTTGAGCGAGATCAAGAAATCAAGAATTGAAAAATTTCCGCTTTACATCGTCTCATCAGGCCAATTAATCCAAGATATTTATACGGTGCAAGAGATGAAACGCCGCCAATATATTGAGTACCACAACACCTGCCAGCAGGAATTTTTAACAGCTTCCCGTGTCCGGTGTTGTGTGACATATTTACTACATATCCAGGAACATTAACGTTTAAAGGTTTATTTGTTTCCTCGTAACACACGTTTACCTATACGAATGATATTCTGTAATTTAATACAGAATTGAGAATTATATTGCATCTGAATTTGAAATGCTTGTTGGAATACGAGGTCACTTTAAACATATATTTTATTAAAAGCATTTAAAAGATAATTAAAATGAACTACAAACACTATTTTTAAAATTTTGTGGTACTAAATATTATTATATCTTTCACTTTGTATTGGTTCATATATTACATCTCTATATAGCTTTCCTTGTACAACGTTATTGGTATGTCGTTGTGATTTTAAAAGTGGGGAGTCTTCTAAACTATCACCTGGTTGATTCGGTAATCTCGACAGGTTCTTCTTTAATACCAATATATGGATAGCGTGTTATCGAAAAACAGCAAAGCTATTGGCCTCATTCACGATTAATAATTAAATCTTTAGACCTATATCTATATTAATCCAACACTGACATCCAACAGAAGCATATGGACGGACTGAAGTTCGTCCTATTTATACAAGACGTAATAGGCACAATATGACTTTCTGTTAAGAAGTAACTATAAAGCGAGAAGTATGGTTAATGTTAATGGGTTGATACATGGGTATTTGGTGTTTTCATTTTTTCATACCTTACTTAGTTCACGTACCGGAAGAAACATCAATCTTACGGCAAACATAAACAGTGCCACTTTTTCAAAGAACATGTACCGGATAATATAACATTCTATAACGTTATACTTTTCATAACGTTAAAACGCTTTATAATCATGTTTTAAATAATCATCACCAATAACTGCTCAAAGGCCAACAACATTTGATATTTGATTGTTTTAAATATACCATCATTTTAAAATGCTCAACCTATTTTCTGAATGTTTTACTTTCACCATGAGATTTGTAGTATTCTTGCAAGCAAATAACCCATTCCGGATGTAAATTCTCTAGGTTATCTAGTATCTGAGTACGTATTGATACGGGAACTTACGCTTCACATACAACCAGTCCTAAGAAGGGTTTTATCATTAATATAATCTAGAGTGGCTGGGAATGTTCTTCTTCTTTGAGGGATTTTTGGAAAATAATCTCCACTCGATAAATGTAATCAACCACTAATGCTTGCAAAATTCATGAAATCGTCGTCAGAAAGATATTGTAGGTAATAATTTTGTAAAACATCCCTTATGTATAGTCAATAAAAATGTCTATCATTATGTACCACACTCTGCTCCCAATAAGTGCATATTAATTTTTACTGTGATAGTTCTGCGATAATTTTAAATTGGAATTAAGGTAAGACAAAATGTCAATCAATTAGTCTCTTTATTTAATCTAGTTTTAAATACAGTTACCATAGTTTTGTAATGTGTAATAAATATAATAACTAAAATAAATAAATCAATTGATCTCTGAAACAAGTGCAAGAAAGACAAGAATGGCCTCAAAAATTCTTCTTATTCCCCGCCATTGAACCTCAACTTACAATAAATCATTTGTCGTTACAGCTTGTCGAGAATGGATTTCCATTCCTAACAATATCATGTCAGTACGGAGTCGAAACCGGTTTGCAGCCTTACTGAAAGCTAAATTGCTAGAAACGATGTCAGCGATGGGTTAGTTGGGGTAGGTCTTGGATGACGGATAGGGTGTTAATGAATGAATATGTATGTGCATTAAATTCTTAATGAGACCTTTATTATATAATTTTGTTTTATTTTAAATGTAGTGGTTTTATTTAACTTAAGTATTATTGTATTAGAGTTAATTGTAATGTAGGGCCTTATGGCCCTAAATGCGGCTTTTGAATAAAAATGATACAAATAAAGTAATTTGAATTTGAACAACAACTAATTCCATTCTAATTGTAATGAAATCATTATTTAGTTGGAGGTTAATTGAATACAATAGAGAGCACACCATGCAGTCTTAGTCACCAAGAGTTAGGCTATATAACAAATAATAAGGTGTAACACAAATAAACAGAAAAATTGCTCATCCTCATACCAACTGGTATATTGCTTAGCGAATAGAAATCCAAGGGCTATTATCATTGAAATCATTTTCCTGGACGTGATGATATATCTGTGTATTTGGAAATAGGTGGACGCGGCTGTAGAGATATATTACGCTACTATATGGGTCCCTTAACCGTAATGATGATATGCCATTCAGCATGTCCGTTAGAACAAATCCCACCTGTCAGTGCTCTGCTCATTTTCACCGCATTAAATCTAAGCTCCTAAATATAGAGGCTTGCATCAAGACGTCAGCTCTATTGACTACCATATATATCGAACCGAGTCTGCGATGTGAAATTTTACCATGTAAACTTAAAGTGCAATTTTAGAAAGCTATACATTTATCTTTACTCCCCAAATTTTTACATTTTTTTCATATCCGTGGTTATTATGCTATATAGGTAAAACAAGTAAATTACATAAATAAAATAAAACCTATTATCTTATATCTAACTTGTCTCTTTTCTTAATCTGAAAAATTGTCTAGTTATAAGATCTTTTCACTCTTATACATATATATATATATCTTATAAAATATACATAAAATAAATTTATGAATTTTAAATTAGAAAATACAGTTTAACTGTTTTTAAGACATCATTTACATTTTATACGGTATTTGAATGTTGAATGAAGCACTATTAGAGTTTAGGAAATTAAAATAATATCATTTTCACACAGTTTAGGATAATTATCTCTCTGATCATCCTAGTAAATGGATTGTTCCACGTGGATAATGACTTTAAATTTATTCTATGGCCGTCTAAAAATGACCCACTTTGCTGTAATGTAATACAGATTCCTAGTAAAAAATTATAATACGATAAGTATAGATTTTATTTGAAACTATAGTTTAATTTAGATATAGTTGAATTAGATTATAGTTCAACATAAAATAATGTTAAAGAATTAACTCCCTAGTACCAATGGATATTCGCTTCATAACAACGTACTGAATTAAGCAGTCCTTAAACTAGACAATTACTGTTATGAACGTATATAGGTAAATGTTTTATCCAATGAGACACGAACCATCAAAAGCACATTCACGAATGATGGATGATGAAAACTGATTTTTTACATTTAATGATAAAATTAATGACGATATATTAGTACTTACTCTTTTCTTAGTTGCTAACCTTGCTGATGACTAAGCTGCCTTCCTAAAATAAAAAATCAGATTATTGATCACTGCTTCATAGATGTATAATTGTCTTCAGATAGAAAGACGAAGACAACACATTTGTATTTTATGAATAATCGTTGTTAAGAACAAAAATGTTTTAGAAATATATTGATAACTCATCTAAAAGCATTATAAGAATTGAAATTGACCAGGTTAAGTTATTCTGGATTTAGCGAAGAGGCGATGGGTGTTAGCCTGATTAGGTTTCCGTACGGGTGATTCAATTTAGTCGGACGCTAAGTCCACAAAACACCAAACAGGCCTGACAAGAGCCGTCACTTCGTTATTTCTACAGCCTTGTTGTTTAGTAGTCCCTTACACTTGGATTACTTAGAATCATGGTATCCTACAAATACCATTCATCAAATTAGGTGTCCAGTAGTGGAATATATTTTCACATACAATTTGATATTTCCTTCCTAAAGGAAACTAATATAAATATATTTGCGAATTTTACGTCTTTCCACAAATTTTATGTATTTTTAAATACTTGTTTAAACGTTTTATATCATTCTAATTGCTTGTGGGTACGACATATAAACCTATGGGTTCTTTCAAACACGTGGAAAGACTACCACGCATAGTTGGAGGGTATACAAACAGTGAAAATCATAAAAGGACAGAGAGAGGATGATCAATAAGGAAAGGTTACGTAATTTCTCAGATACCTCGGAAGTAATCTTATACTGTTATAAAAAATAAGTTGAAACGGTTTCCTGAATGGGGCCTGCCAATGAAGAAATAATATGCAATAAGCAATAGGTGCCGCTTCCGGCTAGTTTTTGTGATTGACAGTTATCAGATAACCCCTATTTAAAGCCAATATAAACTTTATTAAAAACCGTATATTGCCGCCAATATAATTCAAATATCGAATAAAAATATATATTAGTCACACATTGAGTATGTTAATTATATTTTTTTAACACTAAAGAAGTAATTTTAGTAGAAATTAAGCTAGCCGAACAAAATCAGCAAGTGCAAACATAGCTTAAGTTTGATGTATTAACAATATCTAAGAGATTAATATTGGATACATTCTGTTATAAGGGTAACGGGACTTCAATTTCCCTTCTCGGGAAATTTGTAACAACACGAATGGAATTATTATACTTGATTGAGATATTTACAAAGTATGTCTGTAAAATTAAAAATTACGTCTTAAATTCCAGAGTTGAATTTAGTACCATAAATAAAAATTTACAATTCAAAGAGTTATTATGGAACCAAGATTTCCTACTTAATGGCGTCTGTCTAGATCTTTAAATTAAAAGTGAAAGGACCATACGGCTAATTTACATGTAATAAACGCAGCATAGCACACAGATCGTATTGCGGGTAACAAATTGCAGGCACTCATAGTAAACGAGACAATGGAAACGTTTGAAACGTTCATTACGGTTCCGGTGTTACCTCGGCGTCCATGACACCCGAGTTCCATGACTTTAAGTTCCTCTTCTGTCTTCTTTTAGCTTAAAATTACAACATGTGAATCTTCCTTGTGAACTTCAAGGCTATATATCCAGATAATCCAGTTTCGCCAGTCGCAACTTTGTATCGGTAGCATTTTTGTATCATTTTTGGCTCGAAATTGAATTAAATTATTATATCTTTGCTTTTATCAGGCAAACCGTATATTTCTACGACATTATCCATTTAGAGTTTTCTCCAAATTGTCTAATCAATCGGTTGTTTCTGTTATATACTTTTTTTAACTAGTGTTTTCCTGGAGAGAAAGAGAGAGAGAGAGAGAGAGAGAGAGAGAGAGAGAGAGAGAGAGAGAGAGAGAGAGAGAGAGAGAGAGAAAATAAGATTTTATTAATTTTACGACTGTCCTCGCAATTTTAAAAATATGTATCTAAACGCGTACAAGGTCACTGTGTTGAAACACTTATAATCTGCAGCTTCATCTCTACTAATTTCAATTTTATGTCATTAAAACTGACCAACTATCATTATTTTTACTATTATATGACATCACCTAAATGGTAATTAACTACTTCCATGTTTCGATTAGAATAAATCGTATTAAAAAATCCCACATGTTGTAATATTATCCTAAAGCAATTGTCATTTTTTACATGACTATGGATCAACTGTAAATGTATACATATCAATCCTATATACAGGGTGGAAAAAAAGTATGGAAACGCTCTCACTAATTTTGTATGGCTTCACTTATACACATTAAATTTTGTACATCACCACTTGTATTAAGAACCTAGTTTTTGAGACCAGTGGGGACATGTTTATCTTTTTCAGGGGGACGGCCCGTGAGGAGTCAGACGAAAATCTTAAATGTAAGCATAGGCCGAGTTTGGTATCAAATTAAAGGTCTAGTAAAGAGAAAACTCATTACCCCAAACCGCACTTAAAAAGGTTGACCCTATCCAGAGTACGGGCCGTTTGAATTTCATAGGTAACTTTTGATTAATTATTATTTCTCCGCAATTTCACAGTCTCAAGTAAACTGTTCTGACTGAAAATGACACTTTACGGAACACAATTATCCAAAAGAATTAAATTAAAAATTATCTATGTATTACAAAAAAATATCCATACCTTTTAAATGAGGTGCTCAAACTGCTCTCCGAACACTTGTTGGCAACGAGGTAGTCTATTACAAAAACCTACTGCAGTCACATTTTGAAGCATCTCGGGTGTAATTCTTCTTGCTTCTTCTAATAAACGATTTGTCAGCTCCTCAATGTTGGCTGGTTTAGTTTTATATACACATTATCTTTTAAGAAGCCCCACAAAAAAGAAATCTAGTGGATTAAGATCCGCTGACCTAGCCGGCCACTCAACGGTACCCCTGCGACCAATCCAACGGTTAGGAAACACTTCATTTAACAGATTGCGCACCCACAAAATAGTAATGGGGGCGGTGCTCCATCTTGCTGAAACCATACTGCATTAAAATTTGCCCCAAGAAGAGCACTCACTGCTGGCAAAATGTTATTTGTGAACATATTGAAATAAATTTTCGCCTGTTAGATTTCCATCTATCACAAACGGTCCTACAATGTTATTGTTTATTATTCCAGCCCACATATTCACTTTCTGAGGCCTTTGTGTGTGGCCTTCTATCATCCAGTGTGGATTATGGTCGGCCCAGTAACGGCAATTATGCCTATTAACTTGTCCATTAACAAAGAATGTAGCTTCATCTGAAAACAATTATTTTTAAGTTCGATATTATATCGAAATTAAAAAATTTTGAATTTCGTCACACTTTCTCATCATTATTTCGCAAAATTCAGTCCTTCGATCAAAATCATCCTCTGCAAGTTCTTGGGTTAGGGTTACTTTAAAAGGGATGATACTTGTATTTGTGTAAAACATTCAACACTGAGGTATGGCTCATATCAAGATCTTCTGCAGCCACTCTGGCCGAGGTGCTTGGGATTTTTCAACAAATGTTTTGAGTACATCCAAAGAGTTTTTGTTCATTTGTTGCCGATTTAGGCCTGCCACTTCTTTCGCGATCTTTGACTGTTCTAGTTTCTTCAAATCTTTTTACTGTTTTTACTGGGTTAAACACTGTTGACTTACTAATTGGGGGGTCTATCAAGAAAAGTGTCATTAAACAAATGCGCGGTTTCTTCATAGGGACGAACTAGATATCCATACCCACGCATCATAAGCAGCGTGCTTCTCTCAAACTCACTAAGTGACATTGCTTTTAAAACTAGTAGAATAAAAATGTAAACACTTAAGTAAAAAAAATTTATAACTATATCGCAGTACCTTCTAGTGAAGACTTTCAACTTTATCTTACGTGGAATTATAACGTAGACTAAAAACCAAGCTGATATTAAAAATACAAAACTGTGGAGTTTTGCTGTGACAGTACTGTTTGTATTGCCTAAACCAGTTTATTGTTTGCCTGAGATAAAAGGGCTGGAGGGACTGGACCTTTACCTCATGTTTGATAAGGAATTACGGTGGTATTATTTGAATACTCTCAGTTTCTTGAAGACAAGACAGGAAAACCCCTATTTACTGTTATCCAACAAATGTAGAGGTAAAAAAAAAATTTTTTTTTTGTTGGAATTTGTTTTTCAAATTTACATTAACCGACATAAAACATACTACTGAAAGTAAATTAGTTACTTCACAAGACAAAATTACTAAATTTCTTTGTCATGAAATTCATGCGGCCCGTACTCTGGATAGGGTCAACCTTTTTAGTGCGGTTTGCGGTAATGAGTTTCTCTTTACTAGACCTTTAATTTGATACCAAACTCGGGCCTATGCTTACATTTAAGATTTTCGTCCGACTCCTCACGGGCCGTCCCCCTGAAAAGATAAAATGTCCCCACTGGTCTCAAAAAACTAGGTTCTTAATACACGTGGTGATGTACAAAAATTTAATTTGTATAAGTGAAGCCATACAAAATTAGTGAGAGCGTTTCCATACTTTTTTTCCACCCTGTATAGTAAACCCTGTATATAGTTCCTAAAATGTTAAACACGTCTATAAGTAAATTGTAAGAATCATTACAATTACAACATCTTTATTCGTTTTAGGTGTAATTTTATTTAAGAGCGTTCCATAAATTCAAGGTCTATAATCTCTTTAATGGATGAAAGGAATCTGTGGTATGAGGCAGCAAAACAATCAGGTGAAGGCTGAAGGAAGCTAATATTGACTGGGTTTTTGTTATTCTCGTTCATAAGCCTGGTCCACTCTGAAGAACCGGGATTAGATTACAGGTTTCGAATCGCAAATATTTACCGAAAGGGAAAGTTGATTATCTTAGTCCTCGAACTACAATCAAAGTGAATTGTATATTTCATGATTAGAGTAAAATTAAATATTAATTACTGTCGGTTTCTCGCGGCTCCACACGCAATTTCGTAGGATCTGCACGTCTGTGAGAACTTCTGGTTCGGGTGAGTTATATTTACGACGCCTATGTTGAGTTAAAAATATGTTAAGAAGTTAATATCTAAGGCTAGGTCTGAGAAGCGTAGTTCTGTCAATAGACAAATAATATATGTTTATTAATTTTTAGATAGTAACATTGTTTGCATTATAGTACCGACCATGAACTGCATGATTAATATTTCTTTACATGTACAGTTAAATGTATAATTTTACCTTCACTATTAAATCCTTACTCGGATATTTACCTATAATCTGTGCTTATCATTGGTTGCAGAAAAGGTTTAATTAAGAAGAGATGTTACTTACAAACTTACTCTATTCGTTTGACTATTAATGTATAGAAATTTATGTTGGTGTTTAATTTATTGAAACATATGATTGTGCTCTGGCAGCACAATTTATCTACAGAGTTTATTAAATTTAACAGGCTCTTTCAATAAATAGTAGTATTTGTTTGGTATTAGGCAACTTTATAGACAAATATGGGATTTTACTACTTTAAAGACCATTGACCCGTACCCCAGGGGGATTATTTTCGAAATAATCACAGGGATATATGTTAACCAGGAGCCAAAGAATATCCATTTAAATGTCTGTTGAACTGCAGTTGTTTAGTGGTTAATAGCACTCACACGCGAATGAACAGACACACGAATTAGCAGTCAATAACCATTATATTCTTAAATAATAGTATAGGTTATTAGAAATATAATTCGTATTATTTAGTTTAGTTATTAATGGTTTTTGTCTATTAAGATGATTGTACATGAGATAATTCAAACAGCTATCACTTTTGAGAAAACGTATATGATTTTCTTCTTTATTCTGTTTAATGGTACAAATAATACCATTTCTTATAGTTTCTTGGTTAAATAATAATAAATATAAATATTTAAATGGGTTTTTTGAAATTTTTACGAATAAATTATTTGTTTTACATAAAGTATTAAACATCCTGTATGTTTTAACAACTCGAAGCAATTGTTTCATATAAGAAGTTATATTAAATTACAAAAATATCGATTGACTTATTTCTATAAAAGTACAGTAGTTAGAATTTCCACTAAATTAACTTATTACAACAAACTGTAATTGTAAGAATTTCTCTAACAACTTCAGCAGTATTTTGGGAACTTATACTCATAGAATAGATATTTCACAATTACATCTTTATTAATTGATGGCTGGCAATATTTCTGCTTGAAACTCTTCAAAAATAAAATGTATTAAAAAGTCCCTTGGAAGTCTATGTATAAATACATTGCTGAGAATTTGACAGAGTTTTGAGAATTTGTTTGTTTTATACGTATATAAAATTCTCATCAAATTAATATTTTGAGTTTAAATTATTATTTTTATTTTAGACAAACAGTTTCCAGATATTGCGTCACAAGTAGAAATGTATTGGATAAACCCTCATGCAATGTCATTAATAAAAACTATTGAAGGATTCATACCGAAAATAAATAAGTGGATTATTAACAATAAAAAAACAGTTAAATAAATCAATTCCATATAGTGTGAAACCGCATCACGGTAGTAAGATATTAGATTCAAAGGTTATGCTTGAATATACATTTGCTAATTTAAAAGTCTGTCATCTACAGCATTTGGCCATGAGCATATTTTAAAAAAAATTGAGGACTTTTACATCACTTACGAGGTAGGAGTACGCCACACCTAGTGTCTTATGACAGCCTTCGCTGAGGTTAAATATATAATTCCAAGTTTATAGCTCATTTCGTTATTGAAAGATAGAACGAAAGACAATCATATGATAAATACATTTTTACATCGCTCAAAAGACAAGAGAGGTTGTGTTAGCCTACTGAGAGATAGGCTTCAACGACGCTCAGCCAAGTCATATAGTTTAACATGATACATCATAAAATACGTTCTTGTCTACATAGAAATGACCATGCTGAAGTTCTCGTTTACAGATTAAATGTTTATATACATATCTATGTACGTGATACTCTCACATTCTAGATCATTAAATTTTGTTTCTCGTCGGTGTTTAAATAATAATATTCTACATACAAAGTCACCATACAACGATTTTGGATGTGTTGTGTTGGAATGATTAGGCGAAATGTGCTAATATTTCACATATTAAAATTTTTAACTTGTATACTGAGTGTGTTTAAAAATTTATTTATGCTGCTATTTTCTCGTTGCTATTATAGATACTAATGGAATTACATCTTCAGACTTAGTGATGCTTGTTTTTCCTTCATACTAAATTCGAAGTTTATATATATAAATTCCTTTGTTGAGATTTGACTTGAAACAAACAAATCAAAATTAGTCGTCGTAGGCATATACAGGTCTCCTGGAGGAAACGAAGACGTTTTCTTTTATAGTTTAGAAGCTTTACTTACGGACCTGGGTAAACAAAAAAAATTACATTCTGATGGGTGATTTTAATGTTGATGATGCACTAAACAACAATCACCCATCTACCAAGCGTTTAGTCGATTTGCTAAGATCATTTGATCTTGAACTGTTGGTGAAATCTCCAACGAGAGTAACCACTAATACTCAATCGGCTATAGACAACATTTATTACTAATATCTCTGATGTCGCAGTGACTGTGGTCAATACAGCAATCTCTGACCACTATGGCCAAGAGGCTATTATCACAGGTAAACTATTCAAAAAAGAACCGAAAATTCCCAAAACAATAAGAGACACAAGGCTGGGAAATATTGCTCTCCTCAACGCCTCCCTTTCTAAAGAAAAATGGGATTTTCTAAATTCGATACAACCGGTAGAACAGCAGTTTAAAACTTTTAAGGAATATTTTAAATTTCCATTTCAACACCTGTTGTCCTACTAAAACAGTTAAAATCGGTACAAAAAAGACGCAAAATACTTGGATTACAAAAGGCATCCTTGTTTCAAGGGAAAAACTTAAGTTTTTTTTCAGAAATCAATAGAACCACGACCAACGAACAATTTAAAGCCTTTTTTCGAGTTTTACAAAAGAACTTATAGAAAAAGTAATCATTGCTGCGAAAGCATATGTTTTCTAAATTAATTCTTTTTTCCAAAAATATTTCCAAAACTGTCTGGGACATTATAAAACAACAAAAGTCGCGAAAAATAATCAAAATAAAAGTCCAAATAGGGGATAGACTTGTGAGTGATGCCTCAGAGGTCGCTAGCGAGTTTAATAGATTTTTTGCATCTGTTGCTGGTGGGCGAGATCCTCGTTCATCACTTCCACAAGGAAACCCCAGGCGTAGACAGAGCCCAGCAACCTCATTGGTGCTGGCTCCTGTGTTTGAGGAAGAGATTAATCAAATAATTCAACAACTTCCAAACAAAAAGTCTAATGACATTAATTTTATGTCAATGTGGCTCATAAAAAAAAATGCTCAAAGCATATAGTGAAGCCACTGACCAAATTAGTTAATCTATCGTTTCTAACAGGAGTCTTTCCCTCTCTCCTAAAATTGGCAAAAGTGCATCCAATTCATAAGAAAGATAACCCCAATTCAGTAAATAACTATCGGCCTGTCTCTATTTTGCCTGTATTGAGCAAAATATTCGAAAAACTTTTTTTTGTCAAGAATGCTAAATTTTTTAAACAAACACAACCAACTTTCAGACGACCAATTTGGTTTCAGAAAGGGAAAGTCGACAATTGACGCTATAGTGAATCTTGTCGATATGGTTGTAGAGGGAATTGAAAGGTCATAATCACACATTAAGTGTATTTTATTGACCTTTCAAAAGCATTTGACTGTGTTGACCACAAAACACTGCTTGACAAATTAGAATCCCACGGCATTCGAGGCGTGCCACTTTTATGGATTAGTTCATTCCTAAACCATAGAACACAGGTCGTCCAAATTTCGAAATCAAATTTCAAAACCTACTGCACTGAGATATGGAGTTCCCCAGGGATCAATACTCAGTCCAATTCTTTTCCTGATATATGTTAATGGACATTGAATCATCACTACTGCATGGAAAGCTTGTGCAGTACGCAGATGACACGACTCTCTGTTTTAGAGGAGGTACAAAACAAAATTTAGAAAATACAGACCTTTGTTGACCTTAACAATTGTGTCCAACATTTCAATAGCCTCAATCTTCAAATAAAACTCATCAAAATCAAATTTCCTAAACTTTTCAATGCGCTCTATAGATATTGAAAGAGGTCCTGCTGTTATGGTTGCAGATACATTATTGGAAGAAGTCTATTCCTCAAAGTTCCTTGGAATACACCTTGATCGAGGGTTGACATGGAAAAAATCACATTGATTATGTTTGTGCCAAATTATCCTCAGGAGTTTATTGTCTTAAGATCTTTGGCAAAATACTGCCCAAGTCAGGTACTGATTACGGCGTACTACGGGCTAAATTTTTCCCCACCTTTCGTATGGAATCGTTTTGTGGGGAGCCTGTGCAAACAACCATTTTATGAGAGTTTTCAAATTACAAAAAAAGCAATTCGCATTATCGCTAATTTAAACTTCAGAGAGTCGTGCAGGACAGCGTTTAAAAAATTTGCAACTGTTAACTTTGCCATGTCTCTACATCTTAGAAACAACCTTATATTGTTTGTCTAAATGTGCCTTAACCAGAGGACGAGGACATACATGAATATGAGACAAGAGGCAGAGATAACTACCGTTCGGGAATGCACAGAACGGTGGTTTATGAACATTTGCCTTCGCAGGCAGGTGTTCATTTTATAAACAGATTGCCAAACAAAATTAAAAATGCGCTCAACGCCCAAGGTGTTAAAAACTCGTATCAAACTCTGCCTGGCGTCAAACGCTTTCTACAGTGTTGATGAGTTTCTGGCATTCAACTGGGAGACCACGCGATGAGGAAACTGACTCCAGCGCCGAAAGTGGGCGTAATTGGCATGGAATGAATGGGGAGTGAATGTTTGAATGTTGTAAGTTTAAATGTGGCCTTGATGTGGGATGAATGGAAAAAATTTAGACATGAAATTGACGTTTGCTATGCAATGTATATTGTCAACTGCAATTAAAAACGATTTGATTTGATTTGATTTGATTTGATTTGAGATATGGTGCACATAGAAACGACAAACAGAAATGAAATTTATCCTTCACCAACGCTCAGCCAGTGATATTACAAGGTCAACGTGAGCCGTATTACGGTGTACAATATCTGGTCTATTACACTAATGTCTCACACGTTATGTCATCCCTGTTGTGGTCAGGCAACGATTGACATAATGGTATATTGGCGTTGATTGACGTGAAACGCATTGGGGTTTGCAATTATTGCTTTATTAAATTTAAATATTTTTTCCACCAAAAGAATACAGATTTTGGAGGGCGTGTATTCACTATATTTGTTCGCAATGGAGTATTGAATTGAAATTTTCGTACATGACATTATTTTAATATTGCATATACAATGAATTATGACATCTGTCAGCACATGCAGATAGCTATCGATGAGAAATGCCTGGTACTGGAACTCGTTGTCATCTAGCAGAGCCTATGTAATTTTTGTAGCTTGGGTGTCTTTGATGTCGAAACAATGCTGACGTGGTTCGTTTTCAACTTTTTAGGTCTTCGTCGACGACTATTTTTGTATCCCTTTAGACGAACATGACTCCAGATTACAGGAGTTAAGTATGCAATAACTTAAGATTTCAGATCATGTACTTAAGAGGAAAGTCAACTGGAGCTAAATACAACTTAATCAGCCCTTCCCACCAAAGCAGCGATATGTGTAAAGAGTAACCTTGAATTTGTGGAACGCGTCTCAGATAAAATTACATTTTACGTGAATACAGATTTTTTTTAAGTTCATCTGTGGCCGGGTTCAAATTTTTATAAAAAAAAAAATAATTTGTTTAATATATTCAGACTGGTATGTATTAATTGTTAGTACAAATACAGTCATGTAAAAAATTATCAACAGCTTTTATGATAATCTCAACAATTTACCCGCTAATATTACAATGAGATGACTTTCGACCGGATGTCGATTTTAATCGCTACCACTGCACTGGAATTCTTATAAGTAAATACTATCGTTTCAAAACTCTGCTACATTCTGCTCATTTAATTAACATTTAAATAATTTTCATATTTAGTGGAAATAAATCACATGATGCGGATATATATATGTATATATATATATATATATATATATATATATATATATATATATATATATATATATATATATATATAAAACTAAATATGTATGTTTAATTAATTATCTTCTGTTTATGTTAAAAATCGTGGGTAATACATATCAGAACTCTAACAATACTTGTTGTGGGAGTTGGTATATGCTCTATTATTTAGATGTAAGATCCCAAAACGTAAGAGTACTTGTGTGACACGGTATGTGAGAGGTAATAATGTTGCATTTCTGTTGTAACTAAGCAACGTTGGAAAATGTGAATAAAATAATAGTAATTACCTGGTATTTTATACTATTTTTCCATCCTATGCTGTATTTGTCTTTCTTAATTTATGCCGTTTAAAAACTATCCATATGCAATACACTAAACTTGTATTTCTATAAATTTTAAACTGTATTTTCCTTCTTTTAAAACTCAAAAATAATATCAAAACAAAGGCATAGTGTATAAAATTCAATTCAACAAGAAACATACAATGTTATTGCGGTAATACATTTTATTACAGTTTAATATGATAATGATTTAAACAAATATTAAACAACAAGCTAATTTGTAAGCAATGTATTATATAATTTGTATAACACCAGTAATGCGGATTTACATATACGTTTATAATGAACTCTTAACCCTGTACATAATAAGATCCTTGATAGAAGGCTGTTGCCTCAAAAGTACTTGTGCCCGTATATTCTGATAATAATGTACAGAGCACACCCATTTTTACCACCGAAAATTGCAAATTACAAAATATGTTTGCTTTTTAATATTTCCTCCTTAAGAACAAACAACATGAAAGTAAATATAAATAGAACCTAAGTAATTTAATTAACGATTTAGTACAGCTAATGAGTATTTTCTGTACATTTTAACTCTTATTTGTTTAGTACTTTTTATATTGTATTAACTGAATTTATAAATTTAAGCAGCACCTAAACTAAAGGCAATTAAATATGTATGTTTCTTTATCATCTGTTTATGTTAAAAATCGTGGGTAATACATATCAGAACTCTAATAATACGTGTTGTGGGTGAGTTACTAAAAGATATGAGTTTGGTGTTTAATCAAATATCGACTCTTGTACCTAAAAGTAACAAAAATATTATTTATATGATATTTATTTTAGTTATAAATTTATTTCACGCTTATAAATACAATACGTAAAAAGGACAGCAGGTTGTAAGAAAATAGTGCAATATTAGTTACTTTGTTTGAGTGACGAGGAAAAACTACTATATTTTGTCACAACGTTATGAATAATTCACAAAAAGGGAATTAAAGACGATTCTTTTGAAAAGATTATTAGGGCGAGCGTCTTAGTTAATATTTTCCCTCCACAATAAGGCGGACCCTGCTATTCTTTTACCTGCCAATAGCAGGTGTCAGAGTGCAATACATTTCTGTTACTCCTGAGGTATTTTATTATTGTATTTTTTTATTAAATTTTTTATTGTGTATTTTGTATTTATTTGAATAAGCACGCAATTAACTACAGATGTCAAGAATGTTTGATAATTTAGTGTTCCTTATATATAAGTCAAAATATAAAATATTGTAATATATGGAAATTTCAACTATTTTATATTAAATAATATTTCCAACCAATAATGCAATATTATAATGATCATTATAAAATAAATTAATTCCCGATATTATACTCGTATATTATTAATTTTGGTCATTACAGTTTAATTGAAAAATACTTGGAATAAAACGGTCTTTGTATTGAGGCTTTCAAAGATTTTAAATTATTCATGCAAGAAATGTTTTGGAATATCAGTTATATACAAACGTTCCGTTCATGTTCGCGTCATTTCAGAAAAAATGCTTAATCTTGATTATTATCTCAATGAAAGCAGTGTGTAAATAAACGATACACATGATTAAGTAAAACGACAGGAAAAGTGATTACTTAGAAAAAGTATTACTACTTAAATTTAATTATGCTTGATATTATCCAAGTTTTAAAACGGTTTGCTTTTTACTTCCAGATAAATTATTGAAATCTGGAACTATATATATTTAATAAAATTGTATATATTGAACGAGTTTTGAGAAAAGTTTATGGTGTACAAAATGGGTAAATACATAAAAAACTATTTTTAACACTTTTACTGCTATACCGTAAGTAAATAAACACTCAGACTCAAAAAGTAATTGACATAGTAGTTATAAAGATACAATGATATTTAATGGTAATTGGTCCAGTCGGTTTACGTAATCTTATGTATCATAATGTCTGAACACTGCATTCATTAAGATAATATTTAGGTTCAAGCAACTCTTTAGGAAGAGTAACACAATCATTAAAGGAACTTTTATATAATACTGTTCTTCCAGAATAAAACTCATCACAAATAATTTGAAATCTTTGATACTTGAGTGTTCTACACCAAAAGCTTTTCAACGAAGGCGTAACAACCAACATTATTTTTATAGCCTGTATATTAATTTTTTACAATGTCTTCAAATATATTATCTGATTATAAGCAATAGTTAATATAAAATAGTTTAAACTTCCATGTTTTACAATATTTTATCGTAGATATAATGAACACTAATTTAATAAAATCTATTTACAGCTGAAGTTAATAGTGTGCACTTAAAATAAAAAACCTCAGAACAAACACAAAGGTATTGCCCCCTGACATCTGCCAATAACAGGGCAAAGAATAGGGGAAGCCGCCTTGTTGTGGAGCGAAAATATTAACTAAGACGCTCGCCCTAATAAGCTTTTTGAAAGAAGCGACTTTCACTCCCATTTTCTGAATTATTCGTACCTTTGTGATAGAATATAGTATTTTTCGTTGTCACTCGAACAAAGTAAGAAATGTAGCTTTATTTTCTTAGAACCTCATCCCTTATTTCAGTTATTAGTACATTTCTTCTTCTGTAGTGCATACGTAATAATATAAACGTGGGCGTTAATAATTTATTTGAGGTAAGCTTAACATAAATTATAAAATAAAATAAATATCACGTAAATAACATTTGCATTACCTTTCTAGACACTACCATAATTTTTAAAAGGAACACAAAACTATGTACCCCATGTCTTTCATTAATTCACCCACGATCCTTATCCTTAGACACCTAATGTGTATTATCTACGTATTTTATTATAAATAGAGAGAAGTTAGAAAAATAAATATATAATTTTTAGTTTAGGTCTTGTTTTTGATTAAAAAATTCGTTGCATGTATTGTATGATTTACTATTTAAAAAGATTTAAAATATACAGAAATTATTTACTAGCTAAATAGTACTAAATTTCGAATGAAATTTGTTTCGTTGTATAATTTTTGCTATTTAATTTTATTATTAACGATGATAACTTTTTCAAAATTCACATATTTTTAGACATTATAATCGTTAAGTGGTATATAACATTGGTAAAATTCTTATCTTGATCTGTAGTTTTATATTTTTGTATTTCCCACAGCAAAAAGGAATAGTAATAGTGCTCATTATATATTAATAGTTAATACGTTTTTGTCTCAATCGCAATGAGGTATAATCAGCATTATAAAGCATGTTCTGTATGAATTTGTTGTAATTATATTTACTCATTTCTTTTTCAAATAGTAACCTTTACGAAATACAATAAAATTGCTTGAAAATGTTTCAATCGTTATTGGTGTTGTAAATCGTTTAATATTCTTACTTATATACTAATATCTATTCACATTTAATAGTTACGTACAATATACTTATGTTCTTCAAAAATATTGGAATTTAAAACTAGTCATATTCCATGAACGATTAGTTTACTTCTTACCCATTTTAAGGAACTAGTCAAATGTTAAAAGAGTGTAAATTTTTTCTGAGAGTTATTATGCAGTCACTGTCAAAACCTTTGGGGAATGGGAAAATTTCGATTTTGTCTGTCTGTTATCTGTCTTGTCTGCCCTTATCTTTAGATATAGACTTGAAGTTTTCCATATTTTTATATTACCCAGAAACGAGCAAATGTCCTCCTATCACTATGTGTATTCTTTTATTAATATTTACAGATTCCTTAAAAACGCCTTCATGATGATTGTATAACTCTATTTATAAATAGATTCAACGCAATAATTTTAATAACATATAACTGTGGATTAGTTCTTTATTTGATAGAAATGTATTATTAGAATCATTAAAGTTATTATCTGTAAAGATGAGTGGTTGTCAAATAAAGAAAATAACCGTTTTATACAACCCAAAGCAATAATTAACCCATGTAATTTTATTTACCTGAAATACTTATGTAAAATGAACTGAAAATCATTACTATTATATTTATTAACTAAAACAACAATAATCAGTAAAATTTAATATTCCCTATTTCAAGATAGGGTTGAACAAGATATTTCCGATATTAGTTTCCTACAGTATTCAAATTAAATAAATAGTATTTATTGGCTTCTTCGTTAGTGAAGCATAACAGTCGTGAGGCTGTAAACATTCCATTTCTGTCCAACTGTATATCTGTTTCAATACAGCATAATATGTCCTAAAAGAACTTCCATCTTGACTCAATATTTTGTAAGAAGCTTAATTTCTATAAAGGTATCATTCTATAAGGATGGCATTCCATGGAATGTAAGCAAGTATTTGTTAATCATTTTAAATTGGCCTTATGGTTAACCATAATGGTATCAATAAAATAACTAAATAAACGTATTTTGTAGTAGCTGAGTACGATCATATATAGGATTACAAGTAGTTGGTAACCTACCTCCTATTTTAAGGCCATGAACAAATGTTTTAAGGGGATTCCCTACTGAAACTAGTAATTTTCTTCAAATTATTTTTAATAATTATTTTATGTACATTTTTAGGTTAATTTGGTCCTAGAAACAATGTTTACCACTGTTCAAGTAAAAAAAAAAAATTATCCATCCATATAGTTTTGGATTGTTATCAGTTTTTTTTCTTCATAATACATAAGTTTTATAATGTCTTATAACTTTTAAACTACTATACCATATTTAGTGCTTGATGTCTCATCTTAAAGTGTTTAAAAAGTACTAACTTTTTGTGCATACTCATGTTTATTTCTTGAATAGTGTAAATGTTATGGCTTGACAAAAATATATTTTTATTTTCTTTTTTTGTCATAATTAAAAAATTTTATAAATAATTTTGTATTTAACTTACAGTATTGTCCATGCACGAAAAGTGGCAATATAGTATAAATAATATATGGTAAAATTTTCATTGCTCTATCTATAATAGTTCAAAAGTTATAAGAACATTTGTGTGAAATAAATCAAAATTTTATAAGTTGCGGGAAACAGCGTTTTGAAGTTTACACTAGTTATTTTGTAGCTGTCGAGGAAAATAACTTACCCCACAGGTACTTGTATTCAATGAATGGTATATTTTATATATTGAAGACATATGTAGGTCTAGTAAACCACTAACAAACACTATGAAAAGGCCATATTTTTATGTATTATTAAAAAAAAAAATGTGTAATACATTATGAAAAAGTCACTATTAGGTTGTAATAGCAGTACAGTAGTGAACCCGTTGTTTCAGTTCAGAAACAGCCAGCACCATAAGTCATTCATTCATTTTGTTGATGTATTTCCTCTTCTTCAGCTTGTGCTAACCTCAACTTTCTTCTGTAGGCTTCATATTTTTTAGTTCTCCGTGCACGCGAAAGCCGAAGTCTTTTACTGTCTAAATGTTTTGCTATTTTGGCCGCGTACCGCCCGGGGCTTATACCAGCAGCATTTTTGGAAGCTAACACTAGTTTTCAAGTATCCAGTGTTGTAGATACTGATAGCTTCACAAACCCCAATATCAATCTTCACTTTTGAGGTAAAAATATTTTTCGGGCACTTGGTCCATATTATGTTATGTAACGCTTCGTTTGCGTTGTTAGTCTTACCAGCTAGGCATCTTTCCAACAAAACTGTCTGATGACAATCTTTGGTAAAGTGGCAACATTTTTCCTTACATTTTCTTCGGTCAAAGGTGTCTTCACTGCAGTGTCATGTGATTCTGGTTCTGTGTTTTGGGCCTTAGCTCTTTGATAGAAACACCAAGAATTCTCTCCGGTAGGACACTTGTTGTGTTGTGGATTTTGGTCTGTAGACATGCAATGTGAAAGTGTTGCAAAAATGGAATTTTTCATTTTGTTTACATCTCCCAGGTTCTTAGTAATGCCATTTCGGTAGTACCGTGTTAGTTTTTTGATCACAGGCTCTGTCAAATTTCCTCTCGCCCTTTCCCACCCATTTTTTCGTGTGAACCAACATACTTTTTGACCAAATTTCTGAGCCCAGTACCAAGCCTTTTTGCTACATGGTTGAGACATTCAACCTTCTCAATTTGCACACCTTGGTATGGATTAACAAACTCATTTAGGTGAGTTTGGGTTTTCCCGCATCGCCATCTGAGACCAATGTTGTTATACCGGAAACCTAAAGATTTCCGAGCGGGCCAGAGCCTTTCAGCTGCGGTTATCTCCATGGCAGGGGAAGATCCAACATAGTTACATTGACACATAGGCTTATGAGCTTCAAACCATGCATCAAAAGCGTCCATGTTACCTTTAGTTTTAGCTTTCTGTAGCTGGCACCGCTTACAGTACTTGGACATAATTTCAAAGTCAATAACAAGCCCAGTTAGAACTTCAATGCAGCACCCAATTCCGTATTTAGAGGTAAACCCTCTCTTTTGCCAACTTCCGTCATAGCTTACTGTAATGTCAAGAATACTATTATCATCATTCAAGTCCCCATAGCATTTACGAACTTCGTTTCGAGCTTCAATGAGTGATTTATTTACTTCGTTTCTGTACACATCTCTAAGAGCTATTATATGTTTTGTTGTACGACAAAAACTGCATAGGCTTCATGTTCATAGCAACGCAAAACATTTCTAAAGCTCTGTGCCCTTTACCAATAGAAGAAAACGCCTTTACAGCCCTACGATTTACATCAAACGCTGGCCGTTTTGATTCCTTGGTCGATAGTCGATCCGATGTCTGAAAGAGAGTTTTGTTCCCGCAAGCTGAGCAAACTAGACTAAAAGTGTGGGCAAAACCTTTAGTAACTACTAGTTTTACCTCCACATTGTCGTGAAAACATTCTTTGCACGGAAATGAAGAAAGCAAATCCATAAGTTTTTTTAGAATCTACAAGAATATATTCAACACTATTGTTTTTTCAATATTTACTTCATGCTTGTAACTATTGTACAAAGCAAAACCTGTAGGTTTAGAAGGCATACCTTGGTCCTTACACTGTTCATCACCTGAATCACTTGTGCTAGGCCTAATCAAGTTTTCTGCATCACAACCCACATCACTTTCTCTTGCTGGCTAAATCTAGGCCTAGGTTTATTTTCTCACTCCACCCTTAGGTTAGCTTTCTCTTTATTTCTTTTGATTTTAGTCTTTTATTTTTTCTTTACTTTCACCATATTACACTCTACACTAGGTACACTACACTGAATAAACACTATAACCTCAAAACTAGTTCAACTGAAAACAATTGTAAACAAACAGGAATCAGCTGACAGATTACATAAACTGTTTGTAATAAGTTTTTTTTATTCTGCCAGTTACATAGATGAAAAGAAAAAAGTACTGTACTTAGATGATTAGCATAACTATATAAAAATAGATATAGTGAAAGTATTACTTTCTAAGATGAATAAGGAGCAAAATAAAAATATTAGTAATGTTACATTAGAGGCACCCACAGCCTGGTTCTGGCTGAACGCTCCAAAAGTAGGTGTGCACACTCAGCTTCAAAATATTTTTTGTACAGTGATAAAAAGCTATAATTATTATGCCATATGTTTGTGTTTTTTCTGATACCTTTATAAGACATAGAACAAGAAAAAAAAAATAAAGTTTTTTTAAAAATTTTTTGGTCAATATTGGCCATTTTTCAGTAGGGAATCCCCTTAGTCAACAATACTTAAATAGGTAAACACCAGAAACAATGTAACATTGTTGTCTTTTAATCGGTCCATCCAAATTGAAGTCGACGCTAATTTTCATATTTACTCAATACTAATATTGTTTTGTATAATTAAAGTTAGACTATCATCACTCCAATAGAGAGAAACATAATTTATTAAAGGTTCTTTTAATGACTTGTTTAATGGGTTATTACTAGTATTATAATATTGCTTTTACGTTTTCCTTGACTATGTAAAATATGCATATTAATAATTTGAAATACATTCTAGTTATTATCTTTTTAATGAAACCGCATATTGCTTTATACATTTATATTAAACGAGATTAATTTCATAAATTTTAGTACGTAGGATATTTCCATTTTTTTTTTTATAAAGAAAGAAATTAATTGCTTTCTATGAATTGTTGTATTTAATAATTATTAACTATCAGTTACCTAAGGCTTTGGTCGTGGTTTCCCGTTCAATTAAATGCACGTAATAGGTACATACCAAAAGCATAATTAACGCTCATGAAAAATGTGATTACCAATATAAATATTCAAATATCCTCATTTGCTTGGAATTAATTGGTTTAAAGAGTAATGGTGTAGAACTATGTTACTGGAAACTGAAACTGTTTATATGAGTACCTATGAGTACAAACATTTCTCTGCATTAAACATATGAATGTATATCTTCAACAATTTCAGCAGCATGAAATACTTTAGGCTAGACTTGGGAAATACAAAGTCATTGAATTTTTCTAAAAAACTGCTGGTGCAATACTATGCGAATCCTATGTTAGTTTTAAACCTTACAAATGTTAAATTATTATTTAATATCCATTGCTAAGAGGTTAAACATTTTTAAAAATTTGTCGCTGGCTCTGATTTAAGGTTTTGTACATCAAAAAGTTTTTCTGGTTCAAATAAATTATATTTTTTATTATACACGATAGCAGATTTCAGCTTGTTGAAACAATAAAAATAATATTTTGATACTCGTTGTGAGAATCCTAATTTAATCCAAAATTATTATTATTCTTTATGGTTTTAGTGTTTCCTCGATTAAGAAAATACAACTAAGTGTGTTATAATAAGTCTTCTTCAGTAAAACAGCGTCTACTTCCTCCCACTTAAAATTACTTCTGGTCTAAGGTATTTTCTATGCCGAAGAACTGTTTGAATTTATGTCCTAATAAAGAAATGATACACATAGTTTGGTCTAAAGAGTCAAATGTCAAAAACCGTCGGTTTTGGTGCCATGATAGCGTTTTTGTGTTTTCCTGATCAAGGAAGCATATACATACATCAGCCTCAAAGAAACTAATTCCAGCCATTTGTAATATGCTTTAAATATGCAGCATTTCATATTATGAAGTAGTGTTTAAAATCTTTACCGTGATTAAGAAAATACCTACCATGATCTGAAAATATTTATTTGGTCAAAAATAATTTACTTTAATTAATTATAGTTGACATCCGATCTGATGTCGTTCGATTTAGTTATTTGCGTTAAATTGTTCCTATGGTGAAGAAAATATATATGGATAAACAGGTCTTGGAGGGTTCTCCAGTGGGATAATATATTTTAGGTACCGGTAGTCTGTTATGTGCACTATAAACATATGTGTTAAATTTCATCCTCTTGAGACATTGGGATGTTGGAAAAAACATATAGTTACTGTATATGTTATTCAACTGTATTTCAACCCCTTTGGGTAGTTTATCTTCATTAATATTCTTTCATTTGTTTTTAAGACTATAGAACACGCTTCTGCAAAATTGTATGTTTCTAGGGTACCCAAAAGTTTAAAAACAAAGCATAGTTCTTCTAGGGTTTTCAACCATATTTCAACTCCTAGAGATGTTGCATATTTATAAAAGTGCTTCTTAATATGGATTGACAAGGTTTCTTTTAAAACTGAAATGTGCTACAAGACCCCAATTGTCTTTACTGTTCCATGCAAGAAAACATATTCACTACAATTTTAATAGAAGTTTCTGCTTACCTTTCTTCACTTACTAATCCTAGAAATGGCTAAATAATCGTACTAATAGTTTTTAAAGTTTCCCAAATAACAAACTAGTATTCGCTTTTTTGGCTGTACTGCATTCAATTTCGCTATCAAGCTTTTTGACATTACATTTAAATCAGACATTTCATCATTCAAATTATTTATACTTTTTCACTACTTACTATGAATTTATTGAACTGTAGCACGTAATAATAAAGCTGAAAATGTCTAAAATTCCAATAGAAACTTAGATTTGCAACCTACAAATCTTGTGCTCACCTGACAATTTTTTCAAAAAAAATAGTTTATATAATGGTAGTATCTGTTATTGTTTTGCAATCAAACCTTAAAAAAAATTTCTATGTTGAAGAAATAAACTTTTTGAATTCATATTGAATCTTTACTTCCAAGATTTAGTTTTTTTACAATAATTATTTTATTTTAATGTTTAATACAATAAAAATAATAATTAAAATCTGTCACTAAATAACTATTTCTGTCTAAGTTTTAGCTGAATTATACTTATCAAGAAAATGTATAATCGTATATATTTTAACTTTTTAATTACTGTTTTCAGGTTTTTAAACGTTGATGTACAAAACTACTATAAAGTGCCTGCCACTATAGGTTACGCTATTTACCTCCAGGGTTAAAGTTAAAATTACTTCCTTTGCAATTGTTAATTAACTTACAAATAATAAAATTGCATTTTATATACTTTAAAGTAATATCCACAAGATCCATATTTACTTCATCTTATAACAATCAAAATATAAACACGTAGTTTTATTCTATACATATAAGTAGCGTAGTATCATGTTTCAATAATTTAGGTTTCAGGCAATAGCTAAACTTTCTAAATATGAATGACGATGGTTACTGTGACTATTAATTTTCACTAAATCGTTCTTTCTAAATCTGTTAGTTTAGGATCTAATTAGGATCATTAGTTGATTCATTAGGATCTGTTAGTTAGTTTTATCCTAATGAATACACTAAAGGTTTTAAGTTTTTGTGAATATCTGATATGGGTTAACCAGTTTAAAATGTGGCTGGTTCTACTTACCAATTTAATTGCGAACTGATCTTACAATGGTGTTAATTATGTTATGTTTACATTTATTATATGTTAAAGGAACAATAGTTAGTATCAGCGTTGCAGTTTAATAACAGTAATAGCTGAGTTACATAACAGCTGTTCAAATACTGTAAACTTACGGGCCATTTAGTTTGCACGTGTAATACAGAAAGTTTCATAAAATAGTTACCGCTTAACACATTTTTACAAAATTAGTATCCGTGTAAAAGGAACGTTATTCAAACACTTTTTGGATCTGAAAAATTATGATAAGGCAATATTTTATTAAATATTTAATGAAAAAAAAAAATTAAGTGGCCGCCATCTAAAAAATATTAAAACAAATCTTAAATATTGTTAAAAATATTGTTATTGTTTTGACATGGACCTGTTTACCAAGTTTTTTTTAGCAATCGTAAAGATCGTTACAAAACAATCATTTATATTAACCAATATAAATTTGTTTTGATAAAAATGCAAAATGGATGAAAAACGCAATTTCTACGGTATTGTAAAGTATAATAATGTTGCTACTTTTATTCTCGTACTATAATGATTTTAAATTAAAGGAACAACGCCGTTTGGGTATAAGATTGTGCAATATGTTCTTATCGGTTAAACTCGCTATCTGTCTCAAGTCCAGTTTTAGATATTCTCTCACTCAATGCTGATGCAAAATGTCTGAAAATAAAATACTTCCAAACATTTATCGCCCAAACCAGATTCAACAGTTTCTCTTGTTGCTGATGCTGTTCCGTTCCCTTTATCATATTGTTCTCACCCCTATTAATATATAAACATATGTTATGAACATAAATAAATACTTCAAGAGTGAATGTGAAATTAAATTTAAAAATCATTAGTCTCATATAAGAAAGTAAAAACTTCAAAACAATACCCACTTTAAGTTCCTTGTATATAAATGAATTTGTCGCAATAATATATAATAACATTCTCCGTATGTTTAGTAATAATTATTTTAATATTTAATTATTTACCTTTACATATCACCCGTACCGCACAAAAACCATCACACGTAACCCTTATATTACTATAATATCAAACAATAAGTCAAATTTTTTAAAATTAAAACATGTCAATAGGTAATTTCCATTTCTTTAAAGCTAATAAAAATGTGAATCTTTGTGAATGAATAGCACCAAAAATGTTCATATACGAGTAGCAGAATTTCACTGGTTAACGTTATAACTAAATTTAGTTCTAAAGTACAATTGTTATATAAGAGATAAACAACTAAAAAATTCACTATAAGTAATTTTCTAATAAAAGGTTTATTAGAATACTTATTTAAAACAAAGAGTTGACCGATAAAAAAATAAATCGGTCGCTTTGGTTCAACGACTACGAATGTTTGGTTGTTGAATACATTTCAAAGATATCCTTCCGTAATGGTCATGTAATGTTTTTCAAGAACTCGAATGGATGGAGTAGATTAAGTGAATCAGAGTTTTATCGCAAGGCAATGCTGGGGTGTTTTTACGATTAGAATTGCGCACGTGCGATCGTAGGATTCAATTTCAAGCAACACCAAAGAGACCTAACTAAATGGACCCCTCATACTCTTTGTTATGTCAATAGTCTCACCATACGGTTTTCCCTACCGCTAAAACTTCATTTTACAATATGTTTTAATACATTATCCTGACTAAAGTATTTGTATATGGATACAAATATGTTTTAACAAAGAGTACTGGGTCTGTGAACCATTTAATGTTCCGTATTCCTGCGTAAGTTTTACAGAACTATCTAGTCCCTCTCGCTAAATTCTTCACTGATCCTCTCTGACCAAGTGCCAATCACACTCGACCACTACTTCTCTCATAAAATAGTGTCCAAAAGCTCTGAGTAGTAAGCATGTAGCACTTAAAAAACAATCTTATGACATATTGACGCTCATAAAAACTCTCCAAGCTTATTTCGTAACTTCTTAATTTTATGTTGGTGATCTGCGTGCATCTAATTATCGAAAAAGATTCTTATAAAACAAACATAAATCTATAAAATGGATAGTTGCAAGATTCAAGAGATACAATAATTTAATTTTATAGGCATATTGTTAGTATTTATGATATATGTTGTTTTTATATTTTTCTTCGATTTATCCTTTACAATTTTAAACTTACTTAGTTGGTGTTATATAAAATACGTTATTCTTTATGTAATAAATGTGGTTTCTTTTGCATGGAGAGGATAAGTTCCAAAAATATATTTGCCTATCATATGCATAAATGCAATTTTCTTGGGAAATTCTCTCAAGAAGCCAATTTAAAATGTGTTTTAGTTCAAGGATTATTCTTTGTAAAAGGCCTTGAATGCAATAAACAAGTATGTTATTAAACTGCGAAGGATTTTAATCCTTTTATCGTGTCTGTTTCCCACGACTTTTTCCCTAGGATCTCATTTATTCATAAAATATATTCATTCGATATTTGTTTAATTTTTCATTTTCAATAACAGCAAAGGTTTTTGTTAAAAGTCAGAGCTTATTAAACTTCCACTCTTATAACTTAAAATACCAATCCTAAATATTTCATAAAAAATGCAGAGTATGAATAATAACTCTACTACTAATACATTAGTTTAAATTCATACATGAATTATATTTGTTTAAATTTCTCTCAGAATTACGCGCTGTTAACATAGTTCACATAAAATACTTAATAAACAGAAGCTATCAACCAAGTCTTAAAGGTTATTGTGGAAAAATAATATTTTGCTTGAAAATAGGAGTAATAGGTTTATTAGTTTTGTTTAGTAGTTTACAAACCTCGTTAACTGCAGATATAACTGAAAACCTAAGTTGCCATAGCAATTTTTACTACAGAAATAAATGTATCATTTTGAATAAGATATTGGATACAACATTAAATATGCCATTAAGATAACTTTTCGTTGCCTTTTATTTGAATTCTTGTATAAACTTTCTTGCATATTCTATGCAGCTGAGCAATGTGTCTTCTGTAGACTGTCTATCTCTCCATCCACATATCATAGTAAGAATTAATATTTTCTCAATATGGTTTCTATACCTTAGCATAAGATATATGAACTACAGTACACAAAATGTTAATTAAGTTAAGCAGTCTTATTTGCAAATTAGTAGTTTACAAACCTCGTTAACTGCAGATATAACTGAAAAGCTAAGTTGCCATAGCAATTTTTACTACAGAAATAAATGTATAATCGATAGGTAAAATCGATTTTGGTAATAGTATATGTTCCTTATCTTGGTAAAATACCATTGGGCCTTCAAACGGGAAGATGGGGCTATTGGGGAAACAGATTATATGACTTTGCACCAAAGCAAAACAGAGCAACTTAAAAAATTTTTTTCGGATACTAAGTCTAAAGACCTTTTCAAATTATGCTAGGAACCATACCAGCAGGCCGTCGAGAAAACGCAGTTTCTAAAGTTCATAATATGTTATGCAACACGTTGTCAGATACATTACAATATGTATTTTTATATTTAAAAGAAACGATGTTGCATATAGCATATAAAATAAAAAGAAATATAGTTTTATTTATATGAAATAACATAAACGCAAAGAAGTTTAAGTCGAATCTGACATTCTTAGAAAAGTACTATTCTCTTCATAATTAAAGATTTAGTGCTTAAGCTTAAGGTTAAGGTTAAGTTTTAGTTTAAGATTTATCGTTCAAAATCAATGAGTCAATAACTTTCATACCACTAAAATGGGATGGACAGAGACCTTTACCATAGTCAAAGGTTTTGAACCGCTATAGACTCTTAAAGTACTTTCCGATAAGCAAATGTCAGTTTCATTCGATAAGTAAATTTAGCAAAGCAAAGCACGACTACAGTGAGTTGTAGCACGTGAAGCAAGCAGGTGTACCACTTAGCTACGACTATTTACTGTAATAAGCTGAAAACGTTTGCTAGAGTGGAAGTATTTAGCAACGAGGAGATGGCTGTTGGGACAGGCGCCAACCCAGTTTCTGCAGTGTCTTACTTTATGGGAACGAACTTGTTACAGAAAAAATAATGTTTTAGTTTCATTCCGTAAATTAATATTGTGCCTCATCTTTCTATTTTATTTACGCCTCAAAGGCAGTTACGTGCCTCCACTTTGCTACTTACTGTAAAAGAATTTTCAAAATAAAATAAAATGGAACTAATATTTAAGTGATTTACGACAATATGAACACGTTGCTTCAATATTTTTATCGCTTATACGAGTATAGTAATAATGAAACTAGTTGTTTTTTTACAGCTAAACAGACATTGGTCGTATGAATTAACCTACATTACCTACAAAGTTTATAATTAAATTACAAACTAAATAATGTTATGGTCTTTTACATTTTTTTTCTAGTATTATTATTAGTATTTATGTTTAAATATTTCCTGTTGTGTTTTATATTTAACCTAATTATGTAATTTACTACGACATGTCAGAAAATTTACTTAAAGCATTTGATATAGCTAAGATTAAATGTTTAAAATTAAATTTTCACTCTATTTTGTTCTATTATGCGTATTTACAGAGTTTAGTAAATTTTATTAGGTCTGAAATGTCAAGCTGTAGGATAAATTTGAGTTTTAACACCACTAAATTGTTTCTTGTTTTTAAATTACTTTTTTTATAAAACGTTTTTAAAGTAGAACATCGCTTTGGGGCGGTGGTAAAGGACTTATTACAAATCGTATACAGGTAGTGGCTGGTGGTGTCTGTGTGGTTTCTGTGCGTGGGTGGCGAGAAAAGATTAATTATATTTCAATGTATTAATAATTGGAATAATTAATTGAATATACTTTTTTATTGGGTTTCGTTTTATATTAAAATCACCCATTCCTTGTAAATTGCAACAGCCCTAACTCAGTTTCAAAATAAAAACATTTTACTATTTTATTTCAACTTCCAGTTGTAATAATATTTATTGTTTGTACCCTAATAAAATTGAAGTAGATTATTTGACGTGAACGAGCTTAAACATCGACTCATATTGGGTAACACAACAGCTGCCAGCAGCAGTGTTAACAGCTTCCCGTGTCCGGTGTTGTGTGACGTATTTACTGCCTATCCAGGAACATTAACTTTTTGTTTGTTTGTTGCAGTCGAAATACCTCGATAAATTGAATTTCGGGAGGGTTTTTGTATCTTAAAGGTTTATTAAATCATTTAATGGTTTTATTTTAGTCAAATAAAGTTTAATTATTTTACTACTAAATTATTTTTCGGTAATAAAACGTAACATTCTTTAACATAAAATATTAATATAGTGTGAATTTCACATCGAGACGTGATGATTATTATTTTTAATAACAAACTACTTTTTACACTGTTTCGAATAAACTAATCACTTTAGCTAATAACAACGTCAAGTGTATCATATTTTAAAACATCTGGATTTATTCGAATGGAATGTGAGTAAGCTCCAGTCCACATACTACTATTGAGTAGTTAAAACTTCACCCTCAGCTAATTTAGACAATGTATTCATATTTTTATGATTTAAGGAGTTATTTTCTTTCCTTAAAATTCTTGTAAACAAGTCCGAGCATCTCTGATGAAGATTAGGTAATCTGGAAAACGATTTCATAATAATAAAGCTTCAAAAGTGTGTGAATAAACAATCCTTTTCCAATTTAAAATTGTTTAACATTAATGTACAAGTTCACAATGAATCATTGTAAATAAGTTAACAATTTTTAACTGTTAATTGCATACCCTGTATACTATGTGTACTTCCATGTACTGTATGTTTTATTATTTCTTACCTCAAGAAGAGGACAGATTATTTTCCTAAAAATGTCCTAATTGAAATTATTCTACAACAAAGAAGACAAATATCGGTATTCTGTTAAAAAATATAAAATAATATTTAATATAAATATGAATATTATACTAATATTATAATATAAAAATATAAAATCATGTAAATATATACTATATTATAGGTAATGTAATTAACTGGAAATATAGAACTTTTTCATTAGCTACTAAAAAGTAATTATTATCAGTTTTTAAATTAAACGAGAAACATAGATACATATTACAACTACTTGACGTTGGTAAGATGTGCCTACGTCTGGTCTGCCAATCTTGTCGCTGCGCCTTTGTTGCCGCGTCGGTCGATCCACAGAACTCTTCAGTCCAGGGTCCAAGTGGTACTCAGTCCATGATGGTGACCGCTGCCCTGCAGAGTACGATCCGGCTCGTAGTCAAACTTCCTCGAATGGAGATACCGGAACCTCTGTAGTTACCGGAAACTGACGATAGCTAGTGACACGCACTATGATTGAGCGGTGATGATTCACTCCGTTACTAGCTGGACAAGGTTACTGTCCGACATAATGGATTGTACTTATGGGCTCCCGTGGCAGTTCAACCCCTAACTTGTCCAGACATAAGTCCTCCACCAACTTGCCATTCGCTGTGTCGCGCAATCCTCACCAACAGTCTCCGCGATTCCGAAAACCCGCAATTTGTCGCTGATACTGTTTCAGATCGTATTTTCTCTTCGCCAACCTGCCATCTAGCTCAGTAACTACCACTGTAAAGTGTGTCACCACATCTCGCAGCTTTCTCATATCTTCGTTGACGGCCGTAAGGGCTGCACGCACCGACACCTCAACAACCGTCTTTTTTTCTACACATCAGCGAGACATCAGACAAGCGTCTGGTACTTTACGAGTATATGTATTATTGATTTTAATACATGGATAAATAACTGTCTAGCTTGTGGAAACCTGTTATATAGATTCTCTGACTGCTAATATATACTGAAAATCTCATCAAGTTTAGTATAAATACTTATTTGGTGAAGTAAAATGTGTTCAATTAATAAAACTTTGAAATGAAATCCAACCCAGTGTCATACAAATTCAGACAATGAAATGCTAATACAAAACAAGACATGTTACTAAATGTGTGAATGAAAAATGTAATGTTATAAGAACATTTATAAAGTTAATTAATCCTCTCACTGTAACCACTAGTTTATGTGTTTGTTAGATTACTGTCCTCAATAATGCAGTAATTTTCGCAATTAAGATCTCATAAGTATTTTTGCAATCACTTCTATCTGAATAGCACATATCATAACTAAATATAGAAAGTAATTTGTATATTGATTAAAAAAC
Source organism: Homalodisca vitripennis (assembly GCF_021130785.1). NCBI lineage: Eukaryota > Metazoa > Arthropoda > Insecta > Hemiptera > Cicadellidae > Homalodisca > Homalodisca vitripennis. The sequence goes on along the minus strand of NC_060212.1, from coordinate 69,458,858 downwards.
GTAATTGACATTATACAGATATCTGTTAAATACTTCATAGATTAAATAATTGCTACATATTTTAAAGTAAAAGATTGCTTATTAGCTGTTGTATCTTTTATGAACAATATAGTAAGGGGTGTTATAGCAGTTATGATCGAGAGGAGAATAGCGCTTACCCGACATTGTGTATGCATGACGTCACGTGGAAGGGGAAGTCCCCTTAATGAAGTCGGACCTGTTGGCATTAAATTCCTACTGAGTGCAGAGATACTCAGGGGTATTCTTATATTTTCGTGTGTTTATCAACTCATCTGACAACTTGGACACTTTTGAAGAGTCAATGATTGTTAACATTGTAAAAGCTACGTTTAAAGCGTCTCCACTGATTAGGAGTATTATGAGTAAATGTCATCCAGTATTAGACTCCAGCCACATCAAGGCTGTCTGGAGTAGTGGCTGGAGAATTAAGTAGTCAACTTACCGACCAAGTAACTCTAGGGCCAGCTAATGCTTTTAAAGCTAAAGATACAAATAATGAATGAATGATTGAAAAATGCCTGTATTAAAGGGCTATTAAGCCCTCTCTACCACTCTACCTCATATAGTATATAGAAAATGTACGATAGTTTGATACAATTGTAGTACATTATTAACATATTCTTTAAATAGAAAAAAAATGCTTAACCTATACAAGATTGAATTATCTTAAAAATAAAAATCTATATATTTGAATGAATGCCTTAAATACAAAATACAACTTTTACATAAATACAAGATCATTCAAAATGAAGAGCAAGAAGCAAGAAACACTCTAACACACCGACTGACCACGTGACCACAACAAGCAGCACCACCCGTCACCTCCCAGACCGTCCATCAGCAAGCAACTAACCCTCGCCCCGAAGCGTGCACGGACCTCAATACATCTGATATCACCGGGGAGAGCGTTCCAAAGGCGACAACCCTGAACAGTAAAGGACTTTTTTAAATATTGACAATTCATACGTTTATCTTTAGCTATGCTGCAAATTATAAACCTTTGAATTCATAGTAATGTGGTTCCCCTTCTTGTAGGTCGTTCAATAATATCATAGATAAAGTTAAATGATCGGACAGATAAAGAGGATATTTGGTTTTGATAATTAAATGTAGAATAGAAAGAATGTAGAATTTACGTATTTGATGAAGTTTCATGAGTGACAACTGCTGAAAATATTGCGCAGCGTGCTCATGACATCTCAGATTAAAAATAAATTTTATACTATAGTTCTGAGCACGCTAGAGTCTGTCCGATTGCTCTACGGTCATGTCACTCATCTCGACATCACAGTAGTCAAAGTGTGGTAGTATAAGAGTCTTAATGAGTACCACCTTAAAGTTGAATGTCAGGTACAAGGCAAACCACTTCAAACCGTGGATGCCAGAAAGTCATCCAGAAAGGCACGTTATCATAACTTGTTCAGTCCATTTGAGATTTCTGTTCATAGTGAGTCCGTGATTTGTCAGTTTGGTTTAGTAATTTAGTTCACAACTGTTAAGTTTAAGTTTCCGTGCGGTATCAAGATTAATTTGGTTTATCATTCTATAGTTACCATTGCTTGCGTTTTGTTTTCATTTAGTTTCATTCCTTGTTGTATTGCCCAAAAGTTAATGGCCTCAATATACAAGTTGAGTAGTGACACAAAATTACCTAGTTCGTGTGGTAAACAGTGAACGTATATTTGCAAAACGTCGGCATAAAGATGAAAATTTGAACGTGTTATAAGTAAACAGACTTTGTTTATATAACATGAGAATAAGAGACGCCCAAGTTCAGAGCCTTGTGGGACTCTCAGTGTAACAGATTTCCAGTAAGACAGTTTATTCCCATTATTTACACATTTCTGACGTCCAAGTAATGTAAGACTCGATCCAATTAACACAACCATCGGAGAAACCATACTTCTTAATTTGATAAGGTGGAGGGATGGTATACGCAGTTGAAGGCCTTGGAGAAATCAAATAATATCATCAACATTTTCATTAGTCTCCTGTCCATTGCCAATCGGAAATCATCAGTAATCTTCAATAATGCTGTAATGGTATTGTGATTACATCTGAATCCAGACTGGAATTTGGTTAGAATATTGTAATTATAAAAGGATAAGAAGAAAACTGTTCGTGGACTACTCTTTCGAAGCATTTTGAGAGGCACGAGAGAATGCTTATTGGGTGTAGTTCAGAAGGAGTTTGAACGAGTATGTTTTCTTCAATGGGCAAGCCAGGGCGCGCTTAAAAATATCGGGGTAAAACAGAAGAATTCAATGAACAATTGAAAATAACAACTATAATAGGCAGTGTGAATGGAAGGGTATCCTTCAGAAAGTGTAGAGGTATATTATCATCCCCGACCGCGTTGTCATCCTAGAAAATGAGGCAAGCACGTCGGCCTCACTCACAGGTGCAAACGAGAACCGACAGCTGGTCGCATCCCGAGAAGCAGCCTCAACTCGGCGACATAATCGCGAGCTGCAGATTCATCTATTGGTAAATTTACAAAATATTTTTCTAGACTGCATTAAGGTCAAATGAAAAAGGGGTATCGACTCTTGACTTTCCAATATCTAGGCCCTTGACCCTGTTCAATAGCGACCTCGTGGATTGCCGCTGAGACAGAATTCTATGGTAAATCCTTACTTTGGCATTTCTGATTTGCTATTGTGTACGATTAATCAGACCAATCTTGCGAAGACTTTGACCTTTTGGCCTTAGGGAAAACTGAGCCTCTATGTTTCTGTAAATCTGTTATGGAATCATTCAACCAAGGAGCGGGAGCTTTAGAGATTATTTTTGTGACAATCGGTGCATGTTTATCAAATAAATTGAAAAGGAAAGAGTTAAAATAAATAACCATGTCATTCACGTTATTGGCGTCAGTAACCTCATGCCAGAACAAAGCAGCAGCATGAATGAGAAGAGCAGCATGATCTAAGCCTCTGTATTTACGGTACTGAATGATTTTTGGCTTATATTTTGGGGTTCGGAGTTTATAAGCGAACAAGACTAGATCATGCTTTGAAAGTCCAGGGGCAGGAAGTTGCCCGTGGTGTGCCACATGTGCCGGGTCGGATACAGCCATGATATCCAACCAAGTGCCGGTTGTGGCAGTATGGTGAGTAGCTTGAAGTGGAAGTAAAGTCTCAAGATTGTAACATTGCAGTCAAATACGTTTCGTCATAGGTAGCAGGTCCATTTAGGTCAGAGTCCAAGTTTCCTATGATAAACACAATTTACTGTAACGAGCCATAAGATCGGTAAGTGTAAGTTCAAATTCTACAAGGTACCCGATATTTGGGGGTTTATGACCTACAAGAATATGACTTCCATTTACACTAACATCCAGAAACATATACTCTGGACGTCCCTCCCTAGTAGTGTCGAATAATAATATGGTAGAAGTAAAAAGGTGAGACCTAACATAAGCAGTGACTTCACCGCTACGCTTGCACAGTGGGTCGTTTCCTGGATATAGCCAGATAGTTCAACGGATTTGTCGCTTGTAACAGGCTTCAGCCAAGTTTCAGAAATTAAGATAATGTCAATATGAGGAGAATAAAAAATGGAACGAAGTTCGTCAATATTACCATACATTGACTGCGTTAACGTGTGCTGCCTTAAGAAATTTATTATAGGGAGCGAGAGAGCGGCAGAGAAGCGCGTTTATGGAGGGCGGTGAGACATAAAATATGTCTTTATATCAGAAGCAGTTTTATTTATAGTTAGGGACATACCTATAATATACTTATTTAGTTTATAATTGATATAAAATCCAAAATAGATTTTTTTCTTGTCAAAGCTGTATAATTTGTTGTATCATTTTGATGACATTGGTTTGCTCAGCAACTTATGTGCAACATTTACAGTGTAAATTGTGGAATAGTACGATTTTATATGTACTCTTAATACAATATATATTTTATGTATTCATCGTAAAGAAAACATCCAAATTCATTTGCACAATTTCTCTTTTAAAATGTCCTTAAAAATTGATTAAAAAGTTATAAATTGTATTTCTGTACATTTATCCATTTAGAAATACAATAAATTAACAAACATTAACACAATTATTTATACATTTTTTAACAAATATTATACTTAAAAATCTCATTAAATACTACAGCAATATACATATATATATATATATATATATTTTTTTTTCATTAATAGTTGGTAAAATATATATATATATATATATATATATATATATATATATGTATATGAATAGCTTAAACATTTTATACTATCATAAAACATTAATTACACCTGATTTTAATTCTATTGGTACTATTTCAGTAGAAATTATCTTGATATTTCAAGAAGGTATTATATAAATATCAAAAAATAATTATAACCTTAATTTAAAATTTAAGTAATCCATAAATATATTTAATGTAGGCACGATACACTTATTTTTTCAACATAACGTCTTATTTATTATTCGTATTTATGGATTACAACTTAAAATCCTTAAATTCCATCTATACATCAGTCACTCATATACTTCAGAGATGAATGTAGAAAGGGTTTATTATTTCACTTCCCTATTTTTAACAGTTAGAAAAGTAATTGAAACGAGCATATTTTATATATTATTAAAAAATACACCTAGTATAATACCTGAAAGAATGTCACGTAAAAAGTATAATTATTGTGCATTAATTATATTATTTTTCCCTAGCCTTTTCAAAGAGATTCTATCCCACAATATATTATCAAACGTTATTCTAACATTTATCTATCAGTATATCTAACCTATCTTACTGGAACGTCAAGAATGACTTTGTTTCCTAGACAGGAAAACGATTTTTATGATTCATCATGAAATCTGTTATACTGGTTTCCGAATTTTCTCACATGTATCTAGTTACAATTTAAAGATGCAATTTGTAAAAAATCCTAAATATTTTGCACATGGATAAAAAAGTCTCAAGTTAGAATAAACATTTAAATGAGATACATACCTTTCAATTCGTAATCGGCTCACATATTCTGTAGTGAAACGATATCAGATTTTGAGATTGATCCTTATCTTAATTAAAATCGCTGACTGTCCTTAGGAATTATTTAAAACAAAGGATGTCCTAGTTACCTATTATTTATGCCTTAAACCCTCTGGTTAATTCGAACTGTGTACTAGTTGTATTCAGCATGCCTATCCCAAATGTGGTTAGAATGTCTAATAATCATTACCTCTTTTGAGTACACATCCACTACAAAACACACATGTGAATTATACCATAGCATCGTGTAACTCATATAGTCCAAGCAGTTTCATAATATCTTGTTTAAAAAATCAATTATGATTAACACTAGCATTCGTAATCTATAAACAAAGTATCGTCGTTTTAAAAACACAAATCGATACATATATTGTGTTTGTCATAAATCCTCCCATTATAATCAGTAAATTGAAAAACAAATATTTTATGAATGCTTTCAATTAATTGTTACAATTTAGAAATATGATAATTGGATTGATAATAATGATAACTCTGTTTTAGGATTGAGTAGTTTTTATTCCAATTGATATTTGAAGTTTATTTCCATCAGAAATTGATTTTATTTATGTAGAATATTTCATTTTCTTCCAAAAAAAGGTTGCTGTTGACATATTTTTGTCAGTCTTTTCTTAGTGTGTTTAACACATGATTTATTAATACCTTAATTGTATTTAAATATTAGTATAATAAAATGCTAATAGGATTAAATACTTTTTTATGAACTAATACCATAAAAACCATCAGTGCAACATCAGAATTTTTAGATGAACATATATTTCAATTTAATGCAACAATAATTTCAAACCACAGGAGGTGCTACACGTCAATCAACACCAAAATGCCGTTATGTCAGTCACTGCCTAACCACAACAGGGTGACATAATGTGCGAGACATATTGTACACCGATAGATATTGTAGATCAGATATTGTACACCGTAATACGGCTCACGCAGACCTTGCAATATCACTGGATGAGCGTTAGCGAAGGATAAATATAATTTGTGTCTGTCTGTTTGTGTACCTGCACGATATATTAAAAACGAATTTACCCATAAAATACATTTTTTTCTGAAGCCAAACCGTAAGCTATACTGACTCTAATAATGTCACTCCATGGATAACTATGATGGCAACGAGAAAATATCAGAATAAATACATTTTTAAACACACTTAGTATACGAATTAAATATTTTAACATGTGATATATTAACAGTTTTAGCCTAATTATTCCATCATCACACATCCAACATCATTGTATGGTGAATTTGTGTAGACTGTTAATAATTAAATATCACACACTGACTTAAAACCCTATTTGCCTAAAAAAATTTGAAAATATCATGTGACAAGACATATAAAGAAAGATTTAACATGTAGATTTTTTTCATAGAGCTTAATTTTATATACACAAGAATGAATTCTATGATGTTGCATGTAAAACCATGTAATTTAGCGAGCCACTTTATAATTTAATACAATTTCTCTTCTGTTTATTGGGGGATGTAAAAATTGCTTGGCCATTTGATAGTCGCTCTATTTCTCAATATTAAAATGAGCTAAAGACTTAAGATTTTGCATTGAAACTTAGCGAAGCATTTTAAGCGATGCGTTTTTTGGCGTACTCCTACCTTGTGATATAGTCCAATTATGAAGTATTCAACTCTGTTCATCTGTACCGATGGTTAAGTGCTATGTCGATTTTAATTGAAAAATCTATATTCAAACATAATTTTATCATCTTATATATTTCTACCGTGATGCGTTTTCACACTACATAAACATAATTTATTTAGTTTTTATTTTTTATTTCTATTTATCCACCTGTATATTTCCTGTATAAACTGTGCATTCATTTTTTATTATTTGCTTTTTATAAAGTCTGTGTAGTACCGTTAGGCAGATATCTGTGTGGCGCAGTATCTGGAACTGGCTACATAATAAAATAATAATAATGTACAGTCGCACACAGCTCTTGATAAAAATTGCATATCTGTGTATAATACAAAAACATTATCAAAATATTTCTTTCGCGTCATTTTATATTTATAATTGGGTGTTCCTAAGCAACTTTATCAAAGTCTATTTTTTTAGGGTTATATGATTAGTTTTAATGTTTCTTTCCTAATTAGGAGTTAGAAATCACTCTTTTTGTACACTAGTATTGCATTTCGATTTAAGATAAATATTATAACTGATTAATTTTTCCTTGTATAACAATCAAGTTACATTGTCTATCATGCATGACTGTGTTTCTTTGTTCGTGACTCGTTTCACAAAACATTTAAAAGCCATAAAAGCAAATTGTATAGTTTAATGAACATGTAACCCAGTACGTTATTGAGAAGGGAATGTCCAGATTTTAATGAGTCGACACGTCAATTTTAGTAAACCTAGAAATATAAACTACTGCTACACCTATAGTTTCAACTAAAATCTGCAACACATATTATTCACTTTTAACTAAGAAATAGTATTATATTACAGCACGGTGTTCATTGAGTCGTCATTAGACCGTTATAGAATAAATGGAAAGTCAATATGCTAGGGCAAATTTATGCAACATAGGAACATTTAGCAACATTCACTCAGGATTGAAAGGGAAATAATTTTAAAGATTGAAGCTGTTTTATTGGACTGTAACATAAACTGATTCAAAAATTTATATTTGTGTGTTAACCCTGATTACGTTTTTATATATATCCGATACCGCTTTACAATATAAATTAGTGTAACACGTATGGATATTGAAAAATAAAAGATTTAAGCTGTATTTTCAAATCTACAAATTCATAGATTTTCAATTAGCATATAATAAGGGTAAAAATATTGTTATGATTTCTTCTAATAAACATTTTTTATGTTAATTTTTGACGTGACAACGTCTTAAATTAGGTTGCGGCTCGGAGTCACTCATGAAAAAGTGTAACGCCCGGTAACGTTACGATGCCCGTCCAGTGGGTCCGCCGCACGGGATCCGCACGGGATAAAGCAGATAACTGTGGGTCCGCCGCACGGGATAAAGCAGATAACTATGTTTATTCGTCGTGAAAATGTGGAGTGCTTAGATTCGTCATTTACAACAACTACAACAATAAAGGTAAATAATTGTACACTGATATTTCATTATCGTAAACTATGATTGATTGATTAATTGTTAGATTGACACAAAAGTTGAGAAACTGAGTTTATAGGTTATGTCATGCTATTGACAAATGTTGATAGTGTTAAGTAAATTATTAGTTTAAATCACTCTGCAATCAATCGTAATTCAGTCGATTGAGAAGAAACAGCGCGTATTGCTAGTCAAACATTTAAAATAACAAATTATAACCTCTAACCTGTCATAACAGTGCGACCAAACAAACGAACTAAACCGACCAATCACCACGCGCGGAGTTAGAATTTAACTGTGTTTAGCAAGAATTTCAAATTCCAATTTTAGTAAATGTTTTATTCAACTTTACCATTTACAATAACAAATTTTAATTAATTTCAAATTATGTACAATGTTTTAGTAAACAAAATATATTTCTATAGTTAAAATTTGTGCAATTCTTATTTTCATTCAATTCCTTGTTCCTATTGTGCAATTTAATAATATTCATATCAATAAATATTCTACCGAAAAAAAGACGTTGTCACGTAAAATCTTCGCCCGTAAAACCGACTTTACAGGCAACCATAATTTTTTTAATTTTAAATTTATTTTCTACAGTTTTTAAATGTTAACAATTTTGAGGTAAACAAAAGATACAAGCAAAATATTTACCGAAGAAATTTCAAAGTTAATATAGTTAACTTGTTTTTATATACGTATATACAATGATCAATATCGTCACAGAATATGAGTAATTTGAAAAAAATATAAATGTATAGTTTTCCAAAATTTAACTTTCAGTTAGGTCGGTGAAATTTCTGATCACAGATTTGGTTTGACACGTCTGGTAGTCAAGAAATCTAACGTTTTCTTACAAGCACTATATTTACGAGCTTCTACATTTAATGCAGAAATTAAGTAGAGTTCTGACAGGATGGTTTCTTCTATTGAATATGTTTGATGACAAATCATCATTACCTTTAAGGAGCCCATATTGTAGCGTAATATCTCTCAACAGCTGCGTCCTCCTGTTTTCTAAATGCACAGATAAATCATGATGTCCCGGAAAATATTTTCGACAGTACTAGCCTTGTAATGCTATTAGCTAAGCAATAAGGGTGACTGCATGAGGAAGAGTAATTATTTAGATTTTTGCGGTACACGTTATTAGTTGTTGTAAGCCCACAGTCCTGGTGGCTAAGGCCGTATGACGTGTTCCCTATCGTATTGATCTTAAAAACCTCAATTAAATAACGATTTTATTAGAAATAGAAAGCTATTAGTTGTAGATATTACCTTTTTTCAGTGGTCATAAAGCCCTCTGTTATAAAAATTGATTGAATGAAGAGATGATAATGTATATATTATCTTCATCTAATTTTAAATTTATCACAATAACTATCACAATAAATAAATACTTGCTCCTGGCGGAGCAAGTACTTTTTGTGATTCAATGTTTATTGAAATTAAATAAGGCTATTGCCATTTATACAATTTAATGTATCACAATAAATAGTAATATGTACTTATTGAAAAGAGAGTCTGATACACACTGACACTGATTTCTCATATTTTTTACAACTTATTGTCTACGATAGCTTTCTATCGACGAATGGCTTCAGTTGACGTTACACATGTTTATGAGGAGCTCGTGCCAATGAAATTTGGATTGATTAGATTCATCAGGTGGATAATATATCCCTAAGTACTAGATTGTATTAATCATAATACCAATAATATTAGGAATTTGTTGTATGTAAAGCGTAGGTTATCCAATCCGTAGTTATGTATACTTATACTTGATCATCTCGAGATTTTACATCGGGAGTGAATTATGCATGCAAGAATACCGCAAATATTATGAATAAATAAAACAGTTCTTAAAATTGGTTGGGTTTTTAAATACGGAGGCAATCGCCTTTAAATGTTGGCCCTTGGGCAGTTCTTTATGTTTATTATTTATAAAAATACTTATAAAGCGTTGGTAAAAATGTTATAGAATATTATGTTGCCCTGTACATGAAAAATTTACAAGTATTATTCTTTAGCTTGGCTATAAGATGCTTCTTCTTATATAAAATAAATATGGTATGGAAAAACAATGTATCATCCCATACCACCGGTTTTGTAGTTGCTTCTTAACAGAAACTTAAGTGTCATAAGAAGTCTCATTTAAATGGCACAAACTTCAGTACCAGTTCATATGCTTCTGTCGGACATCAATTTTAGATAATTATACGTGAATAATTAGAGATTTAATGATTGACCCTGAACGAGGTTTATTGCTTTCCTGATTTTCTATACAAAGTTATACATATATAGTTGTCCAGGTATTCAAAGAAGAACATGTTAGAAGTAAACTTAGCATTTTTAAACCTTGTCATAAAAATATAGTTATGGAAGAAAAGCCACATAGTGTTGAAATACGAACTAATATAAAATAATAACATCTAGTTCCTTAAAACTCTAAAAATCGTTGAATTTTATTTTCATTATCTTTTAAATGTTTAAATTATTGTGTGTGTGTGTGTGTGTGTGTGTGTGTGTGTGTGTGTGTGTGTGTGTGTGTGTTAGAAACAAATTCTCCATTCTTTGTAAAATTAGAAAGTATCATACGTCAGTTGAACGTGAGTTGAAAAACAAACAAGCCATTAAACGTTTATGTTCCTGGATAGGCAGTAAATACGTCACACAACACCGGACACGGGAAGCCGTTAACTCTGCTGCTGACAGGTGCTGTGATACTCAAAATATTGCGGTGTTTCAACTCTTGTACCGATTAAATATCTTGGATTTATTTTTGTTCTTAAAACTTAAAATTATTTGATCTAATACATAGTTTCAGGAGATAAAATTAAGATGAAAATTATAACATTAATGTTGTATTCCCATTGATTTGTATTGCTCTTTTAGTTCAAATAAATTTCATTTTATATGTTTATTATCAACGAAAGGGTCTTGCTCGAGTGAATTATATTTCCGACTCCTATGTTGAGGCAAACTTAGCCTTATTACCACATTCATGAAAAAAAGTTTATATATATATATATATATGGCTGTTTAAATTTTTCCGGTCTTAGTATTTATTTATGTAGTTACTTTGTCTTGCTTCTCAATCGAGAAAAAATATATAACAATACAGTTCTGTGAAGCCTATTTCTGTCAAATTACAAATAAGATAGGTTTCATACAATTCGATCCCCGTAGGAAGCTTTTATTCTTCTTTTTCGTTCTTTTTTGTTGACTATACAGGGTGACAATTAAGTCTGGAACCTCCCTTTTAATTTTTGAACCACAATAGAAATACGAAAGTTCACACGTGCTTACTGGTGATAGGAACGCACACATCTGCCCAATTACCGACCAGATAATTCCGTTGGGGGACGGTCCACAAGGGGTCAGACAAAATTCTTAAATAGCAGCATGGGTCAAGTTTGATATCAAATTAAAGGTCTTACTTAGCAAAGTGCAATGCCGCACCGGACTTAAAAAGGTGGATTCATTTAGTAGTTATAGCTATTTGAATTTTAAAACAATTGAACAGTGTAAATTATTAAGTATTACAAGTAAACACCAATTTTTAAGTACCTGTGATCAAAGTAAGTGTTCAAAATGTTCCCCTCCCATCATCTGAAAATGTAGTAATCGAAGCCAGGAATCAATAATTATTACCAATAACACAACTACTGTTAGAATGTGACAGATTGAGTCATACACAGCATCCACAGAAACTTAACGTTTGGGCAGGTAATATAGGAAATCAAATTATGGGCCCATTACTTATCAATGGTAATTTAAATGGTGACTCGTATCTAGCAATGCTCCAAAATGAGATAATTCCTGCACTACAAGCTGCTCTTGGTCGACAATTTCAAAGAATTTATTTCCAACAAGATGGCGCCCCACCACACTTTGCTCTCCTTGTTAGAGAATACTTGGATACAATATTCCTTCACAGATGGATTGGAAGACGCGGTGCAGTAGAGTGGTATGCTCTTTCCCCTGATTTATCTCCGCTGGATTTTTTTTCCTTGGGGATACAGTAAAGTTTTATCGTACTAAGCCTCGAGATTTGACCTTCCTGGCTTCGATTACCGCCTACATTGTCAGACGATGAGAGTGGAACGTTTTGAACACTTACTTTGATCACAGGTACTTAAAAATTGGTGTTTACTTGTAATACTTAATAATTTACATTGTTCAATTGTTTTAAAATTCAAATAGCTATAACTACTAAATGAATCCACCTTTTGAAGCCCGGTTTGCGGCTTTGTACTCTAATAAGTAAGACCTTTAATTTAATACCAAACTCGACCTATGCTGCTATTTAAGAATTTTGTCTGACTCCTTGTGGACCGTCCCCCAAAGGGATTATCTGGTCGGTAATTGGGCAGATGTGTGAGTTACTATCACCAGTAAGCACGTGTGAACTTTGGTATTTTTTTTCTATTGTGGTTTAAAAATTAAAAAAGGAGGTTCCAGACTTAATTGTCACCCTGTATATACCTTTGCCACATTCTTTTTGCTGTAAAGGAATGAAGTTTATAAACTATACAATTATTTGTTTTCAAACTTGCGTAAGTTTATTTAGTTAATTAATCAACAAATAATTATCTTCAAAATAAATCTATATTTTGAATTAAAGTACGGGACATACCATTGTAAGCGTGTTGTTTTAGTTTTATCATTTATTAATATTGTAAATTGATATCAATTAATAATGTTTTAAACAGATTCTCTATACTCGAGGGAAATTAAATGTTTCTCAGCCGTAATTGCAGTAAATCTATTTAATTCAAACTAACTAAGCTTGCAACGATACGTCTGATATTATATAATTCTTTATTATAACAAACTTTACTAAACAAAACACACTTCCTCATTTACTATTTCCTGACTCATATATGTCGCTCATAAATGTCATTTGAGATCTTACATTCATCATTCATGGCGTGTATACTAAAAATACAAGGTAAAAGCCTAAAGAAGTTGTATTTAGTTTAGGACTTGTTCAATATTCATAAATTATGTCCAAATATGAAGTTCGTAATATTTGTATTATTATGTAGTATATAAAAGAGAGTATGCATAAACAAAACTTTCCTATTTACTAGTTTTACTAATTGGCCATTTCAATACTAATTGGCAAGGCGTTACAAAATCTCACTCGTGGGACTGGAACATTTTTATTTTTGTCTGTTTGCCTGTCTGCCGTCAGCACGACATTAAGAAAACAAATTAACCTATATACTTGAAATGTTGCATGTAGCTTCATTTTTACATAAGCAACACGTAGTTCAATGACGGTAAATGTTACTCAGTGTAACAAAACTTGTTACTCAATGTAGTTTAATGTGATTTAGCTTTAAATTAGGTAATATTTCACGTTGGTTTTACTGGTAACTGTGATGGCATCAAGAGAAATCAAAATAAATAAATTAGTAAACATGCTGGGTACAAAGATGATGGATCTTAACTTTTACAGTTAATTAACAAATGCAGCTTATTTATAAAGTAATAAAACTAATAAAGTTGAGACATACTAAACATTTGGTGACAAGTTCTCATGTCAGCACATATTTGCCCTATAGTGCTCTTCATATCACCGAAAATTTTGTTATCTAAGCAATCATATGAAACCCAGCAGAATAGTAACATGTAAATATTTCATGTGATAAAATAGTATAAGAAACATTATCTTTATACTTTAAGGTTTTTTTCATTAAATCTTTTAACATAGACATAGAGTTTTTTGTCCTTGTCCAAACATGGATTTTGGCTTAGAGGCATTGAATCCTGTCATTCGACTGGCCGACACAATTTTTGTATTTTATCTCCTAGAGGTAGGTAAACGTTTGTTCTTTGTATATTGAATTACTATCTATATTTGCACATGACATATTAAGAATAAATGTGATGTAGACCTGAAATTGATGCAGTATGGTGTATTCTTACTATGTATTACTAATGCTATTAAAACTCTTTACCAATTAATATAAAATCTTTAAAAATCGCAGTTTATAACCTACGTGATCATTATGCTTATAGGAAGACAGCTCGTTTGGTTTAAAGTGATGCGGTTTGTATTTTTGTATTTTAAAATAGAATAGGATGAGGTCATAAGAACGTATGTTGGGTGGTTTGGTCTATAAAGGTAATCCTTTTTCATATTCTGTAGTTTAAGTTGATATATTTATACAAAGTAACGTAATAATAAAGAGTTTTATAACTTTCTTAATTGGCAAAAGCGACCCGTAGTATGAGGCAGTAAAAACAAGCAAGTGAAAGCTAATATTGATTGAGCCTTTGTTATTCTCGTTTGTAAACCTGGTCCACTTTGAAGAACCGAGATTATATTACAGGTTTCATTACAATCATCAATATTTACCGAAAGAGAATTTACTTAGTCCTTTAACTAAAACTAAGAAAAATATTGTGGATTTTGCATTCCACACACATTATTTTTATTTGATCTTAGGATAAATTTGTTCATGATTGACAAGACTTGAGATAATTAACACACTAGTTATTTTGCGAGTAAATTTAGTCAGAAAATACTAAACTAAGAAAAGTTTTAGTCAAATACATAGAACATTTAAAAATGAATGATTAAATACCTCGTTTTGATTTTAATCACTTTAATAATTCTCATATAATTTACTACGAAAATCATTTTCATGTGCTTTCTTCATTTAAATCCATTATTCGCATATGGTACAAATGCTGAACTTTATTGAAAAACGTCAATTATGAAAATAAACACATTTATTCTTACTTAATACCGGCAACCATCTCCGTTGCTCCTGCTTTTTGAAATTGCGGTTTATTTTCGTAGTATAATCGAGAAATTACGAATTATTTTTACTATCTGACCAATGGCTGAAAGAGTTTAAGTATACTCTATTATTTAAGTACTAGTACACGTTCTAAACTTATGCACACTAAAGGGATATTGGAAACTATAAGGATACAGCAAAGATTAAATTGACATATATCTAAGGTAATTGAAAAGACCAAAAACATAAAGTGGTTTAGCTAAGTATTGTGTCGTTTAGTTGTTGTGTCGTTTGTTAGCTGCACTCAAAAAGCAATATATGTTCTAAATTTTCAATAAAACGTATTTTTAAAATATTATATTGAATATTTTATAAAGAAGAACAAGCAGGATATTTGGTGATATGGAGTAAATTTTTAAGCAACGAAGTTTTCTTTTTTGCGAGTTTTTTTACTGATTTCGAAAGTACCATATATTTTATATTAAATTAAGGTTTTCATTTTTTTAGTATAAAAAGCAATTTTTAATACAAGACGACTTTTATTGTACTATTCGGGTGTTTGGTAAACCTGACTGAAGGTTAAACTAATAACGTGAATTCTAAACCAATAAACTAATATAATACTAAAGTAGAATTCGTTGACATAAATGTATTGAATGTCTTACTTTTTCAGAAAATATTAATTAGGATGTTCATTAAAATAACAGTCTAAAATAAACTTTAATAGTAAGAATTTCTCTAAAGTTAATTTTGATAATTTAAGTGAAACATACATGCCTAAAAGAAGTTTCAATTACATTTGATTGCATTTTAGGCATGATTAATTTATACAAAATAATAAAATTTGTGCTAAATAATAAAGGTATTGGATCTATCAAAACTAAGCAACCACAAACCGCGCTCACTTTAAACGATCGTATAAATAAGTTGTAAAAATCCTGATCTGACTATCTTTGCATTATAGCTTGCTGTTTGGTTGATCCAAATCACTTATTAATGATCCTTAATGTTATTTTGGTTTAAGCTTGTGAATAATTTACACATTCTTTTAAGTTTATAATTGTTGAAAAGTTTTCATTGTATTTTATTTAATTATTCTAATGATACATAAGTTTAACTTATTTAAAGTCATTAATAACAATACTTAATAAATGAACCTGGGAGTTGAAGCTATAACTAACTTACGTTTTATTCACTAACTGTTATCTGCAATTTTGCACGAAATTTTTAAAATGTAATTCCTTATGCTATTCCTGATGTAATATGATTGATCCATATAAATTGTTTTAAAGCTCTTATTATATCAGTGTTCATGGTTAAATGGATCACAGTTTATTCTAAATTTCATATCATGTTTTGTGCTTGTAAGAGCGTTTATTGATGGAATTGATTATAGTTTCAACGCCACAGTTGAATTTACCCTGTTTCACCGATCAAGAAAATATAAATACGTGGACTTCGGTTACCTAAGTCTGTAAACTCTTTACTTTTACTACTCTTGCCATAATCGGAAGTTCTAAAATATCTCCGGTGCTATAGTTAATCTTGTATTTCCAACAAAGAAAACATATTTGCATACGTATGTTTCATTTATTATTTATACGAAGTAAAATTTAGAAAATTCTTCACACTATCATCTAACAATTAAAATATGATAATGATGAACTTGGCATTCCACCTTTCATTCCTGATTGGCATTCAATGAGCGCTACGATATCACTTTCAGTGCAAAGGGGTATCCCGTTGTATTAGTGCATTGACTCAAAGCAGCAGACAATTTACAAGAGTGGAAAGTACTGTATTTAGCATAATGTAGCTGGCTACTGCGACGGTTACTAACCTATTTTGTAGAGTGCATTACCTTATCATACATACAGGTACATTTATTGGGCAACACAGTGGTAATCTTTATGTCCTGTACGCTAAAATTATTGCGTATGTTCCATGTATTTATATTAAATATTTGCCTTCTCTACTGCTAAGTTATAATTATGTTACTGCCTTTATGTTTTGTGTACAAAAAGAGAGATTAGCTGACATCCATTAATTATTATTATGAAACTTTATACATCAGTTTATCTTAAGTTTACTGTTAGGCAACTATATATATATATATATAGTTATAAACTAAACAAAAACTTTATACAATTTAGTATTGTGTGATACTGTAAATACAGTGGTGATTGGTAATCTCTAAGCGCTAAAACTGTAACTCGAGTTCAAAACTAAGGATAATAGAAAAAGTTCGAATAGTATAATTTGAATAATTCAAGCAGAAACACCAAATTTAGATACAATCATACTAGAGACATTTAAGAACAAACTGATAACTTTTTACTTACTCCAGAACCTAACGTCTAACCTATTAGTGTTTCAGAAAAAAGAAATTCAAACATTTAATCTTCTTTCAGAGCTCTTGATTTAAAAAAAAAAATTTCTTTATGAAAGAAGTTTGAATAGTAAACATTCTGTTTTCATTTAGGCAGTTGGTAGTAAAAATAACTTGTAACAGGCACAGTTATCTTTGCTAACTGACTGTTTGAAATCTGTCCTCTCCGTAGTTTCATCAATGTTTTTATAAAATCCAAAATAAATTGTAAGGAATAGCATCATCATGCACGATGTTCAGTTTTAGTTTTTGAATTTAGTTGTTACTATTTGAAGAAAATATCCGTTTCAATCATATATTCTGATTCTACGTGATTCTGAATGTTCCTAGACATTTCTTTTATCTCAAAAATACTTAAATTAAATTAGTTTTATCAATAAGTTTGATATAAATGTACATCTATAAGTATAGAGTGACGGGCAGAAGTTGCAAGTGAATAGGACCCTTATCTTTCATGGAGAAATATCCGAATATCTTCATTATTAGTACATGAACTTCGGCTTGTGAAATCAATACAAATATTTCCTTTCTACTAAATAGGAGCTTAACTTTTTCTTTCCACCTCTATCGGACTTACCTCGATGTGTCCCAAAAATTAAATGTTCAATGTACCCAAGCAACATATTTATTTATGACACATAAGTATACATATATATATATATATATATATATATATATATATTTATATATATATATATATATATATATGTGCTTCATATCAATTTATGTTACCATAGCACCTTTTTATCAACCTTCATACTGTATCATTTCTCCCCCTAATTCTGTTTTATAATATCCTAGCACAGGACAGTGGCCCTTGAGGACGAGTAGAATATGCATAAATGGAGTCAGGCCTGTAATATTTTTAAATGGCTTATTTATTATATAATACTTACCACTATGCAATTTTTTTCATTTGCCCACAGAATGCAATTTATTTCAATTAACTAGCCTACATTATATTTGTTACTTTTAAAATAAAACATATATTTTTATACATAATATTATTGTATATATTTAATTTATTTTTATTAATTTGTATCTATTTTTGTTATAGATTCCATTCGATCGTCTATGAATCCAAACAAGTCAAAATATATGCATGATAATGTATCTATATTTTATTATCTCAGTTACCAAATGTAATCATGTAATAAAATTAACCATATATATATATATATATATATATATATATATATATATATATATATATATATATATATATATATATATATATTGCTTGTATTTTTCCATATACAAGTTTCATTCAGTTTATACCACGGCAATTAATTCATAAGGCACAAATGCCACTAGCTGCTTAATATAGTTGTAGTTATTGTAATATTTTTGCAAATTTACAATTGTGTGAATTTTTTACATAACGTAAACGTAATATTTAATTAATAAAAAAAGTGTTTATAAATCCGTGTTATCAATTAAATATTGATGGTAAAGCAAAATTACTTAAATTATATTAATAGCTATGAATATTTTGAAATATTATTTTATAGTATTACATCGATAATCTCTGCCTTACTTACAGTATAAACGATTTACGAGGTGTCTACACCAAACTACGCTATATTTAACCATGAATAAGGCCGAGATGTTTAGACGGGAGATCAGTTGAAATATCGCAATCAGTTTGGTATCACAACACCTGCCAGCAGCAGTTTTAACAGCTGCCCGTGTTCAATGTTATGTGACATATTTACTACCTGAATATAAACGTTTTGTGACTTGTATGTCTTTGTCCGAACACCACACAGAATTGGTGCATTATGGTTATTATCCTTTTTATAGGCTACGATACAGTATATTACTTATATTACAGCTGAATAGCAAAAATTTTAGTACCATATATTCTTTTATTTATATAAAAATAAATATAATGTAATTTTGGCGTTTAGCTATATTTTACATTCCGATCTGCGCAACTTCTGAAATTTGACACTGTCATAAACTGTACCTTGACAGTAGTACTTAGTACTTTCCATTATTTATTATCCTTTAACGCACCAATATCACCAGCGTACTGAGATAAGGATCCAACCAATGGTTAACAATCAACAGATGTTAGTAAAGTTCTTGACGAAGGCTTTCACAGGTTGCGAAACAATGAGACCTTAGCTGTTTTCGTATGGCACTTTTTCAACATCCTAGGGCAGCTAAAAGACCTCTGCATTGCCTACCCAGCAGCCATCCAGTGTAACCTAGAAGAAAAAGTGTTCTCCTTTATATTACAGCTAATTCAGTGTACTACTATATTTTAGACATGATCTTAAATCACAGTGGAGCAATCGAGTTTTATATAAGTAAATTTTATTATGGAAATAATAAATTATGCGATTATAGAATTTGAAATATCACACTACTATACACACTTATCCAATTTTGCTTTTAAACCTTCTTAATTAAATAGTTTTAAAAATCATGGCTAAATTTGTTTAACAGCGCATTTTTGGAAAGCAAGAGACACTCAACTCCAATAGGATCATTAATTGATTCTTTAACACTTTATATGTTTAACCATCAATAAAGATGTATTCCCTGTAATCCCCATGCATGTTCAAAGTCAATAAGTGTAACTGGACGAACCTTAATTATTCGGTCCAATATTATAAGTGGTAAATATTATAAGAGCACCAGTGGTAAATATTATAAGATAATACTATTCCAATCTGAAAAATACTTACAAATATAAAAAAAATCTTTAAACTCTATTTTAAAAATAATTTTTCTGCGTTAAGTTTTAACTAACTTGAGTTTATCATCACATAATTGCTTTTAAACTAAAACAAAATATTTACTTTAGGACCTTATTACTAATAAAAATATACAAGCCGGATTATCAAAAAGTTACCTAATTAATTTGGTGTGTTAAAAATCATGACAGGTGTGCGAAGAAAACCGAAAAATATTTCTAAAACAAGCTTAACGAATATTTAGTAGTGAAAATTAAGGTGAAACAATTCCTTAATGAAAACTAAAATTTACCAGGTTAACTTAATCTGGATTTAGCGAAGGGGCGATGGGTGTTAGTCTGATTAGGTTTCCGTACGGCCGATTCAATTTAGTCGGACGCTGAGTCCACAAAACACCAAATGGCTTGACAAGAGCCGTCACTTCTTCATTTCTACAGCCTTGAAGTTTCATAGTCCACTCTACTTTGACTACAAATAATCACGTATTCTACAAAACAACATTTGTTCTATCGGGTATACAGCTATGTAATACAATTCTACGTACAATTTGCTATTGACTGTTTAAAGTTAGTGAATATAAACGTCCTTGCGTATTTAACACTTATAAACCAAGTTATTTATCTTGGGATAGATTTCTAGACGTTTTATCTCACACGCATATCTAACGGGTTCTACAAATTAACTTGCAGGTCAATTGTGGTGTCCATCAAATTGAATGCGGGACTTCATTAACCTATTAAGAGTGACGGCGATTGCGTTTCTTGCAAGTTTGCGAGTCTCATTGTTGGAGACCGAATACGCACGAGGTGGTAGTGCCGTAGCACTATCATCAAAGCGTTAAAACTAACTAAACTAATTACCCAGACTTAAAGCACCTCGTGCATATAAATGAATGATTTACCTTCTTTGTAACTAAGACAATTAAGGGTACCTACCATCAATCAACACACTAGTTTCTTAATTGTGTTATTAAACAGTACATAATATAGTGGGAAATAATATGATGTATAACACAAATATAAGCAAATATAATAACAAAACGCTCACTTATGTACAATCAGTTGGATGTAGTGTAATCAATAATTGTAATTTATAATGTTATAATATAGTTATAATGTTATTTATGATGCTAATGTTATAGCCGTAAGTTGAAGTTACTTGTAATTCTCATTTTAGTAATTTGTAACGTTTTAGAATAGTCTATAAAATCATACTTTAGTGTCTAGTGTATAGTGTGCTTTGGCCTACTATACTAGAGTAGCATACATTATATCATCATCATTGTGGTTAATAAGCCATTGACATTACAATTTATTATACCGGTAGTTATTTATTGATTCCGTAACCATACAACAGAGAAAAGTAAGTTCGATGGACGTAATGAATTTGAATGTGTAATTCACTCTTAAACATTAGTTTATTTAAAACAGTGTTCCGACCAAAACAGTTCTCATTAAAAAAATATATTTAGAATCTTGTTAACAAGAAGACGTTTTCATCCTTTTTTGGTAATAAATAATAATAAAATATAGATACCGGGTGACTTAAAAGCTCCACCACTCCCTTATTTCTTATGAATAAATATGGAGAAATTTAATTTGCAGGATGTTCGTATGAACAACGGAGGAGTTTTTTTTATGTATGAACATTTTTGACTCCTACTTCCGAATGGGGTGTTTTGGGGCCACGCAAACCTCAACGAATTAAGGACAAGGATAGAATATGCCTGCTATCTCATCACACCTGAAAGGTTACATAATATGTTAATAAGTACATGATAGTCATTTGGAGCATCTCATCTGAGTGAAGTTGCGTTATATTTTTAAGATTTTTCATTTTATTTCGATTTTATTTTATTTTGACTTTTATCATGTAATTTCATTACAGGATTATTCACAAGTAATGGGGGCTTGTAAACCAATTTAACCTATAATTAACCACCAAATGTAATAGAGTAACATTAGAGACGTCTCTAGTTTCTGTTATTCATCTTCTTTTATCAATACCTTTAAAATTAGGTATCACTTGCTAGGGGTTCGTATTTAAACTTTTTGACTTGATCCTAAAATTCCCCATTTGAAGGGGAGTCAACAATTTTCATACAAAAAAAAACTCTTCAGTTGGTCATATAAACACCCCCCAGAGTAAATTACTCAGTTTTTATTCTTAAGAATGTTAATAGGAGGGGTGGAATTTTTAAGACATCCGGGATAATTAAATTTATTACGAACCTCCAACAAAAACAAACTACAAAAAAAATTACTAAACTTAAGTTATATTGAAATATTTGACAACATTTTGAAACAGTATATTGAAACAGACGTTTGGTACAACAATATACTAACAGGAAGTACCAATTTTAAAACAGAAGCTCTCATTTAATACTCTCTTTTTAATATGTAGCTCTCATGGTGGTCTCAAATTGTGAATATATTATTTAACCGTCGTAGATAGCTTTTTATTGGGCCAAATCACTTTATAGTGAAACGTAGATATACATACATTTTTAATCATGTAAACACAAAATTCCATGAACAGTTCTTAAATCACATCCTCACTCGACCGGAATTTGCTGCCAACAGGTCCGACTTCATTACGAGGTCCTTCCCTTCCATGTGACGTCATGCATAAACAATGTCGGGTAAGCGCTGTTCTCCCCTCTCTCGATCAGGGGGAGATACCCCGTACTTATATCGTTCATTAAAAGATAGAATGGTCAGTCACTTTTTAGCTAGCGCTGCAAATGTAACCACTCAACAATAAACTATTTATTGTTACGTAAGAATTTATAGTGTGTATTTATTATACTAATTAAGTATAACAATGGTATATAACCAAAACGATATGAAAAATAGTTGAAACTTGATTTCTTTAAAATTTTTTAGTTTTTTGTCACGTAAGAAAATCAAAGTTAAAGTACTGTACATTTCAGTTAATTTTATTAGCCTTAAATTAGAAACGTAAAGGAAATAGCGAATGGAGAATTTGGTGAACATTGGTTTTTAACCACAGAAGCCTGAATATTTGCTGAATATTTCTATCCAACCATGAGTTGCCTAATAACTTATTTAATT
Source organism: Homalodisca vitripennis (assembly GCF_021130785.1). Taxonomy (NCBI): domain Eukaryota; kingdom Metazoa; phylum Arthropoda; class Insecta; order Hemiptera; family Cicadellidae; genus Homalodisca; species Homalodisca vitripennis. Next base: position 69,435,795 of record NC_060212.1, on the reverse strand, counting down.
TATAAAAGTAACCTGATAAAACCATTGTTATAATCTAATGCATCTTTGTTCTCTTTAATTAGACTAATCCTAAATGAAATATAATAACCTTATTTTAAAGTACCTAATATTTGATAACTGATTTATGTAGTTTCAATACGCTATGCCCATTAGGTTACGAATTTGATTAAATAACCAACTTTTATTTCTGACTTTAAAGACATAAAGTAGTGTTAAATTTGGAAAAAATATCAGATAAACGAAATATAAATGTTAAAACACAGACAAATATATTTTTAAATTGTTTGCATGTTTGCGAGTGTTAAACTTGATTACTTTAAATAAAATATCAAGCGAGATTGGCAACAAAATTTTCAATTTTTAAATTTAAGAAACGAATAATGAAAAAGTATATATATAACTCTCTAAACAATCACTAGATTACGGTAATATTTTTACTTAAATCTTACTATTGTAGGTGATACTTTTCCCTTTGCATACAATGCATTATTTTCGATGAATGATTTAAAAGTATAACCAAATTTGAATGAATGCAAATAATACTCGATGTTTGAGGACCGGAATCTACCCCTTCTTTAAATACTCAAATACTCAAACATACTTTAAACATACATAGTAAAACAATGTAACATATATTGATTTAATTTTAATTTTATTTAATTATTGATTTTTGGGTGGAAGTGAATTAATATATAAGATCTAATGCCTTTTATATATATGCATTACATATATATATATATATATATATACATATATATATATATATATATATAGCGCTTTACTTTTTCCGATGGAATTATTTTGTATTGATCGGAAGACCAAACACCTGTCAAACGACTTTTATTTTACGTTAAATTGTATAAAATGGCAATAGCCTTATTTAATTTCAATGCTTATTTAAACGCATATGTGACAGATACGGCCAAATACAAAATAATTGAATCGGAAAAAATAAGCGCTCTGTGGTGTAATGGTAGCACATTCACCCGGCAAGTGAGAGATCCGGGTTCGACTCCCGGGGAGCAAGTACTTTTTGTGATTCAATGTTTATGGAAATTAAATAAGGCTATTTCTGTTTTATACAATTTAACGTTATATATATATATATATATATATATATATATATATATATATATATAACGTTCACAAAATTATTATCATTATACTTATTTTATAAAAATTTACTTTCACTTGAGTATTGTTGGGTATACAATCTACTTTAGTGGATGATTTTTATGAATATGACTATTTTATATAAACATATTCATACGATGAAAAGTGTTTAAGTTAAGCTTGATCATAAAACACAACTTTAACTAAATCTATATTTAACAGCTCAGTACTTATTAAGACCAGATAAGTATGACAGTGACTGCGTCTAGACAGTATTACAGCTCTCTGAAGTTGTAAACTGCCTCACTTGAAGTCGTAAATTTGGATAGTAAAGGATTACTTCCTTAGTTTATTACTGATAACATGCAATGTGACAGTGGCCTTAGATTCGTAATTATCTACTATATAATATTAGGAGGGTTAATGAAAGATATATGGTCACAAGAATAAGGACGAATGTACCGCTTGTGGTCTGAAAGATTGCAGCCACCAACTTGAATACTGGATAACTTAAACTTTCTAGAGTAATGTCTACTGTTATATAAAAATCTAAATCAAATCAAATCAAATGGTGTTATTTGATTCATATACACAATGTAGCTACAAAAGGGCGAATTTAGGGCCATAAGGCCCTGTCTTACAATTACCCCTAATACAATAATACTTGTTAAGTGTAATAAAACTACTACACTTAAAACAAAACAAAATTATATAATAAAGGTCCCTTTAAGAATTTAATGCAAATTCGAAGTACACATACATTCATACAGTACATTCATTAGCACCCCATCCGTCCTCCAAGACCTACCCCAACTAATCCATCGCTGACATCGTTTCTAGAAATTGAGCTTTCAGTAAGGCTGCAAACCAGGTTTGTCTCCCTACTCACTTAATATGGTTAGAAAGGGAATCCCATGCTCAGCAAGCAGTAACGACAAGTGATTGAAAGTGAAGGTTTAGTTGTGAGGGATAAGAAGCATTGATGAGGCTATTCTTGTCTCTCTTGCGCTTGTTTCAGAGATCAATTTGAATTTAGGTGCCCATTAAAACTAAAGGTGCCCATTAGTGTAGTAATGTTTTATGTGCACGTTCTCAGGGTCTCTGATAACATATAGAAATATTCCAAATTAAAATAATCATTTCCGTCTACGCCATACTGCTCTCTAAAGTACCGAAATTCACATGTTGGTCTCTAAAGTTGCACCAGAGCAAATACACGTTATTAATTTAAAGAGCTTGGTAAATGTAATCATCTATTCTTAGTAATCATTGTTTTACGACAGCACAGCCATATTATGTTTAGTTCATTTAACCACTATTTCCAATTTGTGTACATTATTGTTCTTGATGACATACAGTAAGCTTTATACACTTCTTATGACATCCTTTTATGCAACCGCTGTTATACAAAGAAAAATTCATATACAAAAATAAAAGGTTCAAAAAAGTATAACTCCAACAGAACATTTTTGCAAATATTAAGTATGCTGAGCTTAGCAGTACTGTAATGCAGACATCAAAAACAAACTTACTATCTAACTTATTATAGTATTATAGGTTTAAAGACTATCATTAAACCTATTTTAATCACTTTTTTACAGAAGTAGGTTTATCAGTCCTGTGTATATATTTTATTTTATTAATTCACATAACAAAAGACAAAATCAACTATGGCACAAAAATACACGAGAATATATTACGAATTTGCTTGCCCAATAATCATTTGGCAAATTTTATAAATAATGTATATAATTCATATAAATTATGAAAAATCGAAACCCTCGCCACTCCCTGTTGAATTATTTAATGTTTAAAACCGGTGTATTTAAAACGCTTTAGAATAATAAATAAAACTCCTAATGAAAGTGATACAGAACTTACACAACACAATATAATTTAATATATTATGCTGCAAGTATGCCATGATCTTTTATTATAGATGGAATTGTATTCTACATGCACTAACTTAATTACACTCACGTACATGGTCCTTTTTCATGTCCACAAGTGATTTGAGGTAGATAACATAAGTTTTTAAACCACACACTGTGAATTTCCTGTCAGATTTCATTAGGGGAAAAGTTAAATACAAAATAGTAGTAATTTAACTAAAGGTTATTTTCGTTCCATTAGAATCTTTGTAAGTGTTATATAAGCTGCCTTATTTTCCTTATAATCAACTGACCAAGATGCTCTTACACGTGCACAAGTAATATATGGACAGAACATAAATTTGTGAACTACTCACCGTATCTATTATTGTCCAACTCTACAAGTAAGTTAATTACTCAATATTATTACATGCAAGTCTACTGTATTATATTATTGTCATCGTAGTGACTCCAGATATTTTTAATGATATTCTAAAAAACTGAAAGCCTTACCAGTTAAAAACTAGTAGCCAGAAAATGGTATTATAAATATATTACATCAGTTTATGAGGTATGAGTCCGCATGCAGAATATATAGTCTATATATATATATATATATATATATATATACTGTATATAATAAATATGTTAGTAAATAAGATTTTTACTCTTATTTTAAAATTATAAAACAAGTAGAATTATTTCATTTATTAGTCAATAAACAAGTGATGTTAGAAATATAGTCATAAAGTTTAAGAAGTATATACTGACGCCCATATTTATACAATTAAATGTTGTTTTCACAGCATTGAACAAACTACGGAAAGATAATGTTCTAAAATTTGCAGTAAATACGACACAGAATACAGGATACAGGAACCCATTAAAACTGCTGCTGCCGTGTGTTTCAATACTCAATGCGATACATAATAGCTCTACATAAGATGTTAGTATAAGCATAGTTTTTTATATTATTTGAATCAAAGAAATGGCATAATATCAAAGAAATAAAAAAAACGTGTCTCAATTTGAACTCAGGATAACCAACTGAAACTACCAATAGACTCAATACGACTTATAATTATAAACTGTTTTCTTAAATACAAAACTGAACCAGTTTACATGTAAACTGTAGGAATGTGTATGTAATAGAAACGAACCAGATTGGGATTTATTTATGTTATATATTATTGCAACGCCCTTATTCACTTAGTACTGTATCCCACTGTAGCCTGTGCTAGTGTGATGTGTGATTGTTATCCTCGTACTTGTTGTTTATGCTCAGGACTTGCATCCTGTGCAGTTACAACGCCTGAACTGGACTCCAAGCAGCTTGTGGGTACGTTTGAACCCTTATCTTTCCCTTCTCTACTTCTTTCTATTCGTTATTTTTATGTATTATACCTCCCCCACCTGACAAAGAGGATAAATTCCAATCCCCATAACGTTGTGTTTTACCTTATACAATCTTAACGATGACAAATGTCCAAAATCATGTTATCCTTTCAAGTCTTCCATCGTGAAAATAACAAACTTTAGACAAAGAACTCTGATGTTTTGTACTGACACTTCGTCTGGGACGGCGTATCACTGATATAGTACTGAGTTTTGAAGATATCCTTTCTGACGTCACGAAGTTCTCTCAATTAAATCTGTATAATACAAATAATTCCATTGAAAACTACAAATCTTGTGTCCACGAAATGTTTTTAGAACAAAGAAAGAATTATTACCACTAAACTTGACGACCACGAGGTTTTGCTTCACAAAATGTTGACCTCAAATAACGCCAAACTAGGTACCTTATGCCGAGACAGTAGTAAATGCCGCATATATGCGCTCCAGAGAGATTAGAACAGCTTTTACTAAGTAAATAGCGTCTCCAGATTAGGGAGAGTATCCAGAATCTCGTTTTCTTGTACAACGTTCTGAATAGATTCTTGGATTGTCCTGTTAGTGTTGCAATGATCTACTCAAGAGTATCCAGTAGTAGTACTAGGTCGAGTTCTTTTTTTTTTTTTTTTTTTTTTTTTTTTGCTGGGCACCATCACTAAACATCTGGGACATTTGAACACTATGTGTACTTTTAGATCTCCGTAGTTAGCATCTTTAAATCGAATTTTTACCATCATTGGTTGAGAGTAGAGGCTTATTTATTACCCTGAAAATGTTTCATATATGTATTCATTGTTATCTTGGTTTACTGCTATCTCGTTTATCAATTTTACCAATTATTTTTAATTCACAGGCGTCAACGTAGGGCAATATTATTATTACTTTTAATATATACTTTGTTATATTTTGTTTTAACTGTTAATAAGTCGGAAATATTTATGTAATATCATTGTTACAATGTTTTTAATACTATTATTCCAGTGCATGTTTTTTCATTAATTATGTTTTGTTGTATTACATATTTATCTTTTACCAATACTAATATAACTGTCATTGATCTGTTTCTTTGCTTTTGTAATTTTTTATTCTAACTCTTGCTAAAGTCTAAATTAATACCTACATTTTATTACTTTGATATTATTTGTTCAGTTCATATAAATTACTATTCAAACTAATTATATTAATTTTTTTCTTAAAAAATACTGGCATGATTTTCCTCAATTACGTTTTTTTTCAGTAAGTTATAAAAAAAGTTTATGTTGGCAAGAAAGTTTTGTATAAATTAGAATGTCCGTTGCCATATTGATAAACAAATAGTTAATAAACTGCTTCAAGATACGTGTCAACCGCGTACAACTTCATTACTGACTTTAGTCATCAAAACACAAAAAGGTAAAAAAACACACACTTTTATGAGTTTTTTGTAAAGTACGTTGAAATTTATATTTACTAGAAGTGTTTTAATAACTTTTAATATACGCCAAATTAATACTTACGGAGAGAGCTCGTAGGATTTTGTTATCCTATATTAGACAGAAAGATCAATTTGTCTAACGGAAAACACTACGCTTGAAATTGCGTAGGCCACTGTAGAAAAGTCAGTAGTATTTAGTTACGATAATGCGATATAATTTTATCGTATCATTATACATTATATAGTATTATAACCGGTATACATATTTAAGTAACCTTTTGACATAGAAACTAATAAATTTCTGTATATCCCCTAATTTTAAATTATTAAATAGGTGCAAAGCGAGGGGTCATATCCGTGATTGAGAAATAAGTACAGTTTGAAAATTAATATAATATTATAAATATAGATGATTGAACAGAAACGTTAAATGTGTCTGTAACAATTTAGGTCCCACAAAGTGATATGCTACACAAACTCAGTTGGCACCAGTCCTAGCAGCCACCTACTCTTTGCTAAATACTTCCACTCTGGCAAATCTATTTCGCCCATAATATAAACAGCTATAAAGTAAATCTGCATGCTTAATGTACTAAATTTTGATCATTACTTACGTTATTTTACCTATTTTGATAGGCTGATAAGTTTAGGCACGGTAGTGCTTCTAATTAAAAGAAATGCAAGACGTCAGTGATTTAAAAGCCATCACAGTTTGTAGAAACTAAAATATCAAGCTAAAAGAAGAAAAAACGTAAAAGGCTTCTATAAACTTGTATACAAAATTGGAAGTCTACAGCTATGTTTATATGCTGCATATTATAATGCCATGTAATTTTATTTATTTTAAAATCTCTTGTTACCAGTATGGTTTTTACTCGTACCCATAACATTTTTACTAACATCCAGCTAAACCGTAATCGAATTGTAGTTTTTATACAAAAATGATGCCATGCAACATGCTCAAAGTGTATATAGGTCAGTACGTTCTCGACATATCTTTCGGACAGGGTGATTTACAGGAATTAAAATTTTCTAGTCCCACGATCGATTTCAATTTGGTATTTTTAGAACCATTTTGTCTAGAAACAAAAGAATCATGAAATTTGTATTTCATGGCAGTTCTAATACAGTTAGAATCTACCTTATTTCTGACCTTTTACGCTTAGTTTGGTAGTTTGGTAAATAAATTGTTGTGTTGAAAAATGTTATCTATACTTTTGCATTATAAATAATCTCAATTCTTACAGACATACATAAGTGTTTGAATCATATTTTACTATATTATCATTATAATAATTGTAATAAATACTGCATTTGTGATAGATAATTGTTATACTGTTTTTGTAACTGAGGCCAAGATCCTATACTACACATACTTTAAGTCAATGTACCCTATTCTTCGATTTTTAAATGGAAAGATTTTTTGCCCGCATGTGTAAACCACGAACAAAATATCGATAAACATTATTTATAGTTACCAAGAACTGCACGTTATACCTATGTTTTTTGTTACTAAGTTTATTTTATGAATTGAACATTATTTCGTTACATAATTTAATAAAGATAATCAGGTCATTTACAGCCACCACAACACCTAAATATATGTTAAATTGAACATTAATATACTTAAAATTAAGCAAATGTATATCTCATATATTTAATTCCTTTACTATCAAATGATGGCATGAATCTTATAGTACTGAAACAATGTTATATACCAACAAAACGTCGTCTTATCTTTCCGTTTAATAGAAAAGTTAAGTTTATTTATAAAAGTATTTGGGAAATGACCATTAATTTTCATAAAGTAACTTACTACTTATTGGTATATTATGTTTTGAAACCTTTGACTGTGCTAAAGGTCTCTGCCCATCCTAAAGTTTAGTGGTCTGACATTTATTGCATCATTGTTTGTGAATGGAGAATGTCAAACCAAAACTTATCCTTACACGTTTGAAGCCTTTCATCGTGCATTGAAGGATTGCGTTAAAAAAGGTTTCATTACAATTGCAATACAAATTGCGAAATTAATTTTTTTCACTTTTTTACCCGATACTGTTACTGTTTATTTCACTTTAAAAATATTTTAAAGGCACCATTTTGTTAATATAAAAGAAAATCACACAACTATAATTGTTTTGAGTTCTTTTCTTTCATACCACACACTATGTGCCAAATTTGGTATCTTTAGCTATTCTAGTTCCAGATATAAAACTTATTTGTAAAAGATAGAACTGGCACTTAGCGGCTAAACGACACATTTCTCAACCTATGTTCATGTTAAATTTACTATTTGAACATAAATTTACTAGGATTATCTAAACAGAGTATATACTTATGCCCAGATTATTACTAAATACTGAAACATTTTTGAAACTAAAAATTAATATACGCATTAAACTTCATATATCGGAAGGTCATTGGCGTAACCATAAAGATTTCCTACTTAGATAAGGCCATCCAGTGGAAGAAAGATGTGCACTACAACCGAACACGATCTTGTCTATCTAGATCTTAATTTATTTTTTAACTTTATACAATAAAAGAGAGGCGAATGTAAATCATCTCATATAAGGAAGGTTAAAGAGTAGTCCTCCCATCCGTCTGTGAGCCCGTCTGCTCTTATGTACGATAATTATATATATATAAATCGGCTAGGGATGATAGCCTTTTAACAGCCACGCTCGCATATATGCGAGCGGCAGCGTGTCCTTCCCGCGGGCCACGCCCGCATATATGCGAGCGAGTGTAAGGGTTTTGAATTTCGCGCCTTACTCCATCATAGACGATCGGAAATACTTCGTGTTTGATACGGAAATCTTCGAAAGATTTCGGCGATTCTCGTGAAATATTTTTTTTTTTTGTCTCAATATGGTTTCATCACTGCAAGTATCAATTTTCTTGTGGTCCACCAGCTGTCACAACTGCTGTTGCATAGTTTGCTGTGTATTGATGAGTTTGTTTGTAAACAAAGTAAAATGTCTTCACGAAAACCGAAAGAAGACGACATAAATGAATACTTTAGTCGTGATAACTTAAGTGAATTGTCAGAAGATGATGGAGAGAGTGACAGTAATGGTGAAATAGAGTCAGATAGTTTACCAAATGTTGTAAGTGAAGTAAGCGACTTTGATATCATTCCAGGGCCAAGCGGCGACAGGTCCATTACAAATGAACCTAGTTTATATGAAAGTAATAATGTCAATGTAATATAAAATAACATATGTATTGATGAAAACATCTATCCGGCCCTTGAAACAGTTAGACCTGCTGAACATAACCTAAATCAAACTCGCCAATTACCTAGGCCTACAACGGAACAAACTAACAGAACTAGGCCTAAACAAAAGATTGTGTTTCCATGGGAACATGATAACAATTTCGCTCCGAACATATTTCATTTTCACGGATCTGAAGCTGGCTTTGACAGAGAAATACCTAACAATCTTTTTTATTTTAGATTACAAAGATTTCTTAGGTTTGCCTAAATTTGCTTACTTTGATCAATGTTAGGTTACAATTTCCAAGTAAAATAAAATGTATTACAATGTAAAAATAAAAAAATAAATTTAAAAAAACTCATTTTTTACTATATTTAGTCCTAGTGAACACCTTAAAAGCATACAAGGTAAATATATAATTTTATGATACCATAAGAAAAAAACAAGTGTTTTATGTCATTTTGCTAAAAACCCCGGCCTGTGGGTATCACCGTATCACGTTCATACAGTACATTAGCACCCCATCCGTCCTCCAAGACCATACCCCAACTAATCCATCGCTGACATCGTTTCTAGAAATTGTGCTTTCAGTAAAGCTGCAAACCAGGTTTGTGTCTCCCTACTCACTTAATATGGTTAGAAAGGGAATCCCATGGCTCAGCAAGCAGTAACGACAAGTGATTGAAAGTGAAGGTTTAGTTGTGAGGGATGAGAAGGATTGATGAGGCTATTCTTGTCTCTCTTGCGCTTGTTTCAGAGATCAATTTGAATTTAGGTGCCCATTAAAACTAAAGGTGCCCATTAGTGTAGTAATGTTTTATGTGCACGTTCTCAGGGTCTCTGATAACATATAGAAATATTCCAAATTAAAATAATCATTTCCGTCTATGCCATACTGCTCTCTAAAGTACCGAAATTCACATGTTGGTCTCTAAAGTTGCACAAGAGCAAATACACGTTATTAATTTAAAGAGCTTGGTAAATGTAATCATCTATTCTTAGTAATCATTGTTTTACGACAGCACAGCCATATTATGTTTAGTTCATTTAAACCATCGTTTCGAATTTGTGTACATTATTGTTCTTGATGACATACAGTAAGCTTTATACACTTCTTATGACATCCTTTTATGCAACCGCTGTTATACAAAGAAAAATTCATATACACAAATAAAAGGTTCAAAAAAGTATAACTCCAACAGAAACATTTTTGCAAAATATTAAGTATGCTGAGCTTAGCAGTACTGTAATGCAGACATCAAAAACAAACTTACTATCTAACTTATTATAGTATTATAGGTTTTAAAGACTATCATTAAACCTATTTTAATCACTTTTTTACAGAAGTAGGTTTATCAGTCCTGTGTATATATTTTATTTTATTAATTCACATAACAAAAGACAAAAATCAACTATGGCACATAAATACACGAGAATATATTACGAAATTGCTTGCCCAATAATCATTTGGCAAATTTTATAAATAATGTATATAATTCATATAAATTATGAAAAATCGAAACCCTCGCCACTCCCTGTTGAATCACTTAATGTTTAAAACCGGTGTATTTAAAACGCTTTAGAATAAATAATAAAACTTCTAATGAAAGTGATACAGAACTTACACAACATAATATAATTTAATATATTATGCTGCAAGTATGCCATGATCTTTTATTATAGATGGAATTGTATTCTACATGCACTAACTTAATTACACTCACGGACATGGTCCTTTTTCATGTCCACAAGTGATTTGAGGTAGATAACATAAGTTTTTAAACCACACACTGTGAATTTCCTGTCAGATTTTCATTAGGGGAAAAGTTAAATACAAAATAGTAGTAATTTAACTAAAGGTTATTTTTCGTTCCATTAGAATCTTTGTAAGTGTTATATAAGCTGCCTTATTTTCCTTATAATCAACTGACCAAGATGCTCTTACACGTGCACAAGTAATATATGGCCAGAACATAAATTTGTGAACTACTCACCGTATCTATTATTGTCCAACTCTACATGTAAGTTAATTACTCAATATTATTACATGCAAGTCTACTGTATTATATTATTGTCATCGTAGTGACTCCAGATATTTTTAATGATATTCTAAAAAACTGAAAGCCTTACCAGTTAAAAACTAATAGTAGCCAGAAAATGGTATTATAAACATATTACATCCAATTTATGAGGTATATCAAATTTATTTTCAAATCTGTACTTATTTATCAATCACAGATATAACCCTTTGCTTTGCATCTCATTAATAATCTAAAATTAAGGGTTATACAGAAATTTATTAGTTTCCTTGTCAAAAGGTTACTTAAATATGTATACAGTATATAATAAATATATTGTAAATGAGATTTTTACTCTTATTTTATTTTATAAAACAAAGTAGAATTATTTCTTTTATTAGTCAATAAACAAGTGATGTTAGAAATATAGTCACAAAGTTTAAGAAAGTATATACTGACGCCATATTTATACAATTAAATGTTGTTTTCACAGCATTGAACAAACTACGGAAATATAATATTCTAGAATTTGCAGTAAATACGACACAGAATACAGGAACCCATTATAACTGCTGCTGGCGTGTGTTTCAGTACTCAATGCGATACATAATAGCTCTAGATAAGATCTTAGTATAATAGCATAGTTTTTTATATTATTTCAATCAATGGCATAATATCAAAGAAAATATGAATATTTGTCGCAATTTGAACTCAGAATATCCAACTGAAACTACCAATAGACTTAATACGGCTTACAAATATAAATTGTTGTTCTTCAATACAAAACTGAACCACTTTACATGTAAACAGGGTGTATGTAATAGAAACGAACCAGATTGGGATTTATTTAAGTTATAATTATTGCACAAGCCCTTATTCACTTAGTACTGTTTCCCACTGTAGCCTGTGCTTGTGTGATGTGTGATTGTTATCCTCGTACTTGTTGTTTATGCTCAGGACTTGCATCCTGTGCAGTTTACAAAAACGCCTGAACTGGACTCCAAGCAGGTTGTGGGTACGTTTGAACCCTTATCTTTCCCCTTATCTACTTCTTTCTATTCGTTATTTTTTATGTAATTACCTCCCCCACCTGACAAAGAGGATAAATTCCAATCCCCATAACGTTGGTTTTACCTTATACAATCTTAACGATAACAAATGTCCAAAAAAATCATGTTATCCTTTCAAGTCTTCCATCGTCAATAACAAAACTTTAGACAAAGAACTCTGATGTTTTGTACTGGCACTTCGTCTGGGAAGGCGTTATCACTGATATAGTACTGAGTTTTGAAGATATCCTTTCTGACGTCGCGAAGTTTTTCTCAATTAAATCTGTATAATAAAAATAATTCCATTGAAAACTACAAATCTTGTGTCCACGAAATGTTTTTAGAACAAAGTAAGAATTTTTACCACTAAACTTGACGATCACGTGATTTGCTTCACAAAATGTTGACCTCAAATAACGCCAAACTAATTATCTTAATGCTGAGACAGTAATAAATGCCGCATATATGCGTTCCAGAGAGATTAGAACAGCTTTTAATAAGTAAATAGCGTCTCCAGATTAGGGAGAGTATCCAGAAACTCGTTTTTTCTCGTACAACGTTCTGAATTGCTTCTTGGATTGTCCTGTTAGTGTTGCAATGATCTACTCAAGATCTCCAGTAGTAGTACTAGGTCGAGGTTTTTATTGCTGGGCACCATCACCAAACATCTGGGACAATTGAACACCATGTGTACTTTTATATCTCAAAGTGAGCATCTTTAAATCGAATTTATGCCATCATTGATTGAGGGTGTAGAGGCTTATTTATTACCCTGAAAATGTTTGTTTTCATATGTATTCATTGTTATCTTGGTTTACTGCTATCTCGTTTAACCATTTTACCAATAAATTTTTTAAATCACAGGCCATGAACGTAGGGCAATATTATTATTACTTTTGATATTTACTTGGTTATATTTTATTTCAACTGTCAATAAGTCAGAAAAATTTACGTATATCATTGTTACAATGTTTTTATAAACTATTATTCCAGTGCTCGTTTATCGTTAATTATTTTGTTGTTGTCTTATATATTTATCTTTTACCAATACCAATATAACTGTATTTGCTCTATTGTTTTACTTTTGTAATTTTTGAAGTGAAAACTTCTTTAGGAGCGTTTGAGCGTTTTGGTAGAGGGTAAAATCCTCGGTTCGCGTCACCGACATGCTAATGATACTAACCTGCATGAAAAATGTCAGGTCTCGCTGTGTTTTTTTAACCGTAGACTTGGCCGCGGACTACTAACCTGCATGAAAAAGTCAGTTCTCGCTGTGTTAAAACTGTCCCGGCGGAGTATGAAAAACAGACTGCGAAAATTCAGTGACCTTTACGGCTTCCTCTCGCGATTTTAAAAGTGAAGCCAATGTCGTACAATTCTGTAAGATGCGTCAAATTAAAGCTCCTAATATTGGCAATCTATGGTTACATTTTTAAATATAAAAAAAAATTCGAAATAATTTTGATTATTGTTTACATTTTACATAACGTTTACAATGACAAGAAAAAAGTAGTAAGCGAGGATTTTTTTTATTTTTTGGTCAGACAAAATTTGTCAGCTAGAAAGTTGTGTGTGAAAATAGATGAATATTTTTTTTTGTAATTTATCATTTTTTTATTGGAAGTTTAGTTTAGCCTGTAGTAGCGTATGAAGTGATGAGTGAACGTTTCTGCCGGAACTGTAGTTGGCGCATTGGCTCATTGATACCGTATTAACTCAATAAATTAGTTTATTGTGCAATAAAAATACCTTTACGAAAGAACCAAGTTAATTTAACTAATTTATTAGTTTTAAAAAATATTGTGGGTTTAATTGTTATTGCAATTATATACTTTATCCGTAAGTAAAGTTAAATTGACCAGTGGGAAGTTCAAAAGTGAGTATGAAACATATTAATATTTTTATACAGTTTAAATGAATAATGAAAAACAATGAATATATTTTAAACATTTTTAATATTTGTACGAATATTTGTATTTAAAATTTAACATTATTCATTTTAATTATGTTTTTAATATGTAACCTCTTCATCATGAAATGAGTATTATTACGGTATAAGGATTTATCTTTTTAGCGTGGTAAAATAGATTTCTAGTTATTTGATAATATTTTTTCGTGGATTTTAAAATTGGAAAATTAAAAACGCGTCACATTTACAATTACAGATGTACTGCTACTATAACGTATTGTTAATTACTCTCAACTTAATAGTTCCGTTTTCACTTCTATCGGCAGTTTATTTTAACTGTTGCGAACCTCTAAATATATACACCCATTTTAATAACTTTGATATTATTTTTTCAGATCATACAAATTAATATTAAAACTAAATATATATATATATATATATATTTTTTTTTTCTTCTTGACCAATTACTTGCATGATTTTCTTCGATTACTTTTTTTAAGTAAGCCATAAAAAAAGTTTATGTTGGCAAGAAAGTTTTGTATACATTAGAATGTGCGCTGGCATAATAATAAACAAATAGTGAATAAACTGCTTCAACATATGGGTCTTGCTCGTGCAACTTCATTACTGACTTTAGTCATAAAAAACGGTAAAAAACATACCATTTTTATCGTGTTTTTGTAAAATAAGTTAAAGCAATATTTACTAGAAGCGTTTTTAATAACGGGTAATATACGCAATATTTAATACTTTCGGAGAGAGGGCTTGTAGGATTTTGTTTTCCTATCTGAGGACAGACAGATCAATGTCTCTAACGGAAAACATTACCCTTGAACTTTTGCATAAGCCACAATAGAAAAGTCATTAGTATTTAGTTATGATAATACGATGTCGTATTATTCTACTTTATTTCGTATTATAACCGGTATACATATTTAAGTAACCTTTTGACAAGGAAACTAATAAATTTCTGTATAACCCTTAATTTTAGATTATTAATGAGATGCAAAGCAAAGGGTTATATCTGTGATTGATAAATAAGTACAGATTGAAAATAAATTTGATATTATAAATATACGTATGGAACGGAGACATTAAAATTTGTCTGTAACAATTTAGGTCCCATAAAGTGATATGCTACACAAACTGAGTTGGCACCGTCCTAGCAGCCACCTACTCTTTGCTAAATACTTCCACTCTGGCAAATCTAATTTCGGCCATATTATAAACAGCTATTAAAGTACATCTGCATGTTTTAATGTACTACATTGTGATCATTACTTACGTTATTTTACCTATTTGGGTAGTCTGAAAAGTTTTAGGCACGGTAGTGTGCTTCTAATTAAAAGTAATGCAAGACTTCAGTTATATAAAAGCCATCATAGTTTGTAGAAAACTAAAATATCAAGCTAAAAGAAGAAAAAAGTACGCGTAAAAGGCTTCTATAAACTTGTATACAAAATTGGAAGTCTACAGCAATGTTTATATGCTGCATGTTATAATGCCATGTAATTTTATTTATTTTAATATTTCTCGTTACCAGTATGGTTACCCTTAAACATTTTACTAACATCTATCAAAATCGTTATCAAATTATATTTTTTTATACAAAAAATGAATGCCATGCAACATGCTCAAAGTTTATACAGTACGTTCTCGAAATATCGGGACAGGCTGACATACAGGAATGAAATTTTTCTAGTCCCACGATTGATTTTAATTAAGTTATTTTCGAGAAAAATTTTTTCTACAAAGAAAATAATCATGAAATTTTGTATTACATGACAGTTCTAATACAGTTAGAAACTACCTTATTTCTGACCTTTTTAGTTGGTACAAGCGTTGAGGTGGGGGGGTGCCAGGCTTTAGGCCTACACGATAAATCATAATGTTCTCTTTATTTAAGTTTTGTTTTATTTGATAATTAAAAATTTTAAGTGCTTTCTTTTATTTGTTTAGTTTTACATATAACTTTGTAAAATATTACAATAGTATTTTATTTAAATACCTACATGACTTGACGCGTGCCATGCAATGTTGTAAAAATTGTTATTACGGGCAATAAAGAAACTTATTTATTTATTACAGACATACATAAGAGTTTGATTAATATTTCACTATAATATAATTATAATAATATTGTAATAAATACTGCATTTGTGATAAATAATTGTTATACTGTTTTTTGTAACTGAGGCCAAGATCCTATACTACAACATATTTTAAGTCAATGTACTCTATTCTTCGATTTTTAAATGGAAAGATTTGTTGCCCGCATGTGTAAACTACGAACAAAATATCTGTAAACATTATTTATAGTTACCAAGAACTGCAAGTTATTCCTATGTTTTTGTTGCTAAGTTTATTTTATGAATTGAACATTATTTCGGTACATAATTTAATAAAGATAATCAGGTCATTTAAAGCCACCACAACACCTAAATATATTTTAAAATGAACATGAACATTAGTTATACTTGAAATTAAGCAAATGTATATCTCATATATTTCATTCGTTTATTCTTACATGATGGCATGAATCTTATAGTACTGAAAAATATTATATACCAACAAAACGTCGTATTATTTTCCAATTAATAGAAAGGTTAAGTATATTCATAAAAGTATTTCGGAAATGACTTTTTACTTTTCATAAGGTAAACTTACTACAGTACGTTTTGTGGTATATTATGGTTTGAAACCTTTGACTGTGCTAAAGGTCTCTGCCCATCCTAAAGTTTAGTGGTCTGACATTTATTGGATCATTGTTTGTAAATGGAGAATGTCAAACCAAAACTTAACCTTACACATTTGACCCTTTTCATCGTGCAAAAATGATCGATTGCGTTAAAAAAGGTTCCGTTGCAATTGCAATAAAAATTGCGAAATAGTTTTTTTCGCACAAACTCACACAACTATTATGGTTTTGAGTTTTTTCTCTTACATACCACACACTATGTGCCAAATTTGGTACCTTTAGCTATTCTAGTTCCAGATATAAAACTTATTTGTAAAAGATAGAACTGGCACTTAGCGGCTAAACGACACATTTCTCAACCTATGCTCAAATTAAATTTAATGTTTGAAACTACTTATGCCCAGACTATTAATAAATACTGGAACATTTTTGAAAATAAAAACTAATATACGCATTAATACTTCATATATTTGAAGGCCATTAGCGTAACCATAAAGATTCCCTATCTAGATTAGGCCATCCAATGGAAGGAGGACGTTGCACTACAACCAAACACGATCTAGTCTATCTAGATCTTAATTATTTTTTAACTTTATACAATAAAAAGAGAGGCGAATGTAAATTATCTTATATAAGGAAGGTCAAAGAGTAGTCCTCCCATCCGTTTGTGAGCCCGTCTGCTCGTATGTACGATAATTATTGATACAAATCGGCTAGGGATGTTAAGCTTTAAATATTTATACAATAGCTCTTGATATAAATGTCACAGATACAAAAGAACATAAGTTGCTCTTGATTCAACACCATTCCACCCAGCATCGGAAAACCCACCGACTTGAATTATAAACAGAAAAGGTAGAAGTTGCCAAACTCATGTTTCAGGTTAAAGTTATCCTCAGTCACCCAATTGAATTAGACCTACGACTACAATTCACCGATGAAAAACTTAGCCGGACATACAAAAGTTTTCAAAGCGCCTGTACATTATAAAATGCAATTACGTGAAACTTTCGTATATTAAATAGTCAAACACTATTTGAAGGCGTTATATTATTAGGTATATTTTTTATATATGTTTATATATATACAAAGATGGTACATCAAACAATATAAACATCCTTAATATTTTCGTAAAATGGCTTTATAGAGGATTAAGTGTCTCATGGTCACACCTCAAGGTTTTTGAAACTTGGAAACGCTACTATAGGCAACTGGTCTGAGAGCATCAATAACGTGTGAGAGTGAGGGCTAAAAAAATATTTTATTTAACTCAAGTAAGTGGATGGACCCGTGATTAGTAGACAAAACAGTTAACGTAGTATTTCTAAATGTCCTTGCAATAGATAATTTGCTAAAATAACTTTTTTTACATATTTTAAAATAAAGTTTAAATGATGATGAACGGCACTCTGTGAGGGTAAGAGAATAACAAAGAGACGCTCAAGTCGGGTCAGTTTAGTGGCTGTGGACTCAGCGTCTGACTAAATTGAATCCCCCAATTCCACGTACGGAAACCTAATCAGGCTTACACCCCAGGATCGCCTCTTTGACAAAACCCCGATTAACTTAATCTGCTCCATTAGAGTACTTCAAACTCCTTAAATGAGTATTAAGGCAAAATATTATTAACCGTAACATAGTATGCTTTCAATAATAGTGCTTTAGAAATAAAGAGATAGGTTACTTAAAATATATTATAAGAAATAAACAAATAATCTCGTAGCAGGTCTATATACTTGTTTGATTTAAACCTTATAGTTTATAATAACTATAAAATTACGTTTTAATTAAATAAATTTCCAAAGATAAGAAATCATACCAACAATCAGATATTTTTGGAACCTATCCTTTAATTAATGTCTATTGCGCGCTTGATTATACTATTTTAGTGCACGTGCAAAATAATATTAATTAGGGTAAACATTTTGGCTCATATTAGTTAGTTTTCGCTCTTTGGGCGCCGCAACATACTACCAAACGTACAGTACAGTATACTTAAAACATCATGATCGAGACAATACACTCCTTTTTTTTTTAAAAAAATAGAAGGTCATGCAGTAGTATTACAATTAAGTTTGATTTAATGTTAATATGTTTTTCTTAGAAGTTATTGAACAGATCTCGTGAGCTTAGTGCATGTAGACTGACATGCACCTGGTCGACTTGGTCTGCCGCGCGGGCCCGAACCAGATTAGGGACAGAAGGGCTGAATAAATTCCTTCACAGTTTTTAAACACAACTTTTAAGCTTTCTTCTGTCTCCTGTATCCACCTCCTTTTTACTTCCTGTAACACCCTTATTAATATCGTGCCGAGATCACGTAACTTGTTAAAGTAATGTTATAGTGCGTACGTCTCGTCTTTACAACCTATTTCCTATTTAAGTCAATTATATATATATATATATGTACATTAATATACGCTTTCAAATTATATATATATATATAATAACACACACACACAAACACATTTATATATATATATATATATATATATATATATATATATATATATATATAAACATATATCCACATATTTAATTGAAAAACAAGGAATACACTTCTATATTTCGTGGCAATCTATACCTACATCTTCAGGAAGCAATATGAGAATATTAAATAAAAAGAGACACAACAAATAAGAAGAAAATAACCACAAATATAAACACGCAGCTAAAACATTCAAAATAATACTGAGCTGTTATTTCAAAAATGCCACAGAAGGAAATTTCTAAAAATTACTTTTATTTTAAATTTAAACTATTTTAAACATATTATATATATATATATATATATATATATATATATATATATATGTGTGTGTGTGTGTGTGTGTGTGTGTGTGTGTGTGTGTGTGTGTGTGTGTGTGTGTGTGTGTGTACATATATATTAATGAAAGCGTAAGTAACGATTTTATTTTAAAAAGTAGATGTTATAATTATTAAGTTTTTATTTGTTTTATTCAAGAGATGCACAGTTTTCGATTTTTAAGGGCGGATTAGGATATTTGTTTTATTTTCAGACTATAAACTGCACGCGGCTTTGATTATAATGTGTCTGCATTATTAAATATATTTCAGTGAATAGCTCCAAATGATCAGTAACATTTGAACTAATTGTAGCAATATAGAGGAACCATAAACGGAGTCTGTAGTTTTCTTCGTGAGAGTACCTATGATTTATTGCGATAGAGTCTTATTCATTTTTTTTAATTAATTGAATATTCTTGGAAGGAATATAGGAATATAACCCGTATATAAGGTACAAATCTTTTTAGTAATTATTGTTAAGAGGATCACAGACTAAGAACATTTGCGAGTAGCCCTTCTTTCAGATTTTGAGATTGTTAATGTAATTATAGTTTGAATTAATTTTATTAAAAAGTGCTCGACCAATTTTATTTAAACTTTACATGGACATTCTTAGGATCCCTGGTTTACATATAAGCCTATTCCTATTTCCAAAATATTTTTGAGAAAATAGATTTTGATAAGAGAAACAAGACGAAATCAATATGGCAGAAAAATTACCACAGTACGTTACAATTACCATAAATATAATAGTGTCCCTTTCTTTAACACGAATTGCGTGCGAAGCCTAAAATAAATGTAATTAACTGTTATGTAGACTAAAGAAATGAACAATTTTAAAACGAGAATTTTATCACTGTCCATACGGAGAGTGTCTGGTTTCTCGAATTTTAAATAATTATTAAATATTAATTAGCTGAATTACTAATTATATATTTCAATAATGTATTAGATATAAAAATTTTCTAGGATACCAAATGTATAATACCAAATGATAAATTGTTTACAGGAGTTGTAGCATTTTTCTAAATGATTTTAGTAACGTTAATCGCATGGGCACATAATGATCTCTCAGAACTTTGTAAAATAATATTAAACCCATTATCAGTTATTCTTATGTTAAAGTCAAATAACTCAAAGTTAAGTTATGATCTTGTTGAATAAAGTTATTCTGAATGCAGTTATTCAATGCATATTAAGAAATGCTAGTTAAATTAAAGCATATCCATTCATACATTCACACTGTGATCTACCAAGAAAAAAGACTTGGTCACTCTAGACCATACTTGTTTAAGCTTAGTTCTTTATGTTGGAATAACTCATGGAATAACTATATCAAAACCTATTCATTTGATGGATGTTTTAGAACTATCAATATGTTATGTTAGTATTATCTTTTGGTACAGAAATAAAATAAACTATTATTTTACTAATTATGGAATAAGTTTTTAAACGGATCCGTTTCTAACAATAATCCAAAAATAATAATAAACATATTTTTCATTGGAGCCATGCTTTCTTTGCTTTGAAATATATTCTGTATCAGTTAAAAATTCACTGTAAAATTATAAACTCATTACCCGTATTAATGCACATATTATTATATGTTTAACCAAAAATAATACAAAATTCATTTGTCATTTTATGTTTCCCATGAACACCGTACCCGTAGCTGGCATCCGTACCATAGAATCTCGGTGGATGGGGGTCCCAGTCCTTCAATTTTAGTTATACTATATGTCGTACAGAAAACTACACTTAGCATTATACCCTAGTGAAATACATTTTTATTTCATTCTAGAGGATCGCAGTGTGCATATATATATATATATATATTTGATTGAAATCTTTCAGTAAAATTTACTATAAATTGTAATGAAATTGGATCAGTACAATCAGATTTGCCTCTCAGAATTCCAGTGCAATTACAATAATTCAAAGTTTTATATTGACAAAATAAAGAATTTTCCAAAATTTGGAGAGTTTCTAACAGAAAATTCAAACTCTACTGATTACAGATACATTTATAGATAGTCAAACATTAAATTTTTTGCTGCATGTCTAGATTAAGTAGTATATTACAGAAATACACTATATTTAGCCAATTGTACTATTTATAATTTTATGACCATGATAAAGGTCGTAAGACTATGATATCGAAGCATATCGCTGTACACAGTTAAATTTCATTGTGATCACCTTAAAAGGTGAAAGAGAGAAAGCTACACATGTAAGTATTATATTACCATTGAGGTGTGGCATTACTTAAAATTTTAAATCACTTAAAAGAGAATACGCTTACATTTACTATCTTAACTACTAAAAGCTTCACAGAAATAAAAATATCAATTTTGCTACACATTCGACATGTAATGGCAGAAACAAAGATATCTAAAATGGTATTTGCAACCAAAAAGTAACTGATAAGAAATAGCTAATATTACTTGTAGTTAGAGTGTGTGGAGCATCATATTAAGAGTACCGACTGTGAATCTAAATGTTTGGTTACTGAACGTGAATATTCTTTTGGTAGTATGATAACGACTATAAGAAAATATTCAATTGATTTTTTTAGAACTTAAAATCCTTTGAGTATTTATCCAAATGTAATTCACGTGAATCTAAAAAAATGATGAAAATGAAATTTTTTATCTTATGTATAGAATAAACTAGGTTTTATTATGTTACGGCATAACTTGTTTAACGTTATCTGGCTTGCTTGATTATTTACATTCCTAGAGTAAGTACGTTATCTTACCTGTTTCTTGACAACGACTAACAATAGTTAATAGCCATAAGAAATATTAAATTTCGGTCTAGTGTGCACTTTTTAGAAATTAATAACGGTTTCATTTATATTGAGAGTCTCCAAATTATATTTGTAGAAGAAGATATTAATTTGATTAAACATTAAACGTAGTTGTTTTTTTTTTTTAAAGCTAGAAATGTAACACCTTTTTAAATTTATTTTCAGGACCAAAATTAAAATAAATTGGCGTACAAAATGTATTTATTATTTACTAATAAATTCATGTTTAATAAATGTATTTGCCAGTAAACTAATAGTTAGGGTCTAAACATATAAGGAGTTTAAACAATGATTAGGATAATTTTTCAATAAAGAGCGTTATTAGGTGTTCTACTGTAATGTAAAATGTACCAGAATTTTGTTACTACATACCGTCAATACTAAAATGATTGGGTCTGAAAGTGTTGACACACTTTTTGTTAAGAATGCAATTTACTAAAGAAAGATTTTCAAGCACAGTCAGGACAAAGCGTCAGATAAGAGACAAGTTCCATACTGTCGAAATAGCTAAATGACGCTCTTGTCGGATCAGTTCGGTGTGCTATGGACTCAGCGTCTGACTAAATTGATTCCCCCAATCCTACGTACGGAAACCTAATCAGGCCAACAACCTAGGATCGTCCCTTTGATAAATCTTGATCAAATTTAGCTACTTTATCGCAGATCTTGAAACACTCTTGAAACCAAAGCTGATTATCACAAATAATAATATTTTTCGCAATACCACAATAACAGTACAGTGTTTAGTTTAGTAGAGATGTAATAATTTTAATAATCTGTTGTTATCTGTTGTAATCTGAGTTTTAATCTGGCATAGTATCTTATGATTACTTCTGATTTGTTCTGACTTAATCTTAGATCTGTAAAAAGTGGCATATTTTCCATATTTATCAAAAAATATTATCTCGTGAATAATGAGTATTTGATAGATAATTTGTATGGTAAAAGAGGATTTTACTTTATATGTCATCACATCGATGCTTTTATTGTTAAAAACTTTGAGTCAGAGGCTATTTTCATACTTAATACAACACGGTGTCAACTAATATATTCAACAGAGATCATGACACAGCACTACTGGAGCTTTTCAAGGTTTTAATTGTATTTTTATTTTCCTAAACTAGAGTTTGGGAGAATAATTTTTCAGAATTTGACAACGAGGTTTATACTTGATGTTAGATATATTGTATACGATTTAATTCTCTTTAGATCTCTTATTTCTTAAGAGTAACATTATTTAAATCTCTCTATATTTCTTATATTACGAAAATGTTTAAATTTCTTATAGTAATATTATGGATTTACTATGCTTCATTTAAAAATGTGACTCTCAAGATAATAATGATTTCTAAATTAAATTAATTCCAAAGGAAAGTTAAACCTTTCAAGTAAGTTTTAAAGGGATCCTCAAATCCGCCTTTAATATATTTCGTTGCTACGTTTTATATTATTCTCATAATGTGTTTCTTTATTTCTGTTTGTACTACTGCTACCATTCACTTAGTCCCAATACTAGTCAACAATGAATAATTGATTTATAACTACTATGTTATAGTTAAAAATATTTGTAATGTATTATATATATACACATTAACTCAATTTCTGTTCATGCTGAAATTTTTTCGTGTATTTTAAACCAAAAATAGCTTAACAGAATTATAAAAAATGATATCTTAGACAATTAAAAAAATAATTAACTTATTGCTTTTCCAATCATGGTCAAAGTTCTCGTAAAAGTAAAATATAATTTACGTTATGTACCCAGTAAGGTATAGTTTGAAAATTGCATACAATGAATACTGAAATGATTTACCTACCCAATGTAACTAACAATCCTATTTCGCTCAATTTTCTATTTATATGGAGTCTACATAGGCTGTTTAGTTATACTATACCAACGTATATGACCCATTTTGAGATTCTTCTCTGTCGAAGTAATAAATATTAAAATTTAATATATCATCTCGTACACATATAGTGGTGATTTGACAGTATCATAAAATTGTTAGCGTTATATGATATTCAAATGACATTATTTTATCCTTGTTTCCTGCTATATGAAAACTATGCTTTTACTATTGTAGTGAACAAGAATATTTTTAGATTCTTCTTGATACAAAATTTAAAAGCCAATTTGGAAAAACATGTTTCTTGTAACTTTTACTATGCTATGGTCTATTAACACATTAACTGAGAAAATGAGCCAATAACATTTAAATTGCCCAATAGTGTTAGCGCAAATCGAAATTACTGTAATATTTAAAATCCAGGCAAAAGGAACAAAATCAAGACAACTTTTTTCCACTGGACCGGTGATATGACCTTAAAGTGGACCGATCGGACGTTAACTCCAAACAATAAAATACAGGATATTAGGTGTGGGATAGTTGGATTGACTAGCGTTGACAATTTTAGATGGGGCGAGATTTGCTTAAACACAGTTAGAAAACATTCTAAAATGAGAAATTGTACAAGCTTTTGTACTTTATAAAGACCTGCATTGGGTACAATTAGTGAATAGTTAAAATAAATTATCGAGATTATAGGCTAAATAGCGATTAAACTGAGAAATCATCTTTCTGAGAAATCATGGAGTGGTGTAGGATGATATTTTTGTTTGACATGTTGGGTCTTCAGTTAGTTGTAGATTTCCAGTTATCTAGGGTTATCGAAAACGCTATAAATATCTTGAGTATAAACTGAAGTACGCCATACTGAACAATAAGAATATTAAGTTCTCTCCTTTAAGGGATATATTTTTGGATACCTCTGATGTCCATTGCATTTTTACCTAAGTAAAGCAGTTTACTGTTTACATGTAAAGTCAACGAAGGAAATACTGTGAGTTTGTCGGCAGATAATGTCAACTAAAAATCGCGTAACGGGGGTGGGGTTTTTTATATCTTACTTCAAAATCTATAATCTTCAATATGGTTAAAGTTATATCAAAAAATGGTTCTTGATATAATCGCAATATATATATATATATATATATATATATATATATATATATATATATATATATATATGGATATATTGCGATAAAAATTAGATAGACAAGTACCAATATTTTTGCAGATTTAAATTTGAACCATAGTGTTTTGCTAAGAAACAAGATTTCAAACAGTTAAATCTTCTACTGATGTGTATTAAATTTAAAATATTACTCTGAAGTCCTATTTTATTTAGTTTTGTAGTTCCATATAAATTGAACTTTCTAGACTCAAAAGTTTAAATCTGGTTTTAAAAGAGGTGCTGTTGTTTGCAATATTGGTTGTCAACAGTAGAATGGTACATTGTGCAATAATAAAATTTTATGAATGGACAAAACCTGTGTTGACCAAATATACGACCAGAAGAACGACTGGACCGTACAACTCCAACGTTGACTCTTGTCATTCGGTTGAATTGCTCCATTTAGTGAGCTTATTGTAGGGTTCTCGTGTTTGCAGATTTTTGTTTGTTAGAAACTAAACCCAATTCTTTATTTCATACAAATAACAAGATTTTCTTTTACAAAAAAAGTATATTGAACAAAATAAATATTAAATATGAATGAGGGATTTACGTGATATGGAATATAGATAACACTTGGAAATCACTCATAAATATTTATATTTATCAAAGTATTCTTTTACGTTTTGAATAATAGATATTAAATTTCATAAAAATATAATTTTACAAATAAATACTTATTATTTAAACACTACAATAAAATGTTCTTAATGAGTGAAACGTTATAGGTCTTTAGGTTTGTATCTATTCGAGCTCACCAGAAATGGTGGTTATATCATTTTAATCGACTCAAATCCATGGGAAAAGCACTATTAGGAGAAACTGACGTTATATAAAATAAAAAATTGCAGTGCTGAAAGCATATATTACATATCCAATTTTTATAATAATAATACGTATTGTTAAATGTTTGTGTACGTAAATTGTGGCTGGAATAAGACTAAGATATGATAAATATTTTTTTAAATTTTATTTTGTGGTATTACTATTAAGGTTCAACAGCAGCTTACTGTAAGTAATGGTTAAATAATTTGTTATTAAGGACATGTGAACAACCGTCTGACCACATGTGACAACGCTTGATATACAGGTTCTATAAAAATAGAACCTTTGTATAAGTTTTTATTCGTCCAAGATGAAACTATATTGAATTTAGAGTCAACAGATCAAAATAAAGAAAGGTTTTCACTAAAAAATGTCAAAGAGATGCTCCTAGTTCGGATGCAATTAACTAGGATAATTAACTTTTAATTATCATTCTAAATTCTATTGATGCCAATACAACTTTTGAATATAGTAGGTCTGTGTTTTAAAATTTTAGCTTTATTACTTTGAAGAACATTAAGTTTGATAGTCATTCTGATATACTGTTTAAATAAAAAAAGTGGCAGATTTTCAGTATATTTTTCAAAGATGGTTTTTTTAATCAATTTAATGCTAAAAACATTTTAAAATCTATAAATTTATTTATTTATTTTAAGACAATAAGAATAATCAATCACTATTCTATGATTATAATATTTTAGATATGACAAAGTAATTTAATATGTCTGTAGTATTATTTTTAAATACCTGAACATTTATTTTAATATGTATTTTATATACGAGGTTTAAAGGTTGTATCTCAAAAATAATCAGAAATACTGTTAAACTTAGCATTGAATTAAATAAAGACGATATGTGATTGGAAACGTGAAGTTTAAGAAGTATATACACCTGTCATATAATTTGGTAATTCAATTGGATTACGGTTTCTGACAGTGTCTTCAAGGGTTGTAAACCCCTTCCACTGATTGGATCACAAAGTTCCGGCAATATTTTATGTTTCTGGGTTGTGATGACGTTGTGATGACGTTTTCTTATCAACATTAATGGGTTTTTAAGATTAAACTGACAAATACATAAATGCCTTTTCATTGTAAAACCATTAAATATACTAAAGCAAATAGTTTCCCATTATAAATTTTCATATCTTATAACTTTTTCTGTAATAATATAATGATTTAAAATACATATTTTAATTGTCTCAACGTTACCGAAGCCTGTATATTACGCGTGGGGCTAGAAACATAATTTTTTATAAAGTGACCTACAGACACTTTTTTTATATACAAGAAATAGATATAAATGATGCTAATATATGAGTTCAATTTTGGAGGAGACATTCCATGGAATTTTGCTGAGCATTAGAAAATATTTACATTTGTTTTATGATTACCATGATCGCAATGAGAAAATAGCAGGTTCTGTAAAGGTTTTAGTATAAGAATTCTACTCACATGAGATGTTAACATGCGACATATTATTACATGTAGGCTAGTTATCCGAATACATCCTAAATGTAGAACTTTATTATTTAAATACTAATATCAAATCCAATCTAATTTTAAAACACATTTCAATGTACGCCTAGAGAAATATTTTGTTTTATTTTATTTTACATGCAAATTCATGTTTACGTCGAAAGAAGCATGAGTTCGATACTATTGTACCCGTATATGCCTATATCTCATTCGGCTGACATGATTTATTTTTTCTCTACAGGGGGATGTAATATTTCTTGTCTGTTTTTCTTTTTCAATGTTTAAATGAGCTATAGACTTACAATGTTTCATTGAACCCCAATGAAGCCTGCTACGCAACACGCGGTTTGGCATACTCCAACCCGGTGTACAGTACAAAATTATTAAAAATTAAAACATATTCCTTTAATTCGAATACATAATTTTGATAGATATTATAATGTTTAAGTCGTCTCAGTAACTTACATATTATTAAGAATAAAAGTTATTTTTTAACAACCACACTTTATAGTTTCATTTCATGATAAATTTAGTTAAACTGTAGCTACGATATGTACAATATAAAGATGTATTATCTTATACTTCAGTAAAAATTCACGATATACTTAACTCACTGATTGAGGTTCGGGAGTGAGAGCGGAGTATTCTTAAGCTTAAAAATCAGTACTTCGAGCTATGAATCATCTATAAAAAAAGAAAAGGTAGCATTAATAAAAAAATCAATTATAGGGTTTATACAACCCCCAATATTGAGTGTATTTTCACTATTTGAGATAATGAAATAAAGTGATAATAATTAAAAACCTTTTTTCCTCTTTCCAATACCGAAGTCCATACAGCCATGATTGCACTAGAAACGCGCAGGGTGTAGCAAAACATTTTTACCAGAGTGAAAAATATTATCAGTAGGTAGCTACTGGGACCGGCGCCAACCCTTTTTTCCAGAATATTACGTTATCTGATAACTCTCTTGTAACTGTAAGTTTTCCATTTCGTATCCTGAATATTGCCACAATTTTACTTCTCAAGATGAAGATCTTCGTAAACTCAACTTAGAGTGTAGTATATTCGTTGTGTAAAATCACAGCTACAACTAAAGTAGTTATGTAAAATTACAATTAAAATAAATTTCTATTTGGTTGAAACTATATGTATTGTTAACTCACATTGCGAGCTTAGCTAATGTGCACTAATACAAGAGTAATATAATTGTTAATGTAACACTTCGTATGCATTTTATCACACTTCTTTTATAGAATGGGTATCCTCACCAATTTCTATTGTGCCTGTACTAGCTTCTCTCTAAAGATTCACGCAGGGTACAGTCTCCTTCATGTTCTTGTTCTTACACTCATTATACTCATCGCCTTCTCTTAAATATACACATTTCGGCTTCGCCCTCTTGCAGATTTTTACAATATTTCGGAAGCTTTTTTGTTTGTAAGTGTAAGTAATACCTTATCCTGCAATTGTACCAATCAATTTACAGTCTATATTTTCCTCTAAGCACATTATTTACCTTAATTAAACATTCTATTACAAAATTTAACATTCTTTTTACCAACATTTGGTTCAATGTTCACAATATACAATAATTAGAATATTTTAGTATTTAAATCATAATTATTAATGAATTTTAATTTAATTTGGAAATAATTTAGAATTAATCATATACAATCGATCGATGATGCTTATTTAAAACAGTTAGGGTTTAGAAATAAATAAATACATTTAGATTATTAATTTCAAATGCTAATTTCACTTACATTATGTTAATTATTCCTGAACAATTCGACCTTTTTTTATAAAAATAGATACTTCAATAAAAATAAACACTTGCTTGTTTATGTATTATATAAAATTCACGTAGATATGTAAGATTAAAAAAACAACAAATATTGTACATATAAAGAATACATTTCGCTAAACGTATTAGCTATTCTGCATATGTATATTACCATTAGGTTGTATGTAGATAGGTTGGCTTGAGGCAAACCTCTTCTGACATTACTCTGTTGATGGAATTGCATTAAAATGTAAAACTGAGTGAGCCGCAAGTAATATACGAATAGGTAATTCCATATTTATTAATGTTTTGTGGTTTATAAATGTATGTCCATGAACGCTGTATATTTATTTCATTCTGTTATTCATTATTCACAATCACTGTTACTATTTATATAGAGAAATTTATTCCTCATTCTCTACTCAATTGAAACTTTTATCTTTTAGAATACGAGTTCAGGGATAACGTATAAAATATAAACGTTTTTCTCAATAATCTACTATAGTAAACCTTATCCTAATACAATGTAAAGCATTCATAATTAAGGATTTGCAGAATTACGATATTAGATTCGTGTACAGAGATTTATCCACACAGAATCTTATTAGTTTTTACGTTATTGAGCTTTAAAAAATTTCATCTTCCGCAATCTAGAAACGTGATAATATAATTAAACATTTTTACATAATTTGAGATTACAAGACAATAGTACCAAATTTGACTTTTTTCTATTATTTGTTACAGAAAAAACTAAAAACTAAAAGAAACATAGAGACAGACACATGGTAAACGAGAAGAGATAGACCATTGGTTCCATTTAGTTTTTAGAGTCTCTTTATGAAAATGGAACAATATTCTTGTTTGTATAGGGAGTTTTATTATGCGATGTATCAAATTTAGGTCAGTTACACCGGCTGGCTGCATACAAACAGATGATTCCTATATGATCAGCTGATCGCTTCAGGTCACAAGATTTCAACACATTTTACCGTACCTGTGTAGGTTGGAATTTACATGGCGTATCGATTGTTTTGATCACTTTAATTTGGGTGTCTATAGAGCAGTGTGGCGTTAATTTCACTGGCTGGACAACTCATCGAGATCTAATCAATTTTAAAGTGACCACAAACTGTGAAGATGTCATTGTGTGGTAATTCTTCTGTAAAGAGGTAAATTAACTCTTGTACCCCACTGTGTGCCAGATGAAGAGTTCGAAAGACTTTGCAAAAAAAACCATTTACTTATAATCATTTTGCTTAACAAATTTAAATTAAGTTGAAGTGCCAGGGTTGTTCACTCTATGAGGCTAGAAGAGTAACAAAGAGACGCTCAAGTCGGGTCAGTTTGATGTGCCATGGACTCAGCGTCTCACTAAAATGAGCACCGCTCATTAGGTCATTGGATATTCCGAAGTCACCTGAACAGAATAGGTATTCCAGTTCAGGAAACACTGTGCAGGAAATGTGGCGAGGCTGACGAAACAGCCAAGCACGTCATATTTGAATGTCCGGCATTACAGAGCAAACGCTCAAGATCCCTAGGTGTTCCTATGCATACGGTAGAGGGGTTGGAACAGGAAAGCTTTGCTCAGAAGATCTCATGGTTTTGTAAAGGCCTGGGATTTGATACAGCTTAAACTGGGTTGAGGGTGCACAATAAGCCGGATGGCTGAGAGGTAACTACCAGGCCTAGGAAACCTGGCCCTCTGTTACAAAAAAAAAATAATAAATGAGCACCGCAATCCCATGTACGAAAAGCTAATCAGGCTAACACCGCAGTATCGTCCCTTTACCAAACCCTGATTACCTTAATCTGCTCCATTAGAGCACGTGAAACTCCTTAAATGAACATTAGGGTAGAATATCATTGAAACGCAGTGGATTATTCATCCAATAATTGGTTGTTGTAAATAAAGAGATCAGTTCAAATCTCGTATCTGCTCTATGTTATTATTAAATTCAATTCGCAGTTTACAGTAACCCATAAGTGTAAGTTTAAAAATAATAAATTACTACAGCGATCATATCCAAAATCTTACATTTTGGAGACGTAGCCTTTATCATAGGTTTTCCGCGTGTTTTCTTAGACTTATATAATGCACACGCAAAATATACTTTATTAATCTTTAAAATTTAGGGTAATATAAATGCGCTTCCGCTCCTTGCACGCCATGACTAACTAACAACCGTCTTGGAGAATTATACATCTACTTTAGTTATTTTACTTGATTTTTAATAATGATGACAATTAATGAGACAGTATGTTTCTTTTTAATAAAAGTAGGAGGTCAAAAGGAGTGATTAAAGATTCATTCAAGGTAACATATCTTGTATTTTGTGGATAATTTATTGAGCAAGTCAGGAATGGATTGAAGCATATACTATATCACGAGCATCAAGCACGTAATTTTTAGTGTTAATGGTTAAAAGGACCACGATAAATTGCAAGTATCTCTTATTTTGGCTTTGAACTTGTATATAGGCCTCTATATATATATATATAAATATATATACATATATATATATATATATATATATAAAATTTCAATAAACATTGAATCGCAAAAAGTACTTGCTCCGACGGGAGTCAAACCCGGATCTCTCACTTGCCGGGTGAATGTGCTACCATTACACCACAGAGCGCTCACTTTTTCCGATTCAATTATTTTGTATTTGGCCGTATCTCTCACATATGCGTTTAAATAAGCAAACTAACATATGATCGGAATACCAAATACCTGTCAAACGACTTTTATTTACATTAAATTGTATAAATGGCAATTGCCTTATTTAATTTCAATAAACATTGAATCGCAAAAAGTACTTGCTCCGACGGAAGTCGAACCCGGATCTCTCACTTGCCGGGTGAATGTGCTACCATTACACCACAGAGCCTTCACTTTTTACGATTCAATTATTTTTTATTTGGCCGTATCTGTCACACATGCGTTTAAATAAGCAAATCACATATGATCGGAAGACCAAATACCTGTCAAACGACTTTTATTTACATTAAACTGTATAAATGGCAATAGCCTTATTTAATTTCAATAAACATTGAATCACAAAAAGTACTTGCTCCGACGGAAGTCGAACCCGGATCTCTCACTTGCCGGGTGAATGTGCTACCATTACACCACAGAGCCTTCACTTTTTACGATTCAATTATTTTTTATTTGGCCGTATCTGTCACATATGCGTTTAAATAAGCAAATCACATATGATCGGAAGACCAAATACCTGTCAAACGACTTTTATTTACATTAAACTGTATAAATGGCAATAGCCTTATTTAATTTCAATAAACATTGAATCACAAAAAGTACTTGCTCCGACGGAAGTCGAACCCGGATCTCTCACTTGCCAGGTGAATGTGCTACCATTACACCACAGAGCGCTTACTTTTTCCGATTCAATTATTTTGTATTTGGCCGTATCACATATGCGTTTAAATAAGCAAACTAACATATGATCGGAAGACCAAATACCTGTCAAACGACTTTTATTTACATTAAACTGTATAAATGGCAATAGCCTTATTTAATTTCAATAAACATTGAATCACAAAAAGTACTTGCTCCGACGGAAGTCGAACCCGGATCTCTCACTTGCCGGGTGAATGTGCTACCATTACACCACAGAGCCTTCACTTTTTACGATTCAATTATTTTGTATTTGGCCGTATCACATATGCGTTTAAATAAGCAAACTAACATATGATCGGAAGACCAAATACCTGTCAAACGACTTTTATTTACATTAAACTGTATAAATGGCAATAGCCTTATTTAATTTCAATAAACATTGAATCACAAAAAGTACTTGCTCCGACGGAAGTCGAACCCGGATCTCTCACTTGCCGGGTGAATGTGCTACCATTACACCACAGAGCGCTTACTTTTTCCGATTCAATTATTTTGTATTTGGCCGTATCACATATGCGTTTAAATAAGCAAACTAACATATGATCGGAAGACCAAATACCTGTCAAACGACTTTTATTTACATTAAGCTACATCGCAATCCGATTCAATTATTTTGTATTTGGCCGTATCTGTCACATATGCGTTCTAAATAAGCGAACTAACCTATGATCAGAAGACTAAATGTATATGGTATATATATATATATATATATATATATATATATATATATATATATATATTACATCGAATTAAAAAACTTGCTCCGCCGGGACTCGAACGAGGATCTCTCACTTGACACACACACACACACACACACACACACACACACACACACACACACACACACACACACACACACACACACACACACACACACACACACACACACACACACACACACACACACACACACAGACACACACACACACACACACTCATATATATATATATATATATATATATATATATAATGTTTTACCACAAGCACTTTACGCCTCGATTATAGTAGTTAATGCAGTGTTTGTAAATAATTATGATTATATTATAATCTTCCTAAGATTAATATGGTAATATGAAATGTATACTTTTTACAGTGGCATTATAAGTAACACTCTTCAAAACTATTAATGTAGCAATTATTGACTTATTTGTAACATTTGAATGAAGAAGTAGATAGATTACTTAAGAAAATAAATGGTGTGAATTTATTCAACTAAATGTACACGCATACGTGTATATTTAGTAATACTTAACGTATTAATACATTTTTATATTAATAACATTGATCTACGCAAAAACACATTTTTATAACCTGTGAAAGTTTAGGTTGAACACGTAAAACTTTGCCCGTGATAAATTTCCTGTGAATGTATAAGTCAAGGAAGAGATAAGCAGATGGCGCCAGCACCCTACTTAAAGCAATTTATGGTAGGTTTTTAAAGCCAAGGGTGGATTGTTTAAAGGTAAATTATAAAGGCAAATAAGCAATAAATTTCTGGGAGTTTAGAATGTAGGAGCTGTTATTTATATCGAGTACACATTTTACAAAAAGGCTACCTTAATTAAATCAACAAATAATACAGTGATATGCATGGCAAATAAAACAAGTATATATTGTTGTATGTCAAGTTTCATGGATTGGCATAAATGCCCATAGTCAGACCTTATTAATTAAAATGGCAATTTTCCTTGAAAATGACAAAAAAGTATTTTGTGTGCAGTACGTAAGTATAAAACATCCATGGTTGAACAAAAGTATATTTTTTACACTTCTATTATATAATTATTCTGTAGGGAGTATGTATGTAGAAAACATCGATGGTTCAATAAAAGTATAGTGACTTCCTAAGTTTTTCATTTATTTGTAAACATGAATGTAAATGTTGGAAAATAAATATTTATTTATTTATATATTATTACACATTTGGTAGCATTACTTTTCTAAAAAAACAACAGATTAGTTATTATAAATTACACTGAATTTTTATGTTATTGCTGTGTACAGAAAACTTTCAATTCCATTGAGTGTGTATGTCTTGTGTTTAAAATTTGTAAGTTTTAGTGAATTGTAATATATAAACACTGTGGTAATCTAAAAGACACCTAATATGTTAATAATTTAATTTAATTTGAGTACAATCATACCTATATATCAAAAGTTTATTAGCAATAGTTCTTAGTTTTTAATTGATATAACAGAAGTTAAAGATCGAGAACACCTAAAAATTTGGTCCATTTTTTCGAAATTTTTAAGTGTTCTAGTCTGTTTTTATAATGTCCAGAAAGTTATTAAACAAATTGTGCTCGTATTAAAATTGCTTAATTTTACATATCGTGAATGTTTAGTGCGTGAATTTTACTCAATTGGGGAGATTTCAATAACATAATAAAACAACATGTATTTACTATGTAAAGATATGTCATTTTGATCAACACGTTTTGTAATAAGAATTTAAAGTGCTACAGATGGCTCAGTAAAAAACCAATACGATGTTTATATTTCTGACTAAGAATGAAAAAGCAAGTTTTTATACCAGCAAAATACTTTATAAAATAAAAAAATAAATTCCTCAATCCAATCAATCTTGAATGCTACAGTTCAAAGATAAAGTAAATCCTGTTAGATGCTACAAATTAATTCGTGAAATCTCTGTTGAAAGTTGTCGGCCAAGTGTTGATTAAGTAGAGTACAATGTATTCTGTGTTACGGTGCTAGATTGTGTTATAAATAACCCAGTCGCGACATGGGGTGTTCCCCGGGAGAGGGTGACACCGATTCTACTTAAATTTACAGTTTTTCCCTGTCTTACTGTAGATTCCGGTGGCACATGTAACTAAATCCTAATTACTTTTATTTGCTTAATCTCTTTAGTATTACTTTACAATATACACCAAATAGTGCAAATTAATATTAAAACCACATACTTGTAATACTTACTAAACATTAGACAAACATTAAATTTTGTGTTAAATAAAATGTCTGACGAAGACAAACTTGCTGCCGAAAGGCCTCGCATAATAAACCGTTTTAAGTATTGGTTTCTTGTGGTTTTAAATTTAGTAATTTCAATCTAAGAAATCAAGATAAGTACCATATTCAACATATCTAGCAGTGTTAATTAAAATATTAAAGGTATCTACTTAACTCATACTACATTAAAATTTCTGTAAGAAAGTTTATTAGGAAATCTACACCACAAATTTGATGATACAGTGTAAACTAAAATTTTTCATGTAATGAAGTGAAACCTACTAGCGATGTATATATAAAGTTATTACAACAACAGACCGTTATTTAATTTATCAGTGAAACTAATAGATATTTCCGAATCACTAAAAAACTATAAAAGAAGCATGGTGTAAATATAGTTTAGGGGCATAAGTAATGGTGAACTAGAATAGGATTTAGTATTAACTGTGTTGGAATTTAATTTAGAATACTTTAAATACTGATATTAAATAATGTAGTAAGTTAATGAATTTTACATTGGATTCATTATTAAATAAAGTGTTAAGTTGTAGATTTAATCACTCCAGCATTTTACTATATAATTTAAACTCTTTGCAAAGCTTGTTTGGCTTTGGAAGTTTTTTAGTGTGCCTTAGGCAACATAGCTTCTAATAGCAGAGTATGAATTGGTTTTGTAAATTTTGACAGCTTTTAAATAGGAACTTGAAATAACCTAACGTGAAAAATTCCATAGCTAGAACATAAAAAGAACATACACCGTATTGAATAACCTAACGTGAAAAATTCCATAACCAAGAAAAGACTGCAGAAGCAGGGGATAAATCCAGACAGTGCGATATTTCGGATAACATTCACTGATCGAACAGTTAAAAAAAAACAAATAATTTCAAACCTAACTAAACATAATTATATAAGCGTTTTCTAATTTTCCTTGTCATATACAATTTTGTATGTTATTATGGTTTATATTTCCTTTTATTCTCTCGTAATAGATTTTTCATTAAAGTAAAATTTTGTTAGTTCAGATCAGATGTTAATATAACAATTTGTTTACTTTGAAAGCATTTAAAAAACTTTACCATTCATGACACGAAACGAAAGTTTTTCCCCCTTGCAAAACAAACATCCATAGACCACTCAAAGAAGTATTCACTTCAACAAAGCGTGACAGAAACTTGTCACTAGCAGGCCTGGATAGCGGCTGAACGGAGAAACGCTCTCCCTGACATCAAAATGGCCGTAATCGGCCCACCACTAGCGGCTACAGAGCGTACAACCGTAAGAATACGTTCCGTGACGCGAAACGATAGGTTTTCCCCATGCAAAACCTACATTCATAGCCCACCAAAAGAAATAGTCACTTCAATAATTCCCCAGTTAGGTTTCAAGAAAACTGGTATAAAACCCGAGGTAAATAATAAACCAGGTACATACTGGTTTCCATTTCCACAATTTTTGGGCTCATTAAAGCGTCATTATTTCACGGGTCTCCTCTCAATCTAGGCATTCAAAAAAGCTAATCCTTTTGTATACAATTTCATCGAGGGCAATGGAGTTTTTGACCTGAATGTATAAAAGTGGGGTGGGTGCAGCATATACAGCATACACAGACTTGTAACTAATGATAAAAATTTAATTATTTCGGAGCCTCCATGGTTATCTCTCTTTTCCAAATAATTTCTGGACACATCAATAACTGTAACGTAGAGAATATTTTGAAGTTAACTGAATATTTAAATCCAACGTAACAGGTGTCAGATAAGTGGAACATTACAGCAAACTGCTATCGACAGAGAGTAATGGACTAAACTGTAATAGTTGTTCAAACTTGTTTCGTCATACGCCAACGTGCAAGTGACATCACTTGAATAATAGTCACGTCATTATAAGCCTCTGAAAAGTGAGCTAATGACAACAGGTATATGAATTAAAAATTCAATTCAATATCTTTTCTAATTACAAAACAACATTTATTATTTTAAAACATGGTAAAAATACCCTAAAAGAAGTATTAATAAATACACAACTACTAGAATCAGTTAAAACTTATAATTCACGGTTGTCGAAAAGGGCTGAATATTTTTATTAAATCATAAACATTCCTGAATGTAGGAAAGGCGCAAAATGATCCTGCATATCTTACAGTTGTGTAAAGACAAATATTAGGAATTTAGCGGAGGATATTATTAGGTATTTCATCTTTTTTACAATATTATACAGTGTCCAAGTGGTAACTAATCCTATCTATAATAATAAATTTTATAAATAATTAAACTACATTTTATGAAAGTGTTAATAGGATCGATCTTACCAACTGGCATATGTTATCTGAGCAACCTCATTGAGGTCAAACCATTGTACTCATGGCATACCAAAATAGAAATTAATCCCAATCGAAACAGATAACTATAGCTGTCAAAATCCATACACACATCACCTGATTCCTAATCTTGTGGATGTTATGTAACAAAAATAACAAATATGTAAAAATGAAGTGACCTTAATATAATAACAAGATTTCATTTACCATTGAAAAAAATGCTTTCTACTTCCTAAAATTAATTTTAAAATGAAAAATATTTGAAAGGGATACAAAAGTGGTGCATTAATTTACGTTTCTACGAGTCCGTTACAGCCAGTTAGAGTTGAGAAGTCTTTAATACAAATTTACATTATAATCTGACACATGTCACTTTGAGTCGCACAGGTCGTAGTCGACAGGTGTAATGGCCTTCAACAATAATGAATGTTCAACTTGTTCCGTTTGGCTTTGACATTTGTGTCACAACATTGGAAGCCCCGTCTCTCCATTAAAAGTAGGTACATGTAAAATATTAAGTTTTTGTATTTTAAATGTACTTAAAAATGAAGTTTTGCGCATATTTCGTTATTGTGCAATTCATACATCATTTAAGTGTTGCACCAAGTAGGCATTGATTTACGTAGTTACGGTTTGTTGATTACCAAGAACGTAATCCAGTGATTAAAATTTAAATGTTTTCATGAAGTGTTCCTCAATTCCTAATGGTACGAGTTTGAACATTAAGTTTTCATCGTTATTATTTTATTTGAAATTCTGTTCGTTTATTTATATCAAAATTATTTAGGACGTTGGATTATCAGTTTTTAAATCATTATAGGCTTTTTTGTTTTCATTGTATTTTACATTATTATTAACAAATACATCAATAGTTATTTTTAATAAAAATATTATAAGGCAAGTTGGATATTATTTAATTATTTACGAATAGTAATCATTCAACCAGATAATTCTGTAGAGTGATATTGAATCTTTTATTAATATACAGGTAGTCATATTCATTACTGCCAATATAATAAAAGTTTTTGCTATAAGTATCTTTGGATAAAATTATATTCCATATTAAATTGTATGGAAATATTAAAATGTACTGTATTTCTTAGTTAAAGTAATTAAGTATTTAAAACCTTACACGTTAAACTCTCTGTATTACATTTTCTTCTGGATCTGGTTCTCATACGTGTTCCTTATAAAATCTTAGTATAAACATAAAATTAAAATGTTACTTATTATTTTAAAAACACCGTTGGCTTAATTATTTGTGGTTTTGTGTCATGATAAATTTATGGTATACAAATCAGGAGTGTGAAATGGTAAACGCCAGAGTTTCAATTTTACAGTTAGTAATTAATCATACACCATATGAAACAGAAAGAGTACTATATAATATTTAGAGTATCATTATGACAGAAAAAAATTGTACCAGTCTTACTTAATCAACCATATACAGTGTGACTCGACTCCCAGGCCTAGTACTACCATTACGCAAAAGTTATGTAACTGATGTTTGTTACTAATATGATTGAGACGTGAGGCTTTGGTTGCTTTCATACTAGTGTACGGTGTAATTTATTTTTAGATATGAGAAAATATAGTGTTACAAAATAAATAAATCAATCACTAGTGTAAGTTATTCTATACGATTTGCCTAAGCTTAAGTTTTTTCATTGGTTTATTGGGTAATCAACCTGCCAACAAGAAAATAGCGAAATAAACAAATTTGTAAACACACTCATTTGAATAATATAAAATTGTTACGTGCAACATATGTTTAATA
This sequence comes from Homalodisca vitripennis, assembly GCF_021130785.1. Classification (NCBI taxonomy): domain Eukaryota; kingdom Metazoa; phylum Arthropoda; class Insecta; order Hemiptera; family Cicadellidae; genus Homalodisca; species Homalodisca vitripennis. The sequence goes on along the minus strand of NC_060212.1, from coordinate 69,395,894 downwards.
CATTTAGCTTGTTCATACAGTAAAATAAAATAATACTAAAACCGAAAGTTAATACTAAAGTTCGGTGACATTTGATTTCAGGACAATTCTTCGTTGTAGTATCCTAACGCAATACAACTTCATTTTATGGTGACTTTGTGTCTAGGCTTTTATTATTTAAACTTGAGTATAAAACACAATTTAATAAAAAATGTGAATGTATAATTAGGCAAGATAAGTTGAGAAATATTTCGTCTATAGACCGGAAATTTCCAATAAAACTTTATTTCTACCTAATTAAGAAAAATAATTGCTATGAAATAAAACATTATTTTACCTATTTATTTATTGCCAATGGCAGATCCAATATTAAATAGGATATAATTGTAGGAATAATAATTTATATTATTTGAATATAGATATAGTATGCTACCAACTTCACATCTACTTTTTTACCTTTTTTACAAGGGTGACCTAGTGGTACACGTCCATCAACGGTACCAGACAACGGTAGTTGACACACTTTCTGTTTCGTTTAACGAGAGTTGTAAGCATTGCTTTTATGTACGATTCTCTATTGTTCTATCTGCCAATAATAAAATGACTTCTAGGGTTGAAATTTTTTCTCATTATTCATTATTTATTATTTTCCGCATTAATCCTCAGAGAAGTCTGCTACGTTACGCGTGATGTGGCGTACTCTTACCTTGTAATGGTTAGTGATAAAATCTTTCATCTACAATTATTTATAGAGTTAAATTTTGTGTATTGTGTAATGCACAATTTATTTATATTTGCGTTTTTAATTTCAACGGTAAAATACAAAATGATGAGAAATATAGACATAATCCGACCCTTATTTATCCCACATGCTGTACTTTTAGCCACTCTAAAATGAATCATATGGGAAAGATATTTACACGTAAAGTTAATTAGGAGGATAGAGATAGTTAAGGGTAAAAGAGGTTCTTTACTGAAGCTATTCACGCACTCGGCACCAGATCAGATATACCTACTCGGCATTCAGTTGCTGGCTTGTTGTTAGCTTCGAGCACTTCTGGAATGAAGTGAAATGTTTCTAATTAAAGACTGGCCTTTCATTCACCATGTAACACCATATAAAGGTGTCGAGAGTTCGCACCTGGTAAACTAATTACAAATCTCATTACATGTACGTTTAAACTAATTTTACAACATCGTCATAGTGTTTGGAATGTTTCTGTATTAATACATTTTTTTATTTGTTGAACAAACAAAATAATTGTTTTATCATATTTTATGGACGTATTTATATTTATTTAAATGTATTTCAATAGATATTTTCATTTACTCCAAAGAAGGTAAAGCTACACAAACTAACATGCGGACCCCAGTTTAAGCTAACATGCTTAAATTATATACTTAATACCTGACTATTCGGTGACTGATAAGTGTGCAGTCACTTATTTCAAAAACTCTTTAACATTAGAACTTGATTTGATTTAAGGAAGATGAAACTGAATAAAATAGCGTTGTTGATTCATGACGGAATGCAAAATTTGTATTCTATTATAGATTAAGACCATAGCTTTGACGGCTATTGATACAATTGATAACAACATCAAGTCATGAACACTGATGGTGTTGTGTAGACTAAAAAATGTTCCTCCTGACGTTACCTAGCTTGGTTGAATCTGTAATTTATCTTATAGATAACAATCACTTCCCATTGATAGGTCGCTATATCTTACTTTCCTTCACAGGATTCATAACCGTGTATTAAATTTTGTATATGACATTTGAAAATTTGATACCCATAATCGGGTATTATCTGAAGAGAAATGTTTGAACTATCAAACAGATTTATGTAACATTGTACATTTTGTGTGTGTACAAATGTATTTCTACTGTTAGAACTTCTTGCATGAACACACAGCTTCTATTTCGTTTGATCATCGGGGATCATTGTACTCGGCCGGATGCAATGCTACAATAGCCGAGGGTTTGTATTAAAAGGGCTAGGATAAGGATTTCAAACTCAGGACATCTTGAATATAACGGCTTGAAAGAAGGATTAAAGAAGAATTTTCTTTTTATTACTAACTATAAGTGTACAAAAACGCGTGTTTTAAAAGGATTCGCTAAGGTTGCGTGCCAAATTTAAAATCTCTGACTCACCTTATTCTCGAGATGTCCTGTAGATAGATAAACAGATAAAACTCATAAAAAAGAAATTGAATTGAACATTCTTTTTCATTACATTGGGTTTATATCAGTGTTCAAATAACAAAACTTGACATAAGTCACAATCTAAAGCTGTGTAGGTTAGATTATATGTCTCATGTTTGATCTTTTTATAGGTGTATTGAGTTTATTTACAAATGTATTTTGTATATATGACATTTATCCTTGCCATAATGATTACCTATAATATCAATGTAATGATATTTTAAAAAACTCAGCCAAGTTCTTTGGAAATTTTCTTGTTAATTTTGTTAAATTTAATCCAAAATGGCCTAAGACAGTGTAAGAGAAAAACAGTGTGTTTTTAATGAAATATGTTTGGAAATAAAGTCGTAATATTTTATATTCTATGGTTTAAGCAAAATTATAAAATTATAATTTACAATATTTCAACTAATTTTAACGTCTAACCATCATAACGCTACATTGTAACCGTGTAGCATTATTAGTCCTAACCTACTAATGTATTTCATTAATAGATCATTTTATTTTTTTGCTTGAATTTTATTCTTTTATTTCTGTATAACGTTTAATATAATACTGGTCCGAAATAACTAATACATTTATAACAAGAAGAAATAGCCTATTTCAATGATAAAATACATCCGATTGTTTTATTATATTCATAAACTAGCTAGTTGAGTTTACACTGATAAATTTATGTTTATGGTTCCATTTTGATAAGTTGTAGCTCTTGTTACCAAAGGAGTTGGTACAGTCAGTCTCTAATTCAAGAGTAAGGTCTGCCCTGTTGACAGTCTCTACCTTTTGTCCGACTTAGTCAATTTTACTTGGAAGAAACTCATGAAAAGAAGTAATAATCTAAGATTATTCAAAACAATGAGTAATCTTGCACCCAGGGATAAGACAATTTATGATATGAGATATCATATTGCAAGCAATTACTATAAAGTTATAATGGATCCCATGAGTTCTTTATACTGTATAATTAAATGGTATCCTAACAAATGAGTCATTAACTATACATACTCTCAGTTGTTAAGAATCCAAATATAAGTTGAGAATCAATCGTAAATTTTATATAGTTATTAAATTTAGGATAAACTCAATATTATATTGATACAAATGTTAAACAGTCTTCGTGTATTGAAATACATCATCGGTGGTATCCAAAAATATATCAGAAAACTCACATTACTTTCGAATAGTACTTGCTATTAAAGTTATGTCTGACGGTCAAGTATGCTATATCCATAAATTTAAAAAATCTTGTTTCTGTATATCTGCCCTACCTTGAGGAAAATATGAAATAATTACTTTGGATATAAGAGAAAACAGGACATATATTTTAATTGTACCCATAACAGATGTTCAATAAATGTTTTTGGACATTATAAACATTTCATGGAAGACAAATGAATTGTTGTATAACTATTAAGTAAACTTAAAAGTTAATGATGCATTATAAGCAATTGTGAAGCATCAGTTGACTGAAAAATTATACTTTTTTTATATAACTGGTTATTACTGCCTCGTATAATGAAACAGAGTTTTAAAACTAATATTACATGTGGCGCAATACATGAATCTGCACAAAATGTGTCAACACTTTTACTCTAGATACTCTATATAAAGTGAACAAAGCAAAGTAACAAAGCAAGCCAAAAAGGCTATTGGAAAAAGGAAACTAGAATACTGTAGAATAAAAGCTCCCTTCCATAGAAGATTGAATATCACAAGAGGTGCTGTATGTAAGGACATCGCGCTCATCTGCTGTAGAAGCCGAGAGGGTCCAAACGGTGGATCAGTAGTGCTCTATCCGATGACATAATCTAATGACAAAACCTTTGACTCATACCAGAGATATAATTGTCAAGTGGAAGAGATAAGCGTTATTGCGAGAACAAAGAAACGCATAATGCGAGAAGTAAACTCAAAGCAGTATTCCATTTTTATATAAAGCCGTGAAAAAATTTGACACGTTGTTATTGTTAGCAAATGGGACATTGAATATTATTGTAGTCATTATTTTAGATATCAACGTTTCGAAAACGTTTAATCATAAGAATTTGTTCCATATTTATTATTTAAAGTTCCCGACTACATGTACTTTGTAAATATTGTTATTGTTTTTTTTAATACGGGAAAAATTTTATATACGTAAAGAAAATCGTATTAATGAATACTATGGTTTATATAAAATATCATGATTATTATAAATTGTGAATTAATAATTCAATACTATTGTTGCAGAGACTGTTATTTCATAAGAGCTTGTAGAAATATGATAATTGGGAAAATAATAATGGGCCCTTTCATTATATGAAATATTAATACCTTTTTACTGAAAACTAAAACAACAGTCGAAAGTAAACATTATTTGAAGATGAAATACATTTAAGTCCTTCCATAAAGAGAGAAACAAGCTAATTTTACTCAACCAGACGATCAAGTTTGCACACGGTTATATTCCGTACAACAGGAAAACATGTACGATAATACAAATTCCATTAGCAGATTAGATGTACAGAGGATTTGTACTGTGGGAGTTCTAACTCAAGGCTCATTATTACTTCCCGTCACTATTATGTTCGAAACTACTAAGTTCTCGTGTGCAATATTTAGGTTTGGCACTATGTGTGTTTATACACCTGAGAAATGCCTTTACCTGATGCTACCTTTTAAAATGTCCTTTCTTGTGTAGTGTTGGTGTAAACGTATAATTTGAAAAATAAGTCATGTTAAAATTCTTGGTTTAAATTTTATAGGTTGAGTCAGCTTAGGGGTTCTAATCGTGTTTTGTATGTAGGATTACAGCCAAAGGAAAGGGACCATGTACAACCCCTTAAATCATACATGGGAAATTAATAACTTAACACATTTCCATTAAATTTAATGATAAGTTGCAAAGTCTTACGTTCGAATCTGTAAATCTTCATAATTACAGAGAAAATTACATATTAAAAAATGTAAAAAAATCTCTAGTTGCCAGATACATTTTGATGCCTCTAGTTTCCAAAATATTTTATCGTTTCAAACTAGTAAGCCAAAAAATCATAAAATTATTGTTTTTATAATTAGCTTAGTACCATTTAAAAACTTTTTGTATATTTATATATATATATATATATATATATATATATATATATATATATATATATATATAAGTAGATATGAATATGCCGATTCTGGACCACTTTTGGGACAGACAGAAAAACAAGGAAAATCAAGGGAAATAAAACGAATCTGTAAAATAACGAATCAGTAAATCAAACAGGCGGTTCTGGCTCACTTTTGGGACAGACAGACAGGGAAAATACTGTTTAAAGGACAATAAACGAATCTGTAAAATCAAAGGACAATAAACGAATCTGTAAAATCAAACATGTTCGAATACCAAACTATGTAAACTTCAATACAAGCTTTAAAATTAATACAAATACTATTTCAATAATTTATAAATAATGCTAAAAAAATTCACAATACAATTTACTTAAATAAACGAAAGGAGAAAACTGTATTCAAAATTTTTCATGACAGTAATGAAAAATTGTGGAATGTTAATTACTCGAGAAATGTTGGAAATTTAGCAACTTGCGCGCGGCACACAGCGCGCACACAGAAACTTAGTTAAAAGATTTTTGCTCTATAATAAATAGAACAATCTGAAAACATTTGAAGAAAAACTGATTTGTGTCAAGTTTTACAAAAATCACCACTTCTCAAAATTTTAGTTTATCAAATTTTTCTCTTTAAATAATGGAGCGGAAAAGATAGAGTGCCCATACTGCAAAAAAGACATTTTTGAAACATCACTATACTCGTCATATACAATTCGAAAAATCATTTCAAGAACAAAAGTTTTATAATAAAGAACTAAATTATTTGAGGACTTGGTGCTAAAGAGAATCAAATCGATGGTGAAAAGAATTTGTACAATATAGAAAAATTGCGTGAATTAAAGAAAAGCTTTAATCTATTTTGATAAAAAAGATCTCAATCTATTTAATAATAAAAAATTCAATCAATCGTCTGAAAAATTGTCCATAGAAACAAACGACAAAACTAAGTCTGAAAATGATCGAAGAGAAATTGATAAAACTCTTTTTTAAAATACTTGAAACGACAAATCCTCAATACACGGTCTTTTCAAGCAATAATTAGTGAAATTGAATCGAAAACCATGTCAATTTACAAAATATCTATCATGTAGAAGATTGTTTTAATATTCGTTTAACAAATTTGAATTAAAATGAAGAAATCTCTCGTTGGAATGTGACAAAATCCATTTATCAATTATGAGGCCAAACAATTAAAAGTGTACTAGAAATTATCAAAAGCAGTTTTAAATCTTCGAATGTAAATGATTTTATCAGATAAGAAAAAACTTTAGTGAAAGAAACAAATCACAAAATTAGGGTTCTGGACTACATTTAAAAGCTGCAAATGAACAATCTAGTTTTGAGCATTATTTAAAAATTTAATAAATTAACACATCGTGAACAGGATATATACAAAAAAGAAAGAAGACATGAAAAGCGCAAACAATTGTTTATAAATATCAAAAATGATGAACGCAGGATGATATATCGATTACCAAAAAATTGATAAAAAAGCTTGTATAAATACAAAAAAAAACCATGATACTCATATCCGTAGAAAAAACCAGAAAATAAGCAAACAATATGAAAAATTTGTCTATAATTGACTGAGATATTTTCAGTTTCGAGTATCCATGTCCTTAAAAGATATATACAATCATTTGAAAAACGATAAGATTAATAAGTAAGTAAATGTATCAAATAAATGTCTACAGTTTTGATGAAAATATAACAGTTGTTACAAATTTCTGAAAAATATGATGCGAAGTTAGAATCGATTTATTGTAAACAAGAAAGACAAATCTCATTATGTTTTGATCAGGATTTAAGTAGGTTATGAGTTCTCTAAACAAAACATGGACAATAAAAATTTTCTATTGGAAAAAATGTATTAAGCAAGCCATTTCTACAAATCTGGAGATTTAGCAGATCATTTAGAAATTTGCAAGCAACATGAAGTATGCAAACCTATTATGCCATTTCCAGGTCAAACAACTAAATTTACTAATTATCAAAAGAAGTTTAGCCATCCGTACGTTATTTATATGGATTTTGAGAGCATATTAGAAAAATTCCGACATGCAAGAACAATCCACAAAGATCGACTACAACCAAGATTCAGAAGCACATTCCTTATGGTTTTACTCTATTTTAGTGTCAAATGTGACCAATCGTATGTACACCGATATGTTATGTACAGAATATCGAGCAAAAAATGAAGAAGATTTGCCAAATGTTCCTGCAAAATTGTTTGAAGAACTCAATAAATTATCGAAATACATAGCTACAAAATATATTCTAAAGAAAAAAACCTATGAAATTAACTGAAGAAGAAATATTCATACCAAAATGCAATACCGTTTTTGTCATATTTGCCGAATGGTCTGCTTATGATGTTGAGTCAATTCAGTATGGTTTTACTCCTGATAGTTGGAAGATAAGAATTATAATAAAGTAAGAGATCATTGTCATTTAACCGGCAAGTTTCGAGCGCAGCTCATGCATGTTGCAATCTAAATTTGAAATTTCCTCAGAATATTCCCGTTTTCTGCCACAATATGTCAAAATTACGATACTCATTTGTACATAAAAGAATTGGCTAAACAATATGAAATGTTGATTTGATTGCAAACACCGATGAAAAATATATAATTATTCTGTAAATTCTGGATATGGCTATGAATTCGAAGGTGATAAGCCAAGAAAATTCATCAAGTTTTCGTTTGTAGACACGTTCAGATTCATAGCCTCGTCTATAGAAAAGTTAGCTAAAGATCTAAAGAGAGAAGACTTCAAACATACAAATCATTTTATACAAGATGGACGAATAATTGAACGCAATTCTAGAAAGACAACTAAATGACGAAGAAGAAATCTTTTAAATTTCTCTATCTGGGAAAGGTATATTTCCTTACGAATTTATCGATAAGTATTGAAAAACTTGATTACACAGAAGAGCTGAAAATTCAAGATTTCTATTCACTTTTGACAGACGAGCATATCTGAGAAAGATTATCAACACTACTGAGCGTTTGGAACAAAAATAAAAAAGAGAAAAATCTTGGAAATTACTCTGATTTGTACAATATCCAAGATGTACTATTGCTCGCTTGATATCTTTGAAAATTTTAGGGAATATTTGTTTGAATTGCTATAAGCTTGATCCAGCACACTATCTACAAGCTGTATCCCAGTCATGCATTGCATGGATGCTATGTTAAAATTAACGAAGATAGAATTACAATTAATTAGTGCTTATAATATGTATTTGATGATCGAAAAAGGTATTCGCGGAGGCATTTTCAGTAAACGTGTATTAAACGATATGTGAAAGCAAATTTAAAAATATTAAAAGATTTTGATAAGACAAAGCCCGAAAACTATTTGTTGTACGTCGATGCAAACAACCTTTATGGGTATGGCCTCATGCAAAATTTACCATATAACGAAATCAAGTGGATGGATCCTAAAACTTACACAACAGCAATGGCAAGAAACAATTTTGGAACTCCACTGGCGACGAAGATTATGGCTATATTCTTAGAAAGAATCTAGAATATCCAACAAATTTACACGAACATCACAAGGATTTACCTCTTGCTCCAGAACATTTTAAAAACAAACTTTGCACAAACTCTACTGGATAAAACTGAAATACGTTGTTCATATCGAGAAATTTGAAGTTCTATTTGGAACAAGGTATGATTTTGAAACATGTGAAATAGAGTTATTGCATTCGATCAGAAGCCTTTTATGAAAGAAATACATTGATTTTAACACAAACATGAGAACCAAAGCTACAAGCGACTTTGAAAAGGACTTTTAATAAGCTGATGAACAACTCAGTTTTTGGGAAAAAGTATGGAAAATGTGCGAAATAGATGCGATATTAGACTAGAAATGAAGAATTTTCAATGAAACAGGCCAAGAAAACGAACTTCAAAAGCTTCACTATCTTTGACGACAACTGTATAGCGATCACATGTACAAACAGAAAAGATAAAATTTAACAAGCCGATTTACATAGGGTTTTCAGTACCAAAGTTAATTGTATATGTAATTTTAATTAAGAAAAATTAAAGAGTTTTGATCCAGATCAATTGAATCTGTGTTACATGGATACAGACAGTTATTTTCTAGAATTGAAACGAGATCCTTTTAAGATTATTAAGAAAATATAGATTGACTTTGATACAAGTGATTTATCCAAAAGATCATGAATGTTTCACTACTAAAAAATAAGAAGTAATAGGGAAATTCAAAGAAGTTAAATAGCGAAGTTTTAGAAGAATTTTGTGGTTTAAGGTCTAAGATGTACTCGTACAAAATAAAAAAACCCAAAAAGGAATAAGAGCGTTGTAAATAAATAAAACAATAACGAAAACTTGAAGAGTGTTTTGTTCAAGATAAAAGAGAATTTAGCGAAGATAAAGAAGAATTTAGGGAGATGAGTTGTACATGTTAAAAGTTATAAACATGAGTTACATGTTACAAGCTGGCACTGAACGCTAAAGATGATAAGAGAATTGTCCTAGAAAATAAGATCGATACAGTACCGTATGGCTATAAAAATGAAGCAAAATCTGATATATTAGACGAATTAAATAAACTTTGAAACTTATGTAAATGAAGACGATTTATTCACTGTCACAAGTGTAAAAAGAAAACAAAATAAATTCTAGATTCTAATTGTTCAAAAACTCAAAAGGATTGTATAGAATTTGCAGCAAAATGTTCAAAATGTAAGACAAATAAGAGTAAATTTATAAAGAATCCAAATCCAAAACCTGTTAAGCAAGAATTGAAGACTAAAGATGAGATAGAGATTGAAGCTCGAGAAATTCATGCACCGGTACGAAAGAAGTTTAAAAAGAGAAAAATTATAACATTAGGAATTGACGATTTATGGGCAGCAGATTTAGTTTTATAACGTCTAACTATTCGGATCAAAATGATGGATTCAAGTATATGTTAAATGTTATTGATACTTTCTCAAAATATGCTTGGTCAAGAGCTATCAAAAGAAAAAACGGTAAAGATGTTTCAAAAGCCTTCGAAGATATAGTAAAAGATGCCATAAAGGATCAATCACAAACCTCCTAACCTACTTCATACAGATAAGGGTTTAGAGTTTAAAAATAAAGAATTTAACGATGTTTTGAGGAAATACAACATTAAGATTTATCATACTGAAAACGAAGAGAAATCAAGTATTGTAGAGAGATATATAACAGAACTCAAAATGAGAGAATGAATGAAAGTAATTTTTGAGATTAATAAAAACTTTAAATGGATCGATATTCTTCAAAAAATCGTAAACAATTATAACGATACAGTTCACAGCACAATCAAAATGAAACCGAAAGACGTAGATAAGGATGCAGAAAAGGAGTTATTAGAGACCGTTTTCAAGTATGTTCCACCTGAAATTCACACGAAAACTAAATTTAAAGTCAATGATCATGTAAGAATTGTTAGTAAAAAACAAACATTTTCGAACAAATATAAGAACAATTGGTCAAGAGAAATCTTTGTGATTTATCAAATTAATAACACAGATCCTGTAACTTATAGTTATAAAAGATTTAAATAATGAAGAAATAACCGGAAAGTTTTTATGAATATGAATTGAAGAAGTCAAAACTGTAATATAAATTTTCTATATATAAATGGCGCATCAAAAGAAAATGTACAAAGTGCAAAGAATTTAAAGATTTTAAATGAATTTTATAAAGATAAAAATAGGAAAGATGGAATGCATTATAATTGCAAAGATTGTGAAAGGGAATATCATAAAGAATTATATGATAAAATAGAAAAATTAACTTTGGAAGATAAAGAATGTCTTAAATGTAAAGAAACTAAAAAAATTTCAGAGTTTAATAGTGATCACTATAGTAGAGATAAGAAAAGACTCATATTGTAAAGATTGTGTAAAGAAGAATCACCATAGATTATATTATGAAGATACTCAATGTGAATGTGGAAGAACTATAAAATGGTTAAATAATTATCAAAAACATTTACAAACAAAATATCATAATTCAAGAGTTTAACATTTTCATCGTGTAATAATTTTTTTTCTATATAAATGGAGTCTCAAAAGAAATGTACAAAGTGTCAAGAAGAGAATAGAAAAGACTGTTATTGTAAGGAATTATACGTTAAAATGGACAAATTAACTTTAGAAGAAAAAAAATTGTTACTTTTTGTATAGAAATTAAAAATATTTCTGAATTTAATAAACTGGCAGTATAGTAAAGATAGAAAAAGATGCTTTTTGCAAAGATTGTGCTAAAAAAAATTTTCAGCGAAAGTTATAAAAACGAAATGCCTTGTGAATATGAAAAAAAGATTTTTACAATTTTACAATGGTTACCTAGTTTATGCTAAACATTTACAAACAAAATATAATAAATCGAGAGTTTTTAGTAAAATTTAGAAACATTTTCATCGTGTTAATTTAGATATTCTATAAATCAGTCGAGATTCTGCCATATTTGTAGTAAAATGATTTCCGTTGTATAAAATATTCAAAGATTCTTTCATTTGGTTTGTAGAGATTTATACTATTTGGATCTCCTTGTCTTAATAAAATTTCCATTTCTGGGTAATCAATTTCAAGTTCTTTCAATCTTTTCGGTATTTCTCTCTTTTGAGCTCTGATAACGTAATAAGGATATTCCCACATGTGATTCTTCTTAATTAATACAAAAACATGGTGTTTTTTCTTAGCAAAATCTTTACAAAACAAGGTCTGGTTTCATTAAGTCAATTTTTACACTTTGTTTTGCGATTATTTCCGTTTTTATTTCATCTTTAATTTGCAAGTGTTTAACTTCGTCCTCTAAATATTTAATCTTGTTTTCAAGTTTGTAATCACCAAATTTACGAATACTTGGCAAAACTTCTTTTGTAACCCACTTTTGAAAGGTTTTTGCTTCTAATTTATTAGATCTTAGTATTAAAGAATAAAATCCAGATTCATTAATGAAAATAGTGTCAGGATGAAGATTTTTGAAAGGGTCTATGGCATAGACTCTTGTAATTTATATATTAAAGGCTATTTTCTCGTCATTATCAATATTATTTATGATAGCTTGTCTAGTATTTTTCATATTGTAAAATTTTCTGCAACATCTTTAGCCTTAAACCAAATTTCATTATTTTCGTCAACAATCGTGCAAATGTCTTTATTATTGAATGTAAGTTGATTATTCAGTAGGTCTACAACTGACTCCATTTAGATAGAAAAAGAAATTTAACTAGTAATTTTTATTTCAGTATAAAGTCCAGATTCATTGATAAAAACAGGGTCAGGATGAAGATTGTTAAGGGATCTATGGGATAGACTCCTGTAATTTATACATTCAAAAGTTGTTTTCTTGAAAATTTGAAGGTAAGAAACGATTCGTTCCCCCCTTGATTCATCATTCTTTCGACAATCTTAAATATATTGTTGTTTTACTCTCATTATTTAATAAATTTCCCTCAGAGTCTTGTATAGTTAGAACGATTTTTTGAATTCTTTTAATATTTTTTCTAATTGGAATATAATCGATTTCATTCGGTTTTTTCACTGATTTTTTGATCCATAAGCAACATTTGGGAAAAAAGTGTACAAAATTTCAGATTCTCTTGTGTAAATGTTCGGTATGATTTTCAAAACTAGGTTCAACGAGATTGCAGTGCACTTCAATTACATCGAACGGTCTAAATTTTGGCGTTTTATTTCCTAAATATACCTGATTTGGCTCAATAGTTTCTTGAACAAACCCTAACAAATCTACAATAATTGCTCGAAAAACATTATTCTTACTGGTGATTTTATTTGAATTTGAATTTTATTTTAGAGAGATAATTTTTTTGCATTTCAAACTTGTTTTCGTCAAAGTTTAAAGATTTATCTGATTGTTTGAATGTTTTTCAGATAATTTTTAAAGGGAATTTTTAATTTGATCGAAAGTATAATATCCTTTGTTTAAAACCATAATATTTTGTTATGTTCTTCTCACTAAATCCTATACAATAAGGAGAACTTTCACTAATATTTATTACAAAATTGTCAGAATAAAAACCGCTTTTAAACCGATAAAATAATTTGATTCTTCCTCTAAGTGTATGGATGTTCCAAGTTTAAAACTAATTTAGAGCTTTCTGAAGTCAACTTGAACAGCTTCATTTTTCGCAAGCGTTGCTTCAAGATGAAAATCTTCTATTTAAATGGAGAAATTTTTAAAAGCAAAAGATCAGATAAAACTTCAAACGTTTGAAGAAAATAAGAAAGATTCAACCAATCAGATTGTTAATTGTTGGTTCAAGTGGATGTGGAAAAACAACTTTATTATTGAATTTTATCTACAATATGTTGATTCCTTATTCCAATTTGTATGTTTTTAGTAAATCTTTAGAACAAGACGCCTATAAAAAAAAAATTACAAGAAAAATTTGAAAATATTGAGAAAAACTTAAACAAAAAAATATCACATTTTTCATAATTGCTTCCGAGGACATAGTTTTCCATTAAGCGAATGTAAACCGAATTCTTTAATCGTTTTTGATGATTGTATTTTTGGAAAATCAAGACGTTTATTAAGGAATATTTCGTAATGTCCCGTCACAAAAATATCTCTTGTATCTATCTTTCTCAATGCTTTTCAAAGGTTTGATAAACAAGTTATAAGAAATAATCTGAATATTTTGTGTGTTTTTAAGCAAGATGATCACTATTCGAGAAAGATTTATAACAATTATGTGGGATCTGATATGAGTTTTAACCACTTTATTGAGTTATGTGATAAAATTTTGGAAGGAAGACTACGGATTTTTAACTATTAATCTAACTTTGAAGCCTAAAAAATGGTAAATATCTGAATAAATTTTCTAATATAAATGCTGCTCAGTGGTCTGACAAATCTACTTGATAAAATATTTGTTACAATTATTTTTATATTATCTTTACTTTTTATTTACATTATGAAAATAAACAGGAAAAACGGTAAATCTGTTCACGTTCCACGTTCACGTTCCACGTTCACGTTCCACGTTCACGTTCCACGTTCACGTTCCACGTTCACGTTCATGTTTCACGTTCATGTTTCACGTTCATGTTTCACGTTCGTGTTTACGTTTCACGTTCATGTTTTACGTTCGTGTTTACGTTTCACGTTCGTGTTTCACGTTCGTGTTTCACGTTCGTGTTTCACGTTCCACGTTCACGTTTTACGTTCCGTGTTCACGTTTCGTGTTCACGTTTCCACGTTCCACGTTTACGTTTTCAAAATTTTCCTAAATAAATGGCGAACGTAACTTCAGAAGAAGAAGCAAAAAAACTTAATCAAATAGAAAAGAAATTAATCAAAGAATTTAAAGAACAGATTCGAATTGATGAAAAAGAACAAGAATTTATTCAAAAAAAAATTAATCAACCTGTAACATCTGCAATAAAAAATGTTGAGGGCAAAATTGAAAATGTTTTAAGCGATAATCAAAATTTGATGAATTTGGTTCCAGTTGTACGACAATTTGCTGATATTTCGATACCAGAATCTGAGTTTGAATTGCCAAAATTACCATCTTCAAACACCATTTAGACCTCGAATCATTGAAGACTCTACCATAGTTGAACCAATAAGTCCTGGAACAACGGATATAATAATTGGTGAAATTGGTAAAAAATTTCTTCCTAGAGCAAAGGATGATAAATTTGGTTTGTATTGGGACAGAAAAAAAGAAAAGTTTTATGATTGGAACTTTTCCGTGAATTTTGAGCATAATGATATCATTATTAATGAAAAAACATATGAAGGAACTCAAGTTTATGAGAGATTATTAACAGGCACTGATGTTCAAAAAGACGGTTTATATTCTGAAGAAGACTTGAAAAAGTATACTGAAATTTTATGGAAATCTGATTCAATTTACAAAAATAATGATCCATCAACTAAGAAACCAAAGTCAAGTAAAGGTAAAAAATATCTCAATTTGATTTTAAACCAATTTGGGAAAAAAGAATCGAAGGATCAGGTGTGAGAAAATACAGTGATTAATAAGATTGAATACAGATATATCGACGATTTGACAAAACTCGATGGAATTATTAATTATATTTATGCTCAAGAAAAGGCTGGAAAACAACAATTTTTTGAACGAAAAGAAAGCGATTAAAAGATTTTATTTCGAACAAACTTGATGAAATGATTGAAAAACCTAATGGAATTAAATATTTAAAACGAGTTTTGCCGGCAATAAGTTCATCTATGATTGAGGGTAGTGGACTTTTGAATGATTTTATCAACAATTTACCTTTTGAATTACACGTACCAACTTATTCAGTATCTGGGGCCTGGCACAAAACTCGAAAAAAAAAGACTAAAAAGAGGAGATCCTGGTATAAATAAATTAGATCAAGCTGCTTATGGAACACGATATTTTTTATGCAAAACATAGAGACACAAATTCAAGACATATAGCAGATAAAGTTTTGCAAGATAAAGCAATGGATAGATTTTTTATATCAAAAGATGCTAGTTTAGGTGAAAGATTTGTTGCGCTTCCAACAGCTGGAGCAATGTTTTTGAAGAGAAAACTAGGAATGGGAATCGAAGAGAACTTGAAATTCTAACTATATAAATGGAGGTGAACGTAAACTTCAGCAAAAATCAGAAAGAAAAAATAAAATCCGCTTTTAAGAAGAAAATACCCGTTAGTATTCAATTTAAAATAGATCAACTAAAAAATGGCGAAGATAAGATATTTTTAACAAATAGACAATACAATAAAACTCGAAAAAACATAAGAAAAACAATAAAGGAACCAGAATAGAATTTTCTTATAATCAGTTGAAAGAATCTCAAAAATGGTGGACTTTTGAAAGATTTATTAGACTTTGGAGAAAATATTCCAGTTGTTAAAAATGTTGTTCCTTATGTTCGTAAAGCTGCTCCAATCGTTAAAAAGGATGTGATTTCCTATTGTTCGAAACATTTTTAAAATTGGTTAGATAAAGAGTTGGAAGATGTTACAGGATCTGGATTAGATGAAAAAACTTTGAATTACGTGAAATCAAAACATTGAAAAAAAAATTTAAACCTTTAACATTCGGGGAATTGGAAGAAATCTGCAAAAATATTAAACATTTTAGAGGAATCTTCATGAGAGATACATTACCTAAAAAAGTTAAGAAATTTGAATGTGGAATTGTGAATTTAGACTCGATTATGGGAAGTGGAACGCATTGGATTTGTTATTATAAAAATGATAAGAATGCATGTTATTTTGATTCGTATGGAAGAAAATTGAGGACAAAACCACCTATAGAATTGATTAAATATTTGAAAAAAAATCAAGCGTCTACTACAATGATTCTCAGATTCAAGACTATAAAGATCCCCCAATTTGTGGTCATTTATGTGTTTTTGTTTGAATGAACTGAGTACTGGTAAAGATTTTAAAGAAGTTGTTAAACAAATTATTACTTAATAAATATGGATTCACAAAATATTTTTGACGTATTTGGAACACAAATTATTCAAAATGTAGATAATAGTTTGAATTTTGATAGTTTGAGAAATGAGTTTGGATAAACAAGTTAGAAAATTTATTACAAAACCTTCCAGATTCAGATATGTTTGCTGTCGAGATTGAAGATTTTTAAAGCAGAATATGATAACAAACTTGCAAATTTCATGAGTTCAAATGAAGTTGCTGATATAAAATAAAAACATTGGAAAAAGAAGTTGATGATGGTGTAAAAAATTATTTACCAATTTAAAGTCTCATATCGAAAAAAAAAGCTGATAAAAATTACTGAAGCGATCAAAGTTGAAAAGAATTATGTTAGTTTGGCTAATAAAAAAAGAATTGTCGGTGTTCGACCTGGTATTGACAAACATGATGTTGTTGTTAAAGAACAAATTTTAAAACCTCTAAAATTATCAGAAAACATCGATATTGTTGATTTACATGATCCGAATGTTAAAAATGCCTTAGATTTTAAAGGAAAAAGAATTAGCGGTGTTAGTAAAGGAATTAATCCATTTGATGTTGTTGTAATGATTCAATTAGAAGATCTATTAAAATGTTTAATGAACTAAAACAAAATTATGAGAATCATAAACAGCATGTTAAAGATTTTTACAACAGAAGTCTATGAAAAACTTGATGAAAGAAGTAAAAGATCAGTAGACGATGTTGGTGAATTACTTGATAAAGTAAATAAAGTAGAAGAAAAACTTTAATACATATAAAAATGATGTTAATGTATTAGTTGGTGAAGTAATTAACAAAATTCTGGAAGATTTTGATACACATTTCAATGAGAAAGTAAACTTTTTTGAAAATTTTGGTACACGTTTCAATGAGAAAGTAACACATAATAATGAATTACTTAAAAGAATAGATGATCGATACTCTTTATATCTCGATAAAGTAAATAAACTAGAAGAAAACTTTAATAAATTTAAAGAAGATGTTAATAAAACTTTTGAAAATATTGATAACAGATTTAATGGATTAGGCGGCTATGATGACTAATTTTCCTTATATAAAATGGCGCTCATATATTGTGTGAGATGTAAAAGAAAAAACTGCAACAAATGATATAAAATACTATGCAAACATCAATGGAGTTAAGAGAATTTCTGGAAAATGTGCTGAATGTAACGCAAAAAAGAGCCAATTTATAAAAACTTGATTTTGAAATTTTTTCCTAATAAATAGAGATGGCGGGACATTACAGTGGCTTTCGATCTTTTTATCATGCAACACGAAAGAGATTTGAAAAAAGAACATTGGGATGACATTTCTCAAAAATATGAATTATCCGAAGATATGATGAGATTATACGTAAACAAATTGAATTGGTATAACATTGCTAAATATCAAACTTTATCATCAGAGTTCATTCAAGAAAATATACATTATCAATTAAAAGATCATATGTCTGTTCTTTGTCTCTATCAACACTTGAGTATAAAGTTTTTGGATGAAAATAAAGATACAGTTGATTGGAACAATATTATAGATAGCGGTTTACTATCCTGTGCAGATTTTATTGAAATATGTGACCGAGATCGCAAAAATTTAAGGAAGAATCCTGAATATGACGAAGTAGATCATTAAAAAATGGACTCTAATTCTTTTTAATTATTTTACTAAAATTTATATCTTTTCTTATAAAAACGTACATTAGATCGATGAAAAAATGATTACACGATGTTTAAAATTTCTAAATTTTCTCTTATTAAATGGCGGACTACAGAAAAAATATGCTAGTGATATTGAAAGGAGCGGAGTTTAAAAATTTCTATCCAATTAGTAAACAACATTTGAATGAACCGAATAAAAGAACTGAGTTTAATATTGATTTTTGGAGATAACTTTTGCTCGTCTAACTTCCAGTTTTATATTTCTGGAACTTTAACAAAACAAGATGGTCAAGCATATCTTGGAACTGATAATGTTAGATTAATCGATAATTTTATACCGTTTTTATTTTTCTAAGATTTGAAGTAAGAAAACACAATAAATTGATAGAAGAAGTCGAAAACTGTGGCCAATTAAGCACAATTAAAGGAACTATTTCGTATTCAAAAAGTGATGTTTATTTCTCAAAACTTCTAATGGCTTTGAATCAGATTTTAAATTTGGTGTTTTTGAAGCAGCTGGAAATTTATCTCATTTTGGATTAGGATTTTTTGAAAATGTTACTATTCCGATCTATAAAGGAGGATTTTATCTAAGTTTTTATAAGAGCAGAAGACGATGATGTGATTCTGAAGACTGCAACTGGAAATGTTATGCCTGTTGATGGAAAAATAACAATTACAGATTTTTTTATTAGAGTTCCAATGATTGATTATAAAATCACGAGTAAAATAAGGTTGATTGATGAAATTACAAAAAAGTCAAAACATTATGTTTAATTTTCTAGATTGGCAATGTATTGAACAAAAAGGTATTTCCGGAACAACTTATTCGTTCGATATCACAAATATTTATAGGAAATATCTTCAATCCCAAGTTCGTTTATCATAGGTTTTTCAAACAGATAGACAGAATAATCAAGAAAAAAATCCTTCAAAGTTTGATAGTTTGGATGTAAAAAATATCAGAGAGTAAAATTGAACGGTTCTTATTATCCAGATGAATTACAAAATTTAAACATTTCCGGAGGTCTTTTCAGAATCATGTATCAGATGTATCAAGATTTTAAGAAAGTTTACTGTAATAATAAGGAAATGTATTACAATCCTAAAGAATTTTTAGCGAATAGACCTATTTATGTCATTGATACAACAAAGAGTTTGACAAATATTTCTGGTTCAAAGAACGATATAATTATCAATATGGATTTCAAAAAAAGCTGTTACAAACGCGATTTGTTATGTTGTTGTTGTCTCTGAGAAATTTTTAGCCTATGATGTGATTAAGAACGATATTAGAGAAATTCAGTAGTTAATGATGTTCATATTATTCTCTTTCATTCCTTCTAATATTTCAAAAATATACTCTTTCGCCACTGAAAAATCCCGATTTCTCCCGTAATAATCTTTATAATCGTACACATAATATCCTAAATAGTTTGTACAATAGAATGAAATTATTTCTATTTATCTCTGTTGTAGAAATGTAAACACAAACATTTGCGCTGAAAAATTTATATCTCGGCAGACTTAGTTCCATAATCTCCATTTATAAAAAAAAAATCTTTTTGTTTAAATGGAAGAGTATAATGCCAACTGTTACAAGTGTTATAATAGAGGAGAAATTATTGATAAAAAAATATTTAGTTTGTAGAGATTGTAATTTAATTTTGTACGAAAGACCTAAACCTAAGAAATTTCGAAATAAACTAACACATTTGAATAATCTGCTTACAAAATTGCAATATGGAGACAAGAAGGCAAACAAAATTTGTTACAGAATTTAGGAAAACAGAATAAAAATTTTTACTTATCTCTTGGAACCATTGACAAATTATTTTCCTTTTCAAAGAATACATTAGGTTTGTAGGTAATCGATACACACGTTTATTATGAAAAGATATTACCTGTATTTTTTCATTATCTGGATGTTTAATTTGTCTACGATTTTAAGCCAGAAATCCTCGATGATTTTATAGTACATTTGGAGAAAGTAAATGAAGAACCTCGTCAAACAATGAAGATGTTGGCAATTCCCTCGACTTCTCGAGTGATTGTTAGCAAATTTCATTTTTTCCGTCTTTAAATTTTTTCTATTTAAATGGAGTTCTTGAAAGAGTTAAAATGGATATTGGAGAATGTAAGTTTAAAGAGTATAAGAAGTTAAATGAATTGGAAGAAAGGAAGAAACATAGAATCTTGAATTTGGGAGAAAAATGAAAGATAAATTCGGGTTTACAATAATTGCCGAGTTGGAAGATTGTAAAGTACACTTGCCGAACAGATTTTTGACTGTTTTGGATGAAAAAAAAGATTAAAGAATTAAACAAAAATGAAAAATTACACTTGGTTGTTACTGGAAAGAAGACTATAAAAGATAAAGAAATTATAACAATTAACTTTGTAGAATAAAGTCTTAACTCTAAAACTTGCAGTCCCTCCCCACGTCATAGTACTGTTTTGATAACCATTAGTTGGTGTCTTTCTTCATAGGAATCACATGGAATATTATCTACAGTAATACCTTTTGTTTTCACACAAAATGTGGCTATATTCTATAAGAAAAAATTCTATAATGCTCTTTAATGAATTGTGTTGATAAATCTTGATACTCACAAAAATTCCTAAGAAATTCATCAATTAAGTCTTGATTATCTTGAAAGAAGAACGTATAATATGGGAAAAATGTCATAAAAAAACGATGAAAACTCTCTGTTTGTTTTATTTTTTACTTTCTTTTCAATATCTTTCGTAATTATATTAAATAATATAATCCCTTATTATTTTTTCGTTTTTTTGTGTGTACACGTGTGCAGTTTTCGTTCTTTCTGCAAAAGACTCTACAAGTTCTTTTAATTCTGTTTCATTTAAGGAAAGTATCGAAGACGGTATCAACTGTTGTTGAAAATAAACCGGCAATTCACTGAATTCATCTTTGTTGCACTGTTTTAATGCTAGAAATTGTAGAGACTTTGGTGAGTTCATGTTGTTTGGTGACTATTTAGTAGAAAAGTTTTTTATTTAAGAAATATCTGTTCATTAAAATTTGTAGAATATAAAGCACTGAACTTGTCACTACGGATTAATTTCACTAAGTCTTGTTCCAAATAGAGCTGAAGATGAAGAGAATGCGATATTAAACCAGTAAACAGTGAACTTTTAACATTCCTGGATCAAAAGTATAGAGTAAAAATTTAAATATGACTGACTAGTGTGAGGTCTGGACGGGAAAGGCTGTTCTCCTGTGTGCCGCGCAGTGCTACCAACATTTCTCGCTCAACGGTAATGCCAACATATTCTAAATTCAACATTCGAGTATTATAAATTCCACAATTTATGTTGTCATACTGTCATGAAAAATTGCTTGAATACAGTTTACCATAGTTTATTTAAGTAAATTGTATTGTGAATTGTTTTTACATATTTATGGTGTATTGAACAGTATTTGTATTGATTTTTTGGGCTGTCCCAAAAGTGGTCTAGGAACCCCTTACTGTTTGATTTTTACAGATTCGTTTTATTGTCCTTTAAACAGTATTTTCCCTTGATTTTCTGTCTGTCCAAAAGTGGTCCAGAATCGGCATATTCATATCTACTTATATATATATATATATATACATATAAATTAATTGAACTTGCATAGATGGCAATAGCAGGATTTAGTTTTTTAAATATATATTGTATATATAATTGTTTTTATATATATATATATATATACAGGGTCTAAATGAAATCTTGATACTCCTGAATTTATTCTAAACAGATTGGGATATCGATGTATAACCTTTATAATAATTACTGAAACTATTTTTTGAATTTTTTTGGAGGACAAAAAAACCCCCCACCCGTTTTAAAAGGGGCGTAGAAGTGGCTAACCTACAATTATCAAACTCCAACCCCTTTCTTCTGACATCATATTAAAGGTCAATTGAAAAGAAACACAATGACAGTTTATCCCCTTTGGGTAAATTTATTTTTTAACCTTAAAAAATCCAGAAACGTAAAAGTATGATGAAGATTGTACATCGATATCTCAATATATCCAGGCGTATCAGTACTTACTTTACACCCTAAAATGTAAGAGAATATTTTGCCTATAACGTTTGCAAGGAACATCGTACATATATTTCATTTTCTTGAAGGGGGGAGAATTTGTTTTATCCTCCAAATAATTAATTGTATTTCTATTCAATAGACATTCAAAATTACATGTCACAAGATGGGAGTTGCAAGTTGAAAATTTAAAGTTACCTCTCTCGCTCCCTTTTATGAAGGGGTGAGAATTCGTTTTATCCTCCAAATAATTAAAAATTGTATTTCAAGAAACATGGAAAAGGTTATATCTATATCTTATTCCATCTTGAATATTGGCGTATCTGGACTTAATTTACACCATGTTTATATTTCAACAAGAAATTCACTAAAGTTGATAACATTTTCCAAAAATCCAAAGTGAGACGAGTAACTTAGTGAGAATATAGTTCAGTACCGTTTCACCAGTTTATTAATTTAACTATCTTTAGCAGAATGAGATGCTAGGCTGTTTCTACCACTTTCCTCCAAAACTCCGAAGATTTCTCTTATTACGTTTTGCATCAAAAATTATGTAAACATTTCATATTCTCATTGCTTGTGACAATATTGAATATAATATAATTGAAATCTATTCTCCTCGATCATCACATTGAGGATGGGACTGAGGAATATATTGTGTCCTATTTAATCAGGTAGTTTGGTTAATTTACTTTCCTTAGGCAGCACAGAGTTATTGAAACATTATATTCCATATGGATATCTTTACACATGTATACTGTATACATACACTGAGTGTACAAACAATACAGAAATATCAATAGTTTACTGAAGTCAAAATAGCTGTTAAATCCAATAGTGCTACAATATTGTATAATAATTATTTAGCAATCCAATTAGTACAGATGTAAACATTGAAATATCAATCAAGGAGGCCACCATTAATATCTCAGAACATCATAGTTCTACATCAAACTTTTGAATAATAACTTTACTTTATGTTTTATGCTTATTACAATTACAAAGTTTAAATTTGTTACAATTTACCGATATGGCAGTGAAGTTTGAAATTTCATTTGAAATCTTCTATTATTCTGATGATTTTATATTTTACGTAAAATTGAAATTCATTTGAATTCATGATGTTATTTTATTATAATTAACTATTTTGCACTGTTTCGAAGAAACCTTCAAACTATCTTTTTATAACATTTATTAAAGAGCGATTTGTTACCATACGCAAACTATAAAATAAAGTAACTTTTAGTGATTTAGGTATTGCAAATTCATAAATACTTAATTTTCAAGCACTGAAATTACGTAAAAAGTAATTAACCATGATAGTTTTATTTTGACTGAAAGCAAATTTAAAAAGTGTCCTCCATTGTAACAGTCCGCACCAGTCTCAGTTACTGATGCTGGCTAGCTCAGGGGAAAGGGGGGTAAGTTGTTCCAAATCCTAGGCGAAGTCCACAACAACGACGAAAAATGTTCAATACTTATTTTGAGGCACCACCTTGTTTTGGAAGGAGACTCCAGGCACTGTAACAAGGAACCAGTCCTTTCCAGGTTCCGGGACTTCACCAGGGTAAGCAGGTGTCCCAATAGAATTACAATGGGTCGATGAGCCGTTTACAATAAACGTTAAATTTAATTGTGAGAATAAGAATATATTTATTAATTTAGTAAGTAAGAAAATAATTGGTGTGACTCCAACCATATTAATGTAACTATATTATTGAATCCTTAGCTTTTATTTGATCTTAGTAGAGTACTGTATAGTAAAAGTATAGGTAACTGATAGTTAAGCTGAGAAGACGGGAAGTCTCAAGACTACAGAACTTTACAGGATCGAGTTTATTGCAATAATTCCCGTAAAGGGCAAAAAACATATTCTATATTATTTCCAAAAGTTACAGCCAGTATCGCCTCTAATCTGCGTTACAGTAAAAAAAAAACAAAAAAACTAAAACAAAAACAAAAAAACAACTCGATATAACCAAGACTACTGCTGATATAACCACACAGAATTAGATCAGATATCTTAAGATAATTAAACCCTTCTTACGATACAGATATATAATTAAACATTTAACATAAACCAACTTAACTACCTAAAGACAACAAAAGAGTAATAATTGATGTAACACTTAGTTCTGGAGTCCCAGGCGCTGATTATCCTTCGAGAGGTATATTGAGAGGAATGGTCACCGTCTTGGAGAGGAATATAGTATAACCTGAGAGGTCACCATAAAATTTGTAAGTCACATCAGAAGACGACAAGTCAACGCCCAGTATCTTCAACGAAGTCGATCGAACCGAGAGGAAGCACACGACCGCGGATGAACCGGATGTGCGGTACGACAGTGTCGGTCAGTACGGCACGGCAGACGAACAGGCGGGTGCCGACAACAGCAACTCGGTGAGCGCAGCAACAGTGGGGCTAACAGACTTATCATCAGTCCAGCAGCCACGATCAGATTCCAGGGAATAAATACCCTCTAAAATGTTCTTCTTTAAACCAAAATAATCCACCGAAGTGTAGAGAGTTATTCTAGTCTCCAAAGTCATATCATCAATGCCCAGAAGCCACGAGAATGTTCGTTACTGGTAGGCATGTTTAAACGGGGATGCCGGTATCAATCTATGCCTGCCCTACCGGTAACAGCTGTTGACATACTTGTAGCAGTAGCCGATGTCCTTCACTTGCTAAAATGAATTTCTCCTGCGCCCTTATAGTAGTAGGTTAGGCAAAATGCAATATTTCCAGGCTTGAATATTTCGTCCAAACGTTAAAGGCTAGCTTTTCAATTATATATTTTAATGAGGTGATCATGCTCATTTGGGACATATACTAATTCAAGCAGAAAGCATGCTACACTTTCTCCATAAATACCTATGTCTGCCTTTTTAGTCGGATTAGTAACTGTGCTAATCTCTTTGGAAGATAAAATGAATTTTATCGACATACCCATTTAAAAATAAACAATAACTTTGAAATATTAAAATATATATATGAGATTTCTCCAAACATAGTTAAACTTGAGTAATAGTGCACTTTTGTTTATATAACTTAGTAAACCACGTTATGGTATCCTTTCAAATTCATGTGCTAAAGAAACACTATCAAGGATAAAACAGGAATGGTGTAGATTCAACTAGGACTGAGAAATATTACCTGATCAGTAACGTAGAGTTCGGTTGCCAACACACGCCTTTATAAACCTTAATACCACCCACTAGGCAATCTTTTACAAATCCTTAGACACCAGATTCAAATATTCTTTGAAAAAATACACTATATGAGAAGCATTGTCCGATATTATTTACTTCAAATAACTAGTAAATATATATGAGATTATAGAATAACATTAAACAGGAAGATTTAGACACAATCTAGCATTTTACTATTTTGAAAAATGTAATTGCTGCTATCTGTACTGCAGTTGCATAAATAAATACTTCTTCAATGGAATAATAATTTTATTTTCATTCATAACTATAATAACAAGGTATTTACATACCTTTTTTACTAGCTGCCATTCATAGTAGAAAATTAAAAGTATCTTCATTTTTAAATAATTAAATTTCAATTTCAAAATATTTTTTTAATAATCGGATTTTAAGGATTAAAAACGTCTACCATGCATTATGAATTAAAAATTAATAACTACAAGTGTATTGAACCTTTAAGCTTCTTAAAAAACTAGATTTACAGTTTTAAGAGGTTATCTATTACAAGTTGCTAGAGCAACTTGGCGGAAGCTCCTTTGAGCTCAGCTATTTCGGTTCTATATACAAAGCACTCCAGCTTCCCGTCCGTGAGGTTGGCCAGCCTGACTGAGTCTAAATTGTTAATAGATCTGTCCACTCCATATCAACTCTGTCACTTTATTTGTAATAGGTGGTTTTATGTATTGTACTCAAATAATAACTTGTACGTATGTATATAATCGTTACTGTACATACATAACCCTAAAATTAAATACTAATTCTCAATAAAACTAACAAGTACGTTAGCTAAAACTAGATTAAATATGTTCTTAAGAAGAAAAATTTCTGATGATATCTATGATGTGATAAAATGGATACAGTTTTAAGAATATATTCGGATTAATGCAATTTCCACTAGATCATTGGCAATTAGAATAGTGATTAAATTATAAGTCGTTGTAGGTCCCTTTATTTGGAATTCCTTACAGTCATAAATCTTAATAGACGAACGCCATTTAAGTTTTCGAAGAAACTTTAAATTTGACTAATGTAATATTTTTAATGAAAAAAAACTCTATACATCATGCAATGCATACATAAAGCTACTAAAAAGACTTTAGCCTAAGTGTAAGTTTGACTAGTTATTATCATATTACACACTTTTTTGAGTGTAAAATATTAATTGATACAATATATAAATTTGTATCTTTCTCCGTTAAAGAAATATTCTAAACAGTATATGCATTTATAAATATTGATCAATAAAATAAAACATTTCACTATTACATCATTATCACATAAACGTTTCATTTATATACTCATAATTTCTCTTGAACGCATTCTATAATATTAGATTCTATATATTGCATCGTTTGTAAGCAATGTTTATGAATGAACTTTATGATGGAAACTGACTGGTGTAAATTATTCAAATTAGTAAAGTCAATCAACCAATCAATTTAATAGGAAATCAGAATCTGAGTGACTGTGTAAAAAGTTGAAAAGGTAAATTCTCTAAATTGGTTTGCAGGAACCTGAACTGTACAAATCACTACAGCCCACCGACACGCTACAGTCGCGCTGATGTTACAGTTGATGTGAACGAGTTACACGGCTGGTCACACATCTGTTTGATGTACAGCATTTTATTGAGCTCTTGTTAGTCTTTAAGCAGTTACATTTTATAAACATGAAATGAAATGAAATATAAATTTATTCCCACAATCTTCATATAGGTACAGAGATTACAAATGGGTTTGCAAATACATTTTTGGTATCCATGTTAATTTAAACTACTTATAGAGGCTTGACCTACGATAGATTAGCAACTCTGTGATGAACTATATTAAAATATATATCGGATCGTACTTTTTAATGATTCACAATCCATTTTTAGTACAGTTTTACACAAAGGCACGTTACGAAATATTTGTTTATTGTTATGTATCCAGTATGAAGAGATAAAACATTTATTATGACAGGCAGATTAGTTAGATAGGTTATTACAATAGTATTGATATGATTTATTTGAGAAATACAGGATTGAATAAAAAAAGTTTTTTAAGCGGGATCTATTCAGGTCTATTAATAACAGATTTGTTTAACGTTCTATTATATATAACGACTAACCTGAGATATTTATCACATTAAGTTTTCAACAAAGTCTACTTGAATGTGATTTTCGTATGAAAGTTATCGTTTCCATAGTCCGCCTTCTACTGCATGAATAGATAAATATGCGAACTTTGAAACTGGGGTTATTTTTGTGTATGTGATTCAAGTTTGATGAAGTCACGTAAACATTTTTCGTTACTGCTATCTTCTTGTCAATTGCAACAAGCCGATTTTGTTTAACAAACCTGGGACAAGAGACCAATTGTACAAAATATTTACAGGCCATCTATTGTTAAACTGAATGTAATCACAGACTTAATCGAATAATTATACTTGAATACGTACTTAAGATTTTAATTGAGAAAAATATTCAATCAATCTAAACATTTTATAAATAGAGATAAAATAATGACTTGACAAAGGATTTTTCTACATCGGACAGATTTACCCAACAATATAGACACATTCAAGCATGCCAACCTCACGGACGGGAAGCAGCAGCGTATGGAGCGGAAATTGCCACGCTAGTAGAAGGTTGTTAAAGCTGCTTTCAGTAACCTTAACAATAAAAATATTAAAACTGTTTTGGACCTTAGTTGAAATCATTGGTTTTGTTTGGTGCCATTCATTATCTTCTTAAAACTTCAAGCAATAAAATATTTGTCTTAATTTACTCAGTTGGAGCTATCTATGCTTGCCTCATAAAGCGAAAGTTAGCATCCTAAACACAAGATTGCAGGATTTCTAACATCCACGTGAGTATAACTAAGCAGCAAAGTGTTGTAGAGGATAAGTAAACAGTTTGGAGTCTAAACTTGGCCAATTAAAAACTTTCTTGTGAAGTAAAGTGATGGCAGTGCGATACATGCAGACACTCAGAGTTTCGTTTTCGTTCGAAACAGTCATGGGATTTTTGAAATCGTATATAGATTTTATTGAGCGTTTTAATCCAACTGTTTTTTTTTATTTTATTTTTAATACTTATCTATAACATCTCCATTGTTCCATGATTAAGTTGATTGATAAGTATACTTTTATGAATCAATTTACACTTAAATATAAACTCATATATTTGAAAATGTAATGGCTGTTGTAAATTTATTCTTATAAAATCATTATAAATATTTAACTATATATTACTTAAGTATGGAGAAGTAATTATGAGGTAGTCAAATTATGTGGAACATTTCCATGTCACAAAACTGTTAAGCACGGAGAAATTTAAGAGGAGCATTTAATCAAACATGAGAAACCTTCACAGTGTGGAGAAAGAAGTAAACCCGCAATAAAATATACTTGGAACATACTACTTTTTAGTACACAATCTAAGCTCTTAAGTACATCTCTTTCCACTCTTTCAATCAAAAGACTCTTAGTTTTTGATTGGAATACTATAAAACCTTTAAACCATTTTGTAACTTAAGTTTTTATAGAAGTTTAGTATTTTAATGGGGCGGTATTATTAATGTTTAAATAAAATAACGTAAGTAAAATATTTCAACTAACACATTATTTCGTGAGCAACGCGTTTCCTGGTTGAAATTAACAAAACCGAATGAAGAAAAACTATTATTTTGTACCTATTTTAACGTTTAGAGCCAAAATATTGTTTGCAACAAACCTTTCGGTTGTTTAGTACATTACATTTGTAGAATTATGTTTTCAAAATCTCCCAGAAATTCTTCCACAAGGGCGATGGCAATAAGAAAATGTCTTTGAACAGTAGCAAAAATTTAAAGTCACATTTATCACCTTCAATATTCATTATACACTGTCAATTTAACCTTTACGGACACCACATGGTTATGTAAAATATTATATTATATGCTTAAATCATGATATACAAAATGGTTAGTAAAGATGTGTTACCTCACTTTATTCATAGGCAATGAACCAGTATCTACATGTATTTAACTCCATTAGAGAATCTCCAAACAGACGAGTTTAAATCTTTGAAAAGCAATGCCCCGTATAATATAGTGTAAATCTGTACTTTGCTTGAATTGTATTCACCAATCCTGTAATGGAAAATCCTCTCCAGTTTTAATAATCTAAGTATAAATTATTTTAAAAATAAAATGTGTACCGTAGTTGTAATTATTTATGCTGAATCGCGGTAGGAAGTAGGCTCTTTTGTTAACTAGACGCGGTGCGTGGACATTGTTTGTTGGTTCGAAACAAGACATCAGCTGATCGAGATGACTACAGTGATACGTTCCGAGCCGGTTCCCGGAGAGAGGGGGCCCAGTCTTGAAGCCACAACGACAAGGTGCAGACGACGAGTAGAGAAGCGGTGGTTCTTCCTCTAATCCTATAGTTTGGGATCTAGAGTAATTCTTTTAATCGGGTGTAAATTCAAATCAAGTTTTTAATTTTCTTTAGTGCGTTTTTAGTTTCCTATCAGCCTCCATAGTCTTCAAAGTAGTAAGTCCCGTACCAGCGTTTAGTTAATATCTTTTATTTTTATACTGTTGTGATTAAATTTGTAAAGTTTCCCATATTACAGAGTCTGAGAATTAATTCAATTTTTGAAGTATTGTGAATTAAATTTTGGTCGTAAAGTTAATATCAAGTTTTGTGTTATATTGATTTTTTGAATATTTTGAGAAGAGAACTTTTAATTTTATTTTGTTAATTTAAACCTTTTTGGAGAAGTATACATTTTTAGTTTCATTTTAATTTTATTTCTTTTTTGATCAGACTCTTAATTAGATTTGATCGATTGTGAGAAGTTTTTTTTTTGAAGAAAATCAAATCTAAAGTTTGTAAACTTTGTTCAAATTTTGGGTGAACTTTATTTCGGAATAAATCAAGTATTTCCGAAAAGTTGTTTTGATTTATAAAGTATTAGCTCCATAATAATATAACATATGTACTATAATAACGGTACAAATGAATGAATTGTAATCGAAGTAACTTAACTACCTAATAAAATTGGCAACACATCATAAGGCAGAAAGAACAAAAAATGAGCCATAAATGTGAAATTTATTTTAATTTCAGATGACATAAGCTCTCATATTCAAAAGTGTTGGTTTAAGGGAAGCATATATCCATCTTTAGGTGTGAAAGTTTATTTCCAATTGTATGTATTTATTACATGTTAATTAAAATCAATTATCCTTACGTTCTATGTTAATGGATATACATTTTTATTTGCTCAAGTAGCTAACATATTTTCGATTATCTTTAGTATAACTTTACTATATTTATCCTACTTTACTTCATCAGAAACTTATTTAAGTACGTATTTCAACAATACGTTATTTATATGATAAAGCTGAACGAAAAAAAGCCAACCATATAGGTATACATCTTATAAAGTAGTAAAAATCATATTTCAGTATGAAAGCTTTAGTAATTAAATTAGTATATGAAATAACGATTTTAGTGATGTCTCCTTAGTCATATTAGAAGTGGCGCTCTAAGTCTGTATCGAAAACTAATCATAAAGAAATTTAAATTATCTAGCTATCTCTAGAGAATATTCGCAAGTAAAAACTTTCAAACGCAGCAGAAATAAATATTTCTTTTAAGATGATGCAGACAAATGATGGTACATGTGTTTGATTTTTAAGTCGTAGTTCTTTAGGATGACATTCCTAAAGAGATAAAAAGCAAAAAACTAAATATATTTACACTTTATACAGGTATTATTTAGTTAAAGCTTGAAATAAAAACTGCATCAGCAATATATTTTCAATGTGAAATTAAAATAATACGGTGAAATTAAAGTAAAGCAGTTCCGACAAATATGTTTCTAATCGTACATATTTAGAAGATTGTGACTTTATATTTTTGTATTATTATGCAGTAACGCACAGTTTAGCCACGTTAGGGAAGTTCAATGGGATATCCTATATTTATTACGGGACAATTAACTAGATTATTATATATTTTGGAAACAACGTTAAATTTATATTTAACCATGACTCCTTGTAACATATATGCGGAGCTATACATAAAACTCATATTATAAAAATCCCCAATCATATTATTATTTATAAAATCCCCAATTTGGCAGTTGTCTATAAATAAAAGCAAGTCATAAATATACGAAATCAAGTATTCCCTGGTCAGTCGTAAGTAGTTAGATCCGCCTCTAAAGAATAATTGAAACGTTATTTACTGTTACAGTAAAGGACAGCGATGGCCGATATCAAACTTCGATACGTCTCTATCAAGATCAGGGAAGCAGTTACTACTAACAATGTTGCAACCTCCATCAAAAGTTTTAATTGCCAAAGGTCACGTGACTACACAGTTACAATTGATTCAGTTAAAAATGTGCTTGTTGTTCTTGCCTTGCTAATTTTAATTTTGGAGGGACGAATTTAAAAGTGTTGTACATCAAGTAAATTTAAATGAAATTGGCACTTACTTTATACTATAATGATTTTCATAATATTTATTATTAACAAATTTATTCAACTTTTTAATTATTTAAATTTGCTATATTATTGCAAAATTGATGTATATAGCAACAAGTATAGATTAAAACGTACCTCGTCATACAATCCAGTATCAAAACAAGCTTAATTGTTCCAATATAAAAATGCCATCATAAGATGATAAAACCACAATCATACAGCGGTTACATAACACTACGAATAACCACAAACGAATAATGGCTGGTGGGCTTCCAGAATCTCCTACGTGACGACCAGGTAGGCCTACCGGTCATTGTTGGTTTACGAGTGTGTCTTGAAGTTAATTTCCTTGTAAGCTTTTATTAAGATGTCAATCGTAGCAGCACTAGAGTTTCTATCTTATATATGACCGAAAATCCAAATGAACCCCATCTTTTACTAAAACCTACACGTACAATGAAACTCATATAATTGTTAACCAACCATTACAAGTCTATGGGTGAATCCCACCAATGAGCTGAATATTAGATTGAAGGAAAAAGTGTACGAAGCAGGGAACGTTTGTACATAGGTTAGAGCTCTACTAATTAAATTTTTCAGTGTTTATTGCTTGTTGAAAAATACCATGATTAGATAGACGAGTGCTCATACTCGCTAAAAATATTTTTCAAACCCTCTCCTTGTTTATAGCCGTTTACAGACTAAAACTGATGCTTGCAACATCGTGACATCACTATCGGAAAAGGGACATTTTTCCAGAGAAGTATTTAAAATCCATTAACGTGGATCTACCAATTTATTCACTAGATACAAACTTAACCAGCTTTGTTGAGTTATTATTAAACTAATAATTTAGATAAGATTCCGTAGGATTCCCTAGTGACACTAATTAACTAATTCACACCACTACCAGTCCTACTCACCACGATACCTGCACAACGACCTGCCGATCAACAACCGCTCCTCCACCTTCCATATCGTTGGCAGTAATAAGCCTACCATGCACTGAAGCATTCTAGACTTTAGTAGGCTCCTATTGATGATATCGAGACTTATTGGTCGATCCAGCTCATTTTCATATTCTTGGCAGTTGATCAATGACGTGCTAAATTCAATCTTATAGTAAGAATTACCACATGCAATATATTTAAATGCCATGGCAGCTTATTAAGTTCACAAACAGTGAATTCAACATATATAAAACACAAACTAGTATTCTATCCCGCATGCTAATAATCTATTAAAAAGGAACGTTACTCTACACTATAAGAATACTTTTAAGTAGTTAGAATCCCAAGGAATGAGTAGTCATTTACACAATTATTATCTCCCTGCTTTTTGCCTGTTGCCGTCTGAACGTCATATGGTTTAGAGTTAATATTCTATTGTATTTTAGCAACCAGTTGCATGAACCAATTATTGACCTAGCTTTAGCGAAGTTTATCACTCGTAAAACGGGAAATAATTCACACAGGCTTGAAATTGCGTTTTATCTTAGAAACGCCTACTATGCGCAATGAGGTTTAGGATAGACTTACCTTGTATAACAGACAATATGCTTAATATAAATATTAAATAAATAAAAAAATATTAATGATTAAATTAGGACCATTTATGCCACATGGGTTTTACACTTCCACCTGTTCTAAAAAGAGGAAGTTTCACAAACACCAGTGGAATAGGTTTGTCTCCATATATTATGTTTTTTGAGAAGCCCGTGCTCCAGAGAGGTGAGATATTACTCACTTGTGTATTAAGCCCTGAACAGAATACAGACTGTATTCAATTCGCAATACTTGGGTGAGGCAAACTTGTGTAAAGTGGAACAATAGCTTTTCAGTGTGTGACGTACAGAGCTAACTTGTAGGCCTACTGTTTAACTCGGAGTTGACAAAGTAGTCTGAGAATGGTGTTATATAGAGATGGAATGGATAAACTTTTAAAATCTTAGACGATAGTTCTACAGTGTATGACGTACAGAGCTAACTTGTAGGCCTACTGTCTAACTCGGAGTTGACAAAGTAGTCTGAGAATGGTGTTATATAGAGATGGAATGGATCAACTTTTAAAAAGTTAGACGATAGTTATACAGTGTGTGACGTACAGAAAAGGTTACTATATTTGTACTACACTCATGGAATCAGTTGATGAATTAACTAATATCATTGGTTCCTATGGATGGAATTTTAGCATGGGTATTTATATTACAGGGATTAATAATATTTTTTACTAACCGCCATTCATGCCTTAATCATCTACGGATTTTTGTATACAGACGGTGAGGAACTGCAATTTATAAATAATTACTAGATACAGGATTTTTCCGGACATTTTCCATCGTTCATTGAAACACGAAATCAGTAACACTACGTTTCGAGATCTGCAATCTGATCTCTTCTTCTCAAAGGAAACACGAGAAAGGGTCTCACAGAAAAGTCAAAAATTGCACACCATTGTTGGTCCGAAGACCATCATATGAATTGGGATGAAGCCAACATAATACATCGGGAACCACATTTCTTCAAAAGGAAATTAATTGAGGCAACATACATTAAATTGGCAGACCAACCAATCAGTCAACCATCAGGCGAGATTAGGGCGCTTTGGTTGCCAATTCTAAAAAATGAACTAAAGAGAAAACCAAAAGTATCAAACGGATCAGATATTTGTAATAAACAAATGCGGAGTCACAATATGGTTTTAAGAAGTTCATCTCGCATGAACCAATAATAACGAAAGGGCCCATTCCTGTCCCCGTTCCATTTTATTTCCGCCATCTTGTTTTAGACAGCCGTGATGATTACCATTGGCTAGTCCCTCTGGTCAGTCGTAGGTGGTTAGTAGACGAGTGAAGACGTATTGTGACCTGTATTCCGTAGCTCAGTTTTAATGATTAGTGTTTATTTATTTTTTTTATTAAGTGCATGTTTATAGAGTTAGTGAAGTTGACAAACTACATGTAGGTTGTGATTCCTGACTTAGGCGTGCCACAACGCTTTGGTAAGATTTGTTTATTTTAACCTAGTTTGTAATTATGTATTAGCTTAGTTCTTTACCTGAAGAAGAGATCAGATTGCAGATCTCGAATCGTAGTGTTACTGATTTATTGTTTCACTGAACGATGGCAAATGTCCGGAAAAATCCACAATCCTTCCATCGTAAAAAATAACCTTCAAACAAAGTACTAGATACAACTTTGCAGGTGATTTTATATTCAATAATGGATACGTTATATGCGTGTCATAATCCATTTCATAATAAGCACCCCTGAACATAAATAATAATCACTGGAATTTATTGCAGTCTCGTGACTCACTTAGAAATAATTGGGCTCTAAGTATAAAGAGTAATATTTTGGAGTTTGAAGTCGTAGAGCGAAAGTAGAATTTTTATGAATATCGATGAAATACTTAAATGTTTGTTCATCAATCCATATTATTTGAAGGCATAGCTCCAACAATTTCGGTAATACTTAAAAGATTTTAGTTCGTAATAGAAGAATATTAAATATATCTTAGCAGTTTTACTGAAAGCTGTTATGATTTAATATGATGGAACTCTACAACAGTTTTCAACCGGAAGTAGAAATTCTTAGGACATATATTATTTCATTGTTTATGGTTAAGACGTTTAAAAGTTGATAAAACTGTCACTGCCTCTTATTTTGATTTTAGCGTTTGAAGAACCATTATGGTTCAAATGATTTATACTTAACACGCCGTATAGAGTGTGCCTTGTTGCCACGATAAAAAATAGGTCTGAAAAGCCTAATTTAGTCAAAAGTTTTATAATGTCAGGCTTTGTAATTTTGTTCTTGAGTAAATTATTCCACTCACTTTAATAGCAGTTGCATTGCTAACCCGAACACGAAAAGTTACATACATAAGTATGAAATGACCTTTTCTGTCAGAAAACGTCTACTTACACTCAGTGTATTCAAGACAGATAAATCTTGGCTGATTCTTTAAATTTTAAGCATTTTTTTGTTGCTAATATGAATGATATAAGTAATATGAACGTCAGTGAT
Organism: Homalodisca vitripennis; assembly: GCF_021130785.1. Classification (NCBI taxonomy): domain Eukaryota; kingdom Metazoa; phylum Arthropoda; class Insecta; order Hemiptera; family Cicadellidae; genus Homalodisca; species Homalodisca vitripennis. Next base: position 69,359,728 of record NC_060212.1, on the reverse strand, counting down.
AACTGAAATTTAAGGTTCATTAATTCGTTTTTGAGCAAACGTTGAATTTACGTAACAAATCATCGCACCCAGTATAACAGTCTCCCAGTATAACCCTTAGCAACCCTTTCACAATCCAACAGAGACAACAATAGCCATTGTGTGGAACTGTGGTCACCTCCCTTGTCTTATCGGTGTTTATTATACACTTGTATTGTGTCTAATGAGTTACTGCTAATTCACTTGCTCTTTGTTAATAAGTTTAATTGCTTCTCTCCCCTTACTCAACTTTACATATGTATGGACCAGTGAGCACTAATTTTAGGCGAGATTATATTAATTTAGTTCCGTATCTATTTGTTGTCTATAAACTGAAAGTCCGTCGTTTGAAAAAGAAATAAAACTATATACATTTATAATTTAATACGTAAAAGTAAGTTTTAATTTAAACATATCTCAAAAACAAGGTTAAAGTTCAAGTATATTAGTATTATACCAATATTTTTACGACAAGTCCCAATGACAAGCAACAGGCCTCATTGTGGTGGCATGTCTAAAGATATACTTGTTTTGTAGAAAGACAGATACACCGATAATTGCAAAAAAGGGAGTTTTACACATCCCTGCAGACGAAAGAGACATGGTGCTGGCCTACATAGTGATAGGTTTCAATGACGGTCAAATCCTATGGGTTAGCACGCACCATCATAGAACTTTATGGTAACTGGTCATAAATTTAATGTAGTCAGTTCTTCCTCAGGATAACGTGGGGACAGATAGACAGACAGTCTGAAAACACGATCGTATAATTTGTGCAATTTGTTTTTACTGGTTAGTTCTCCATTTCTCATAATTCAGTTCCAGAGTTTTCTTGTAATAAATCTGTATCTAATAATGCTACGGAGAAAAATGTTCCTGAAACTTGTCATACATGTTATATAATCAATTTTGTTAACTTATATAATTTATTGAACACTTCTGGCTTTGAAGTAGTCCATGATTTTAAATGAAATTTGTAACCATAAAACAGTTATTGAAATAATAAAAATGTTGTTGAGTATTGTTTTAATCTTGGAATTATAGCTTATCATAGATTTTTTATTCATCGTAAATTATAACTTTTTATGAACACACGAATAAGAAAGATATTTTTATTTAGCTTTGGTAGAAAGTGACATTTTATTCCATTAACATATTTTGTACTATTTAATATTTGTTCTTAGAAACGTCAAACTTAAGCTCAATAAATTAGGGGCAAAAGTTTTAACAAAACCTAATGATGATTGTGATTGGTGTTTGGAGTGGTCTTGTCAGTTACAAGTACTGTACGTGGTTCCCGATTCGTTGTAAATGTACAATGGCAATCGCTTGAAGAGAACATTTCCAATACATGCCATTACGCACATTCATCCAGTACAACTGGCAGTCAATTATAGACAGGAATAAACAAATATCGCAAGGATACTAGTGATCCAGATAAAAAATTATAATTCTGAAAAATAAATACAGGTTAAGCAGAGAAATAATAAATAAGACAATGCGACTCCTGTTTCACTGTTTCTAAGAGTGAGCCCCAGAAATAACGACAAAGCCCGTCGCCGATCTATGCTTGTTTGTTATAAATAAAGTTTTTGTTAATTTCACCAGCCAAAATCAAATCGTAGATTAACTTACAGGGCTATTTCGAAGTAGGCTGCCAATAGCTCCGAACGTTATTTTCTTCACCTGAAGAGCTTTTTCAATCCGGTAAAAATTTCTGTACAAACCCATTCCTAACTAAACTCCTCTAAGGGCATCGTCTTCTACCGAAACCTTTTGGACTGCAGTGACAATGACATCAAAGACAAACTGCGGCGCTCTATGGTTTCAGAAATTGTCAGGATCTTCCATACCGAAAACGGGGTAAAGGAGCCTTTCCCGGGTCTGATTCTAACGTCTGAAACACCCCAACCTCACCAGATATCAAATCGGGATATTTTTATTTGCCCAATTTGCCATATGTCAAGGTCAACAATGGTGTTTCCGTTGTCAAAGGTTTGGGCACTTAAGCACTTAAGGCCTACTCAAACTTAGAGACATGTTCTCGATGCCGCTCTGAAGGTAATCAGGAAGAGATATGCGATAACGAAGCCTGATGTGTAGATTGCAATGCGACCATCCTTCACCATCGAGAAATTGCAAGGGCTCGAAGAAAAGGATATATTAAAATTAATGCTAATGGCAAAAACTTTCGTTCCTAACGGCAGCAAAGAAGCGCTCCTCGCGAAAGTGAACACTCATTTTCAAGCAAGAAACCCCTGCCGCAAGATATCCAGTATAAAGTACAAGAAAATATAAAACCCAATCCCTCCTTGGAAGAAAGAAGGAAGCTGACGGAAGATTAAAAAAGTATTCAAATAGTAGTCGATAATAGATCCAAAATGCCAACAATGAACTCCAACTCACTTTCATCCAAATCCTCTCGATTGTCTATTCGTGATGATTATATGGTTGAAAACACTTTGAAGTTACAGACCGAACTGCAAAATTTACATTGAAAATTTCGTCCTATTTCCAAAAAAACGTAAAATGTACAATGGAAATATTACACATAATTAAGAAAACAAGCAATGACACTAAGTAAACATGTTATTATAGTGGAATATTAACGGTTTGAGAAGTTTTTTGAAGACTAAAAGATGCTTATTATAGAAGATCAAAGATCCTATGTATTCAAAAAACAAAGTTGTTACGACAGGCAATATTCAAAATTAAAGGCGATACACAAGGTCCTTAACATACAGTGGTCCAGGACTGGAAAGCTATGATCTTAATACTTTGCAGGCCTTCTCTGACCCTTATTCAAGAAACAGTCTGACCCGGCAAATATGGAACTACTTCCACTCTCTCCAGTCCAACGGAATTGAAATTGTGATGGTTTCGGTACCTGGCCAAGTAGGTATCTCAGGAATCGAGCTGGCAGATATAGGAGCAGAAGAATCATAAACGGGCTACTGCCCTTCACCGCCCGTGTGCGGGTGTCATCAGACATTGTTTCGGTGGTGCAAGTCAAAACAATACAGAAGTCGAATTTTGAGTGGCGGGTGGTTGACAAAAACAGGTAACGCTCAATAAAAGACAGTGTGAAGCGATGGGACACGACTTTCCGGCGGACCCGTCATGAGGAGGTGGTGCTATGTGACCTGCGCCTAGGTGACTGCTGACTCGTGGTTATCTTATGAGTGAGAGGACCCGCTGCGCCGATTTGCGCTACATGTGACACAGTAGAGGTTTGTCAACTGTCCTCGCTATTCGCGACACTGACACAACGTAAAACTGCCAGCTTCGTTGAAAGATATCTTATCAGATAATGTATATGTGACGGTCTCTTCCCTATCTTAAAGAAATATATTTAGTACTTGTTCATTAATTAATTACATTTTAATTATTGAGTTTAAATTTATTCGTTGTTGAAATTTGTGAATCGTATCTAGTTGCAGATCTCTGTAAAAATGAAAATTCGTTTTAATGAACAATAAATGAAATGATTTATTGGTAAAACTGTTGCGTAAAAGTTTGTTTATGTACCGTTATCTTATTTTAAGTTAAATTATTCTTATTATGGATTGTTATTGTACATTATTGTATATATATATATATATATATATATATATATATTAATAATTGTATATATTGCATATTAAATTGGCTGTTAAGATACCAATTCCATAACAAAAATTATTTTTTGTATATTTATCGCATTTTTGTCTTTATTCTTGATTTTCTTTTGGTATTTGCGAGTATACTATTTTTATAGTAAACTAATACTACCAATAGAGATGTTGTGTCGGTTATACCAAAGCCGTTGATAATCCAAGTGATTTCCCTCCCAAAAAAATGTTTATTAATAAAGAGTTCTATAGTTATTAAAATTTTTCTGGTATTTGGCACTGTCTAAACTAATTTTTCTCCATAATCGAATTATTTAATATAAACATTTTAAACAATGAAAATACAAATAAAAATTGATAACCGTAATGGAAATATATTGTTTCCTTTAAATGAAATATTTCACAAGAAGTTGCATTTTACGTAATTCAGAAAGTACTTTATTCTTAGCGTACTGTCAGAAATTTAAACAAACAAACCCCCGTGAATTTCAAACAGAGCAAAAGCTTTTAATCTTAATAAGAAAATACAATCCATTGATTCCCTTGAACGCAACCGTTGGAACTGGGTTGTGCTTTCTCTCTTGCTCTCTGTGATTTATTGGTGATATTTAAACAACTCTGAAGCCTTAAGAAAGTTCAAAACTGGTCCATTTTATGTTTTTAAGTGCTGCTACTTTTATAATATAAGTTATTTGAATACAAAATATTGTGAGTTTTTACAAATTTTCTTGTCACTGAATCAGATTAAAGTAAAGACATGTGTTTATATCCGCATGAACTTTTGAACATTTCGAGTGAGATTACTATTTCACTGTGACTGCAACAATGTTTGGCCGAGGATCCAGGGATGAGGAGAAATGTTGCTGCAGGAGGATTGGCATAAGTAAAAAGGTGGTTTAAAGAAAATATTAGAACCATAAATGTTTCGAAAATAAATATATGCTTTAAAAGATCTCACTGCGCAGCGCGGGCGTTCAACATTGAGTTACTAAGGCTGCGTAAAAACACAACAGATACCCGACTATCTTACTTTACACAGAAATACAATTATTACCAACTCTGCAGTTATATGTCAATATCCCACAACTTTCTTCAAGGACTCACAAGCAGGACATCGTCACCCCTACCACATATAGATTTTTTACAGATAATGCTGTTAGCGCAGGACCGTTAGAGTTGTAAAATAGTATAGTTACACCAATTTATATTACATTGAAAGTTTCTTACTCTGAAATATACAGCAACAAATAAGGGTCCTGCAGTTTCCGCTGTCCACTTACAGAAATAGTATCTCAGTCTTTGCTGTTGGAGGTCTACACTGAACACGATGAGTCGATGCACTCATTTATACACTATATACTATATATATATATATATATATATATATATATATATATATATATATATATATATATTATATATATATATATACACACACACACATACATTAAATTTTGATAAATGGAAATAGCCGAATTTAATTTCTATAAACATTCAACAACTTTTAATTTACATTAAATATGTGACAGATATGGCCAAATACAAAAAATTCAATCGTAAAAAGTAAGGGCTCTGTAGTGTAATGGTAGCACATTCACCCGGCAAGTGAGAGATCCGGGTTCGAGTTTGTTCGGAGCAAGTACTTTTTGTGATTGAGTGTTTATTGAAATTAAATTCGGCTACTGCCATTTATACAAATTTAATATAAGTAAAAAGGTCGTTTGACAGGTATTTGGTGTACCGATCATATGTTAGTTTGGTTACGGCCAAATACAAAATAATTCAATTGTAAAAAGTAAGGGCTCTGTGGTGTAAGGTAGTTCATTCACCCGGTAAGAGATCCGGGTTCGAGATTCGGCGGAGCATGTACTTTTCCTGATTGAATGTTTATTTAAATTATATATATATATATGTATATACATATATATGTATGTATATACATATATATGTATGTATATACATATATATATATATATGTATATACACACACACACATCTGGACTAACAATATAACACGTAAAAAACCGCTCTTCTGTTTTGCTATGGCCATATTACGCCTTATCACCTACCATCTACAATAGTTCTTAATATTTTAAAATAATATAAATCTAGATTTAAAAATTTAAAATTTTTTCTATACAATGCTTTGTTTGATATCCAAAACATACATTATTTTGTTAGTTTGATATGATTTTATATTAAAATAATTTAATATTATGTATAATGGCATAATTTTGGAGGTATGTGGCCAACAAATAACAATTGTTTATTTTTACATTAGTTTTGAGCTACGTTAATTGTTTTTACAGTATAAAAACGGTTTATTTTGATCAATATGCTAATGTTATGATACCGCTGTGCACATCGGCAAGAAAATAATAGACTCGTCACTGCGGTCTCTGTGGTCCATGCGGGACTAATTTCGTATAGGTAAAGTGTACTATGTATGTATGTAAGTACAGAAATAAATTTGATTTTGATTATAAACGTTTTAAATATCTCCGCCGTAAGAGGCCGCTTTGTCGAGACGAGTGATGCATATTTAACATATTGTGTAACATAAAAATTAAAACGATTTGTTCCCATAGATAAATTTGTTATCAATTAACTGATAGAATTTAATAACACGATAATATTTCTAATAATCTTCATAATAAATGTTAAAACATTGTTTTTATCACACTAATGATGAGTAAATATAAGTCAGTACCTAAGAAAGTTTTGGATTATTTAAGACAAAGAGCATTGAAGGTGTAACTTTTGCTGAGCTATGTTTATACAAGCTAAGGGTACAACTCTAAACAAACTAAAGGCAGCCAACTTTACCTAAGATATAACTGATGATTCAATCGTTGGAAAATCAAACAAATGGTACAACGCATCTGAACTTTGCTGATTTGCGATTCCACCCGCCCTTAATGATACATCCTCTCCTTGAGGTCCCAAATACAAGTAAAGGTGTATTTTCTTACTTTTACTTGGTAAGACAATTCCTTAATATAATAATCCTTATATAAGACGTAATGATTAGACTTTACGGCAGAACATTTGTTAATATGTGTGAAATTACTTATTATAGAAGAAAATGAAAACTAAGCAACTAAACCCAACCAACGAGAAATTAAAATTAAAAATCTCTTTGGTATTTTAGCTGATAATATCTTACCCGGGCGTCAAAACATGAAGACCACTTAGAAATAAATGAAATACATAATTATTTTGCCACAACACTAAACTTGCTAATTTAAATTCCAGTTATTATTGGTTACTAAATATACCCTGGAAAGGTAGCTTGTTTTGATTATTAACTTGATATAACATATCTTATTACCGTATTTCTAATTAATGTACTGTACTTCAGGACGAGGTTAGATTTATGATATCGGAAACTTAATTTTTATAACGTGTAACAATAACTTTACGATGGCAAGCCCTTTTACACTTTTCGAATATTTCGTGATTTGAGATAAACTTGATGTTAAATTACTGAAATACCCCAGCACAGAAGGATTATACAAGATACATAATTTGTGATCTATACCACTGGGAGTAAACGACAAGAAATAAACTTCAACCAACATTTACTTATTATAAATAAGTATTATTTACTCGCACTTAATTTCTTCCTACAAAGTAATCATTTCTCATAACTTAGTATAAACAGCTAATTTTGTTGCATAGCTCACAAAGACCTGAGAAGAGAAGAAGACTTCATGACTTCTATATTTGGACATTTGCTAAATTCAGGTAATTGTTTGTTATTTTAAATAACAATTCCAAAACATTAAGCAGTTTATTTCGCTTTTAATTTTACTTCAATATTCTGTACAGCATATTCATGGGAAACCATCCTTGCCGCCTGGTCCGACATATCCTATTAGAGGAACTTACAATGCCACATTACGAACTATGTACAAACAAGCATTATAGGATATCAATAAATTATCCAAAACAATAATACAAATGCTTTAAATCCATTAGTAATGTATATATGTTAATTGGATGAACGTTATCTTATCCTACCACTTATTGTGCAGGACAACTTTCAATTCTGTCTGACTTTCCGCACGATATATCGGTAATAAAGTGAACTAAGCGTTTAAAAATTTCATGAAAATACACTTTTAAATTGATAATTTTGAATTCAATAATTGAGATTGTAATCCTTGGGGATTGGCTGATCTTCATATGATAGCAACTTTCAAAAGAAATACATTTATTAAACATTTATTACAAGCATATTACACTTTACAATGTAAAATAATGACCAAGTAGGCTAATTAAATAAGATATATACTTTAATATTAGCATTCTTCCATAGCGAAACCTGCTACGCAACACTTGATGTGGCGTACTCTGAATTTGTTCAAAAATAAAAAAAAAAAACAAAATACTGTTTAATTTCTGGACTATTCGTAGATTATTCTCATTATTCACCTATTGACCGTTTATTAACACATCTTGAGTGCAGTCAATATATAAATTGCATGATTAACATGAAGTTCTCTAAAAAATAGTGATGTATTATATAACCATAACTATTTGGACACAACATCAAATCAGTAAAGAAAAAAAAAACAAATCATCTAAAATTACAATCTATGTCTACAAGAAATGTATTACGATTAAAAACGCATTAAATTATTATGATATTTTGATAAAAAATAGCAACGTATGTGTTCTTAAGGAAGGCACAACCAATATAATCTTTGCTGTCAGTAAACTTTAACAATTTAGAGTTTCACTGTCACACAACATCTGACGGTTGTCTTTGACATTTATCCATCCCAGAGTAACTCACATTCAGTCGCCTCAAACTATTTTTAGTATAAGCTTATACACAGTTTTGAACTATGCTTGTGGAGGTTCATGGACCAGGTTATCTAAAACAACCGACCAAAAGATAAGAGTTCAAAGTTTTAAAAGACATACGAAAATACGAAATGGTTTTGGGACACGATGAGTTATGAGGAAAAGTGCACCACAGTTTGACAGAGTGAAAAGAGCCAAACACCTTGATAAAGAGACTGCCCATTTTAGCCATTACATTCCAGATTCCTAAGACGTAAGCTCAAAACAGAACGTTGGTTGGTAGAGCTACAGAATACGCAGGAACAATTAAAATAAATTATTGCTAGTCTTATATTTAAAACTATTCTTTAAAATAACCCGATTTACTAAAGGTTTTTACTAACCCCCCAGAGGAAAAACGTAATGTATACTCGTATTAGTAACACAACAATGTGCAATTAAACACAAAGGAGAGTTATAGTTTTCTATTGATAAGTTCATTGATTTTGGAGATAGTGAGAATTATATATTTTAAAACAGAGTGGTGACATTATGTTTTTGTTAAAATATTTTTCTATAAATTAATGCGCTGCACAAACTGGGTTGGTGCCATTTCCACTACATGCCACTAAATACTTGACTGTGGTAGATATATGCTCTACTGTTTTTGGTAACTCAAATACCGAAGTAATTTTAAAATTAATAGAAGGAACTGTTTATTGCTCCCTTTAATATAGAAATAAATAAACTTGATGTATTTAGGGTTACGGGAGTGTACTTATTGCCATAACAGCAAAACAACTTTCAGGTTTGTTCCTTCCTAACTAAATACATTTCCCTCCAAATCAAATATATTATTTATAAGAATTGTTAAAACTTATATTATTAGAATTAAGTTTTTTTAAAACACTTATCCATTGGAAAAAATTGCTTAAAATTATATGCAACTAATTAAAACTGTGTAGATTCTATGCGTTACGGTAGATCCCTAAAACCGTGCAGCCGTTTAATTAGTTCAGTCGGCCATTTTCTTCAGTCCTTCCTTTCCTCCAGTAGTTCATTTCGTTAAGTCACTTATTTCATTTAATCGTTTATTACTGACCGATTAAGAAAAACATTGTTACCATAATACTTGACGAATTGGTTACAGAGTATTATGAAATGCGGCTGGGATTTTACCTGTTAGATGTCTAAAATAAGTCGTTAATTATACAACAAAAAAATATTTTGAGACGAATTTGAAATTTTCATTGTAAAATGTGAAACTTGAAATTTTAAATGAAATTTTAAAAATGTAAAAGGTGAAATATGTGTCGGCTTGATTTTTATTTATTGATTTAAGCAGTTCGTAAAGGAATCATCTAATGACAAATCAAAGGCATATCAATCAATTAAGCTCATTTTTTAATAATATTAATATTTAAAATGTTAGTTAAAGTATCTGATTACTTACAGTTAAACTTAAAATAAAGCTGTTTTTATAGATATACTTCCTTCTAATATACCTGAAACAAAAATTTATTTTTATATAGTTTGGTCCAAGTGTTGTGCACTCTGAAGGGATCTTGGAAACTGTAGGAGATACAGGAAAGGTTAAATAGATAAAATAACAAGACCCATAAATAAATGTCGTCAGGTTCAATATTGGTTGCGTCTTTCACTCGCTTTCCCCAACACACTGTAAGATATGTTGTTTCTTCCTAGAAACTACAACACCCAAAACGAGATAACCATTAAAGGTGTGGAAAGTGAATAATCATTCACGTTTTTGCTAACGGAGCCTTCGTTTTACTCACTCATTCCGTTCAGTCGTTCACACCATGGCCGGTATGACACACTCTACAGGTAAGTCTTAGTAATTCAGCACTGACCGGGACAATGGAACGGGTTTTTGAAGTGGTGGCGTCAGTGAACGAGGCTGTACTGAGCCGGATCAGTCAGGGGACCCAAACGTTACACCACTATTTTGCACCAAGGAAGCAATGTTGCCAACCTAAAGAGCTTAGAACTAAATATCCCCAAAGGAGATCATGGCAGGAAATTGATTAAGCAGTTAAAACTTCCTGCAACACCTTCTTGAATATTAAGGTTGAGGGTTTTGTATTGCAGGCGGCATAACATTATGTTCTTTTGGTCATAAGTGTCCAAATGCCTTTTTACCCGTTTCTAAACTTATCCTTGGCAGATCATCCTGTCGAGTACAGCGCTGACTTACCTCATGGGTAAAAACCATCTTACTATGGGTCCTAAGCTATTCTTACTTTCCCGTTTTAATAATCTTATCAATCGGTTTAACGGTTTGAAGATGGCAGCAATCCTCCACCGATGGTAACTTAGCACATAATCGGTACTCACTGATGTGGTCAAACTTCCTGAAACCTTAAGAAACCTCAGTTCTATATTTTGGCCATCGGGTGAGAACCATAACGCTTTCCCGTGTTAAACAAGCAAAGCTTCTAAGAGCGTATAATATTATTGGGAAAGTTTTGATTTTTTTTTAATTACTGGCACAATTATACTTAAATTATATAGTTATTTCAGTTTAGCTGTAACAGTTTTAAATATGGATTTCATGTGGTAAGTACAAGAGTTGGCACTCAAGATACACCAAGAACATTCAAAATATTACATGAAGTCAGAGGCTTGACGAATACAAAAATACTGCACTGCAGATTACCAATTAACATTTCAAATATTAGCAATTTACCAGAAAAACAAAACATTATAGGAGTTAAGCTCCGGGTCACTGTTGATTGTACGTGTAACTTCAGCCCACTGAACTAAAATCCGTAAATCAATAACAGCTGTGAATCATCAGCATAAGACCTTAGAGAACAGTACATAAACTTTTTCTTTAAATCTGCAGTATATATAAGTATATAAAAAAGTTAATGGGTCCCAGGCAACTGCGGTCAGGAACTTAAACCTGTGTGTGTTTTGTAAAACGGTTATATGTAAATATTATAAGAAACTTTTCGGTGCATAACACTTTTGCTTTTTAATGGGGATGTTCATAATTTTTACCGGTTTTACCATTGGAAATATTCCAAACCAAGTGAGGAACATCTATTCTTAAACTTACCACGTTGTGATTGTTTAGCTCCATTATACTTCATTATTAATGAAGCATTTGACGTATGAAGCGATAAAAAAAGAAACGGCTGCGAAGAAGCTCAATGTGAATTCTTTACATCATTTCGGGATCATAGACATCTAGAATACAAAATATAGTGTAATCCAGATGAAGAGTTATTATCATTGTCTCATCAGGAGCACACTTGCATAAAATATTGTTTAATAGCATAGTTTTAACTCTAAAATAGTTCCAAATAAAAATGACTTATTCTTTGATTTTTTATATTTTCTCCCCGTTGTTTTTAAATATGATATGTAGGTTTATTAAGACCATAAAATAATTACTAGAAATCATATCTAGAGAAATAATTTTTTGGTAAATATTGATATTCCTAATGAAATCTGTAATCCAATCTTTTTTCCAAAGTGGGCCGGGCTGACGGCCGTGACAAGAAAAGTCCAGTTAACATTACCCCTCTCAGACATCAACCGCTTTTGTTTTGCTATCTCAGACGACATTGCACTGCCGTATATTAATGGCATTGATAACATAATAATGGATTACTTCCTAACAAACTATTTATTAATGGGAAAAAATCTAAATCTAGGAAGTTTTACTACACAGTTGTGTTAGATTTATATTCACAATAAATTGTTCCATAGTGTGCAATTCAACAATTATATACTCTCATCACGACGTAATTGACAAATAAAGACAAACACATGATACGAGATAATAAGATTGTATTATAATAGGATTAGGATAATAAACATAGAAGGTAATAAGAAAGTTCTTTCAGAAATGTGGCAAACTAGAAAAAATGAGGATTATCCGTTGTAAAAATAAATAATGCTATAGTCCCAGCCGTTGCGTTGCCTTCCTTATTTATTTTTAGTTCAAATTCTACAGCTGATAATTATTGCATGTTTGGTGATGTGCAACGCGAAAGTGATATACGCGTTTTGTTAGGTTGTGTTATTTTAAATGAAATGAGTTCGAACACTGATTATGAACCGGAAAGATAAGAGTAATAATGTTTTACAAAGAAATGAAAGATTCATAGTAAAGTTACGATTTTATAAATATTATTTTGATAAAATCTCATGAGGGACAAATTGTAAGCATGAGCAATGTTTAAAATATGTGTATAGTTAATTTTTGTGATATAACAGCTGAAGAAATGGGAGAACAAATTTTATATTTTTCAAACAGCTAAAAGTTGTAGAAAAATCTTTTTTTAACAGATATAGTTGTTTCAGGTTGATATATATGATGTTACGCATTTTTACCCCATGGTTTTGTTATATAAATACAATTTTGTATTATATTTATTACTGTAAAATAAATATTTGTGTGTATAAAATGAGAAAAACCAATCAAGAGAAATTGCTCGTACCATACATAAGACAATCAAGTAATAATATATAATATTGTAATTTATATTGGGGATAAATCATTTTATTTCAAGAAATATGAATGTAAATATATGTTTTGCATAATAGGCCTAATATTAAATTATTTTATTTAAAACTATAACGAAATATTCATAAATTAATAACTCATAAACACACATTCGATCAACTAACTGGCAGGACTATGTACAGTAAGTCTACTGGAAAGTTGATTCATACACTTCAAACGTTTTGATACCATTGCAGAACCATGTCCATTGCAAGAAGACATACTCACCCCCTTACCGCCTTGAAAAATATGTGTATTTAACTATAAAATAATGAATATATCAAATTATTTATTCGTAGCCACTGTTTATAGACAACGATAAATTCTGAAAAACAATACTATTGTACGAAGAAATTGGCATAGAGTACTATACAGAACACATAAGCTTTTATTTTGTTAAAATGTTTTCCATGCTTATTGTTTGAGATCCCTTGATAATCCTATTCTATATTACATTATCTGTAAAAAGAACAATTGCCATAGGGATTTTCGTCTAGCAAGATTTCATTCATTTTTATAAAATATACAGGTTTTACGGAAATAGCGAAAATATAACTAATTTTAATTTAATTTTCTCGTTTTTACGTAATTAAATAATCTATTTACTTCCAGATATTTGAAATTTTGTTTTTTATAAATCAAATCATTTAAGACGTATTTCAATTATTAGTATTATCTTTGAGTATTACGTAAAAAACGGAATTATAGATATTACATTTATTGAATAATAATTTATTTCATTGTAATATTTATTAGTATTATATTCAATATTTTTAAATATGATAATGGCACAGGAATAAACATATTTTGTAATCAATATATTGATTGAACGTTTCAAATCTAAGTAAGTATTATATTGAATGTACAACAAATTTCCGAACTCTTGATGAGCGGTACTATACCTTTATTTATATATAAAAATCACATAATTTTTAAAAGTTAACCATTCTATTGATAAAATAAATATTTTAAATATAATATTATACAGTATAGTAACTTTATATCACCAATGGCAGATGACTCCTTCTGTGGAAGAAATTGCTTTCCTCTCTCTGTAGTAATAACTATGATGCCAGCTCAGGAATGGTTGAGACATCTCATAACCAGGCTAAATAAGTCATTAAAGCCTCTGCTGGAGTCCAATAGCTTACAGGCTCGGTACAGTCCAGGGGTGAACGGAATAGGGAAGAGGATTCCATATAAAAATTAATAATAACCACTAAATAAAAAGGTATAAGTTTATAAATATTTTCCCACTGAACTCGTAATGTACAGCAGCGATCATAATTAAATTGACATCAATACAGGGTATAACTCAGTGGCTGAAATATTTGTATTCTGTCTGTATGTCTGTGCCAAAATATCTCAAGGTATCTCAGGAACTGTGCTATATGGCATTGGAATGTTGCATGAACCTTTTGCAAAATCGGCCTTTATGATAGTGGATGTCTCTCATTTGGCAAGGGTGTCACCAATGATACGTTGACATCTTACAAACAAGGGGATCTCTTTGGCATAATTATACGACAAATATTATTACTTTTTGTTGGTAGTTAGGGTCCAAAAGTTTTTTAGGCCTACGGGTTTAAACCTAATCCACCAAAATTCTTTCGAGTAGACAACCAATACCTATAGATAAAAAAAATTATTTACATTGCCAGTCTACTAGAGAGTATATCATACTATGTATTGCATTGTATCAAAACAACAACAACCACAACGATATAGAGTGATTATTAGTTAGGTGGAATTATTTCTTTCTTTCTTTCTTTCTTTCTTTCTTTCTTTCTTTCAAGCATTTACTATTAAGCAATGGGAGTAAAGCTACAAATATGTACATACAAAATACTATAACTCCTGAAACTTTGTCAACAAACCCATCATTATTGTATTTATATTTTATTTCATAACTAATTTATTCTGATCAAAACTGTAACATTGATGAAATAAATTTATAATTACATAAACTTATAGGGTGTAAAATATTCTGCATTAAGTACGTATTATGTATACGAGAGTCTAATAGACAAATTAATATATATTATTAATTTATTATATATTTATTAATTAATATATATATATTAGAACAGCATTATCATATGAATTTCATTAACGGTATTTCGAAGGCTAAACTATATATTATACTACTTGTAAATAAAACTAAGAACATTATAAGCTTATAAGTTTTTAAAGTTACTTTAAATGTTAAGGGCTACTAAACAAAATAAAAATGTTTTGACTACCAACGTTAAATTCATAATAATTCTCAAAAAAAACAACCGAAAGTTTAACCTATATCTCAAATTTCATCCAATTTTCATCCATCTGGTTTGTGTCTATTAACGGCTACAGATTGATGAACACACACACTTAGACTTTCTCTTGCTTTTTATGTTTTAAAACACAAACAATAATAAAAACAGAAATTTTTAACAGAAATTGCCAAATACTTCCTCTACACCACCACACTACTTTTCAATACACCGTGTAAATTAGAGGAAGTAACAAAATGTGCATAATTTTGTCACGTAATACTTAATCACTTAGATTAGCATTAGGTAGTATATAGGCAACTTTATTAGAGACTACATTAAGAACGATGACTTTTTATTGGCAGATATAATGTGTGTATGAAACCGGAATAATTGTTCGCTATACAATTATTCAGGATAAAAAGTGGGATAGTATCATTCGCATTAGAGTATGAATGAAAACAAGCAAAGTACACAGTTACACCATATTATACGGAGCATTGCTTTTCAAAGATGTAAACTCGGCTCTTTAGAGATCCGTTAATGGAGTTGAATACGGGTCATTACTGCCTCGCTGCCTATGAATACTTCAATAGTAAGGTTTTAAAAAGAACTTTACTCAGGATTCTATGTATTTCATTCATAGGTAGCGTAAATAAAATATATAATAATGAAGTTTTATTTTTGTATTTAAAATATTAGTGATTTGACGTTTAATATTTCCATCTCATTTATTTGATTAAATGTAATATAATATGTCAATAAATGCCACAAATTCAGAGCTGGATATAAGAGAATTGAAAAAGTAAAATTTTGAATATTTACTATACGAAAAAGATCGTTATATCATAAAAAGCTCATTAATATATTACTATTGCAATGCAGTTATTAAATAAAATCCAACAATAATTAGTATAAAATCTGTATTTTTTACATGATTGTCATTTTGTTGGTGCTAGGTGAAGTATGCGTTGCTTTGAGCAGCCACCAGTTTTTATGTGGCAGTTATGAATGCCCAAGTTTTAATATATTTTGGTACGTATTTTTAAATTTTTAATAAATACATATTTCAGATATCCTGTAGGCAGGCAAAATATAGGTTTTCCAGTAACTTTATATTTTTAGAACGGCTCTTACTAACGCTCATTCTATAATAATCGCGGCTATAGATTACTAGTTTCAGTTAGATATATTTTTGTGAATTCACTTTTGAAAGAATGTTTAATATTCGTTGACAGTTGGGATCCTCTTCCCTATTCCGTACGCCACATGCCTGTATCAAGCCTGGAAGCTCTTGGTCTCCAACAGAGGCACCATTGAATCATTTGCCCTTGTATTGGAATGCCTCAACCATCCCAGAACTGCCATAAGAGTTATTACTACAGTTATATCATTATTACTCTAGGAGCCCTCTCTTACCTTTTTGTACTGTAACTGTTCAATCGCATGTTCAGTAAGTTTGAAAATAACACATCCCTAACAGTAGGCATACATTACTTTCAATTATTAATATGTCCGATTCAAACATCATCGGCCATAGAAGTAGAAAAAATGTTAAAAAGTAAGAATACTTGGAGGTGGCTTCATTTACTGCTGGATGTACAGTCCTTCTTTTTTGGGTACACGTGGAGTGTACCTATATTTAGGCTAAATGTGTAGTATCAAGTGGTTCCATATTCCATAGGTTCCCCAATGCCTTATATTTATTTAAAATAAGTTATTAAGTTTAACTTACTTTAAAATATTCAAATCTATAATTAGATTAAAAATAAAATATCCCCTCTTCTTTTATTGGAGTCTTTATTAGCCATATAAATGGAACTTTACTATGACATCTTTTTTCTGAATTAGACGTTTAAAATTTGTACCAACTGTGTAGTGAAACTAAATCGAAACTTTATCCAATAATATTAGTTTTTTAAATATTCCAAAACGTTGAAATGATCAATTTTATCAGTAGACGGAAGTACAATGTCATCTGAGGCAGCAAAACAAGAGCCTGGGAGGGGCAAATATTGATTGGACTTTCTATCACTCTTGAAAACAGATTGGATTACAGATTTCATTAGTTATATCAATATTCACTCGAGTAACAAATTTACTTCGTAATAAACTGTCGAGAAATTGTTTTAAAGTCTTAGTTATGTAAAATATCAACAGGTGGAACTTGTAAGTGAATGACGTAGTTGAATTAGAGCAGCATAAATACTCTTTATTTGGAGCTCTTCGTTTTAAAACTGCAGAATTCCAGGTAATGTTACTATGGCATTTCAACTATGGTTCATTGTTTAAATATTTTTTTTTTACGTTTTAAAAGTGTTGTATAGGTCCAAAAATATTTCAAATTTGGAATCAATTATTGTTTTTAATATTAATGTCACGCGAAAGGGCAACAACATATCCTCAGGCTAGTAGCTACAATATTTTGATCAAAACACATAAATTTGAATTTAAAGCAATAACTAATACAGATACTTGGCTGAGTTATCTTTTCATTTGTGCGTCCAACGAACTACTCAAATGTAATAACATATAGAGTAACAGAGATTGCAAAGCGCTTTGATGTTACTACAGTTATTTTCGTAGCAGCTACATTATTAAAGTAGCATCTTTTTAATAAAATTTACAGACCTCCAGAAATAAATTATACTTATTTCATCAACGTTCGTAAACAAATGTCAAGAAAAAATATGACATATTTGAGATTTTAGATGAACCTTCGTATAGCAGCTATACAATCAAAAATGAACTTTTTACATGTGTTTATGTACTTTATGTATTTTTCATTGTACGAATGTAACACAAAGTTTAAAATTTTCTATATTTTGAGTTTTTATCCTTTAGACACAACTGATTATTATAGAAATAAACCTAACGTTACGAAAGAGGTATCATGCATAAGGATGGGTACCCTTTTACTTTTTGATGTTAAAATCAATATACAGGGGTGCTGAAAATGATTGAAACGGTCTCATATCCTCTGTACTCGTAAATTTACAAACATAAAACTTTATACAGTGACATAGGGCATAACATTTACCTTTTTTTCCAATCGGTATGTCTTCACTATCTCAGGGGAGTGGCCCATAACCGCATATTAAACCTCTAAAGGTTAATCCTAACAAAATGACAGCAATCGAAAGTTTTAATACTGATTTTATGCGCCAGTTCAAGAACGGCTTAGTTTTATTGTAATCATGCCAGATGAAGCTACAAAACTTCACACATAATTACTGTACACCATCACCTACTTTTAGATGTATTTAGTGTCCTGCTTGCTATTCTTCTATAGGAATGGTCCACCAGGAGCCAGTAGAAACATTTAAATGTATCATTGGCGAGTTAATGAAATAAGTATCCGGCAAACCGTACTTAAAAGCTGTATATATTACAAAGTGGTGGCGGTTAAAATATTTGTAAGTAACTTTTAAATTCAGCTAACATTCAGGAAGTTGCTTTCATTACAATAATTTTCAGTTATCTCTACATCTAACTCTACATCTCTACAGTTAACTCTACATTCAGTTATCAAAAACAAGTCACCTGTTTACCTGTTCGAACATTTCAAATTTATTTCCGATATAAGTGAGCGACCTACGAGAAGGGGATCCACCTTACTGTCAATTCCTGTTCATCGATCGAACTTCTTCAGTAAGTCGTTCACTGTTTAGGCATGTCGCCTCTGGAACTCTCTTCCTGATGATATACGTATTATAGAGGGCCGAGCTCGTTTTGGGGCAAAGGTCAAGGACTTGTTGCTGGCCGGTCTGTGGGGTTGACGGGTGGCGGTGCCCGTGGCGTGCTTGTGGTCGGGCTGTGTGTTTGAGAGAATGAATGTAGTAATAACGAGAAATTCTTTAAAAAGTAATCTGTTAATTTAAGTTTTAATTTAACTTTGTTTGAATTTTTCTACATATTAAGCTCATAAATTTTATTTTTAATTATTAAATAGTATGTATATATTTTGGTTAATTTTTAAGCATTTATTTTAATTTAAAATTTGTTATTAGTTAAGATCATTCATTGTACATATATCTGTATATTATGTGAGGTTGAGTGGTAGAGAGGGCTAAATAGCCCTAACTCCGCCTCTTAAATAAAGGCATATTTCATTTCATTTCAATAATTTTACATTAACAATTTTTAGCGGTTAGTTTCAGTAGCATCACCAAAATATACTGTTATTAGGAGTCGTTCTTGAACTTGGACATAAGATCAGTATTAAAACCTTCGCGCACTGCCATTTTGTTTACGATTGACCTTTTGAGGTCCAATTTTTGGCATACTATTCTACTAAAACCTTTAAAATGGTATGCACATCGAAATATGCCTACATGTAAGATTTCTTACCGACTCCTCACGGGCCCTGAGGTAGCGTAGAGCTAATTATTGCATCAAAAAGTTCAATTACGTGCCCAATTTTACTGTACAAAGATGTATGTTTGTAAGTTAACGAATACAGAATTACAGATATTAGACCGTTTTAAGACTTTTCAGCACCCCTGTATAGAGCTCCTCCACGGATCAACAGGCATCTTTGTACACATAGCGTTTACGGACATGTAAGAAGATCTAAAGTATTTCCATTTACAGTGAAAGTGTAATTTATGTATTATTTAAAAGTTATCTTGCTGTCATGCACATTTATACACTATAATAGTAACAATTTCCAATGTAAGCCTATTCAATAATAATAGGCATAGTCGTTAGGCATATCTCATGGTTGTTTTTGCCAATTGTGACAAAGTAAGGAGTAAGCTACATCACGCGTTGCCTAATAATCTTCACTACGGCTGAGAAAAAATTTGAATAATGTTACTAATCTTATATGTTTTATTATGTCATATGTTCCCTCTCATATGATTGTGCTCAGTTTTTTGCCAAATTTATTATTATTTTCTTGTTGCCATCATTGCTACCTGTAGTAAAACTGTAAAAATTGTATAAATGCTCACTAATACTCACCATCGAACTTAGTGTTTTTGAGCTTGTCCAATATATAATTTCATGCCAAATATCAAGTTGCTTTAGTTCGTTTTTAAGATATCACGCGGCCACACGCACAGACAGAGGGGGAATCTTTCGATTTCCTGGCTGATAAGCTTCGCGTTTGCTTAGTCATTTTTATTTACGTGACTCCCGTGATTTCTTAGCCTTGTAAATCCCATGTACTTGTCACGTGACTAAGATTCTACAAATTTTAATGCTGGCATTTTTATGTTCAACTGACTGAATATTGTAAATTACTCATCCTCTACACAAAGTACTACAATTTGACTGTATTTATTATGTCAGCTATCGATTTAGGTAAAACATTCTAATGGAGAAAGGAACAGCAATGAGGATAAAAAATATTGCCAGTGTCTACTTTTAAACCTCTGAAATTTGAAAAATAAAATGTATAAACTGAGTAGCTGATGGCATAAGCATATTTTGTCCATTAAGAAAGTACACATATGCTACTTCCTTCGATAATCGATGTTGGAAATAGTATTAACGTATTTTAGGTTCTCAGACCTCCAATTCTTGTACCTTTTAATCTTGCACTACTAGAAGACTATGTGTTTGGCATGGGTAACAATAACATCGTTATTCTCAGAGATGGCCTTAATGACCAGTTCTCTCTTTGCCTGGCAGCATTTTCAGCACATAGCAAACCCATCACAGGAACTCTATCGACTACATTGCCATATTACTGAGGAGTACTTGTATCATTTACATCCCACTCTGTCCTTCATTATCTATTGTCTGATATTGATTTACAGAATAAAAACTCCATCAGTTATACCCGCAGCTACTGATAAGTCTCTACAGGCTCAGCACCGAGTGGTGATCATATTCTCATTTCACTTGGGGTATTTCTGTTAGAAGACGGTTAACTCCAACATGTACAATATAAACATAGTCATTGTCCACAATCCAAAAAGAATCATACCAATTTGAGTGTGGAGTATGAATAACCTTCCTACTTTAAGAACTCGGCTATCAAATTGTAAATTGCTCAAGCTGATCACTTTTGTGCTTAGAAAGTACTTGTTCTACTATGGTCAATATGGGAGTAAGCGACTTGTTTAGAATCAAACTTGAACACAGAAAACCAGTAATAACCGCAAATATTAATATGTACAAGTTTTGCACCATACCAAACACCTATTAAAGAAAGGTGAACGTATATTACATCCTGAAAGAAGCAGTGACTAATTTTTTATTCATAACTTTATTGACTGGAGCAAGGGACGTTCAATTACAAAGAGCCAAAGCCCCGCTGTAGAGTTATTAAGAAAAAAAGCTCCCAATGTTAAAACTTATCAAAGCATATCCCTAAAACCATTAAAATAGCTCAGAATTAAATATAAAACAATTGAAAATTCTAGTAGGGAAACTTCTTACCTTAAACAATTACCATCACATTAAAACAGAAGTCACTCGTCTATCGTTTCAAATTCTACCATTTTATTACGTAATTTGATGATACTTTTGGTACTTAAGGTTTAGACAAAACTGTAGTAATATAATGATGCAAATTGTTAAATGCCTTAGGAACATAAATAAATGAACCTTAAAGCTGACTCAACTTCAAAACGTACCTGTGAAAAGACAAAATTCAATGACATTGACATGGTATTGTAAGATTTATAATAACACTATGAGATGGGCTGTAAGATTTGCTGACATTTAATACTGCTTTTCAAATGTAATTCTGACGTGTCTAGTTAGAGATATGAG
The DNA here is from genome assembly GCF_021130785.1 of Homalodisca vitripennis. Lineage (NCBI taxonomy): Eukaryota > Metazoa > Arthropoda > Insecta > Hemiptera > Cicadellidae > Homalodisca > Homalodisca vitripennis. The sequence goes on along the minus strand of NC_060212.1, from coordinate 69,337,793 downwards.
ATAAATATTAGAGCGAACATTCTACACAAAATAATTAAAAAGTAAAGAAAAAACATACTACGCGTCCCTGAGTGTTGACCAACTAAAGATTATCTTTAATCAATTAAAAAGTATTTTCTAGTGGTGCATCAATTTTTATTTATACATCATGTTTATGCTTGAATGAAAAATTTAATTTCAGGAATATGTTATATTTTCAAATTCAATACTTTCTCTCTATACATCTCAAATGGAATGAAAGGTAAGTTCTTTGTGCTATCCCGCCTTTCGAATATCTACTATCTCAACAGTACTTGACATATAGGGACCAAGTTTCTTTCCGGTCTTCTACGGACCGGTTTCTACGGAAATCGTAGACATGTTATCACTAAAGACAAGAAGTCCCATAATTTTTAAATTTTAAGAGAGACAAAAAAAGTTTGAGGAGTACATATTTACTAGAGTGGCAAGTATTTAGTGGTAACCGGAAGCTGGGATTGGACAAGAAACCGTTTGTAATAGTCATCCTTAAAATACCTTAGAAATTATCTTACTAAAAGCACAAGAACATACTGTGATAAGTAGCTGAATGCTGGGACTGAGTAAGAAAGAGTTCATACTGTTCATCCTTAAATTACAAGTAGCTGTACTTATAAAAAATGGAAATATATTTTGACCATATCGGTCAGTAGCTGAATGGTGGGATTAGTGAGGAAAATGTTTGTACTGTTTATCCCTGAGTTTCAAGTATTTTTGTGTTACTAAAAGCACTATAAAATATATTTAGCAGAGTGGTAAGTAGCAGGATGCTGGGTTTGGCGCCAACCCAGTTTGTGCAGCTCATTACTTTAAGGAGCCAGATTGGAACAAAAACGTAATGTTACTACTATTTTTCTAAATCTATATAACCAATTACATCTCTAAATGATTTACTTCTGATTAAGTAACTATTGAATTTTTCATCAAATGCAATTATTAAGCTGATGGGGGATCAGGGCCAATTAACTATGTCATAGTTATTAGATAAACATTAAGATGAGAGGAATAAAAAAATAGCAATAACGAGGCGTGTGAGGATTGATGCCAACTCATCGACGTGGTTTTGTTCTTCTAACCACGCGTTGCACGGCTTGGCTGACTGCCCCAGACGGAGGGCTCCCATTGGGTCGACTCGCTGTCCATAAGTGGATGACCAGTTGGACTATCACTTCAGAAAAGTCACTGGCATCAGGGATGAAAAATGAATTCATCCATCTCGTGGCAAAAGAAACGAACGGGTTTTACAAAGGTGCAAATCAATACAAAGCCCGTACTTTGTCGAGGGATACCTCTCATGAGCTTTCATTCTAGAAGACTGGCCACCACTATTAAACTTCATCAGGATAAAAACCGGGACCCACGCAACATAAGTCATATAATGAACAGCTCCAACCATACACAACCAGGGAACGTCCAGCAGACGTAATGTGCACACATCACACCTACACGCGATCTCAGACGATGTCAATCGGCCAGAGGGAAAGCAATGAACTGATTTAACGTTTTGTTTCCTAGTGCAACTTAGCCCAGTTTAGTGATTATTTCAGACAGAGTAGGCAAATGCAAAAAAATATTATAAGAAATAAAATTGAATATTATACAACAACAAAAAATTAAATAATAGGCAACAAAGATGGGTTTTGTAAAAGGCTTTTAATTTATAACAATTGTTAGATAGTAACTTTGTATTTATATCTGCTTTAGAGTACTGGCCTAGCACTGCTGTACAGTTAAAAGTATATTGTTACAGAATTTTATATTCTCTTATCTGGTTATTTTATTAGTATATGTTCATTTGAGATTGCAAGCAAGGCTGAAATAACGTGTTGTTACTATCATGGTTATTCTTTGATTTCATGACTATAAATGTACATTAATAATTAACAAATAAATTAATTATAAAATTAAATATAGTGGTGTATTTGAAAAATATGAACTGCTGACACGCTCTTTCAGTTAATAATATGTTTTTGTATAAAAAGTAGCTTTAGATACATGGGGGTTTTCCAATTTTTAAACCAGTGGGGTGTAGCGGGAGAGATTTGTAAAATGAAAATAGGCCGGTATTCTTAAGTCTATATAACATTGCAGTACAATCGGTCCAGTAGGGTTTACTTGACTGAGCAAACCACAAACACACACACACACACACACACACACACACACACACACACACACACACACACACACACACACACACAAACACATACACATTATTAGATTTTTTTATAATAATATAGATTTTTGTACACAAAACACACACACTTTTGCATAAAATATAGGTTAATAAACATTTCCATCATATAACTTCTTATCTTATTTCTGTCTGTCTCTCCGTCCCCAAATTATCCCGAGACATATAGACTTTGGCATGAAGTATCATTTCTATAAAGACATCGGACGAGTTCAATGATGTTACATGTTGTCTATGAATTTTGCAAAACGTTAGCGAAGACTTATTGGCCTGATAAAGTCATGAAGGCAAATAGGAAATTGCAGAATAAATGAATTTTTAGTTAACATTAGTAAAATCATATACATTTTTAAAACGTGACATAATATTACGTGTAAACTTTCATTTAGAATTAAATTAAAATTAACTTGCCCTCAACGATTTGTCTCTGTTTTTGCCCGTGTGTACATAAAAATAACGTAATTGGATTAAAAAAAAATACCCAGGATAGCATGCTGATATTCAGTGATATTTACTGTAGGAAATGAGAAACTAATCTTTATAAACAACAATCATACATATAAGGAATAATCTCCCTATTAGAGCAAGAAACTTAACGCACATTTTCTTTTCTGATACTAATGTAGTTCATTAGTAAAGTGATATAAAAATAATTATTAAATTATTATTCACGTATGGCAATAAATAATCATTCTGGGAATTTAAATTAGAATTTTTTAATAACGCCTTTTCTTTTTTTGTAACCAACTAACAAATTGGGGCTTCAAGTATTTGTTAAGTTTTACCAATTTGGCATTACCAAAATCCTCTGATAATTTAGGCTGGTAGAGAAGCCTGTTACGTGACACGTGGTGTGGCATACTCCTCCTACCTTGTAATAATAAATGCATAACAATAAAAGTGTTACCAATCGTTATAGAATGTTAGTTTTAATCTAGCTATAGCTTTTATTCTTTAATATTTGACTCCATAAACACCCTCGGTGTTTAAATAAGTAATTATGAGCCAATATACTCGTACATGTGTATGAACACAACACGGTGGTAACTTACAGAGTTTGGCTGAAGGAGACTAAGTGTAAGCTTCAATACACATACTACTTCTGAGTACTCAACTTCTCTCTCAGTAAATTTTTACAATAGCTTCACAGGTTGTGGCTTACTGCGATGTTTCTCCTCACATCCTGCGTGCGTTATATGCATGCAAATACTTTGAATTAACTAGGAAACACACAATGAGATATTTCATCAATATTACTGTTTAAACCTATTCTGCAACTACTGGAATTAAAGCAATGAGTTCCCCTAAATGATTTCGTAACTGAGACTCTAGCCAACTAGCTATATTACCATAATCTCGGTTTTATTGCTGGGGGATGCTGGGTTGTTAGCCTGATTAGATGTACTTATGTAAGTTCAATTGAGTAGGATGACGATTTCAAAAAACTAAATTAATTAACGCGAATCTTACTTTACCTAACAACCTCCTTACTTTGTATTCTTCAATTAGGAATATGCTGTAGTGATTTTTTATTTTTGTATAATGTTTGTAATGTAGATCAAATTTAGTTCTTTGTTTAAAATTTCTTGTTGACGATGGAAGGTTTCAAAAGATAACAGGTAGGATTTTATTACCTATAACGATGGCAAAAATAATATAGTATTAATAAACCATTTTGTATATTTCGGTTTCAGCCGAGTTTCTATTTTCCTTAATAGTATAAATAGGACAATGAAATCATTAAAAACGCATACGTCAATGCAAAAGATGTAAATAAACTGAAATAGCCTAATTTAATTTCAGTAAAGTTTGAATGAAAAAAGTAATTTCTCCGTCGGGACTCGAACCTGGATCTCTGAATTACCAGGTGACCGTGCTACCACTACTTTAATTTCATCAACTTTACAAAGATCGAAACAAACAACGACAACCATTAATTTATATAATCGTCACCAACAGAGCCTGCAGGACGTTTGAATTGATATTAATGTAGACATTATCAAATAGTATTTAATTGTTTATTTATTTTGAGGGTAACAGGAGCTACTACCGAGTAATCTGATACATTTAAAGAACTTCACCTCTGATCAAGTGTTTGCAGTTTAGATAAAAAAAAAATTATCTTAGAGGATTTTGGTAATGCCAAATGGTAAAACTTAACAAATACTTGAAGCCCCAATTTGTTAGTTGGTTACAAAAAAAGAAAAGGCGTTATTAAAAAATTCTAATTTAAAATTACAGAATGATTATTTATTGCCATACGTGAATAATAATTTAATAATTATTTTTATATCACTTTACTAATGAACTACATTAGTATCAGAAAAGAAAATGTGCGTAAAGTTTCTTGCTCTAATAGGGAGATTATTCCTTATATGTATGATTGTTGTTTATAAAGATTAGTTTTTCATTTCCTACAGTCAGTATCACTGAATATCAGCATGCTATACTGGGTATTTTTTTTTTAATCCAATTACGTTATTTTTATGTACACAATCCTGCTTGTTTTCAATTTCCTCCTAATTTTATCCCACACGATGTCAAAAGAAGGAAATGTCGAAGAGGGTAATTTAATAGGATTTCCTCTATAGGAGGCGACTGAGACAGGATTGACGTGTCAAAGTGAGCGCGAATCCCCATTATTTTGAAAACACTTGGGGAAAGCTGTTGGGGCTATACGTGTCAAGGATATAAAATTATTTTGGTACTTTCGGAATAATAATTAAGTACTGAAACAAACGTAATTCTTTTCGCTTTTGATACACTTATTATACAGCGTTAAAATTAAATTTATTAGTAGACTAGATGTATTGTGTTATTAAAAAAATTCTTTGGCCATACATGAAAACAAATCCTGAGATTTATATGCAATGTTATGTTTCACCAATTCATATGTTTCACCAATACATATCTTTTGGTGAAAAATGATGTATATTGCTCCTAACATGTTTGACAGCATGCAGTATGAAAAATAAATACAATTTTGGCAAGTACATTTTGCAAGGAGAACGGAATTATAGATCACATATAGGCTGTAAACTTGTATTACGATTCTGTTAACATTTTCTATGTACTAATTATGTACCCATTCTATGAGTGTCAATAAACGTTACGCCCACGGTCTCTAGATGATTCTTTTTTTTTTGAGAGATAATCTGAAAGCCACCGACATCTCAAAGGTTTAATATTCCAGGTCTGAGGGCCTGACTACTAGAAACACGCTAATAGTTTTAGAGGTTTAGGATATAAATATTTCTGTCACTAGAATCTTCTCATCTTAAAAAGCTTTCGATGACAATTGTCTCTCAGCCCCTTTTAGTTTAGGATCCCTGGGAAATGTTGTGCAGTAATAGCTGCTTCCATTGATATCTTTCCGCTTTAAAAAGTTTTAATTTTGTGTGAGCCCTCGACCTCTAAGAGCTGCTGAATTCCAAAAAAGATTATATTTCCCGTTGTAAATTTTAGAAGTCTCATGGCCTCTGGGGAGCCCAATAAAATAAATTTATAAAATATTTCCGATTCATGATTATATGAGGTTTTAAAGACAACATTTTTTACTTAAGATAGCTATCAGCCTCTGATAATTTCTAATCTCGGAGTTACTGGAATCTGGAAGCATCCTGCTTCTAAATTAATTAATTAATTAATTAATACACCACTAAGATTTAATGTTGTCTAAGAGATTCACCATCTAATACTATCCATTGGCTTATGGGGTGCAGAAAACTTATTGTGCAAATTTTTTTTAGAAACAATTGATAACTACAGCGTCTCATTTATTACGTTAACAGGGCTTGGCAACAGAGATCCGAACACTTTGTCCAAAAGCTGTGTACTTACTACCTTTGTTTGAAGTCTTTTTTATTAAACTTTCATGAGAGCTTAGTTACAAATTCATTAATCATAATGCCTGTACATTATTTATATAAAACAATAGAAAAGTCTCTGCAGCTCCCACCCCTTTTTTCCCCGGTTGGTCCCAACAATTAAAAAATTTATATCTTTCTTTACATGCTAACGAATGATACGTATCAAGCTTGTTAATCCTTCATTATTAAAGCTTATTTTACATATTCTATTCTAAAAACTAATTAAATGGTATAGGAATTATTTATGTTGTTGTGACCAGTTTTAAAGTTTTCTGGGTATAAATTTTATTTTATTTATAAATTCTCACGAAAATAGAAGATACCAAAACTACACTATCATAGGAGAGTGCACTACTTACAAACAGTGCTATTGTACAGTTATAATATCACCTGCTACTCCCTAAGTATGTTGGAATTTCATTGTACACTAGTGCTTGACTGTAAGATTGGAGTTTGAGAAATTTCTAATTAAGTACTAACAATTTTATAAATTTACCACGAATGGAATATTTTGTAGTTTTTCAAAATGTAAGCCACTCGCACGTTTCAAAGCTGCCATTAAAGTTTGGAAAATATGAAGAACATAAAGGCTCCAGTAGCAGAATGGCTGAGAAGGGTTCAAAATAATCAGAGATGATGGATAGTTTTAAGGAAAAAATATTAGGTGATGCATGAATAATAAAATTACAGAATAATAAAATTTCATTGTAGGAAAGGTGGAAATATTGAGTTGATTGATTTTTTTTTTAAAGATGCTAGGCGATTGACTGTGTGTGGCCATATTGCCGTGATACTTTGCTACCGATGAGGGTTGGTGGAGAGATTTCAAGTGAGAAGTCTTAGAAATTCCTTATAGCACGAAAGAAGACCTCGAGGTAGTAAAGCTTCGAGAATGGGTAGTGGATACTTAAAGCTGGGAAAGTGATACAGTGTCGCAAACTGTTAAATGCCTTTGTATAGTATTTATATAAACATTCATAGACATTTAATTCAATTGGTTTTAGTATTTCTAACAAATTGTGTGCTATTACATTTAAGTAATAGTATCACTTAATACTATTACGCCCAAATGTATTTCTACCATCTCTAGTTTAGAGAGAAGAGATGTGTATCAAGGGATGAATTCTCAGATTATTGAACTGTAGAGAATGAACAAATTAGGCCTACGAGACTGTTGAACGACTTAAGAATTTATTCCATCAAGGTACATGGATTTTCTCCACGGGCACCATCTTTATTTATGCACATTTTTTATGCTGGAAAGAAAAATAAAATTTAAAAATATACATTATTTTCAAACACAACGCTTTGTATTTTTTATTTCACGCCTCCAATAAAATTAAAAGTTTCTTGTACTATCCCATACTTTAAAACATCCTGTTTCAACAATAATCGACTTGAAAGGATTTATTTCGTTTATTCTTACTGCAAAATGACGAATTCTTTATCACTAAATACATGAAGTTTTCTGTATTTGACGGAACAGGAATCAGTTCTTAGAACATATATTTATCAGAGTGAGAAGTTTTAAATGGTAACTAGCGAATGGTTTGGTTTTAAATGGACGCTATGATTAGCGAAAAAATTCTTCTACTATTCATTCTGAAATTACTTAAGCATTTGTGCTACTGAAAGCAGTTGAACATTTATTTACTTTAGTAGCAGTTATTTAGTAGTCAGTTACTAGATTCTGAGATAGTACAGTTTGTACCATACATCCTTAAATTACTTAAATACTTTTGTTACTAAAAGCACTATAATATATATTTAATTGAGTGGCAAGTGTTTAGTGGTAAGTAGCAGCATGCTGAGATTGGCGCCAACCCAGTTTGTTCAGCTCATTACTTTATGGAGCAGCTTGTAACAAAAACGTAATGTTTAATCGTACTTTGTTTTCCCAATTTACTTTTGCCAATATCTCTCTAAATGTTTTACTTCTGAACGGCAAATTGCAACCCGGTATATTAATTTATTCTTTTGAAACTACTAAATTATTTTTTTCTGTACCTGCCTAACATATGTAATATTTGTTTTTGTTGTCTTTATCTTTATTGGGATCGGTTAAAAACCTATATAAAACTGCTTTACGTAAGGGAGTAATTTAAAAACCAATACCTTAGAGATTTAAAATTTTAAATACGCTGAACTTTAACATTAAAGCAGGAAAACCCTGAGTTAAAATATTTAATATAAGACCAACTCCATTTTTATGACAGTACTGTACTCTGTAACAAAACTCAATAAAACAGAGGAAAAGAAATTTGTGGATAGTCCCTGCATGGACATTCCCGCCTAGTAGGAGAAGTTGTCTTTCTATCTTTGTATTTATATGTACTTGTCAAGCGGAATGACAACTAGGTTTAATGTTACTAAGGTGTTAAATATACAGGAGCCTAACCAAGTTGTACTCCAAGACTTGCTCTTCGGTGTTTTAGTGGTTATGGGTTACCATTACATTGGAGAATGTAAATTCATCCTTTCTATTAGATCGTCCGTCTATCAGGTCACAGATCACTGCACAGCACGACTGAATAAGCTATACACTTTAAATATTTTACTAATTCTCAGGAAACCTGTTACGCAACCGTGCTGTGGCTTATACTGTTGCCTTGTTGTTATTACAGCTTAAGTAAGAGTCATTCCTACATCCTAAGTATCGATAGCAAAACATCCCCTCATTCTTTCGTTCTATTCGTAAGTAAAATATAAGTGTATAAATTTATATATGTTGGTCGTTAATTAAAAAAATGAATAATTTTTTAAATAAAGTATAACGCATTAAGTTCTGAATAGCTATCCGTTACTTTTTACATCTGTAATGAGAGGTAACCGGATAGAAAACTTTTCATTATTTTCATAAGAAATTAACCTAAAATCTGCATTCTTAATGCACAAAAGCAAGAAAATTATAGAACCTACATCATTATGACGAACTGTTTTTATATACATAAAAATGTTTACTCTTACAACTAACGCCATTATCTTGTTATGGTATCAAAGAAGTATTGTAAAACTGAACATTTTCATATAATTTATTCGTAGTGGTGAATTCGTTCCCCTTTTACACTTAATACACCATTATAAAGGAATTTTCATAGAATATTCCTTAATTTTTATGTTGTAGATGAATCAAAATAATTCTTTTTAAACAAATCTTATGTTTCATACTTTATGTTACAAATAATAAAATCCTATAAGAGTTTATAAATATTTGGTTTACGTTATGAAATAAGGGAGAAAACTGTCATTTTGATAAGTAAAAATGTGAAGTAAAGCAAGATTCGCATCCTTAATTGTAATTAAATACAATACACCAGTAATAAATATTTGAGTTTTTATTGCGGATTTTTTCTTTTTTATAAGATAAATATATAAATTTCAAGTTTTAATATCGTAAACATATATCTCGTACGATATGCATTGAATTTGTGATTAAATTTCAAATCAAATGTACTAAAATTGTAATCTTAAAATAGTGATTCTTAGTATCCATATATACAATTTTAGTACATTTAGTCTAGCAGTTTTTACGTAATTTTGTAAAAAAAGACACACACACACACATACACACACTCAGTATTTTTTAAATTAGTATAGGTTTTTTAACACATCTCTTATGTGGATGAACATATGTGTTTTAAATGTAGGTTATGTAAACATTTGCATCATGTATCGTCAGCGAAGACTATCACTCGAGGGGAGTGAACGTCCCATTTATGTCTCTTTTTTTGTCCACACGATATAAAATAAAGGGTGAATTGAGTTTCACAAAGCTTAAAAACAGTGCTAAACTCTTTGATCGTTACGCTGCAATGTAGTCACGGTGGGGGATCATACAAGTATTTACTGCTCATTTATTTTGTCGCCCGGAGTCCAGCAGGTTAAGTTATGTGTACTTAATAGTATAAGTGATAAGTGGGTCTTTTATGAACTATATAAGGGTAAAGGGTATAGCAGTGATAATCGAGTGAGGGAAAAAACAGCGCTTACTCGAAATTGTTTATGCATGAAGTTACATAGCAAGGGATTTCCTTGCAACAGAGTTGGAAATTTCGACGTGAAACTTTATTAGAGAAATGACGTGTTTTTTATATGATAAACAATTTCGTTATAAGAAGTGTATTAATTTTAATACATAATGCCTATATTCAACCTGATATATTAATTGTTAAGTAGCTTGTAAAAGGCAATTCTACACAAGTTAATATACAATTTCGTAATAGTGACTTTCAAGGCATCCAAACAATTACAAATTTTACAATCACCAGCAAGTTACCGAAGCCACCTTAAGTCTGTTTGGATTAAGTATATCTAGTAATTAAAGAATTAAATCATAAATCATATCAGGGTAACAAAGGTCATTTTATGAAGGAAACAGGATTTTTTCCGGACATTTGCCATCGTTCAGTGAAACAAGAAATCAGTTAGCACTACGTTTCGAGATCTGAAATCTGATCTCTTCTTCAGGTAATAACTAACCTAATACATAATTACAAACTAGGTTAAAATAAGCAAATCATACCAAAGCGTTGTGGCACGCCTAAGTAAGCAATCACAACCACCATGTTGTTTGTCAACTTCACTAACTCTAAAAACATGCACTTAAAAAAAAACTATACACAATACCAATCATTAAAACTTAACTACATAATACAGGTCTGCATTCGTCTACCAAAAACCTATGACTGACCAGATGGGCACTAGCCAATGGCAATCGTCATGGCAGACAAAAACAAGGTGGCGGAAATAAAAAGGAAGGGGGACAGGAATGGGCCCTTATTTGTTATTATTGGGTCATGCTAGATGAACTTCTTAAAACCATATTTTGTCTCCGCATTTGTTTATTATAAATATCTGATCCGTTTGATACTTTTGGTTTTCTTTTTAGTTCATTTTTTAGAATTGGCAACCAAGGCGGCCTAATCTTGACTGATGGTTGACTGATAGGTTAGTCTGGCCAATTTAATGTATGTTACCTCAATTAATATCCTTTTGTAGAAATGGGGTTCCCGATGAATTATGTTGGCTTAATCCCAATTCATATGATGGTCTTCGGATCAACAATGGTGTACAATATTTTACCTTTCTGTGAGACCCTTTCTTGTATTTTCTTTGTGCTCTTTTATCCTTACGTTTAGTGGTCTTTTTGTCTCGCCTATGTAATTTTATATCACCGAAACTAAATATAACAATGCCCTTAACTGCGAGACTTCTTAGCAATACTGATTTTCAACATAAATCTACGCCACTTAAATCGTAGATTACCGCTGCTTATTGAGTTACAAAATAGTGTTTAATCCTTACCAAGCTTCCTTAACTTGCGCTTGAACTGTTATGAACGCTTAGGACGAAGTTGTGAGGATCCAGGAAGGCCATTATACATAATTAACCCAGAGTATGAGAATCCCTTCCTGCAAGCAACACTTATAAGGAAAGGTGAATAAACAATTTAGAGTCATGCAACTAGTTAGAATCATGCAAATAGTAACAATTCGAGTAATTTCGACAGTTTATTAAAGGGAGACACGTTATCATATCACCGCAATGAAAACATAAAGTGTATAATTTTTTTAGGTATTTAATTTTTTTATATCCTCCCTAGAAAAGCCTATAAGCAGGTTAGCAATAATAAACAACTGCTAAGAATAATGACTGAACTCTCCACAGTTATTTTGAATGGTTGTAGTAGCAGATTGCTGAACTGGTACAGATCCCCAGTCTTCTCCTAGCACATGTTAAAATCTCATATAATCACTTTCTATAACATTTTATGTAATCTCCATTACACAATAAAACCAATGTAAAAGTTTTCTCTAAACACAGCGAAATCAATTAGATTGATATGCTTTATTGTAGAATTAAGTGATGCCAATGGAAGATACAAAATTTCAAGTTTGAAGGTCACGTCATATGCAAGATATCCTCCGGACAGATAGACGGACTCTCGGCTTCTCTAATGCTCAGCCAATAAAGATCAACATACACTAAAATAGTACATTACGTTACGTACATTAAGTATAGAAATCAGAATACAGGCAAATTTGATTATTTACATTGACACAGTAAACGTAGGTAGGCGATATTACAATTAAAGAATAATTAAAAGCAATTTATGCGCTAATCTACGATCGTAAATAAAGTTAATGTTGAACCTGACTAGAAATATAACGTGTACAAGGTGGTTTTTATTATTTGTTTGTTTTTTTTTTAATGTCGAAACAACAGTAACTTATATAACAACACTTGCCAATATTTGCAACACAATACAATATCAAAAAATATTGTTCAACCGACAGTATGGTCAGACATTACATTAGTCACTTCTCTCCTCGTTTCGTCAACCAAGGTTTCCTTCAATTAACAAATTGTGTTGCACCAGATTATCCTTTCTGCTGCCATCTGTTCTAAGAGTATAAGAAAATTTTTTTAGATAAGTTTATCATATACATTTACCGAAACAACTCTCAAACCAAAAACGTATTTTAGAGACTAAGGTGATGCATAACCAATCTTCTATGCTTACAAGTAAACTACAGTTCACAGCGCAACACTATGTGATTTTAATATTAATTAGCCTATATGGATTTTTTATGATTAAAGAAAGATTATAATAACAGTATTTTTCCAGATTTAATTTATCATGACTGAATATTCATTAAGTCACGTCGATACGTTTCAGGATGTAATATTGTACTGAAAACAATACTATTGTTCTGGAAGAACAGTATTGCTGGCAATAAACATAAAATAAAATAAACATGTAAGAATCATTTGTATCAGATACTTACGTATCAGAATCATAATATTTTACGTTTACGGAAAAAAACATTATCAAATCTATAACGTCTCTTATAGACTTGAGTGATGCATAGTCACTATCCTGCGCTTACAATTATACAATGGTTCACAGCACAAAATTACGTGACTTTTTTACGTGAATTATAGTATATAATATATGTGTTTTTATAATATAAAATACAAGCATGAAATAGTAACGTTAAAATTTTATAACGCGAAATGCATGTTTTGTTTATCATAAGTTTACTGTACTATTGACATTATGGTATTTGGGAGTACCGAAGGCCGAGTGGTCTAACACGTCAGGCGATCGCACAGGTTCAAATCCTGCCTCTTACTGTAGCACTTTTATCAGCACAATCGACCTCGTACTGTATCGACTCCCCCCATATTCTGTTTGATTACATCCTCGCCCAGATCAGTGGTCTGTGAGAATTGGCAGATTAATGCTCAAAAGGGATCGGCCTCTACTTAAAAAAAAAGAAAGAAAAGTACTAATATAATTAATTAATTTGTAGGAAAGGTGTATGTCTTTATTTTATCTATTTTCATTATACGTGAATTTGTAATGTTCAATTAGTTTCTACATCTGATATTATATATTTTCTGTTCTTCATTTAAAATACTCCAATGCCTTTTCGTCATTTCTCCCTACAGTACAGTACAGTTATCGCGACCTTGATCATTGACACTGTTTAGTAGTATGTTTACGGAGGAGTTTCTGGGGCGTTAGACTTTATCATTTTCTATACTGGTGGTTTCCATCATAGACAACTTTCACCAACTTGAAAGAGAATGAACCAGTAACCACAATCTCAAACAGTAACTTAGAGAACCGTCACAATGTCAATAAGCTTGTAAGACGCGTCTAATTTTTATAATAAACGAGTATTATCAAATAATATTTCCTGGTTGATTTATTTCAAGACAAACATGAGCTATTACTGAGTAATCTGACAAATTAAAAAAAATTCACATCTAATAATGTGTCTAAAGTTTCAAATGCTAATATAAAAAAATGTAAAATGTAATGATTAAATTGAGAAAATTTACAGTAAATTTGTAACTGTCATTCATCGAATTTCCCTCTTCGGTACGTTTCATTTCAACAGGCCAAATGAATAATTCTAGAATCTGTTAATAGAATATCTCTTATACAGTTCCAGTCTATCTAAATATTTTATTATGTGACTGTTCAGAACGTAATAACAACTGACAACCAGATGATTGAGTATTATATCGATTAATTTAAAAATTAATATTGGCCCATGCAAAATTAGTACATAATTTATTAAAAAATAAAATTATTCCTAAGGAATTTTGAACCTATTATTTGTGCTATAAAATAAGAAATAATGTTAAAATAATTGAAAAAAAATTGTTTGCTGCTTGCAAAAATTTAGGAAAAGTTTTATAAAGTATGTCTAATTTTAAATTGCCATAGTAATATTTGTTTTTAATTTTATTTTTGTTAAATGTCTTTCCAATTAACTACGTTAGCATTTGCAAAGAAAACGAGTGGTATGTTTCTTACCACAATAAGGAGACTATTTATTTCATGTATGGTTGTTGTTTACAAAGATTAGTTAGTCATTTCCTACAGTAAAGAGCACTGAATTTTCATCATGCCATTCTGGGTACTGTTTTTATCCAAAACCGTTATTATTATGTGAACGGTCTTGCTTGTTTTCAATTTCCTCCTTATTTTTCTCATTCAATGCCAAAAGAAGGAAATGTCGAAGAGGGCGATGTAATTGGATTTCCTCTAGAGGATGTGACTGAGACAGTTTTGACGTGACAAAGTGAGCGCAAATCCCCATTATTTTGAAAACTCTTAGGGGAAAGCTGTTTGAGGATGTACGTGTTAAGGATATAAAAATATTTTCCGTATTTTTTGAATATTAATTTAGTACGTACAAAAACGTAACTCTTACTACTTTTAGTATGTTTATAACACCGCATTAGAATAAAATTGATAAGGAGGCTATAAATACTATGTAGTTACGAAACACTTCTATGGCCGTAGTTGATACAGTTTCTGTGACATTTTCACTAATATATTTCTGAAAAATGGCATATAGCTCCTATCATATTTGGTAGCTTTGCTATATAATAATAGTTCGATTTCTGAGAGTAACTTTTGTCCAGAGAACGGATTTATACTGTAGACCATAAATAGGCAGTGGACATATATTTCGATTCTAATAACATTGTGTATGTACTTGTAACGTTCCCATGATATGGATTGCAAAAGAACAGTTAATGCTACGGCCTATCTTCTGATATTTCATCATTATTTATCATCAAGTTTGGGCACTTAGGAGATTTTTTTTAAAGTAACTGCTGATTTCATAAATATCTTTCCACGATAACAAGTTTTACCTCTACATTTTTCGGCCTGCGTGAGCCATCTACCTCTGGGTGTTGCTTCCAAAAAAGATTAATCTTTCCCTTGTAGAATTTAGCGTTTACAACCTAATGGCCTCTAGGGAGCTCTCAAAAAGTCTTAAAAAGGTTTTGAATGAAGAGAGCTATCAGCCTGTGATATTTTCTCTCCTTCGACCTCAAAAACCCAATGTCTTGGTTAGTTTTCTGCCTCTGTGAACTACTGACCCTTAGGAAATACTTAAATCCTGAATAATCCCGCCCCATTACCTGCCACTATTGAACCTAGGCACTGAAAACTACTGGCCTGTAGGTCTAGATATTGGAACTCCTCATGCATGCCGCATCATTAAGATCATATCTATGATAAGTTCGTACTTACTAGTGAGAGATGTTATCTTCAAAATTTTGTAGACTTTCACGACTCCTGGCATGGATGTTGAATAAACTAAGTTTTCACAATATCTTCACTACTTTCGTACCTGAAATTCTAAAAATTGAGAAAATAAGAATTTGAAAACAGTTTTTTAAATTTGAAATTTAATGTTTGAGGTTGAGTGGTAGAAAGGGTTAAATAACCCTAACTCCGCCTCTTAAATAAAGGCACATTTCATTTAATTTTTTTTATTTCAGATTTGATTTCCTTAATATTCGTTGATTTGATAAGTTATGACATTTTATTTAAATTAAGGTATTGATAAAATTATGAAATTCCACTTACATACTGGACATAAAGCCAAGACTTTTTCCAAAATGTCCTCAATTATGCTTCTTAGTGAAAATGTGTTATATAAAACGTATGGACCGATTCACTGATGTTAAATTTAAAACATTAATAAGATGTGTTAAGATTTTGAGTAAAATCTCTTTTAGGTGAGAAACTTTTATATATTAATAAACATTAATGTAATGAAAGTAACTAAAACCCTTTAAAAAAACTTTTTACTACATACACGTGTTTCGGTTTTTAACCATCATCAGTGTACATAAACCTCTAATTAAACAAATAAATAATAAACAATTAGATATACACATGTGGACCTTTTAAACATATGTTAAATTTAAATGACACAGTTGTAATTTTCTTATTAGTAATCTGTATTTAATATTTAATTTTTTTCAAAAATTTGATTTGTCTTATTTTTCAGATTACTATTTAAAATGTTATGAGGATCTTTATTATAATTTAGATAAATATGTAATTCTTCTTTTGTGTTTAATTTCTCTCATTTCCTTTCGATATCTAAAATTTCCATGTTTTTTTTTCAATATTTGTGTAGTTATGGTCAGCCTCCAATAAGTGTTCAGCAAAATTTGATTTTATTGTAGACATGTTATTTGTTTTCAAAGCTTGTATGTGTTCTTTAAACCTTTTATTAAGATTTCTTCCAGTTTGCCCAATATAATAGCTTTCACAGTCACTACATTTATAATAAAACCAACAAAATACTACCTAATCATAATACTACAAAAATTCAGAAATATATATGTGTACCATTCAATACTAAATTAAACAAAGCTGTTCGAAAAACCTTTCAAAATTCTCCATCAGTCACCAAACAAGAAATAATACATTTAAACTTATTGAAAACAAAGTGAACCAAAATGATGACAAACAGGAATTATACAAACAATCTGGAGTATACAAATTTAACTGTAACTGTTTTAACTGTGTCATTTAAATTTAACATATGTTTAAAAGGTCCACTTGTGTATATCTAATTGTTTATTATTTATTTGTTTACAGGTTAATGTACACTGATGATGGTTAAAAACCGAAACACGTGTATGTAATAAAAAGTTTTTTTTTAAGGGTTTTAGTTACTTTCATTACATTAATATATACATAGATAACCCTATAAGTGGAGTTAATAACATAATTAATAAACATATATCCCGCAATCTAGCCTTATTTTAAATGTATTCTGTACAGGATATATGCATTTGTAGATCAAATTTATTCAAATTGTGCACAAACTTGCATAATAATTGTGTCAAAAATCTAAACAGGTAGCCCGGTTCTGTGCCCTTTGACCTAAAGACAGTGAATAATTACAATTCCTGAGATTTTACAAGTAAACTTATTTCCAAGATTGGATAGAACCATGTACTCCAGAACGTTCAACACGGTTAGGAATAAATATTTTGTCAATGTGGCTTTACCTCTTGTTTTTAAAAAGCTCAGTATCTCAGTTAAAATGTTACATAGAATCGTTTTAATAATCCAAGTTTACTTTAGGCTAACCCAATTGACTCTCGGGGTGCTTAAAAATAATCCCGCAACTTTTTACTACAAATAATTCAAAAATAAAGTTTATTATATATAACATGACTTGGCAGCAGATATCCGTAAAATTTGCTCATATGCTGCGTCTGAACTACCTTTCGTTGAAATATTTTTATGAAGCCTTCAAAATAGTAGCTCCATAAGTATCTGTAGCTCCACCCATTTTGCCACAATTGGTCCCAACAACCAAATACTTATCTTCTTTTACGTAGTTCTTGATACATAATACCATGCTTACTAATGCCTCATATAAAGCCAGTTTTAAATATTTTATTCCAAATAATTAACTAATACTTAAGATAAAAGTATTTAATAAATTATTTGATAAGTAAAGAAAGCTGTTAAAAGTATACTGGGTATAAATTATATATCTACCCAAAAGATGAGGATATCAAAACTTTATCATTATAGAGTGCAATAAACAGTGCTATTGTACAGTTATAATGTCACCTGTTACGCCCTAAATGTGCTGAATTTCCATTGTCCACTGGTGCTGGACTGCAAGTTAAGAGTTTCAGTAATTTATTATGCACTAATCACATTGTAAAAGTACCTTAAGTGAATATTCTGTACTTCTCGGAAGGTAAGCCACTCGCTCGATTCAAAGTTGGAACTGAAATGTGTAATGTGCGCAGAACAAAAAGGTTACAGGAGAATAATGGCTGAAGGGGATTAAAGTTTGAGAGTGATGATGGATATTTATAAGGAAACAATGATAGCTGGTGCATGGTAGAATTATTGTCAATGTTCTTTGAAGGAAAAGTACAAAATAATGTTGAGTTGTCTACATTTTTGCAGATGATAGGTAATTAACTGCGCGGGCATATTTCCCTAATACCTTGATGCCGATGAGGGTTCGTGGAGAGATCGCAAGTGAGAAGTCTCTGGAAATTTCTTACAGCAGGAAAGATACACTAAAGACAGTGTAGCTTCCAGAATGGAAAGTGGAAAGCTTCAGGTTGGGAAAAGCGATCTAGATGTGACTTTAGGACTCGGTACTAAGCAAACTAACGTGGAATGTTCTGTTTGTCTTTGGGTGTTTGGCATAATAAGGAAAGGGTTTAAACACTTTTGTTTTTTAAAATGATGATTTAGCGTTAGTGCAAAGAGAGAGTAGTCATAGTTTCGATAGAAGAAGAGCTGTGGTGTGGCGCATGGTGTGTAAAAAAGTAAGCTAAACGCGCCTGAATGACAGACAGGATGGTTGAAGAAATTCAGAAAAACGAGGATAAGCCATAATTTTTGTCAGATACAAATAAAGGTGTTGAATTTAAATAGAATGAAACTTAGTTTTGCAGATATAAAATTTAGTTCAATTATTATACGTGTTCTTCGTGAAATTTGTTTGACAATCAATAATGTTTAGCCCTCTGACAAAACTTCTATTCGGTTTTTCTACAGGCCTAACATATATTTTTGTATATTTTTGAATTTGTCGTACTGTCCACAAAATATATCCAAAAAGAAATTAATATTAGACCTTTAAAGCAATTTCAGAGATAATTCTTACGCATGATCTTACATGATAATGACTTCTCCTAATCTGTAATTAAACCCAAGGCTTACTATTATGAAACAACCTAACCGTATCCAAAAACCGAACTATCTTGGTAAATAATGACACTGCAATGTAATTTTGCTATCTTCGAGTTATAAAAATACAACTGTTGTCAAAATGCTGATTAAAGGTTCTAACATTAGGAAACATAAATCTTTTTAGAATCATTTCCTTACTGTAAACATTACAGTTTTATAAAATAAAACCCTTACGTCAGAGTTAGTCTAAATCCTAACAAATTCAAGAAAGTTTTCAGTCGTGCAGGAAGATGAGATGTTAAACAAAGGAAGTGAGGGTGGTGAATGAGATGGGTTCAGTTTAACAATATTAAGCCCCTTGAGAACGGTGACACAAGTCTCCGTTGATGTGTTTGTGATGTCGACATTGAGAGCTATTACACTCGGTATGTCGCTGGCGAACTGGAACCTTTTCTTAGAGCGTGAACCCAAAATATAAATTTTATTCACTAACTGTGTGATGTTTTTTTTAATCTCTAAATACCTGAATAGTTACGAGCAAGTTTCTTAATAATACGAGTATTATTAATATTATTATTTATAAGAATAAACATGTTAAGGTTTTGATGCACGCATGTTAGTTCTTTAGTCGCCGAAAATAACAAAAAATAATAAAAGAATTGATGAATATATTATGAGCACTGTAATGAATACTTTTTAGCAGTAATATTATAACTTTATTTGAACTTACAATTGCCATTTCAACACGTGGAGATGTTACGCGTTTCGGAAGACAGAAACATGAATTTTTAGTCCTGAATACTTCAAATTACTGTCTTTAGGATTCAGTATTACAGTAAAATATATTAATATAACTCATGTTATATCAATCTATTCCGTAATTATTAATTTTGTTGGTAGATAGTTTACCCTGATAGAAGTCATACAACTTGAAGGAAGAATGTAGTACAACTTTGAGCTATTGCAGTAATCTATGAAGCATAGATTCAATATTCTTAGCGCCCCTGTCACTCAAAATAACATAAAATTGTTATAAACTAACGAGCGTCAAATTTTTAAGCTTAATAAATTGTAATTTTCTACTTAAACAAAAGTTGATACCATAAACTCTCCGGTTTGAAGTCCATGTTTCAAAATTAAGGCATGCATATTGGAACTAAACGCATATCTCTGTAAGATGACGTAGAAACAGTGACTAAGTTCGTCTTCGTTACTTAGTTTGCCTGAGCAAGAGTCACAACACTGCACATAGCTACAGCGTGGATGGCTTAAACAGTTATTTTTGGAACTCATGAGTTTAAAAATAAAATAAAACCAATACAAGTTTTTTTTTTAAATTGGTAAATTTCTAGTCTAAAAACTTAAATTTTAAGGTATAGCCCAAAAGACAACAAGATAACTCTAAAAGTAATAGACAAGAATGGACAATTGTAGTAGTTAATCGTCCTACATTAACCAACAACCACCACGATAAAACAAAAGCCACTCGTGTATCATTCCAAATTCTGTCATTTCCCTACAAAATACGAAGATTTATTTGGTACACAAAACTCTGACAGAACTGTAACAGAAAGCCGCACACTGTTAAATTCCTTTGAATAAAATATAAATTAATGTTGAAGCTTACTGAACATCAAACGTATCTTTAAAATATAACATTCAAAGACATTGACTTCACTTGTCTTTAGTATTTTTAAACATAATTTTAAATGTACTATACTATGTATCATGTGTAGTTCGGAAAGATGAGAAACATAAATAGGGGCGAGAATACTTCACAGATTTTTCAACAATACAGAAAGAACAAGTTACGCCTCCAACAATGTTGAGCAAGATAAAAGTTTCCCATAAGTGTACAGAAATGTTCTTCAGACGCACCATTTTTATCTATGCACCCTGTTTATGCTTGGATGTAAAATTTGAGAAATATTTTCTATTTTTCAATACATCTTTTATATCACACCTCTAAATTAAAAAATTCCTAGTATTATTCCATACTGTAAGTAATATCTGCTTTCTAAACAATAATTGTCTTGTATGGACAGATTTGGTTTATTGTTACGGCAAAACGTCACTAAATACATGAAGTCCAATGATTGCTACATTTTAAGAAACAGAAATCAGTTCTTTTAAAATATCTGTACTGGAGTGGAAATATTTTAGTAGTAAGTAGCTGGTAGTTCGATGCAGGGATTAGCAAAGAAACTATTGATACTATTCATCATTAAATTACTAAATTTTTTACTAAAAGCACTAGAAAATGTATTTGCCAGATCGGCAAGTATGTTGTGAGCAGTAGCTGGGTGTTGGGTTTTGGGTTTTTGAAATAAAACGATTGTACTGTTCTTTAAATTACCTAAAAATTTATGTTACTAAAACTAGTATAAAATATTTTGCGGAATAGTAAGTATTTAGTGGTAAGTAGCCGAATGCTGGGATTGGCGAAGAAACAGTTTGTACTCTTCATCCTTAAATTACTCAAGTATTTTTGTTACTAAGTATTTACCAGAGTGGCAAGTGTTTATTGGTAAGTAGCAGAATGCTGGGATTGGCGCCAACCCAGTTTGTGCAGCGCATTACTTTATGGTGCCAACTTGTAACAAAAACGTAATGTTACTACTTTGTTTTTCCAATTTATATTTCCCATTATCTCTCTAAGTTATTTAGTTCTCAACGGAAAATTGTAACCTTGTAGTGTGTTTTATTTTCCTAAAGCTACTTAAAATATTTATATCTGTAATAGTCTAACTTAATTTAATATTTGTTGCTATTAGATTTTATTGGGATGGATGACAGTAATTAAAAATAAACGGAGAACAAACGTAAGAATCTTGTTTTTTGTCCACCAGGAAAGTTTAAATTTGTCTTTTCTGTTTTTGATCATCCGTCTATCTTTTCACGTGACAACTAGTTTCACAGAAAAGCAAGACTGATTAGCTGTAGATTGAACTTTTTCATAAATGCGCAGGACACCCTGTAACGCAACCGTGTTTGCGGCTTAATCCTGCCTCGCTGTTATTATATATCTAATAGATTCCAAGGATAATGTTACTTTTAGTCCTATTACGGTCAAAATCTAATTCATTCCTTCAACACGTATCCATAGTAATAAAACACCGCCTTATTTTTTCCTCCGTTCTTTTTTTATTCTTGTGAATAAACAATAAATGTAAACATTAGTATATGTTTGTTGGCGATTTCAATAAATATATCTATTAGTAAATACACTATAATGCAACTTAATTAAGTACTTTGAATAGCTATGCATTGCTTTTAACATTTATAATAAGAGTTACCTAGATAAGAACCCCTTTAAACTTATTATTATAAGATATATGCCAAAAATTTGTATTACAATGTAAAAAGCAAAAAGATTTGTAAAACGTACATTATTATGAGGACATGTTTATTTTTATATGATTAATAACTTCTATTTCTCCAACTATTGCCCTTGCCTACCTTATGGTACCAGAGAAGTAGAGTAAAATTAAACTTTTCATATTCACTATTTATGGTGATCATGCATCGATTTAATACAATAAATACAGTTTTATAACAGAATTTTAATTTCATTGTAAAAATAAATTGCAGCCTGCAAATATATTGAAGATTTCCAAACAATTAAAATGATAAATTCAAGTGATTGCACAAGTAATGCATTATTGCAATTTACTAATTCTTAAATATATCACTAAACGTGTCATTGTATAAAAGAGTAATTATTATTCCAGTTTAAGCATTGAAATAGGAATTTTAAATATGCAGTTAGGACAGATAGTGATTTCATTTTTATTTATACCTGTGAAATTTATTTTTATTATCGAATAACAATAATACCACGGATAAAAATGGTACGTAGGTTTTGGACAATACAAGGGTTGAAACATCGCAATGTATTGAGTACCACAACACCTGCCAGCAGCAGTTTTAACAGTTGCCTGTGTCCGGTATTGTGTGACATATTTACTACCTAGCTAGGAACATTAACTTTTAATGGTTTTATTTGCTTCTGTCTGTATATCAAGCTGAAATGACATATGTCATTCTTTCTTTTAGCAGAGTTCTTTTTCTAGACAATGATATTATTTTCATTTCCAACGAAATATATCTACTTTATAAATGCATAGTTTAAAATTTACAAGAAGCATCTTAATGTAAAAACAAGTATACAATCTTAAGAGATAGTTGAAGTTAAATCAACATATGGTTGGCTGTCATAAAAAAGGTTACAAACACTAGTTGATTAAAAACATTACGAACTTTAATAAAATTTGTTTGATGCCAATTAACTGAAAAGGATAGGATTAGTTGCCACTCTAAAACCAGTGGGTTGTGGACTGGAGGGAATTTCAAAATGAGAATCAATCTATAACTCCAATGGTCCTAACAATGTCTATGTAAAATATCAGTAAAATCTGTGTAGTGGTTTTTACATTATTGGGTTATTCACACACTAAAACACACCGGCAGCGCCATTGAGTTTTTAAATAATATTACCCACAAAAATATCTTCACATTTGCGGATATATTCTAGGTTAGAAAAACATTTGCATAACTTAAATTTTAGTCCTTGATTGTAATGACGTAATGTAATATCTTGTTCATTGTACACCTCAATGTGTGGATAAAGTAATTATTTGTGAATATACAAGTAAAAAAGTATTTTTAGAGCTGTCTGAACACAGCACTTTGCTAACTTACAGAGTTGGGCTGAAGGAAAGTAAGAGTAAGCTTCAATACACATACTACTTCTGAGTATTAAACGTCTCTCTCAGTGAAGTTCGACAATAGCTTCACAGGATGTGGCTTACTGCTATGTGTCTCCTCGCAACTCCTGTGTGTTATGTTCACATATAATTATTGAAATGTAAGTAGGCGACACGTAGTGAGAAATTCTTGAATATTACTGCTAAGACTGTCCAAACTACTGCAATTGTGACAGTGAATTACCTTAAACTACGGAGTCTAGCCAACAGCGATATTACCATAATCTTTCTTTTATTGCTGGGGGTGGTGCGTTATTAGCCTGATTATATTCCCTGACATATGATAAATTGAGCAGGATCACGAGTCCACATACTTAAATTGACCGATATGAAACTCTCTTTATTACTTAAAAAACTCATCATTAGGAATGATTTAGGGATGTCCTTAATTTAGGAAAACGGTGTGGCGATTTCATATTTTTCATTGATGTTTGAAACTTAGAACAGAGGTTTTTCTTGTATATTTATTATAATAAGCAAAATTCTACACCATACCATAATCGTCACATATCACATTTCTGGTAAGTTACATTAGAGGTTATTATATTTTTCACTTATTATTTCTAAAATTTCAGCTATAATGAATTGTTTTTAGTCTTTTTACAGGAAAAATAAATTTATGACAATATTTTATAACTGTATTTATACTAATTACATGTAAAGTTATAGCTCCAATAGGATTTTTTACAAAGCAAACGACATCAATAATTACAATTCCTGACCGCTAAATCCAACATTCTCGTCATTTCAAAATATTAAATTCCATATTAAATCAAGATATTTTAGGAGGTTATGGACATCTATAATGTATATTATTATTACCACGGCATATATTGGGGTTTCATAATATTTTAATATTTTACAGTCCTTTATTTTTATTACTTCACTGCGGTATCTCCTGTTTCTAGCAATACATAATAATTCATAAGGAAGTTGATTCATCTTAAGAAAATATAAATTAAATAGTACCGACATAATTTTTTTCGTGAGAAAATAATTTTCTTGAACGCAATTATTTGTTTCCGTATTATCTACAACAATTCGCACTCATTGCTATATATTAAAATATATTACTATAATAAACCAAATATCCAGTTGTCTGTTGATCCTGAACAGCTGGCAAAGTACATCGAAGGCAAATTACAGAATCTAAATGAATCGCTAAATTATCATATTCCATAAATTTTTCTACTGTACTGATGTGCAACAAAGGGGTACACCACGAGGTGTAAACGTGTTGAGGACCTTAGGAATATACCTGTTTTTAGTTACGGAACGGATGAATTTGGTCTGCTTCAAAAAGAATAAAAGGCGGCTAGTCTAAATAAGTCTTAAATATTTACCTGTAATTGGTCTTTCGAGAAAATAATTTATTCCGCTATTTCTAGAATGTGTGACGTTTCAAGATACGTAAAATGCTAAATTCAGTATTGAAACTATGGTGGAAAAAGCTAAGATGAGGATATCTATATATCTCATTATTCTTATAACGGTTTTATATTGATAGTGAGGTAAGGCGATCGGTTTCTAAACTCTATGACCTTTATAAGATAATATAGTCAGGGTAAGGCATCATAAAAATATTTTTTTATAGTAAAATCGTCCTCAATAGGCCAGAGTGTTACGTTATCAGTGTTGCCATAAATACCAGTGATTAGGGTGACTTTTATGATCTATATAAGTAAGGGGTGTAGCAGTGATAATCGAGTGAGGGGAGAACAGAGCTTACTCGACATTGTTTATGCATGACGTCACATAGGCAGGGGCTGTACTCGTAATAGAGAAGGAAGTGATGAAATTAAGTTATAGTAGATAAAATACGTGACTTTATGAAATATGAGTGGAAAATATATTTTTGTGCTAAAGCAGTATATTAATATTATTAAATCGTGTCTCTATTCACATGGTTTTATAATTATTAACTAACTTTTAAGAGCATGTTATGTGCCACAATCGAGAGCACTTACATAATAATACACATGTAAAGCATTAAAAGGAAAATAAATTTATAAATATAAGAAATTGTTAATGCAGTGAAACTCTTATGACTAGTTGACATGCATAAAAATTCTATTTTAAATTGTTTACTAATAGAAAAGAAATGATTGTTAAATAATTATTAGGATAATATAACATTTTATAATTGTATAACAATAATGAGATGAATAAAATTAATTAACCGATTCTGCAACAAAATTTATTGTTATTTTAACATAACCTAGGTCTAAAACCCTAGGATGTCCTCGGAGACCGACAACTCACCGATGGTGAGAGATTGTAGAGGTCCATAGCTTCGTGAGGCTATCAATAACCGATATCTCTCTTGAGTAAAAGTGCCTCTAAAGTACCATATATTACGCAATTTCACAAAATTGCTGCGCTCGACAGTCCATGAGTTTGCAATCACAAAAATCTTCCACAAAAAAAATATTTCCAAAAATCAGCTCCTATTATAGGGTTTAAGAGGCTGTTGTACAGCCAAAAAGATAATAATAAATGCAACTATTACTGTACAAAGTCTCCCAGCAACAAAAGGCTGAGAAAAAAGACAACAGGAATTTTTCTTTTCCAATGAACCCCCCAAAACTATGAATTTGATCTAATTGGCCAAGAACACGTACCTGGATCATTTTATTTTGTATTAACGTCTTTTTCATATAAAGACATCAGAATATCCTTAAGTTCCTAGAGGCACAACATGACGAAGACTAAGAACTACGACAGTCTGAAAAATACTGTAAGGGCTATAATTTATACAGTTTCAAGTTTGGAATCTTCCACTCGAACCCTTCTTTGTGCTAAGACCGAGATCTACCACTGCTAAGGGACTATACCAAAAACGAACTCCTGATAAAACACGAAACATCAGGTTGGCTGTAATTTTAACCATTATTAGCCACCAATACCGTGTAAACGTAGTCAGTAAATACACAAGTTAATAGAAGCTTAATACATATGGACTGCCTATATGTTATCTATAAATCAATATTTTTCGCTTGCAAAAAATACTCCCCGACATAGGGATTCATTCTTAGATAACTAAGTAAGCAATTATGAAAGAAGAAATATACCTCATTTTGGCACAACAATACCACAACTTACCTACATGTTACATGTACTTGTAAATTTAATTTTGACACTATATACTAAATACACCCAAAGTAGGAAGAGTTTTGCTTTTGTACATACTGAATTATTATTCCAAAAGTACCGTAAATGATTATATATTCTTAACACGTACATCCTCAATAACTTTCCTCAAGTGTGTTCAAAATAATTGGGTTTTGCGCTCACTTTGACGCGTCAATCCTGACTCAGTCACTTCCTCTAGGGAAAATCCAATTACAATGCCCTCTTCAACATTTCCTTCTTTAGGCATCGAGTGAGAAAATAAAGAGGAAATTGAACATATCCGTGACTATGCTCATAAACACAACGGTTTTAGATAGTTTAGTGCCCAGAATATTATGCTTAATCCAATGATCAATTTTGCACGAATGAATAAACTAAACTTTATAAAAAAACAATTAGACGTATAATAAATAGTCTCCTTAGTAAGATAAGGAACCTAACATGCAAACATAAACTAATGAAGGTAATTTTAGTAAAGCAATGTAAAAAACCAATGTTACATTATAAGTGGCGTCTAAAAATTGTTATTATTGCAATTAAAATTTTGAAAAAATAAGTTTCCAATTAAAAAATAAGCAAAAAAAAACTTGGTTTTTTCAATTATGTTTAAAATATTTTTTTCTTTTATAGTATATTTTACGATAAAACTTTTCAAGAGATAAATAAATTGTTTAATACGTTCTGGGTTAATCTATTGCATTTTTCTAATGCAGCAGTACGATGTACCAGAACTCATCATTTTCCGGTTTGTAGTTGTTACGTTTTGCACAGTTAACTAATACAATATTTAGCTAAACTGTCATCGTTTAAAAAGCTAACAGTCAAAAAGTACAGGACCCTTTTCAATTCTGCTGATAAAATGTTAGATAAATTTAAATTTTAAAACAGCCTTATTTAAATTTAAAAGTATTGAAAACTCTAAACTTTAGATACATCATAGTAGTAAAATACATGTTATACATACAAATTTGTTGTGATTACTGGGTAATAACTTTTATTAGTATATAAATAAGTCAACTAGGAAATATTAATTTAAAATATCATTATTATTAGTATTTGACACGTCCTGAAGGCTTATTAGTATTGTAATGATTCTCTAAGTGAATTATCGTGGTTACTGGTTCCATCTCTATGAGATCATGAACGTTGGCTGTGTTTTAAACTACCGTATTAGAAAACTACTATAGTCTCAGGCTCTGAAAACTTCCACGTAAACACACTAAATTACGAAAATTTAGTAGCGAGGGTCAGAATAACTTACTGTAAGAGACGGAAATACAGTGGAATAGTTTAAATGAAAGAACATAAAATCATATTTTTAATAACGTTTTAGTGCCCAAGATTTAATTAGATACATTATTGTATAAATAGTCTAATTTAACATTGCATATTCACACATAATACAAAATATCGATAACGTTAATAAAAGAATCAATAATACAGTAACCATGAAATGAAACAAAGTACGTTTTGTAATATAAAACTTTAATGTGTTACCATTTTATATTCATTTTTTTTTAATTACAATGTTTTTAATTATAATGTAAGCAGAGGAGATTTATAATAAATCGTCCTAGCACACAAAAAACGTTTAAGATTTGAGAGTTTTTCGTCGGTAACGTAAATTATAATGAAAGATTAAATTATAATATTGTATTTCATTAGAAATGCTATGATATCAATATTAGTAATGACCTAGTAGTAATGACTGAACGAACTTTTAGAATTTTTTTTGGTATGTTTGTAGTAGCCGATTTCCTAACCTGTACAGATTCATCGTGCTTCCCATTGAACCCATATGTGCTTGAACCCATCTCACACACTGAGTTTCTTTAAATTTGGAAGTAATCTGCTATTTCTCGTTGCCATTATGCAATAAACCTATGTAAACATTTCCCCTAAAACAGGAAAATCCAATAGAGTTATACCTCGTTGAATTTTGTGTTGCTTAGGCATCATGAAATATTTCAAGTTGTTGGTCACGTTATTTGTTAGATACCCTGAGGTTATTTGTTTGATATCCTGAGGTTGTATGTTAGATATCCTGAGGTTATTTGTTAGATACCCTGAGGTTATTTGTTATATATCCTGAGGTTGTTTGTTAGATATCCTGAGGTTATTTGTTAGATATCCTGAGGTTATTTATTAATTATCCTGAGGTTATTTGTTAGATATCCTGAGGTTGTTTGTTAGATATCCTGAGGTTATTTTTTATATATCCTGAGGTTATTGGTTAGATATCCTGAGGTCAGACTGGCGGATTATGGTATCGCTCAGCCAATAAAGATTAACACAGCCTCCACTAACACAGCACATTGATGGAGTAATATATATATATATATATATATATATATATATATATATATATATATATATATATATATATTTATAGAAGTCAGAACCCATACATAATTGACTGTATACATTGACAAATTACCCAGAAGTAGGCATTTTCACTATACAGGTATAATTTACTGAAATCTCTAAATGTTCATAAACAAAGTTAATGTTGAAAGTGACTAAAATTACAATTAATTTCTACTGACAGTACTACAGTTGCCTTATCACAAATACAAAACAGTATATTCAACAAATATCGTTCAAATTACAGCTTCGTTCAGTCATTACAGTTCAGTCACACGTTTAGTCAACACAGGTTTCCCCCAAACATGAAGTTATATGGCACCATGCTCTTTCTGGCAAACTGTTTTCCAAAATCTAAGGTTCCTAAATCATAAAAGGTACACTTTGCTGTACGATTTGGCGTTTCTAATCACTTACTAAATTAGAAATTTCTGAATGTAAATAATTTGGATTAAGATATAACTTTATCGTGTAATGTTTGTTACAGTAGTAATGAAAATAAAAGAATTCGAAACGGATGTTAACGCTATACTTGTACAATAATTTTGACTCCATTGTTGTTTAATCACACACTTCATATTCTGATCTTGTGCATTAAACCAACTTACTTTTTTATTAGTCAGGTAAATTTTTAATGATTTAAAATTTAACGTTATGCTTACAAGATTTTTGTTAAATGTCAACAAATTAAAACGAGGTTATAGGTACTATTACGTCTTCGTGTAATTATATTTATCCAAAAATACAGTTTTGTCTATACATTTATTAACTAAGAATTATTTCACAACACCTTTTGCACCATTTTATTTGGAAATAAAAGAGTATGGTGATTTAAAGTCTATTAAATCACGTTTAATTGATTTATAGCTTTTTGAAAACCACAGGCAGTGGTTTATCACGATGTTTCTTCTCACACCGCATGTGCCCTACAAACACATACAAATACATTGATGGAAGTAGAAGACGTGAAGTGAGATATTTCATGAATATTACTGTTAAACGTGTCCGAACTACTGCAATTGTAGCAGTGAGGTACCTTAAAACGATTTCGTACCCGGGACTCTAGCCAACTAACCATATTACCATAATCTCGGTTTTATTGCTGGGGGATGCTGGGTTGTTAGCCTGATTATATTTCCTTACGTAGGATAAATTGAGCAGTATAACAATTCCACAAAATTAAATAACTGAAGTTACCCTCTTTTTTACTTAACCTTTCTGTTATCTTCAAACTGGAATAAAATGCAGTAACTCCAGATTTTACATTGATGTTTCTCATGAAGAACAGAGGTAGTTTTTCTCTCTATTATAGTCTGCAAATTCCATGAAACAACTTCTACAGCATTTCAAAGTGAATTATAGTTGTGACTTATTATTTGGAAAACTCAATAATAATAACTTATATTGTCAACGATACAAAACGCTTCATGAAAAGGCGTTATTACTCGAAGAAATATTCAATCGAATGGTATCGTTAGCAAACACTTCTTGCATGTACTTCTTACATAATTATAGTCCATTACTATATATTTAGATTTATTATTTAACTATTATTCAAATATTTTTTAAGTATGTTGATCCAGAATCACAGGAAAAGTGAATCAAAGGCAGAATATAAATAAATCGCTAAAAATCTTATATTGTTTTGCAACTCCTACACATTTGCAAGCTTTCAATCGTTGATATATGAAACATACGATGTTGTATTCTTATACTACGGAGGGTGTAAAGCACATGTACAGATTTTGATAAATTATGTGTCAGGAACATTCGTGTTTTTATTTATGCGTACATTGAATTAAAAATGGTTTTGAGACATAAATTCAGAAGAATTTGTGAAACGAGATAATAATACATAAGTCATAAATAATAAAAAAAATAATAAGTGGAGTCAGTCTTTTGACTGACCTACGATACCAAAAAACCATTTATGGACTACTTATTCTGAAATGGGTGCCGTTATAATTTAGATAAAATACTAAATTCAGTATTAAAATATATGGTAGGTCGAGACAAGTTAAATACCCTTATATCTTTCATTATTCTTATTACCAAATTAATTTAATGAAGTGAGGCAAGGTAATAAACAAACGACCTGGCCTCGAAAGGTAAATGCAGATCCGAGATGTGACCCAGTTTTCTTGTTAAGCAAATATTTGCTACATAAACATAGTATTTCAAAATACATTTATTTATATATTTTACTCTTATTTCTAATCAATGCACATAGAAATATTGTCTAAGCTTGTTCACAGCACTTGAGTGATTGAGATAAATAATTAAAATATCCAACCATCCTAAAACACACCCATATTAATGGTATTAATGTAGTTGATAGTGGATATTCACTTGATTTCAAATATTAGAATAAAGTACTTCTTCCCCCAAAGGTTCAAAAGACTACTTCTGCCTAACTATATGAGCGTTACGCGGAAAATTAGTCACGGTATGGCATAATACGAGTATTTAATAAGCAGTTATATCCCTGTCTGGATTCCAGAGGGTTAAGTTATCAGTTAAGAAAAAAGACAATTACCGAAGAAAATAAACAATGTTATATGGAAATACACATAGTGAAAATTTTCCGAATTCTACCGGGGGTGGACATGACAACAAGGATTGCAGTGTAACATCTTCCCCTCTCTGTATATGAGTATGCCTGTCTGTATGTATGCTGATCATTCATTTCTCACAACTAGAAACAAAAAAATTAAAAGCTTCCCTGCACGACTCTCTAAATTTGATTTTGGCGATTACTCTAATTGATTTTTTTCGAGTCTGAATGCTCTTTGAAACTGAGTGTTTGCACAAGATCCCCAAAGGACCACTCCTTAGGCAAGATGGGGGTAAATCAAGCCGTAATACGCCATAATCAGTACCTGACTCGAACAGTTGGCTAAAAATCTCAAATCAAAAATGCCTGAGCAGAGTTTTGCGCAAACATGGTCAATGTGCTCATTCCAAGTCAGCCCTAGATCGAGGTGTATTCCTAGGGATTTTGAAGAGCAGACTTCTTCCAGTGTGGAGTCGTCTAACAAAATGGCCGGCTCACACTGGTTGCCCGCAGTGCGCAAGGCAAAATTCAAAACGATGGTTTTTGAAGAGTTTGTTGTTAGATTGAGGCTGTGGAAGTATTGGACACAGTTATTGATGTCAACAAAAGCCTGTTGTTCCAAAAACTTCGCTTGACATTGCATTGAAAAAGAGAGTCGTATCATCTGCAAACTGCACCAATTTTCCATGAAAAAGCGATGATTTTATGTCGTTCACGTAAAGCAGGAAAAGCATAGGACTGTGGATAGACCCATGAGGGACTCCATATCTCAGGTCTATTGGATTGGATTATTTATTTGATATTTGGACAACTTGGGATCTCTGACTTAGGAACGAGCTAAGCCATTTAAGAGGCACGCCTCAAATGCCGTGCTACTCAAGTTTGTCGAGCAGTGTACCGTGATCTACGCAGTCGAATACTTTGGACAGGTCTAAAAACACACTCATTGTGTGGTTTCGACATTAAATTCCCTCTACAATCATATCGACAAGACTCACAACTTCATCTGTTGTCGATTTGCCCTTTCTGAAACCAAATTGTTCACTTGAGAGCTGATTGTATTTGTCCAAAAAGTGAAACATTCTTATAAGAAAAAAGAAGCCTCTACCAGGAATTGCCACTCTCTCCACTGCTGTCTCAAATCATGGCTAAGAGGGACTCAGCCAAGTCATGCAAGACACTTGGGAGCCCTGTTACAGCCACATTTGAGCGATCATGAGGTTCTGGAACACTGTTCTCCTGGCGCTTGTTACAAAGTAATACTTTGCATGGTAGTAGTGTGATAAGTAACAGTCACCAAACTCTCAGCTGAAATAGTTATCATAAAATACCACTAAGATATTGATCGTAATTAAATAACATAATGCCAACACTTTATATTGTTGTAGTAAAATGTTTTTAATAATATAAAATTTTCTTTTAGTATGATGTGTCTAGTATTAATGTAATGATGAAAATATATAATTTCTTATAACTACTTCATTTTTATGCATCATAAAGATTCTTTAGTACTTTTTAGATGTTGTAGCTAAAGTAATACTCGATTTAGTTTTAACTTATTATCAGGCTTGCTTAATTGGAAATATAATTATCAATAGCCGGTTTTTGTAGCTATTGTTAGAACCTGGCTGATTTTATACAGATCGTTTTATTTTCTCTGTTATAAACAGGCTAGTTTATATTCTCCCTAAAATATTTTGTTCAAATATAAATTCGTATTAGCTATTTTTAATTTATTTTATGTTAGTGAAGCTGAAAAAGTTTGAAAGTAACTCGAACATTTGAAAGCTCTCCGATTGCAGAACATTTAAAAGCACAAAACGATGCGCTGCGCTGTACACAACAATAAACACACCGCACGTTGTATGGAGTCAGTGAGTCTGGCTAACGCGGCGCTCAAAGCGGACAATAAAGTTAACGTGATTACACAGGAATGTGCAGCAGCCTTTTGTTGTACAACCAACAGAATAATGGCTGATTGTTTAATTTAGCACTGTAATTTGTTTAGTTTGGCCATTTAATTCCCAGTACCAGAATACTAATTGTTGGAGCATTTGTGTAATTAATAGTGTCACACTCTCCAGTGAGAGTTTTATGTTTAACTAACAATAAATCTTTCCATTTATGAAACAGTTGCAGTATAATGACGTGGAGCTTTTCCTTAAAATAACAATGAAAAATCTAATGCAAATTTAATGTCTTAGTTTTATACTTCTATCGTTGAATATTGGTTGGTATAACAGCACCTATATTCTAAACTTCCAGAAGTTTCATTGCATATTTGCCTTTATAATTTACTTCCAAAGAATCCTCCCCTGGCTTTAAAAACCAACCATAAATTGTTTTAAGTAGGGTGCTGGCGCCATCTGCTTATCCCTTCCTTGACTTATACATTTGCAGGAAATATATCACGGTGAAAGTTTTACGTTTTCAACCTAAACTTTGTGTCAGTAAAATTATATTTTTGAGTATATCAATATTATTACTATGACATTAACATTGTATTACTATGTTTAACATAATATATGGAAATCCACAAATCATGTACATTTAGTTAAACAAGTGATTATTCAACTCACTAACCCACTTCTGCATTAAATTTTCCAAAGAAGATTAATAATTCTTACAATTACACTGAGAAGTGTGCTATTTATAATGACATTGTATAATATTAGACAAATCATATTATACGTAATATTAATACTACGCAGCTTATTTAATCAGTTTTAATTTCAAAGTTTGCATAGGTTATTTTAATTGTGGGGTGATATGATTTTGGTAAAACTAGATATATTTGATTGGTATTCTTTTAAAAATATTAAACATTTATAATACTAAATATATTTTTTAAATGTTTTACAGTAATTATAACGAGTTTATTGCATATAATAAGATACTCATATTATATATTTTATCGTCATAAATGTGGTTTCTATTTTGAAAATAAAACTTCGTTTTGCCAACTCCATGCATTTTTCTCTTAAAAATATACTTACTAAAACTGACACTAATAATTTAAAATGAACTAAAAAATGCGGATCGTGACAGTTCGGCACTCAAGTACCATTCACTGAAAACCCATCAGTAACCAATAGTAAATGCCCATTGTCATGGCAGATACAAAATTAGTTCATTGTAAATAAACTTTTAAAAACCATAGTGCGACTTTTCATTGATTTATGAGAAATTCCTATTGAATTTTTAATTACTTACGTTTAATTTTTATTACGTTTTTCAGACACAAAATCTAAATCTACCTTATATTGACTTAAAGTACTTAGATAAAAGCACGACATCTAAAAACTACTTTAAGTAGTTGATTCAACTTTAAAAGTATCATATTTCTAGGTACTTCATAAAAAAAAATAGTTGTTTTTACACTTTTGTTAGAATTTATGTTCAATGTTTCCTATGCGAAATTTCAAACCGAAAGGAGTGTATTATTTACTATTATTTTAAAAAAATACTCGAGTTTTTTTTAAAATAATTACCAAGTTTATATCGTAAAAAGTTTATTGATTTAGTTCATCCTATGTATAACACAATTTTAAACTTTAGCCCTGTTAAACAGCGGAGCTTCACATGCGTTCGAACTTAAACGAATGTCAGTATAGTGGGTACCAGCTATCCTCCTATCATATATTTCCGTTTATAATCTTTCTGTTTTCATCCCTCATTTGCACTGAAGTGTTATAAACATAAAAAGATAAGTCTTAAAGCATAACATAATAACATAAAAACTTGTGCCCACTTGTGCTAATAAATCTGCATTGTACACAGTTTTTTAGTGTGTAAATACTATATAACGGAGATTTCGACATTAAATGTTATACCATAAAATGTCTCAAAAAATTTAGCATTCTTCAAAGCATGAGCATGTTTCTACACTTTTAAATCATATCACACATGAAATACATATTTCTGTAGTTTCTCAGTTTAAAGATTGTTATTCACGATTGATGATTTTAAATGATAATATAATTCTAAGTATTAGGCATCTTTATATGTTACAAAAATAGAAAGCTACCTTTCAGGAATTTGTAGGAATTAGAATCCAATTTTATTTACTGGGTTTAAACTATCCTTAATACATAAAAGTTCACAAAAAAGATACTACCTAAAAGCACAGCTATGAACTAGTATGCATTTACTAAGATGTTTGACACCATTGACACTTCCTTGTTGTGTTACTCGGTCAGGTCTTTTCTGTGTAATAATTTCGTGTTGCCATATTAATCCATTCTATTTAAAGCAAACACAAATATACCAGTAATGGTTGTTTACTATATCCATAATAATTACGGATTTAACTAACATACTACTTAGGTTTGGATTTGTAAACAAAATTTCCTGGCCAAAATAGATGCAATAAATTTGTTCCGGGATATCTCAGGTACATTCCCATTACGAGGTACACATCTAGTTGTGTGAATTTATTTGCAGACTCTAAACCCCGCAGGGTCCTCTCAATATACGACTTCAATTTCAGCTGTCTCAGTTTCTTTGTCCACAGGGAGTTTGTCCTGATGCACACATGTGCAGAATAAAACATTCGTGTGTTAGGGATTATTTTATATTTTGAAAATTAATTTGTTAACGATTAATATACGTAAAAACAATTTTTACTTAATATCTAAAACAATGCTCATAATTCATAATTTGATTATTCACTGCTGCTTTGTAATTTATCTTAAACATAATCGATGCAGTTGGTGGAGTCGATATCAAAATAATCAATGATTATGCGGAAAAAAATTGCTACTGTGAACATTTAGTTAATTGGATTACGTAATCAGAAGATCTTAAGCTATCAAAAGCCATTCAGATGGAATTTACCAAGAATTCTATCTGATTCCAATATCAGTTGAATAGAACGAACGAGTTGAATTTAACATAATGATCGCATAGCTTGAACCCTTTCATACATTCAGATGTAAATGATTTATTGTTTGAAGTATTTAATAATTCATAAATAGAGTTAGATGTGTTTAAGAGTATATTTACATAATCGGTTTACATCAATCTATTAAATGTTTACAAAAATCTAATGAAACTAAAATATGGGTATACAGAAAAATAAGTCATGTTATCACATTAATTTCAATAAAATGTTTCTTTTCCTAATTTTATAAAATTTGTATAAATTTCTCTTATGACAATACTACTTTAATGAATTTTATCAATACAGCAATTCTTATATATATATATACGAGTATATTTTTCAATACGTTTTGTTTAATATAAAAGTCATAATGGTTTTAGTTTTATAATTAATAAATAAGGAATGTTTTAATTTTAAAAATCCCAACAGAATTGACAGTTATTACTGTAACTTGTAAATCGCTTTGTCTTGATCTCCCCCGATAAACTTAGATTCAGCTAATTGAGGCCTAGTGACTATCGAGTAAAGTTGTAGAGACAGTTAGGGTCCACTGATAGAGAAGCATCAAACAGCAAGTTGACTTACATAATCATAAACTTGAGAAATGTGATTACTGGGATTGTAGAACTCTAGTCCCGTAATTACATAATTTATTGAATTATTCTAGATTTGGTCGTTATGTATAGTTCAAACCTAATAATTATAATTCTTGTAATTTTGAACACCAAATTTTGGCTAGTACTATAATTGAAAGTATAAAAACAACTATTCAAATCTTTAGTTGATAAATAATTATATTTTTTAGTTGAGGTGATTTTAGATTATAAATTTACATTATTATTTTCAGAAAATAGCTATTGGTTATCAACCACTGATAAGAATCAATAGAATTAATTTAACCTTCTGTGTAATGAAAAAATGTTTTTATTCATGCATCAATTTTTTAAGGAAAATTACATTTCATCATATTAATTTTACAGACTTTGTTTTAATTGACCCTATCCAACATAGCTCCCAGTTGAGTTCACTAATATCCACAAAAACATTCATACAAGACAATTTGGGTGGGGGGAATCTCGTGTTTTTAAATATGAATTAATGCGTCATCTTGTATAAAGTTGGGGCTTAAACATCCAATGTATCTTTTCATGCGATGTTCTTATGTATCATTAAATTAAACTTTAATTAAATAAAACTCTCAACCGG
This sequence comes from Homalodisca vitripennis, assembly GCF_021130785.1. Lineage (NCBI taxonomy): Eukaryota > Metazoa > Arthropoda > Insecta > Hemiptera > Cicadellidae > Homalodisca > Homalodisca vitripennis. The sequence goes on along the minus strand of NC_060212.1, from coordinate 69,299,802 downwards.
TCTAATATTGGAGGTGGTGGTTGGATTAAGAAACACCCGATATGAATTCTACCTCTAGATTACTACTCAGATTTTAAGTTTAATACATGCTATTGGCTGAATTTTTAAAAACACAGTGTATATAAAAAATAAATGAGAATTATGATTCATTACCAACTAATAGTAGTGTTCACAGTTCCTCAATCAGGAATAATGTAAAACGTTTTTTTTCCAATAATAGGCTTGATAAAATCATAATATGTTTTTCTGTTACAGGTATCAGTTTTTATAATAGTCTGCATCCTATTTTAGGTCTCCAATCTAAACCAAAATGTCGAAGAAGTGTTAAAACTTGCCGTACTAACAAACCGTTGTATTCATTTAGTAAATCCTTTGAGACTGTTACTGAAACGATGAGTGTATTGTAACTTAACCTAAGGTCTGCATTGTACGAGTACTGCATAGGTTAATCAAGGTAAAGGTTATAAGGATAACTTTTTTGATATTCTTGATTGCATGGTGTGACTTCACTTTAAGCACTATCTATGTCTTATTGTTTATACTAACTAATAGCTCAATAAACAGCTTAAATATGTGGGGCTTATTCAAAGGGTTCAATGCTGACCGTAAGTATGGCCTTTGTTTGATCTTGTCTTATTGTACACTTAGTATTTTGTTTCATGCCTTTAAGTTTTATGACTTTCTCCAAATGAGGTATAATATGGAGAAATCGGTGAATAGGATTGTTATATTGTTAATGTACAGCCTATTCCAAAAAAAGGAATTTAATCATTTCCCACTTGTAATTAGTTAGGGACTAATAAACTGTGTTGTAGCTACTTAAGTAATCTTTTTGAAATATATCTGCACATATAATTGAGTATAGTTTGAAAAAAACTTCCTGATTGCAACTGTGCCCATAACTGACACAATCTTAATTAACTTATATTAAAAAAAATATTCAGATCATATGAAGAGTGTTTTTATTATGTTTAGTAATTTATTTTGTTATTTAATTAGTGATTATGAATTTTAGTACATTTAGCTTTTTTGGTTTTATACTAATATTAAATTGGCTATACAGTACTTTTAAAATCACATTGTCTAATAAAAGGAATATTTTATTTTATTACTTTAAACTTTACAATTATATTATATTTTTTTTTTTACTTTAAGTGACAAATGTCGTTTATTATATTTTATATTAAATATACTTTCTTCTTTAGTAAAATTTTGCCAATTATCAGTTATAGTATATAGTGTTTAATTAAGTATTCCTTTTTTTCTCTGAAGATTGTTTTGACTGAAAGCAAACGTTATAAAACTTAAAATATTATAATTTATCGTATGTACATAAGATTTTCATGGTTATTTTTAATTTACAGGTTTGATTAACTATATGGAAGCACTTTCCAGATGTACGTGGGTGCAATTAGTATAACTTAGACCGGATATTGCACATGTAATGACTAGGATCCGACATAGCCCTGGGCTAGTGATGCATAGAAATGAATTGCCTTTCTCGAACGGCCTGTTCTAAATCATATGACGTTTGTGAGTAGTTTAGAACATAATCTTTTATTTTTAATGTTTTATATTCGGTTAAATAGTTTACGAAAATGCAGTAAATAGTAAAATATCCGTGGAAGAACATAATAATTACAGTTTATATCTGTAACTTGTTCTCTGCAAATATAATTAAAACACTAAACATGATAAAAAGAAAGTATTAAAGAGGGCTTCTTAGCCCTAACGTCACCTGATTAAATATGAAATGCTTACTTTACATTAATTAGAATTTAAAAAACCTTTTTCCCGAAAGTGTTAAAATATTTATAAATAGAAATAAATTTAATATTAAATTTACAAGGAAACATAAATTTCCTTACATATAAAACACAACAATTCAGAAATTTCAAACTTTTATACTTAAATAGTAGTAAAATGAGAAAATAATAACATTATTTCTTATTAATATTTTATTAATTTTTAATACTTGAAAGTTAGTGGCAGTTTCAGTCTTTTTAAAATTAAATTTAGAAAATGTTCATTGACGCAGCATAGTACATTATTAATACCTCTCAGATCGTGAGAGTTGTATGTATGTTGCGTCCTGATTGTGTTCTCTGAATTGTATATAGAAGGGCCTCAATATACAAAAAGTAGACATATATATAAATAGCAGACAGTGTTTAATTTAAACTTTTGCAAATATTAATTTTAATTATATTTTACAAACATTTTTTACTTATTTTCTAATGAATCCTGTTAAAATTGGCTCAGCTTGATTATATTTAACAAAATTGTACAAAACAGTAATTAT